>NC_072441.2:145677500-146290000 GCF_028878055.3 Symphalangus syndactylus
CTGCATCTTCTTTCTCTCCAAGGAGGAAGTGAAAATACCCCATGGAGTGAAGCTTGTGTGTTACGTAGGTGTTTACGTTTTATTATTGCTTTTCTTCCTCCCTTGCCTCAGGTGGGGTGGAGTGGGAGGGCTCCTCCACAGCAGATGTGAACATCCTACCCCATCCAGCCTGCCCTCCCCCAGTGGATCCTGGTGCTCCCCTCCCTCTGTAATGTTGGATCTTAGACTTTTAGTTTCCTGCAGACCTTGGAACCTGACCATTTCATGATCATTCATTCAAGGATTAGTTTTCAGACTCACCTACTTTTAAAACAATTCCCCGTGGTTTGCAATAAATGAAAAGAATTGAAACACACTTAAAATGGGCTAAAAGCCTAAAGCAAGCAAGAAAAGAGGAAGGAGAAGGGGGATCTTGTTACAACAACACCTTACTCTCTACCAATCTTGGAAAGGTACACCTGCCAGGCTCAAAGTTAACACTGAGCTTCCTGGCAGCCATAGCAAAAAAGCTGAGCAGGATAGATTCCGTAGTTCATTAGAAGAACAAAATCTACTTTGCACCTTGAAACAGTCATGAAGGGATTTCTTTTATGGGCAATAGAGGAGTGATCAGCAGCCTTACAGAGTGTAAGCCTTGTAGATGCCTGCATTTGGCTGCTTCAAGGGAGAGGCAGACAACAAGTCAGTGACCCCTGAAAGGGGCATGACAGAGCTTTGAGCAGGAGGAGGTGGAGTCCGAACGAGGTATGTCCCTCCTGATGAGATGCATCTGTGGTCAGAAGAAGAGTGAGAGGGTCCTGGCACAGAGTCCAGTTAACTATGAATGTGACTGGGGGTTAAGGGGGAAGTTGAGAAAGGATGGGGATGGAGGCAGGCTCCTCTCCTGGGACAGAGGCTAGCCAGGTAGCAAACATTCACTGAACACTGTGCCAGGCCTTTTCCAAGCATTGGGAATACAGGGGGGACCAAGACAGGCATGTTCTCTATCCTCACGGAGCTTACAGTCCAGTGGGAGAGAGATGTTCAACAATTACAGGTGAGGCGAGCACTCTGAAGGCGGGGACAGAGGCTGGCCCTGCTTGCTTCTGAAGTGCGATCTCCCCCGCAGCTGGGTTCCGGGCCAGTGATCCAGCTCCTGGGGGCCATCAGCCACGTCCAGGCAGGGGGGCAGCTGCCACCAAAGCTGGAGGTTCTAGAGGACTTGATGGAGGTCAGCTCACCCTCACCTGCCCAGAGGCTCAGAAGGAAGAAAAGGCCCATGGCGCAGGGCCCTGCTGGGTGCCAGGTACAGAACAAATGACGTCATTTAATCCTGCTGAGAGAGGCACCTTCACACCTGATTCACAGAGATGTCACTGAGGCTCAGAGAGAGGGTGCCACTTGTTCGCGGTCATTCAGAATAGCCAGAGGCAGGGTCAGGCCCCAGCCTGCATGGCTGGCCTGGGCTCCATGTATACTTCTTTCTGCAGCTCTGAATTCAGGGTGAACTGGAGGAGGGAGGGGCTGGGCCTCCAGTGCATCTGGGGAGGGAACGGGTCCTGGCCTCCACTTCCGGCCAATAGCTTGTCTGCTCCCTGCCCCAAGGTTTTCCAGCCGTCTCCTTCAGGAGGCACAGCAGGGGACCCTGGTGGCCTCTCTGACCCCTTCTACCCTCCAATAAGCGGTTCCCTGGCCCCTGCCGACCCCAACTCGGACCCTGCATGTCCCCAGGTGAGTGCTTCTGCCCCAGCCATGTGCCTCCTTCACTAGAGCATGGGTCAGGGAGGACGTGGGAGTGGGGAGGTGACTAGAGGAAGCAGTGTCCCCTGGGCTGGAAGGCCAGGCCCACCAGTACAGCCTCAATTCCTCACCTCCCCTGCAGAGTGGCCCAGTGGAGGCTGAAGAGGAGTCTCTGCTGGAGCGGGCAGAGGACTCAGGTGAAGGGCCCTGGAGGGAGCCTCTTCTGCTTCCAGAGACTGCTGGGGTCTGGGGAGGACTCAGCCCAGCTCCTGGCTCCAGCCCCTGTGATGACTCTTCTCTCCCATCAGCCTATAGCTCCTCCCCAAAGGGGTGGGGGAAGGGGCGGGGGCCACTAGCTGCCTGGGCAGATGGATAGAGGGAGGGGTCTAGGTCTTTGAGGGTGGGACCCCTTTCCTGTCTGCCTGAACCCACCAGCCTTGAGTCAGCCCCCTCCCCTTTCCCCTGGGCACCCCTGGGAGCCTGTGACCCTCTCTCCCCACAGCTCAGCTCCAACAGGAGAGGCCATCCCTGTATATTGGGGTGCGGGGCACTGTTGTCCGTTCCATGCAGGAGGTGCTATGGACTCGGTGAGGCCTTGCTACCCACTCCCCTGACATCCCAAGGGCCGCCCTCACACGCCTCCGCCTCCGGGGCCCTGCCACGTTCTAAGGGCTTCTGGGTGTCTGGCTAACCCCATTTGGTAGCTGTGCCAGGTCCCTTGCCCACACCAAGAGCCAGTGGAGAGCTGAAATTTGAAGCTGGGTCTCTCTGGCTTTAAGGCTGTGTTTCCCCACTTAGCTGCTGCAGCTCTCAGCTTCAGCTCAGGTCCATCCACGTCAATGTCACCCGCAGCAAATGCTTTCACATAGTGAGAGTCTGTGCTGGGGGCGGCTCAGAGATCTGAGCCCAGAGCTCTCATTTGCTGATGGGGAGACCAAGGCTCAGAGAGGGTTGGACTTTGCAAAGGCCACACAGCAAGGCAGTGACAGATGACACCAAGGGCCAGGGCTCCTTCCCTTCCCCTGACTCCTGCCATACTCTGACCTGACCCCGGCTTCCTCCCCTCCACACATCCCGTGGGCCAGAGACGGGGCGCAGGCTGGTGAGTCAGACAATCGAGTTTCAAATCTTGCTTTTGCCACTAATTACACAGTTGTGAGTAAGCCCCTTATTTTCCCTGAGCCCCAGTAACCCCATCTGTAAAAGGAGAATGATCCTATTTCCTCCTCGCAGAGTTGGGGTGAGAATAAGTAGGTTCCTGCAGGGAAACACCCACGACAGGAACAAGTTGGCCCAGACCCTGCCACCCACCCTTCTGCCTTCCTCTGGGACTAAGTGCCTGGAGAGCCTTCTGGGCTCAGTGCCCCTGCCCTGCCCTGGCCTCCACAGCCTTCGGGAGCTCCCAGACCCAGTGCTGAGTGAGGAGGTGGTGGAGGGCATTGCTGCTGGCATTGAGGCAGCCCTCTGGGACCTGACGCAAGGCACCAATGGCCGGTACAAGACTAAGTATCGCAGCCTGCTGTTCAACCTGCGGGACCCCAGGAACCTGGTGAGCAGGGCTTTGGGCTGGGCTGGGTCCCCTCTCTGAATCTCAGAGCCCCCGCAGGATGCTAGGGTCGGGGAGCTCTTTCAGTGTGTGGTGCAGCCCTGCCCCCTGCCCCCTGCCCCCCTAGGACTTGTTTCTCAAAGTGGTTCATGGAGATGTCACCCCCTACGACCTGGTGCGGATGAGCTCAATGCAGCTGGCCCCCCAGGAGCTGGCCCGCTGGCGGGACCAGGAGGAGAAAAGGGTGAGTGCTGAGCCCAGTCAGGATGGGTGAGGGGATGTGGGGGCAGAGTGGGTGGCCTGAGAATGGAAGAGAGAGAGACGGAGACAGGGAGGGAGGGAGGAGGAATTCAGAAAGACAGAAACAAGGAAACAGAAGGCAGACAGGGAGTCAGAGAGACCCTCCCCACAAGAGAAACAGGAGAGGGGTGGAAATGAAAGGGACTGGGGATGAAGAGCTTGGTAGAGATGTGACACTTGGTTTTCAGTGCAGCTGGACTGTGGGGTGGGGGGCTTGGGGGAGGACTGTGGTGAGACCTAGAGTCTGGAGTCCTGAGGTACCTCTTCTCCGATCCCAGCTTCAGATGCCCTGGGAAAGACTGGAGGTCTTCCTGGTACCCCAGGTTGTGGGAGGGTCCCCATAGCCCCCGGGATTCACAGCTGTGTGTGTCCCCATATACCCTGTGTCCGTGGGTCTCTCCCTGCCTGGGAACTGCTCTGGGATAGGGGAGCTATGGCACTGAGCAGGCTTTGGAGAAGGCTCACCTCATGTTTGTTGGTGGCCCAGTGAGAGAAGAAGGGACTGATTTAGGGGCTGAGGCCACTGGGATGGGGCGAGGCACTCCAGCCCCTGCTCTGGAAGACATTGAACTGATTAGAATGAATAACCAGAGTCCATCAGGTGGATCCATCCACTATAGGCTGAGCTTCTGTCCAGGCTCTATGGGGGCCAGGGATCAGGACTGGCTTTGTAATTTGCGGGAGCCAGTGCAGAATGAAAGTGTGGGGCCCTTTGTTCAACAACTGCTAAGAATTTCAAGGTGACAACAACAGAGCGCTAAGCCAAGCGTGGGGCCTCCTAAGTGCAGGGCCCTGTGCGATTGCACAGATCTCACGCCCACGAGGCTGATCCCACCTGGAGGAGCAGACCCCCTGTCCTCCAGGGGTTGTTAGAAAAGGAGAGACAGGTTTTCAGGAAGCATTGCAGATAGAGTGACGTTGGTCGACAGTAAGACTCACAACTAGCATTTACTATGAGCCATGTTCCAGGCTAAGCACTCTATATATGTTGTTTAACATAGTGCTTTAAATTAAATTCCTACAGAACAGATAAACTGAGGCTTAGAGCAGCTAAGTGCTTGCCCCAGGCCATACCATCTTATGAATCTTTATTAATGGCCCAGTGGGAACTCCAGAGCCTGCACTCTTTCATCAACACCACACCCTTCCCAGAAAAGGATGAGGTACAGTCAGAGGTTGAATTGACTGTGGGTGAAAGTGAAATCCAGGAAGGCTTCCTGGAGGAGTCAGGACTTGAAGGGTGAATCAGTGGAATATGGAGAGGTAGCGCTAAGGGTGGAGGGCTTCCCAGAGGAGGGGTATGGCGGAAGTAAAAGTGTTGAGGAGGGGAACCACAAGAGAGGGGCCTCAAGGGAGGAAAGTGAGCACTTAGGCTTTTGATGGCCAGAGGCCCCCTCACTGGGCTCAGCTTGGGCTGCTCCACCTCTTCAGGGCCTGAAGATCATTGAGCAGCAACAGAAGGAGCCGTGCAGACTTCCGGCCTCCAAAATGACCCACAAGGGCGAAGTGGAGATTCAGCGGGACATGGACCAGACGCTGACCCTGGAGGATCTGGTGGTAAGTTGGAGCCCGACCTGATGCCAGGCAGAGCCCGTGCCTGGGGGTCCCACGCCTCGCCTCACCAGCAGTGTGGCCTTGGGCATGTCACCCGACTGCTCTGAGGCCCACCTTGTTTGTGATAAAACGGGGACAGCGATCCTTAACGCATAGGGGAACATGGGGTGGGACAGTGCTGCTGGCACAGGCCTGCCAGTGCCTTATCACTGTCGGTCCTCCTCCTTTTGGCCTCACCCCAAGGCCCCCACATGAGTGGTATTAAGTCCCATCATCATAGTCATCCCCAGCCTCAGGCATTCTGCCCAGATCTCTGCTGGGAAGCAGCAGGCTGCGCTGTTCCAGGCAGTGACTTTTTCAGATGGAAGGAACGAAGACCCACTGTATTCAGTGGATCGGTTTAGGGATGCTCCAGGCAGGGAACCACCCGGCACCCTGGCAGTCCATCCAGAGGGCCTCCTGGAACTTGTCCTCAGACCTGGAAAGCCAACAGGAGTGACAACAGTCTAGGGCTCTTGGCGCCGAGGATCTGCTCCATCCTGAGGTCCATGCTGCTCCTTCCTCCCCCTTGGCCCCGGCTTGCACATAGCCTGACATGGTGGCTCAGCAGCCCCAGAATCCATGAAGCCATCATCTCAGACTCCTGGAATTGATTAGAACTTTCCCTTGGCTCCCTTCGGTCACTCTTCGAAGGCCACTCTGGCTGTAGTTGAGTGTTCTGTGGGTCAGATGTTCACCTGGGTCTCATCAGCTGCGTGTTCAGGAGAGGGGTGCAGGGCAGGTCCCTTTAACTATATTCAGTCATTCAGTATATTTATGGGGCACCTGCACGGTTCTAGGCACTGGGGAAGTGACAGTGAACAGACAGAAATCCCTGCTCCCCACTCCTACCACTAATATTCAGGCCAACGACTGGGAGAACCTCTACCTGTGCCAAGAGGATCCCTAAGGGGTGTGGCTGCTCCTCAGTCTAAATCAGTTTGTATTCCCTGAACAAACTGAAAGGCAATGTAGGAGAAAGACGTAGATATTCCCAGAGAGGAAGGGAGCGAGGAGGTGGGAGGGGAGGGGAGGGGAAAACAACACATGATAACAATCTTCACTGTTTATTGAACACCTACTATGTGCACCTTTTACAAGCAGTGTCTCATTCACATCTCACAATGGCCTAGGAGGTCGGTGCTATTCCCTGCCCATTTCTGGGATGAGGAACCTGGCACCAAGGTCACATATGTGGGGTGGGGAAGCTGAGATTTGAACCCAGGCTGGCTGACTCCAAAGCCTGTGCTTTGAGACTGTTCTGGAGGTGGCTGATAAGAGTAGAGTTTCAAAATCTCTTTAAACCTTGCTAAAGCAATGATTGTTTTATGTTTAAAGCTATTTCTAGTATGAGGAAAAAAAGTGATTTGGCAATAGACGTCAAGAGTCTTTAAAATGTTCCTTCTCCCTGATTCTGTCATCTGCTTCTGAAATCTTGTCCTAAGGACATAATTTAAAGTTTAGGAAACTACTTTCTGCACAAAAGTGTCCTCAGTGCTCTTTAGTAATAGTGAAAACCTGGAAATGACCCAAATGTATAGCAACAGAGGTGAGACGTCCACTCCAGTCTCACCCCATCACAGCAGTGTCTGCGGGGACTATATGATGTGACGAATGCCTCTGCTATTATTAGGGAACAAAGAGAGAACACTAAGTTGAATATTTGATCCCAGCTGTTTTAGGAAAAGGACCCCCAAACCCTGAGTATAGAAAAAGATTATAAAGGGCCGGGCGCAGTGGCCCACACCTGTAATCCCAGCACTTTGGGAGGCCGAGGCAGGTGGATCATGAGGTCAAGAGATTGAGGCCATCCTGGCCAACCAACATAGTAAAACCCCGTCTCTACTAAAAATACAAAAATTAGCTGGGCGTGGTGGCACATGCCTATAGCTACTCGGGAGGCTGAGGCAGAAGAATCGCTTGAACCAAGGAGGCGGAGGTTGCAGTGAGCCGAGATCGAGCCACTGCACTCCAGCCTGGGCAACAGAGCAAGACGGTCTCAAAAAAACAAACAAACAACAACAATAAAAAAAAAAGAAAAAAAAGAAAAAGATTATAAAGGGATACCCAGAATATCAGCAGTGGTCTCTGAGTGGTGGGACAAGAAGTGATTTTAATTTTCAAGTTTTGGTGTTTTCCAGATTTTCTTTATGAGTTCACAGTATTTTGGCAATAAAACAACATTTATTATTGAGAAAAATAAACCACATCCTGGGGGCCCCTACCCATGGAGGGCTCCTGGCATCCCCAGCCACCTTCTCAGCCTGCCCCTCTGTCTTCTGCTTCCCAGGGACCGCAGATGTTCATGGACTGCAGCCTACAGGCCCTGCCCATCGCATCAGAGGACACCACAGGGCAGCATGACCACCACTTCTTAGACTCCAACTGCGGCATCTGCATGGGTGGGAGGGGACACGGGAGGGGTGCAGGGGTGGCGGCCGGGCTGGGGCTGAGCGTGCAGTTCAGCGGCAACAGGGATTTGTGGCCTGGGGAGAGGGTGGCAGAGCGGGGGTGCCCGTGCCCCAGGTCACCTAGAAAAAAGCCTGATTCAACCCTGGCTCTAAAGCCCTGGGCTGGCTTCAGTGCTGCTGCTGCCCCTATTTCAGCTCCTGCCTCTGCTATTTGCAGACTGGGAGCCCTCAAGCAAGCTGCTAGGCTCCTTCAAAGCCGCCAAGAGCTGCGGGGACAATATCTTCCAGAAAGCCCTAAGCCAAACTCCTATGCCTGCTCCAGAGATGCCCAAAACCAGGGAGTTGCCTCCCCCGGAACCACAGGACAGGTGTGGGGTTGGGAGCAGGGAGGTGGCTAACCCAGCAGGGTTGAGGGGGAGGCCACCACCTGGGGCAACAGACACAGCACTGGCTTTTTCTGTGTCACCTTGGGCAAGTCTTCCCTCCCTTGGGAGCCTCCCTTTCCCCATCTGTGCAATAGAACGAATCATCCCAGCCTCCTGGCAGCCCCCTGCACACGGCCAAGCTTGGGCCAGTGTTCCAGTCCCCACAGTGGGGACACAGGATCTGCTCTGAAAAGAAAGGAGGTGCTGGGGAAGTCCTCATGGCCTGGTCTGTCTGGCCCTGTCTTCTGTCCCTCCCTCTAGGGTCCCTCCATCTGGGCTCCAGGTGCCTGCTGCACCCACAAAGGCCCTGCCCTGCCTGCCGCCCTGGGAGGGTGTTCTGGACATGTTCTCCGTCAAGCGCTTCCGGGCCAGGGCCCAGCTGGTCTCGGGACACAGCTGTCGGCTTGTCCAGGTGCACCTGCCCCCCCTCGCCAGGGACTCCCTTACACACTGACCAGCCCAGGCAGCCCCCCCACCCTCTCTCTTTCTTTCACTCGTGCATTCTAAAACAAGTCATGGGCACCCCTCTCTGTGCCTGGCCCTGTGCAAGGCCTGG
Source organism: Symphalangus syndactylus (assembly GCF_028878055.3). Classification (NCBI taxonomy): domain Eukaryota; kingdom Metazoa; phylum Chordata; class Mammalia; order Primates; family Hylobatidae; genus Symphalangus; species Symphalangus syndactylus. The sequence continues at coordinate 145,686,051 of NC_072441.2, forward strand.
GGGCAAATGAGATGTTGGTCCCATTCCTACAGAGACAAACAGGGTGAAGGACTCCCTGTCACCCATAGCAAGGAGGGCCCAAAGGAGGGTTTTAGGACTGATCGTTGAGTGGCTTAATGATCAGCTACAGTGTCGGATGAGGGCAGAGGATAGAGGAGGGAGGGAGGGGCTCTGGAGAAGTTGGAGATTAGCCAGTACAGGCTGTAGACCTCCATGGGGCAATTAGAGCTTTCTGGGCAGCCACCGAGGGTCCTGGAACACCGCCCGCCCATCTTTGCCACAGGCTACAGCCTTCCAGGTGGCTGGGAATGCGTCCACCCCGAGTGGGTGGGAAGCTGGGGGGCTGACTGGCCATCCTTCCTGCCCCCAGGCTCTGCCCACCGTGATCCGCTCGGCAGGCTGCATCCCCTCCAACACTGTCTGGGACCTTCTGGCCAGCATCTGCCTAGCCAAGGCCAAGGTACCTGCCCACTCTTGGGTACCCCCTCTTTTCCTAGCACCTTACTCCCACCTCCCTCTCCACTTCTAGAGCAGAGGCCTGGCTTGGATATCTGGGTCTAGTTCCCAGAGTGACTGCAGACTCACTGTGTGACCCTGGGCAGGTCCCTCTGTTTCCTCCTCTGGAAGATGGGGACATACTTTCTCATGGGGTTCTCAGGGGTTTCAGGGAGCCCAGGGGTGTTGGCAGGAGCAGAGGATGACTGCGTTTACAGCTGCTGTCCTCCTGCCACCGCAGGACGTCTGTGTGATCAGACTGTGCCCACATGGGGCCCGGGACACCCAGAACTGCCGCCTGCTCTACTCGTACCTCAATGACAGGCAGCGCCACGGCCTGGCCTCCATGGATCACATGGGGATGGTCCTGCTGCCCCTGCCTGCCTTCCAGCCCCTGCCCGCCAGGCTGCGCCCTCTGGGGGGCCCAGGTGAGTGCCCAGTCCCCATACCAGACCCTGCCTCTGCTCACTTGGTGACCAGACCAGGCACGGTTGACAGAGTCACCCAGCAGAGGCAGGCACATCTCAGAAGGGAACTCTTCACCCAGCCAGGCAAATGTGAGAACAATGACAGCAATAGTTCACGCTTGGATATCGTGAACTGCGTGCCAGCCGTTGCTGTGAAAGCTTTACCTAGATGAATTCTTGTAGTCTCAGAATCACCCTATGAGAATGGTACTATTAGACTAGACTGTGCATCTCATAGACGAAGAAACTGAGGGAGGAAGAAGGCAAGTGGCTTGTCCAAAGTCACACAGCCAGTCAATAGCAGAACTGGGCTTCACTCCCAGGCGACATGGCTTCAGAAACCTGGCCCCTAACCACCACACCGCACTGTCACTCAGGGTAGGCACCCCTGAAGAGAAACTCCAGGGACAGCCACATTGGACCCAGGCAGCAGGACAGAGGCAGGACCTACACACACTTGACTGTAAATGTCACCTCAGAGAGGAGGGAGGGATGTTTCACCACAGCCACGGGGGCCGAGCTCGGCCTCTGTGCATGGACGCCCTCCACCGTGTGGCTCAGGAAAGCAGCGAGGGTGGCGGTGGGCGCTTTGCCCACTCCTGAGCAAAGCGCTTGGCTTTTTGGGGCTCCATGTCCTGAGACAATGAGGTAGACTTTGAGTCTGTAGAGTCTTCAGGTCAAACCATCCATAGCCCAGCCTCAGCCAGATGAGCCTTGATCCCGCAGAGCTCAAATCTTCCAAGACAGCCCCACCTTCCTACTTACTTTTCCCAGCATCTCATGGGCCCCATTCTCACTGTGGAGAAGTCCTTCCTGGGATCTAGCCTCCAGATCTGCTGCAGCTAAGCTGAACACAGTTCTCCCCAACAGGCCTTTGGGCTCTTCCTGTCTCCCCTCTTCTTTCCCCAGGTCTGGAGGTCACTCACTCAAGTCTGTTGCTGGCTGTGCTGCTCCCCAAGGAAGGGCTTCCAGACACAGCAGCGTCCAGCCCCTGGTTGGGGAAGGTTCAAAAGATGGTCTCCTTCAACAGTAAGGTGGAGAAGAGATACTACCAGCCAGATGACAGGAGGCCGAATGTGCCCCTGAAGGGCACCCCTCCCCCAGGAGGTGCCTGGCAGCAGAGCCAGGGCAGGGGCAGTATAGCTCCAAGGGGAATCTGTGCTTGGCAGAGGCCCCCCAGAGGCAGGGGGAGGCTCTGGCCAGAGCCTGAAACCTGGCAGCGTCCTGGGCGAGGGCAGGGGCCCCCAGAACCAGGCTTGCGCCAGTCCCAGCATCCCTATTCAGTAGCACCAGCTGGTCATGGCTTTGGCTGTGGCCAGCACTTCCATAGGGACTCCTGTCCCCACCAAGCCCTGCTCCGGCACCTCGAATCCCTGGTGACCATGAGTCACCAGCTCCACGCCTTACTGTGCCTCCAGACCAACAGCTCCATGCCCCACCCTCTGCAGCGTTTGTCTAGCCCCATTGCAGCTCCAGAGCCCCCTGACCCAGCCCCTGACTCCTCTTTGGGGCCTACAGATGAAGCTGGCTCTGAGTGTCCCTTCCCTAGAAAGGCTGACCCTCCTTACCCACCAGAACAGGGGTTTTCATGCCCTCACTAGTGTTGAAGCCTGTTCCAGAGAGAGGCGGGACTGCAAGGAGAGGATGGTCAGCTCTACCCACCTGCCCTGTTTGAGCTTCCTGTTTGACAATGTTTGCTGTTGATTTTTTGTTCAATAAAGAATTTGGCAAAATTTGGATTGCATCTGCTAGCTGGTCAGGAGAGCCCCTGGTCCTGGTCAGATGTGGGTTGAGTGGGTGTGTCAGTGTGTGTCTTGTGCACAAATGTGCAGCCTTGCTCATTGCTGGTCTGAGGTCCCGAACCATCACTGTGCCCCAGGGCACAGCTATTGCCACGGTGGTTTCTGGAAGCATTTTGCAAGTATTCTGAACTAGGAGGAAGAGGAGGTGGTGGGAAAGAAAGTAGGACCGAGGTTGGGGGTGGAGAGAGAAATGGACAGAGCCTTTTGGAGGGTCACAGACATCCAGACATCAAGAGATTGCTAGAGAGGAAAAGATGAGCAAGTTGCAGTGGTTTTTAAATTTTTCAGTTAATACTAAGATTTTTTTCCTTTGACTAGATGGGGAAGGATAGTACATACCTCCACCATATTCCCTCCGAGTCTCTGTGTCTGTGCTTCTGGGGGATCTCTGTGCACTAGTGTGCCTGCAAGCATGAGAGTCTCTGTGTGAGTTTCATGGCCTGCCTGTGTGTAGGTCTCTGTTGAGGAAGTCAGGAGATCCAGATTGGGTGATTCCTCTCTGTATCTCTTGCCAGATTCCAGAGACTGGTGTTAGAAAATGTCGAAGGTCTTACTTTGGTGGTGGGCATTCAGGATGGGGTTGGAGACTGGTTTTAGGGTTGGATGGTGCTGCCTTGCCTTGGGCCTAGAATAAGCTTCTAACAGCAGCTGTAACTGTCAAGCATCTCATGTGGGGTGTACCTCGAGAGAACTGAATCTGCGGACTGATGGGGGAACCAGCTGCCAGGGCCAACCAACCCAGCGTGGGGAAAGGGGCCTGGCTTCCAGCAGAGAACCTCTCTAGAACCCCACCCTTCGCCCTGGGGCCAGCTCCGGCCTAGCAACAACGAGCCCCGCCCAGCGTTGCATAGCAACGTCCCTGGAGCCTAGCAACCGCCAGTCACGCCCCCTAGCAACGTCACGCCTAATCCTCGCTCCAGGCCTCTGCGGAGAGAGACAGGCAAGGGGCTCGTGGACTGCGGCCAAAAGGTGGCGGGGGTGGGGAAGGGTGTCCTGTGTAGCAGGCTGCAGCATTTCGGGGCCCACCTACAGCCCTTCCACGGGCGAGCTGTTACAGAGCCGCGTTATCACCCCCATTTACAGAGGGGAAAACTGAAGCTCCCAAAGGAAATCCCTGCCCAGAGTACACAGCTCGCTCTGAACTTAGTGGCAATAGCTGTGCCCTGGGGCACAGTGATGGTTCGGGACCTCAGACCACTAATAATCTTAGTATTAACTGAAAAATTTAAAAACCACTGCAACTTGCTCATCTTTTCCTCTCTAGCTCACCCCTTCGCAAAGTCCACCCATGTACAGGCCTCGCCCTGGACCCTGTTGGACTGGGAGGGGTGGGGCGATGGTCGGTTGGGGGAGCCCCTCTTCTCTGCCCCATGAGCTCTGCGGCTGCCCTACCCGCGGACGACAGCAGAGGGGGCCCTCGGCCTTGGGATGGAGGTCGGGGCGGGCAGGACCGGAGTCAAAGCGGGGGGCGGGGCGAGGTCCGGGAACTTAGCGGAAGGAGTTGGAAGCGGAGGCAGGGTAGGATGCGGTGGGGTGCGGGTGAGGGGTAGAGAGAGGGGCTGGACAGTTGAACCGGGGGAGGAGCGGGGCTCCTTCGGGAACTTTTCCGGCTCGGAATGGCCTGGGAGCGCCGCAGCCTCCGCGCTATATGCAAATGACGCAAATTACTATGCAAACCTACAGCTCGGTTCTGAGCCCACAGTTTGGGTGGTTTTGCTAATGCAGTTGGTACGGAGGGAAACGGCTGTGCACTCCCTCCCCTCCAGGCCCAGGGCTTCCTCCGGAGAGCCGCCAGCGCCGCTCTCCTGGAGCACGCAGGGAAGAGCGAGCTGTGTACTCTGGGCAGGGATTTCCTTTGGGAGCTTCAGTTTTCCCCTCTGTAAATGGGGGTGATAACGCGGCTCTGTAACAGCTCGCCCGTGGAAGGGCTGTAGGTGGGCCCCGAAATGCTGCAGCCTGCTACACATGACACCCTTCCCCACCCCCGCCACCTTTTGGCCGCAGTCCACGAGCCCCTTGCCTGTCTCTCTCCGCAGAGGCCTGGAGCGAGGATTAGGCGTGACGTTGCTAGGGGGCGTGACTGGCGGTTGCTAGGCTCCAGGGACGTTGCTATGCAACGCTGGGCGGGGCTCGTTGTTGCTAGTCCGGAGCTGGAATCGCCCCGGACCCGGAAGGGACACCTCGCGCCCTGGGTTTTAGTGGAAGGCGCCCCAGGCTACCAGGGATCGCGACGCTGCTCTCCCGGTGACTTTCTTCGGGCCTGAGCTTCCCCCCGGCTGGACGCAGTTTCTGAGGGTCCTTCCGGTTCACACTTTCTGCCACTCCGTGATCCTCCTGGCTCCGGAGTGGAGAACCCTGCGTCTTTGTGCACGTGTCTGTGCGCCTGCCTGTGGGGGGGTGGGGGTGCAGAGCGGGTATCGCTTTTGGATTTCCATAGCAACTGCTCCTGTGTCACCCCATTGCTCCCAAAGGTTTGAGCGGTTGCTTGTACAAATTTACATATATCTGCATGTCATTAACATAGAGGCGGGGCCGGAACTTGTTTGGGCAACTATCCCTGGACGGTTCTCTTTGCTTCTTCCTCATCCCGTCTGATGGGCACGTGGGCTGCGCATGCGTGAGTGTTTCGCCTGTCCATGTTCTCAGGTGTGGGGTGGATGAGTGAGCTGTGATAGTGACCATCAGTTCCCTTTCCCCACGTCCCCTTATTGAACCCTTAGCATGAATCCATCCAGATATCCCTGACTGAAGACACTCAGCTTCCCAAGCAATGCCAGGCCTTGTTGGCACTCCAATTCCTTTTCTGGCTGTGTGGCCTTGACAAGTTTAGTTATCCTCTCTGTGGCTCAGTTTTCTTCTCTGTAAACAGGGATACTAATCCCTAACTTACCAGGTTATGGGAGGGTTTAACGGGATGCCACTTTTACACACACTAATTGCTGCTTTCTGGCATACAGTAGGCACTCAGTGGTACTCCCTTCCTCCCTCCCTGGAGCCTAACTCTTCTCAGAACCCAACCAAAGCAAATCAACTTCAATCGCCGCTTAAGACATGACAACTAGACACCAGAAGAACTTCCAGATGTCAGGGCAGACTGGATTTGATGCACAGGATGGACTATTGCTTTCTTTATTTGTCCTTCTTGGAAGCTGGAGGTCAGGTTGGTGAGTGTGGACCCTCCTACCGCCTCCCCCTTACATCCTTGTCTCTCTCGGGGGGCCCACTGGTTTCCAGAAAACTTGCTTTCTTGTCCCAAAGGCCTGGAGCCTGAGACGGCCGCAGCAGTGGCAGGGCGGAGCAGGTGGTGGCTAAGGAAGTACCTTCCAGGACTGAGGTGTTTGGGATGGAGCAGGACGGGGGTGGAAGGGAGACTGAGAGCAGAAACTGCTTGGAGAGCCACATGTCTGTGCCTTTACCAGAGAGGACTGGGGAACCCTGGGGCCACCTCCTTGCCCTTTCTGAGCCTCAGTTTCCCTGTTGTAGGCAGTAAGGACTCCTCTGTTTCAACTTGTGTGGGGGGTAAGAAGTCAGCTCAGTATGGAGAACCCTCTCGTTGCTGCAGCTATGTAACAGTGCCATGGAGGGAGTTCCCTGTTCTTTGCGCTGTGCAGGCAGAAGCCGAGAGGGACCCCTTAAGTGTGCTGGATAGGAGCAGCAGAACTCCTGGAGGCTCTTGTTCGTTTAAAAACTGGGGTTGGCTCCTATCCTGTGTGGAGGAAGATTGTTGGTGATGGACAGGGGTATAAGAACTGGGTTCCAAGGGGTTGAGTGGCCTCCTGGAGGAGGTAGGACTGCATGGGGACCATACTCTGCAATTGTCACTCGCAAGACTGCTGTCTGCTGGTGGATGGCGGTGGGCCAGCCACCTGTGCTCCACAGGTGAGGGTTCCAGGGACAGGCTGTGAGCCTGGCAGTGTCCGGCTGGCCCGCCTGTGTCCCACTCTGGGGGCCAATTAAGTCTCCATCCCTAGCCGTGCCGATTAACAGTTAATAAGGCAGCAAGCACCTGCAGCTATGGAGGCGAATTAAGAGCAACAGTCGGCATAATACACAACCCGATAAGTGAGCAATTAACAACCGGAGAAAGATTAATAGAAGCAATTACATCCTACTCAGAGCTCTGTAAATACAACTGTCAATGGCCAGGGTATTCAGTTCAGTCCTGCCTGGCCTCACCCCAGGCCACAGCCTCTGTTGGCAGGGGTGCCCACTGAGCCAGACGGTGGATCCTGGACCGCAGAGGCATGTACACAGGCACAGATATGCAAATGCACACAGAGATATACACATCCAGACATACTTAAGAGGCATTCTGTGTGCCCACGGAATGCAGTCATACAGATATAAAAATTCCCCACTGTCTCACATACTCGCATTCACACAGACGGATACACACAGACACACATAGGGCCTACCAGAGGCATACACAGAGATACACAGAAAAATACCCCTAGAGTCACAAAGATACACTTTCACAGAGCTGGAGCCACACAGACTACCAGTGACACTCACATATACAAACAGACGTGTAGACAGACACAGCTTTCTACTCATAGGGTCACATATGCATACAACCCCCCTGTGATGCCCTTCAGAGGGTTGTCCATAGTAGGTGAGGGCAGCAGCAGGGCCCTGGACTGAGAGAGAACTGGAGTGAACTGGACAGAATTGGACTGAGAGAGCAATGGAGGGTGGGAGGGGACACAGGAGGGGCAGAATGTGTGTGAAAACATGCAAGTGTGTCTGCATGCATGTGACTCTAAGCATGTGCATCTTTGCAAGAATGTGTTTCACCCATGTATGGGCACACTCCTGTGTGTAAACATGCATGTGCCTATACGTCTGTGTGGCTGCATGAGGTGAGTGTCTGTCATGATGCCTGGGTGTATGTATGTGTGCTGTGCCCAGCAGATCTGTGACTACACATGTGGGTGTCTGGATCACGTGTGATCATGCTGTGCCGGTGTCCATGTCTAGGTAATTGTGTGCCTGTACTTCCGAGTGGCTTTACATGTGTCCTGTCTCTGTGCTGGGGCCAGGGAGGGACACTTCCCTGGGAAGCCTGGGATGGTGCCTGAAAGCAGAGTTGTCCCCCCACCGCCCCCCACTGGAATGGGGTTCAAGGACAGGCAGGGATGCTCTCAGGCTGACTTGGCTTCCCTCACAGGGACTTCCAGCCCCTTTCAAGAGATTGACATGGAGGTTAATTTCTCCTGCTTGAAAGCTGAGCCAGGAGTTCACTGAGCACCTTCCTGTTAAAGCCACAGCTCCAGTCCCCACTGGGCTCAAGCCCTCCCCACCCTTGTCTCCACCTGAGCTTCCCTTGGAAAACCCCCAGACGTGAGACCCACACACTTTGCTCACATTCTGGGACATACACTGTCATGCACAGAATACAGTCATGCAGACACACAAACATGGCCAGTCATGAATATGAACACATCAAATTTTGCTTATTGTCACACCCTGACCTAGCCACTGTGTGCACAGGCTGGCCACACACACCAAGTCCCACACAGCCGCACCCTCACATGCCCACTCGCCCATCACTCTCTGAGATGAGCTGAGTGCCAAGCCAGAGGGCCCAGAGGGGCATCCTGCGACAGGTCCCCCCACCTTCCCCAGCCTGGCCAGATGGTGGAGGCTGACAGGCCCCAAGGGAGCGCTCCATCACTGCTAACCCGCTGGCTGACAGGCGGGCACTGAGGCCTGGCTCCACCAGAAGCAGGCTGGGGTGTAAATAAGGAAGGAATGAGGCTCATCAGCCTCTCCCCTCAGCCCCCACTGCCCCAGGCCAGGGTAGAGCCTGTCCCAAGGTCTCTCATTCACACTCAGACATCTACAGGACACAGAAGGACCTGGATGCATGTGGGCGTTCTCCCTCTAATGCCACAGGCACGGGGGCCCCGTCTGCAGGGTGAGCCACTCACCAGGCCACAGCTGACCTTGCAGAGAGCCCACCTCGCCTATCTGCCTCCCACCATCTGATCAAAACAGGCAGAAAAAAAGAATGTTCAGGGAAACAGATCTGAGGGCCCCAAAGCCAAAACATCTGCCTGTCTGTTCCTCCATCAGTCCGTCCAGGCTTCTGTTTGACTTTTATTCACTCAGTCCTTGTTTTTCATTTATTCACTTGCTTATTCAGTCATTCAGCCAATAAAGACTTTAAACAAATCATGACAATTCAGTCCAATGACCTGGCTGCCCTCCTGGCATCCTGGCCTGGATGGACGCAGAAGCTGGGAAAGGAGAAAAGGGGGCCTGGGCTGTGAGGGAGGAGGAAGAGGAAGTGGAGGGGATCCTGTTTCCCTGCTTCTTGCTCAGTCTCTTAAATGAAAGAGAAGGGGCTTCTGCAGCTGGAGAGAAAAAAAAAAAAAAAAAAGGCAAATCCTAGGATAATAGATAATAATAGCTAACGCTTACGCACTGGTACTCTGTGCCAGGCACTCTTCAAATTGCTTTACATGAATTAACCCAGTTCATCCTCATAACAACTCTGAGAGGCAAGTACTATTATTAACCCCACTGGGGGGCACAGGAAGGTTAAGTAACTTGCCCAAGGTCAAGCAGCTTGTCAGAGCCACCCCGAGTGTTTAAAGAGCCTAGGGCAATGACACAGGAGATGGTCCCCAGCCCTCCGCCCACCTCCCTTCTCATCCTACCTTGGGCTCCATCCTGCAGTATAAGGGCCCTTGTCTGCATGCCTGTGGGCACCCCAACACTGCAATCCCTGCTAGGTCCACACTCCTGGCAAACAGCCACCCTTTGGGCTGGAGGAGGAAGGACGCGCATGGGGAAGTGGCGCCATAGACCCTGGTTGTTGCCTTAGGCCTTCTTGGGCAGGGAATTCCAAGGTCGTGGGTTGGAATATGGCCTAGAAGGGGGCTGGAGCTCCAGGTGGACCCTGAACCTTTGAATTCCTCACCGCCATGCAGAAGAGGGCCAAAGGATGTCATCTAAAGTGGGACCCCAGGGTATGGACCTTGTTTGCCCAGGTCTGAGAGTCCTGGGGACAGTAAGTGGCAGGTCCAAGATATGATCCCAGTCATTCCTGCCAGAGAGGCCCTCTCCCGAGACCGGTGGGGGCTGAGGGAGTGGAGGGGGAAGAGGTTGCTGAGTTTTACTTTCCCAACCCAACTCTGACCTTACCAAGTTCAGGCCGTTTCCACCCATGGCTGCGCACCCCAGCTCCATGCCGGGTGCCGGGGTCTGTTGAGGATGACTCGAACTGTTTTTCTTACTGTAAATTGACCAATTATGGTTGTATTTATTTATGGGGTACAAAGTGGTGTTATGATTTTTTAATACACTGTGGAATGATTAAGCTAATCAGCATATCTAGCTCCTCAAATATTTAACATTTTTTTGTGATGAGAACATTAGAAATTTACTCTCTTGGTGATATTGGAATGAGTTCTCGTCTTGTCACCCCTCCCTCTCCGTTTCCACCGGCATCCCCACCCCTCCTGACCAGGGACTGGGGAAGAAGTGGAGGCTCCTGGGCTTGGATGGGGACCTTCCGCGTCAGCACAGCCAGCCCCTGCCTCTGCTTCCCCAGGATTCCTGCTCGGCCTCCAGAGGCTTTTCCACGCAATTACCCAGGCCAGGAATTTGGATCTCTGGTGCCAGCCAGGCCCTTGTTATGCAAATATAGGGAAATGAGATGCAAACAGAGCCGTCCCAGATTAACAGAGAAATCCCTGGCAGCTGGAGGAGTCACCTTAAAGTCAGTTCACCCCAGCTTCCCCAGTACCCCTCTCCCAGGCTCTGCAGGGCTGGGCCTGCCTGGCCCCTCCCCTTCCTGGCCACCACTTTTCTACCCCCTCAGAAGCCTGCTCAGTCATAGGAAGGGGCTGGACAAGGGGGGCCACCAAGGCCCACCCAGCCTGAGATCTCTGCCTCCTCCCCTCACTTTAAAGAAATCCAGGCAGGGGTGGAAGTTAGCGGGGAGGCAGGGGTGGAAGTTAGCGGGGAGTGGTGAGTGGAGCTGAGACAGAGGGAGACTTCTGTTTTGCCCCGTAGAAGAGGGACTTCACACACACACATGCACACACACACAGTTGAGAGTGAGAGCAGCCCCTGCATACATACACACTCATGCTGACACACATACACACTCATGCTGACAATGACACAAGCCTCGCAACCCCACCCTACAGGTCTGGCCAAGCCCCCCTTCCCCTGATACCATCAATCAAAGCAGACACTCAGAGGCTGCAGTGCAGAGGGCGAACAGGCTATGTCCCTGGCCTGGGGTCTGGTGGGTGGTGGGTGCTGCTGATAGGTCCCTGGCTGTATTTGAAGACAGAGGGAATGCAAGATCCCACCTGGGGCATGACCCCCGGGAAGGGGGCTGGGAGTGTGTGGAAGAAGCCACAGCCTGGATGCTGCCCACCAGAACCCCTTAGGGTATTCAGGCTGGTGTCTATGCCCCGGGTGTTCCCAGGGGAGCCTGGCCCCTAACCGGCCCAACCAGCCCAGGCCCAACTTCTAAAAATAAGAGCCGAGAATCTCAGCCTCTGGTTGGTTCTGCAGGAGCCTGTTGCCTTGGCAACCCCTTCTCAGAGGCCTCCCTCCTGGCTGGGCTGCCCCGTTGAGCTGTGGGTCCCTGTGCCAGCCCCCTGTGCTGGCCTCTCTGCCAGCCAGCCCTCTGCCCTGTCCTTCTGGAGGAGGGTGGGGTGTGGGGGGCAGGGCAGGAGGGAGGACCTTGGGGACTCTGGCTGAGCATAATGGCCTGTGTGTGAGACCCAGGCTGGGGCCGGCAGTGTCAGAGGCCGTGTAACTGTGGGGTGGTGACTGTGTGTGTGACAGTCCCGTATCTTACAGCTCCTGTCAGGCTGTGTCCCTGGGTGTAAATCAGTGCCTGTGACTTGACTCTCAGAGCCCCGTGGGTGGCTGTGTTCTCTGAGGATGTGTGTCCCCGTGTGTGACAGTGTGTGCCCGTGTCCTGAGGGAGGGACCTGGCCGGGGACTTCCTCGCCCCCCTGTGGATTCCCTCATCGTTGTCCGCCCCACCTTCCAGGGCTGGCAGTGCAGAGGTGACGAAGGTGCGGGGTGCTCAGGGTGAGCCAGAGGTCAGGCTGGGTGTGGTGGCGGGACCAAGGTCAACTTCTCCCACCATCTGCAGCCTAATATCATAGAAGCCCCAAATCTGTCTGTCTAGGGGAAATGGAGGAGGAGGGCACTCCTAAAACTGCGATCAAAATCTCTGAGCGTGCTGTAGTCACTGTCAGCATCAGAGGCCCCCTCCCCCCACTCTGCCTCCACTCTTCAATTAATCACCAAGTCCTGTCCAATCTCCTCCTAATCACTGCTTCCAAGGGCCCCTCCTCTCTTGGCCACCACTGCCTAGCCCAGGCCAAACCCTCCCTCCTCCGGACGTGCAGCAGCCTCCCCACCGCTGCCCCCTTGGCCCAGGTTCCACATCTGGCCTCTCTCTATCTCCCACGCCCATCCCCTCACCATTCTGTGTTCACGAAGATAAAACACAGCTTAGATCCCGTCACCCCGCTGCTTAGGACCCAAACAGAGGGAGGATTGGAGTTCTAGGCTGGGGAACAGGTATGTGCAAAGGCACAGAGGCAGGAGAGATCCTGGCCTCTTCTGGAAACTCTTAGTCACTGGTGTGGCTAGGTGAGGGGACAACAGGGAGAGGATGGGGGTGGACAGAGGCCTGACCAGGGAAGGTCCAGAAGACCAGGCTGAGGAACTGACACTTTGCAACTCTCCACTTTGTTCCTAGAGCAAAGTATCAGTTCCTCAGCCTGGTCTTCTGGACCTTCCCTGGTCAGGCCTCTGTCCACCCCCATCCTCTCCCTGTTGTCCCCTCACCTAGCCACACCAGTGACTAAGAGTTTCCAGAAGAGGCCAGGATCTCTCCTGCCTCTGTGCCTTTGCACATACCTGTTCCCCAGCCTAGAACTCCAATCCTGCCTCCATTGGATAAAGCTTAGTCATTGTGGGACACAGGGCAGGCAATGCCTCCAACAGGAAGCCTTCCCTGACTGCCCCGCAGGCTGGGTTAGGAGCCTCCGTTTCTCCTAACATCCTGGGCTACTCCCCCAACCACACACACACACACTGCATATGTTTCTAATGGCTTTTACTTCCCCCTGAAAATGTATACTAGATTTGGAAGAAACAGAACAGTATAAATTGAAATAAAAAATCACCCAGAATCCTCTCAGGTTAACTCTCAGTTTCTTTCTTTCCAGACTTCTTCAAATAAATTGATGAAACATTTTCTTTATAAAATAAAGCCTATCCTATCTGTATGGTTTTCTTTCCTGCTTTGTTTCATGTATCATTATCTTGTGAGCATTTGCCCAGGTTATTAAGAATTCTTTAAGAACATGACTTTTAATGTTTGCATAATATCCTTATATGTGGATATATCGTAATTTATTTAACCAACCCTCTATTGCTAGACATTTATGTTGGCTGTGATTTTTCGTAGTTGTAAATAACAGTAATAAGCATCTTTGTACCTGGTTCTTTTTAACAGCTGTGGTTATTTTTGGGATTGAGTTCCTCCAAGTAGATTAATGGGACCAAAGGGTCTATCTGTTTTTAAAGCTCTTGATGCTCCTGCCCAGTGGCCTTCTAGAACTTCTAGAAAAGTTGTTCTAATTTACCCTTTCATCAGTGGAGTCTGAGAGTGCCTCGATTGCAGTTTTCACCAACACTGGTGCTATCTTTAAAAAACAAAACAAAACAAAGCAAAAACCTGTCTTAATGTCAATAGGTAAAACTGCATTATACTGTTGTTTTAATTTGCATTTCTTTGATTACTGGGAAGGATAAACCTTTTGGATCTCCTCTTTTGTGTCATGCATGCATCACACTGAGCTATAATTATATTTTCACATCCTGCCGCTCCCTCACCAACCCCAGCTCTGAGGGCGGGAGCTGGGACGGAGGACGTCGTGTGCCTAGGATACTGCGTGGATTGGATTGAGGCCTCTGGCTTCAGTCTGAGCTTTGGCCTTGGGCAGACCTGGGGGTCAAGCCTAGCTCTGAGGCTTGAACTTGGGCAAATCGTTTTGCTTCTCTGGGCCTCAGTTTCCTTGTGTGTCAAGTGGGTTTGAAAGAGCACTAGATGGCCGGGCGCGGTGGCTCACGCCTGTAATCCCAGCACTTTGGGAGGCCGAGGCGGGCGGATCATGAGGTCAGGAGATCGAGACCATCCTGGCTAACACGGTGAAACCCTGTCTCTACTAAAAATACAAAAAATTAGCCGGGCATGGTGGCGGGCGCCTGTAGTCCCAGCTACTCGGGAGGCTGAGGCAGGAGAATGTCGTGAACCCGGGAGGCGGAGACTGCAGTGAGCCGAGATCGCGCCACCGCACTCCAGCCTGGGTGACAGAGTGAGACTCCGTCTCAAAAAAAAAAAAGAAAAAAAAAAGAGCACTAGACATGAAGAGTGTGGAGAGGCGTGTGAAGAGCCGTGGGCAGAGGCGAGTGTTTCCGGGCTAGGAGGCAGTGCTCTGCTCACATCCAGGGAGCGGACTTTGCTGCGGGAAAAGAAAAGGTTCAGAACCAGCCAACTCCTCCTTCCCCGAGGCAAGATGGCGCCCAGACGCCTCTTGGTTGACAGGGGGATAGGAGCTCAGAGAACAGTGTCCAGGCAAGACTGGGAAGGACCATGGCCCAGCAGACAGGCTTCAAATTCAAGTTCAGCCCAGACCAGGGAGTTCTGTCCTTGTGGTAAGTCAGGAGTGGCTCTGTTCATGTGTGGCAGGGTTTTTGTGTTGTGGGCTATTGCCCACACCATTGCCTGCTATGATTTAATCGCCATTGTTAGTGCCAACTGAACAGAGAGGGAGAGTATCTCTGCCCTGGCGGCACAGCATCTCTTCTGGAAACTGGCCCTTAGCCGTGGGGAGTGTCTTGGAGACAAACCCCTGCTGGGGACGCCCTCATCCATTCTGGCTCAGGACATATTCCAAGACAGACACGCACAATTTCTCCGCACATTACTAGCCTAATGATACTGTCATTTGGAGTCTGGAAATGAGGCGAAATCGGCTTTTTCTCGGTAATTAATGTGAGTGATGGGCCTTGAGATAGAGTAGCACCCCCCCCGGGTGAGAACCAAGCTCTCAGGCAAGTCAGCCAGGTCATCCCCCTGCCTCTGGAAAGATCTGTGTTCCATCCCCGGCTTCTTCTTCCCGACACCCCTTGGATAGGTCAAGCCCCCTCCTCTTCCCCATAGGGATCACTTTAGGGATCACCTGAGCTCTGATGGTCAGGAGGTTCTTCCTTGAGCCTGCCCACAGTCCTTCATGCTGCAGTTCAGTCTGCTTTGCCACTGACCCCATGAGAGCTGCCTTTGCTTTTTGGGAATTCTTGGCTGTAGGGCCTTTTTTATCTCACTTACTGAAAGCAGAGGGGAAAACAGCAGGGTGGGGGCTGGTGGAGGTGGGGTGCTTCAGGAGAAAACCTTAAAGGGGATGGGGGCAGGGCTTGGCTCCAATGGGCAGAGGCTACAAGCTGACCCAGCTTTCCTTTCTGAGAGAAGCATTCACCAGGCTCATAAATATTTTTCTGGGCCTCTGCCTCAGTTTCCCCACTGTGCTCAGGGGAAAATGTTTCTGTCCTGTCCCTTTGTCTTCTCTCTCCATTCACTTTTGGTGCTGGGTGAAGGAGACATCAAGTCAATCAGCGCCAGGCTCTTCTTCTTCTTTTTCTTCTTCTTATTCTTCTTTCTTCTTTTTTCGAGACGGAGTTTTGCTCTTGTTGCCCAGGTTGGAGTGCAATGGCGCCATCTCGGCTCACCGCAACCTCCGCCTCCCAGGTTCAAGCAATTCTCCTGCCTCAGCCTCCCGAGTAGCTGGGATTAAGGCGTGCACAACCATGCCCATCTAATTTTTGTATTTTTAGTAGAGACAGGGTTTCACCATGTTGGCCAGGCTAGTCTCAAACTCCTGACCTCAGGTGATCCGCCCACCTCTGCCTCCCAAACTGCTGGGATTACAGGCGTGAGCCACTGTGCTGGGCCCAGGCCCTGCTTCTAATCAGCTCCAAGTCGGGTGGAACAGGGAGACCCTGGTACAAAGAGCTCTGATACGGAGTGACCTGTGCCACAGAAGGAGTTTACAAACAGAGCCCAGGGGAGAGAAGAATTGATACTTCCTGGGGAAATCTGGGAGGCAGAAGAGGGGGCCTGGGAGGGTGCATTTGGTAACAAAAAAGGGGTGCTGGGAAAGCAATCTGAGCAGAGGGAATAGCACGGCCAAAGGCTTGGAAGTGTGAAAGAGCCTGGCACGATCTGTAAATGGTGTCTAGCTCCCAGGGAACGGGGTGGATGCAGAGGTAAGAAGGGAGGGAAAGCCGGGCGGTCTACAGCGGGTTGGAACTTTATTCTGAGGGCACTGAGGAGACATTGAGGGTTTAAGCAGGGGAGGAATAGGGGGCAGGTTTGTGCCATAGAGTAGTCACGTGGAGAAAACATGGACAGGAATGGTGGGGGGACAGGACTGGCAGCTACTGCTATGGTATCTGTGGTCCTGAACAAGGATGGTGGGCTCTAGAGATGTTAAGAGGGCAAACCAAATGGGACCCCATGGCAGGCTGGAGGTGGGATGGATGGCTACTGGTGATCCAAGATCCCGAGTTTAAGGTGAGTCCCAGCACAGTCTACTCCTTCCACCCTGAGGCCTCGGTAGCTCCCAAGGCCTCCAGAAAAATGTTTAAATTTCTTGGAATGACAGTCCCAGTCTGGCCCTATATACCTCTGTGACCTCAGCTCCCCTACCTTCCTGTGTTCTGGTTTCTCCATAGGAACTCTTCATAAGTAAGTTCCTATGGCTCATTCTAGCATCCAAGCTGTTGTTCACATTAATTACTGTTCCCCTTCCCCATGCTGTCGTCCCTCTTCCCTGCCTCCCCAAATCTTCCCCATCTTCTCACTGAAGCGAGCCCTGCAGGCCTTAGTGCCCGCCCACCGCCACTTTCACCTTCCCTCCCTTTGCTCTACCCTCTTCACTTAGCGCAGGCCTGGGCTGACCATGTAATCAGCATAAACAGCTGCCTGAAGATCCTACAAGGAGAACTGCAGGCCTTGGCTCAGATTAGAGCCGAAAGCTGGCTCCCATCCTCCAGTGGCCCTGATAGGACCAGGCCAGGGGAGCAGTCTTGTCTGCAGCTATGTTCCTCGGCCAATGGAGCTGTCGTTATTGCTCCAAATTAGGCACCAATTTGCCCGTGTAATTGTTTGCTAATTAGCATGAAATCCTAATGTAATTAGTTGGGCCCCTTATCCGGGAGCCTGGGGAGTCAGAGGCAGTGGGGGGCCGCTGGAGAAGGGAGGGTCTAGGAGGCTGGGGAAATGGTTGTTTGAGAGAGAAGGCCCCGAGCTGCCATCAGGGCTGAGACAGGGAGTGATAGAAATTGCAGAATCTCACAGTTGAAAGGGCCTTAGGAGAGGCTAGCACTTGCCAACACCTTACAGATGGGGAAACTGATAACAGATAGGGCGAAGAACCTCCTGGGAGCTGGTGGCAGAGCTGGGCCAAACATCCAGGCCATCCGTCTACACTGACCAGAGCGGTGCACTGGCTGTGGGTGAAGATGACATGACCCATGGCTCTCTGGCATCTGCTTCTAAAGAAGGGAAGCAGGGCCGGGTGCAGTGGCTCACGCTTGTAATCCCAGCACTTTGGGAGGCTGAGGCAGGCGGATCACGAGGTCAGGAGATCGAGACCACGGTGAAACCCCATCTCTACTAAAAAAAATACAAAAAATTAGCCGGGCGTGGTGGCGGGCGCCTGTAGTCCCAGCTACTCGGAGAGGCTGAGGCAGGAGAATGGCGTGAACCCGGGAGGCGGAGCTTGCAGTGAGCCAAGGTCGCGCCACTGCACTCCAGCCTGGGTGACAGAGCGAGACTCCATCTCAAAAAAAAAAAGAAGGTTAGCAGGGAGAGTGGGTAGGGGTGTGGTATCAGCCCACATTTTTTTTTCTTTGAGACAGGTTGTCACTCTTGTTGCCCAGGCTGGAGTGCAGTGCAGTGCAGTGATCTTGGCTCACTGCAGCTTTCACTTCCCAGGCTCAAGTCATCCTCCTGCCTTAGCCTCCCAAGTAGGAGGGACTATTGGCATGCGTCCCCATGCCTGGCTAATTTTTGTATTTTTATTACAGACGGGGTTTTGCCATGTTGCCCAAGCTGGTTTCGAACTCCTGGGCTCAAGTGATCCGCCTGCCTCAGCCTCCCAAAGTACTGGGATTATAGGTGTGCACCACCACGCCTAGCCCAGCCCATATTTTAAGTAGGAAATGCAATGGAAAGAGGGCCTAAGCAGGATGCCAAATTGTTAGTTAGAACTGGAGGAGCAGCGGGAACAAAGAAGAGGTTTCCAGAACTTCTTTCTGGGGAATGACTTGGGTGTTGAGAGGGAAGATGGGGAGGCCAGAATGCTTTCCTCCGGCTGAAAGGCAAATCCCCCCACCGCCACCCTAGGCTTTCTGCCTCTCCCCATCTCTCTGGAAAGGGTCTGGAGAAGGTGCTAGAGCCAGCCCATACCAGCTTGTGAGAACTGACTGTTAAATTCTTAGGAATTTTGCCAGCCAGTTAACTTCACATTGATAATATAAATTGGCCATCATGGGAGGATTTACACCATGGAAACTGGCAAATGCTGCAAATCAGGGCTGCACTTCCCTGCCCCCAAGCCAGTTGTTAAATTGTACCAGCATACCACTGAACCCATCCGAAATGTGATGAAATAGCCCCAGCTCTCTACCAGGCAGCTGGGTAGGATCGGGAGGAGGAGCAGCTGTTCTCAGGGCCATTCTGGCGACACCACATTAGTCACATGGTCTCCACTCCCCACTCCCCATCCCTAGCATCCAGTCTCCCCACAATTGACTCTCACACCTCAGATTGCTCCCTGTTCCCCTCCCTGCAGTTATCCTCTGCATCAGTTCCCAGGGTTCAATTCTCTTTACTCCCAATCATTTATATTTTAGAGTTGGGGTCTTGCTCTGCCCAGTCTTAACTCTGTCCAGGCAGTGATCATGGCTTCACTGTAGCCTTGAACTCCTGGGCTCAAGCACTCCTCTTGCCTCAGCCTCCTGAGTAGTTGGGACTACAAAGGTGCACCACCATACCTGGCTAATATTTTTTTTTGCAGAGAAGGGGTCTCGCTATGTTGCCCAGGCTGGTCTCAAACTCCTGGGCTCAAGTGATCCTCCCCTCTTGGTCTCCCAAAATGCTGGGATTACAGGTGTGAGCCACTGCACCCGGCCTCTTTAATCCCTATCTTTACCCAGATCTCTCCTGTTTCCTGGACACTGTCTCTGGATGTCCTGAAGGCACCTCAATGCAGCATGTCTAAAATAGAAATCATCGACTTCCCACAAGTCTTTCCCCATCTGAGTAAATGGCACACTCCCCCTCAGGGCCTTTGCACTTGCAATTTCCCCTATTTGAACAGCTCTTCCTCTAAATATCCCTCACGTACCTCAGGGGTCTGCTCGGATGTCACCTTCTCAGAGACATCTTCCTTGACCTCCTTTCCTAAAAGAGCCCCCATTCTCATCCGCCACTTCTGCACACACTTGCTGGACACTGTTTTCCCTCTTTGCGTTTGTCCACACATGCATTCCTTATATTTAGGTGTTTGTGTCTGCCTCCCTTTCCCCACTAGAAGATGAGCTCCACATAAACACCGCAGTTATGTGGTCAGATTCTAGAAGTTACTTGGAGTCTTGGAACGGTTCGACTGATTGTGTCTGTTCGACTCGCTCAGTGCTGGACACTTTTAGTAAGCTCCCAATAAATTTACTTGAATGAATGAATGAATGAATGAGCCTCCATCCAGTCCCCCTTTTCAATCTTGACTCCTCAAATCCACCTTCCATTTGCCCCAGTTGTTTCTGAAACAAACTTGATTATGATTCATTCCCGTCCAGAACCCTTCATAGATCTCTTTTGCTTTCAGAATAAAATCTACCTCTGGGTTTGCTTACAAGGCCCTCAGTGATGTACTTCCAGCCTAACCTTCATTTCACACATCTTCCCTCAAGCGTAAGCACCACACACACGCACACAGCCATGCACACAGCCTGGGTATACTATTTCTGCCTCTTCTGTACAGTGCTCACTCCCTTCTTAAGTGGTCCTGCGTTCTCTGACTCATTTACTTCTTTCCTTCATTCCGTCAATAAGTGTTTTAAATGGAGCAGACCCTTGGTGCCAGGCCCGTAGCTGAGCATTACGGGGAGGAGTCAGCCCACACCTCTTCTCAAAATGCTCCCAATCTGGCAGGGAAGGAGGCCGTGAAACCGTCATTCCATCTATAGTTCCTCCTTTACTGTCCTTTGGACATCCTGACATCACCTCCCTGTGCCCAGCCAGTTCTCTGTGGCGGGGGGTTGGCGGGGGGAGCATCCCTATGAAGGGGCAGCCCCGACCCTTGCCTGCTTCTGGCTGTGGTGTGGCACCTGATGGAAATGGCTGGATCTGGGGTCTGCTTTTTCCTGCTAACCCTTGACTGAGAGCTTCAGGGAGGTGGGACACACAAAGGCACAGGCAGGCCCATAGCCTCGTCCCTGAGTCACACATAGCCCAGACTCAGATGCACACACACAGATGGGAACGCTCGCCTGCACGTGCACAGACACACGGACGCACCCGCACACCAGCGCGGGGGTCCGAGCACACACGCGCCCCGGCAGACGCGCACACACACACGCGGGGCCGGGGGCGCACACACACAGACACAGGCTCAGACTCGGTCCTAAAAATACGCACTCGCAGAGGCAAAGGCTAGCGCACGAGCACGCACAGACACGCCGGCAGGCGGCCCACGGACACCGCGCTCGCTCCCTGCCACACTCACGGCCCACGCAAGGGTTCACACACGGCCTCACGGAGGACAGTCACAAAACACCCAGACACACGCCACACACGCAGGCGCGCATCCGCGGACACACAAAAGCGCCACACACACAATCGGGCAACGCAGAAGCACTTGGGCCCCAGCTGCCTTTGAAATTCAAATTCGCGCTCTCTCCAGCCGCTCCCGGCCGCGCGGCCCCACACCCACGCCGCCGCCGCCGCCACCGCCACGGGCTCGGGACTCACCACGCCGCCTGCCCTGAGCGGAAATTAAAATTCATTTCAGGGGAGACCCGCACAGGGTGTGGGAGCGCGGGCGGCTTCCGGCGGTGGGGCCCTTTGTGAGGGTAAGGGGTAAGGGCCAGATAGGAGCCTCTGTCCCCCCCATATGTGACCTTGATCCCGTGCCTGTGCAGCCTCAGGGTTCCCTCAGGAGCGGGACCTCCAGTGGAAAGTCAGGCTCCAGGCTGGCCAAGTTGGTTGTAAGGGAGGGCCCGATAGAGGATTCAGCCTGGGAACAGGAGGGGGTGGGGGGCTTCCAGGGAAGGATTAGTTCCCAAAGTCTCCAAAGCCAAGAATCCCAAGGTCACAGGTACAGATCTGCAGACATGCACCACAGTGGATCCAAACCCCTCATCCAGACACAGATAATAGGATACCCAGAGACACATACCCAACAGTATCACACACAGACCTCACTGGAAGTCGAGGGCCTGCCAGCACTGCCAGGCACACACAGAGACACGCACCACAGGCTGGCACAGACACATACCACTGACATGCAGACGCGGTCACACTTGGGCCTGCAAATGCCATGCACCCTGACTCACCAAAGGCACAGACACACACAGGCCTGCAAACATTTTCCACACACACACGCACACACATACACACACACACGGGTTCAAGAACACACTGAACCCCAGGAAACATCGCACTCTGGCTGCACAGAAACTCCAAACACTGCCCTGTCAATACACCTCACATTCGCCCAGACACTGAGTGGATGCCAAACCCCAGCATCGTAGGTGTCTATGCATTCTACACCACACACACACGCACAGAGAAAGAAAGGCATGAATACACCACATACCCTGCAAACAAAGGCACACACACGCACACGCAGCAGAGATCCCAGAGCCAGGTCCAGGCTTCTGACGTACAAAGCCTAGGTAGGCAGACACACACGAAACCTGCACATAGGCACACCATATACACACACAGACTCTCCCCCTACACATTGACGCACACAACCACCCACACGTGTACCGGAGCTCAGCCCCACTCACTCCCACTCTGACACACAGAACACTCACTTGGTGAGGTGCTCCAGGGCCCTTCCCTCCAACCACAAGGCTCCGGAAACTTACACCCCTACCCCTGCCCCATCCACAGGCTTCACCCCCAAGCCTGGGACCCTCTGAGGGCAGAGTTGTGCCAGGGTTGGTGGTGAGCCAGAAGCAATCCCCCCAATCCTGCAGGGATTGCTTTATTGCCAGCGTGAGTCGGTGTACGTTCCTCTCCAGCAAGAGGGACAGATGTCCTCCTGGGGTGTGTCGTCGTGTGGTCCTGTCAGTAAGGAGTGTGGTTGTGCCAGCCAGGGAGGCATGTAGGTGTCACTGGTCCTGCATTTTGTCCTTCTCAGCACCCTCAGCAACTCTGATTGCCTCCCCCAAAACCTAGGTGTCCAGCCTCAGCCTCTTCTAGCAGGTGTCAAGCCCTGGGAGTCAGACCCCCACCGACCAAATCTCTCACCCCAAGGGAGCCGGTCTTCTTTGGGAGATCAACTCTAATCCCGAAATAAATTGTTTCAAAAGTTGGTGCTTGGTCTGTCCTCTGGGAGGTGGCAAGGAGGACCAGGCCAAGGCAGGATGAGGCAGAACCGAAGCAGGGCCTCTAGCAAACCCTGAATGGGGTAGAGGCCTGGCTCTTGTCTCAGTCTCTCTGTAAAGCAGCTTCCTCATCTGTGAAATGCGGGTGACCAGATCGATTGCAAGGGTTGTTCTGAGGGCTCATTTGAACAATAGGTGCAAAGCAGCTGGCACAGTGTCAGACCCACAGAGGGGCTTGGCTGGATGAGCCAGTGCCTCCAAACCTCTAGGTCCCTGCACCCCTGCCTGCTAAGCCCATGTGTCCTGTTTGGCACAAGCCCAGTTCAGCAGGATCCAGGTGGCACAGAGCCCAGGAGAGAGGACCTGGGGCATCCCAGGCAGTGGAACACACGGGCCCTCCCCCACTGCCAGCGTGCTCCATGCCTGCTGACAGTGTCCCAGCCCCTCCCTGAGGGATGCTCCTCACCCCCGCCCGTGGCAGGAAGCTGGGAGCAGCTCTTCTCAGGCGCCTCCGCCCCCTGAATATCCACCAGTCTCGGGTGTGGGTACAGGGTATGGTGCTGTCATCCCCGGCGGTCTGGAATGGCTGCCAGGGCTCGTTGACCTTAAGGCCTACAGCAGGGGAGTGTGGGATTAGAACTCAGGAAGAATTTACCAAGGGGGAGTGCCTGGGTTCCCTCCTGTGAGGGACTGTGTCTGACCTCAGTCTAGAGCCAGAGGTGATGGGACTAATAAATAAGCCAGACAGATACCCATTGGAGCAGAAAAATGGAGGGGGCTTGTGTCCTGGGGTTGTGTCAAGTGTGTATGTCTATGGACCAGCAACTGTGTCAGTGTGCAGATATGGCTTTATCTGTACATGAATGGTGTGTGTGTGTGTGTTTACACAGACATGGAAGGCTGAAAAAGAAGAGGAACTTCCAAATAAGGAGAAGAGGTGCTGCAGAGAAGTGGATCCAGATTCAGTTTCTCTGCAGGGATCCCCCACACACACTGTCCCCATCACACTGGCAAAACCTTGGCTCCTGCCTCCTTATCTGCAATGATCTCAGCAGAAAAGAGCTCCCGCTGGTACACTTCTCTCCCTTTTGGGGATATAGGGGCTGCTGGGAAGGTGTTAAGGTCAGGGCCCCAATTCCGAGTGATCTCTGTGTCCCCAAAACCTGGAACAGCCCATAGTCCTAGTAAGTCTGAAACGGGCCCACATTCATGCAGATGACGTCTACATACAGATGACATCTGGGCCTAGCACTGTGTGAGACACTTCTTCTTTTTCGTCTGATGTGACCCACATCAGCTCTGCTAAGTTGGAATCATTGTTTCCATTTTACAGAAGAGAAGACTGAGGCTTGGATATCATAAGTGATCTGCCCAAGGTCACACAACTGGTGAGGGACAGAGGCAGGAATCCAGATCTGTGTGGCTTCAGAGCCCGAAGTCTTCTGGTTCATCACATGGGAAACTGTGAACCAGTGTTTTACTGCACAAACATCAGTCAAGAGTCACAGATCGAAAGCTCTGTGAGGGCAAGATATCTGCCTGCCATTTCACCATTCATTCATTCAGCAAATATTTGGTGACTACTTACCTTGTACCTGGTGCTGGGTGCCACGGGCCCTAGCTGTGAATGGATGGACAAGGTCCCTGACTTCACGGAACTCACAGTCCAGGGGGGCAACAAGTTATATGTGTGTAAATAAACAACGTATTTTCAGAGCAATGAGTATTGCCAAGGAAATATAACAGGGGTATGGGATGAAGCAACTGGGGGTGGGGTAGGGCTATTTTAGAGGTGTGGTCAGGGCAGGCTCCCTGGAGGAAGTGACCTTGGAGCTGAGACCTTCTTGATAAGGAGTCAGCCGTGGGAATTGCTGGGGGAAGGGTTTGGAGTTTTCTAAGAGCAGCAAGGAGAACTGTGTGGCTGCAGCATGGTGTGGGGTGGGGGTAGGGGACTGGAGATGGGTCTGAGAGGCTGCTAAGGGCCAGGCTATGCAGGGTCTGGAAGGCCACATTGTCAAGTGCAGTGGGAAGCCACTAGCAGGCTTAAGAGGGGCCCTGATATACACTTTTAAAGAGATGGCTCAGTTCAGTGGGCTCCAGGAGAATGGACTGGGTGGGGGAGGTAGGAGTGGAAGCCCAGAAATTAAGTAAAGGAGAATCTGGGCACTGGATGATGGTGGCGTGGACTCCCCTGTTGGCAGTGGGGATGTAAAGAGTGGATAGATGTGGGATATTTTGGGAGGTAGAAGCAACAAGACTTGCTGATGGCCGGGATCCCAGTGCCTAGAACATAGTAGACTCAATAAATATTTGTTGAATAAATGAATAAAGGTGCCAGGCTCTATATACGCTTGTGTGCATCCTCTGGTATGAGGCACGTATGTAAAGATCACCCAAGACCCTAAAGGGCTGCTCTATCCTCTGCCCTAGGGGCCAGGGGCCAGAGAATGCAGGTGCTGCTCAAGGAGTTGCACACAAACCAGGCATTTCTGGGAAGATTTGGCTAGCGAGCAAGGCATCCTCCCTTCTTTCCCCATCTGCAGCAGCAAGAAAATGACAAACACCCAACCTGGGTTGCCCCAGGCTCCTAACCCCTTTGGCATCTGCAGCAGGAAGGATGGAAACTGGACATGAAGGATTTCCCACAGGCAGAGAGGGCCAGTCCACCTTTTCCAGGATGGCCTCCAGGATGAATGCCATTCAGAGCTCTCAGGTGTTGGTCACAGGAACTCTGGGGCAGAAGATTGTCACATGGATTTGGGTGTCTTTAGGGACAGGTTATGAGTGCCTGACAGGTGTATGGGGTAGGAGCGGGACTGGAAGGAGACCTCGGCACCCGCAGCTTTGGGTGGCCCTGGACGGTGCCTAGTTGAATGGCAGTGGTGAACAGGGCTGAGTGAGGGGTGCTCCTAGGTCCCACTGGCTGGAGGGAAACCTGCCTAGTCTCTGGGCCAAATAAATCACTGGGAAGGGAAGAAGAACATTTTCTCATCTGTTTAAAGGGCAACGAAGCATAGCAGCGGCCGGCCCAGCGGGAGGCAAGGCTGAGGCCAGGCGGGTGAGGTCAGGGGCAGCTCCCTTCCTCGACACACCATCCTCCCCTGAGCAGCCCCACTGGCTCAGCCTTGAGGGCTGTCTGCCTTCCAGCTGGGCCATTGGTGGTTGTTATTGTTGACAAAAATATTAATTAATTGGTAATAAAATAATTACTTACAAAGGCCCCTTCAGGGACATAACCCTTGCTAATCCATCTTTTATCTCACTGGATCCCAGGCTGAGATCATTTATACCATTTCCCAGGTAAGGAAATAGAGGCCCAGAAAGCTGAAGGGACTTTGTCAAGGTCACCTAGCATGGCAGGGTGATAGCAAGGCAGTTGCCCTTGTGGAGTGGGTCCCCATAATCCCATCAGAGGTTCCAGAGGGGGCCCCAATGGGGCTAAAGCGCTGAAGTCATTGTCTTTGGTCCAGCTTAGGGGGTTCAGAGGGATGTCCCTTTATTCTGCTCAAGCCCTCTGTGCTCAAGCTCTGGCCGGTGCCCCTTCCCACACCCAGTCTCTGCCCCAGGCTCCCTGGAGGCCCCTCCTGGGGCTAAGACTTGCTCTTCTCACCCCCGCCTGAGCATCAGAGAAGTAATTTATCTTCAACCAGCTGGATTTGAATATGGAAACGATTTGTAATTACTCCAAGTCCTCCTGGGCGGCATTATTACCAGAGTGAGTGTGGAAGGGCAGGGGCTCCTGGGAAAGGAGGTGGGGAAACCCTGATGTGGAGAGGTGCCTCCAGGGAGAGCCTTCCAGAGGTCAGCCCTAGTCTCGCCTGCTCACTCCTGCACAACCCCGGGGAGGTCCTGCCCTCCCCACACAGCTCCCACAGCCCCTTTGCCTTGCTGACCTCCCCACCTTGCCCTTAGTGAGCCCCCGGGTATGGGACGCCATCTCTGTCAGTCCCTCACCCTGTCTACCTATGCTTCCTTGGGCGTACATTTTTGTGGCTGATAGAAGGGGTCAAGGAGTCAGAGGGCTACCGAGGAACAGAGAGACAGACAAAAACGCTGCTGTCGATCTGGAGCCAGTCCCTCCCATCACCTCTCACCCAGCTGCGTCCTGGGGAAGGAGGAGGGGGGCCTCAGGGATCCAGCTGCATCACATTTGCAAGAGACCTGCCTAGGTTTCTCTGGGTGCCGGGTCTCTAATATGCTAATGATCATGAATATTCATAAAGAGGGAAGCAAGCTCCCTGTAGGAGAGGAGGGGGCTGGAGCTTTGGACAGGGTCCTGGAGATTTCTAAGCCCATGTCTCCACCATTTTCCCCACTTTTGCCCACCTCCTTGAAGCCCCAGTCTCAGCAACCCCATTGCCCCTCCCAGTGCCCATGTAAGGAGGGGGCCCGGATTTCCCACTGCCCTGGGGTGGCTTTCAACATGCTTTGCAGCTGGCAAGGCACGCCTGGCCTGGCAAACCCTAGGAGCCTTGCTTGCCAGTGCTAGGCCCAAGGCACAGACCTCCTTGGGCATCCGCAGGGAAAGGGAAGGTGCCGGCCCAGCCCTCCTCCCTGCCTCATAAGGCCTCATAAATTCTCTTAAGGTGACAGGTGAGATTCCTTCATCGCCCCTTATTACCTCCTTCCATTAAAGTCGATAATCTCTCACAATCACTCACAACAAATGTCACCGAGGCTGCTGGAGGTGGGAGGGACAGAAGGAGGGACAAGAGGGCGGTTCTCTGCCTCTTCCTGGTACTGCCCCTGGGAAGAGGTAGGCTTTTCTCTTCTTGCCCCATCTCGAGGGTGACACAACTTAAGGGGCATCAGTGGAGAGGTGGGGTTGGTATTTGCTGAAATGAGGACTTCTTTGCACTGAAAATTTGGCCCTTCCTGGCTAGTGAACCTTCAAAAAGTATGGTCCTGAAACCACCCCACCCTTATTGCAAAGCTGTCCCCTGCTGGTTTCTCCTCTGACCAAAGCCATGGGATTAACCTACTTGTGTTGGCTGCAATGGCGTGTCCCTGGTCGGCCTACCTTACTGATGGCAACATGCCCAGGCCACAGACTGCCTGACCAGAGCCCTGAACCATGGGCATCTCCCTGTGTACCGCCTGAACCATGAGGGCTCAGGCCCCACCCAACTGTTCCTGGGCTCAGTGCCAAGATGGGGAAGGGGTGGGTCTGTACATCTCTGCTGCTTCTACACAAACAGATGCAACATGGGGGCGCCCCTGGCACAGGGAAAGGCACTTGTGGGAATAGACAGGGACTCAGGAAAACATGTAACATACTGCACACGTGTAGCATCCCCGTGCGTAAGGACGTGCAACATTGCAGTTTACAGTATGCATCAAACATGTCACATTGCAGTATACATATGTGGCTGCTACATATGAGTTACCCACAGTCCTCAGCACACATGTGGCACCTGTAAGCTTGCATACATATAGCATCCCTGGGCACAGGAACAAGCAACATGCATTCAGGACTTGGGCACATGTTAATACACCGTGCATGTGTGTAGCACTTGCATGCAGCTACCCAGGCAACATGGCAGTGCACACTTAGGGCACCTGTATGCATATGCAAAGTTCAGCGCACATGACTGGCACCTGCATGCATAGGGACATGCAATATGCAATGCACATGGGAAGGTGAGCAAATACTTCAGCCCGCAGGGCCCAGGAGACCCTGGCAGCGCGACAAGCCTCCGGCGTGAGTGTAGCTGGAGGGGCGTCGCGGATCGCCTCATTCTGCGGTCCAGGAGGCAGCGGGCGGGGCGGGGGCTTACCCAGGGCTTCTCCCGCGCCGGCGCCTGGGGCCCAAGGCGGGGAGGTGGGGGGCGCGATCGGCTCGGCTGGCGCTGTTCCCCCTTTAACAGGAGGCGGCGCGCGTCGCCCCCGCCCCCCGCCCCCCGCCCCTTCTCCGCGGCTCCTCGCGCCCGGCCCGGCGCGCGCCCCCTCCCGGGCCCGGCCCGCGCAGGCGCCGCGTCCCGTCTCGGCCGTCACTCGGCCCGGCGCGCGCTGCGGGCAGCGGCCGGAGCGGCCGGAGGAACCGGGTTCGGCGGCAGCGGCGGCGGCGCTCAGAGACCGAGGAGGATGCGGCACCGGCTCTCAGAGCCCGGGGCTGCGGCCGCCGCCCGCAAATAGGAGGCGGCGCGCGGCGCGGGCGGTGCTCGGGGCGGGGGAGCTGGGGAGCGGGGGGCGGCGCGGCAAGGAGGCGGCGGCGGCGGCGGCAGGAGCCCGCGCCCGGCCCGGCGCCCGCCCGCCCGCCCCGCGCTGCTCCGCGGCGCCTTTTCTGCACCCGCCGCCCGGGAGAGCGGGAGCCTCGGCCCTCCGCGCGGCTGCAGCTACCTGCCCTGCGCCCGGCCCGGTCCCCGACTTAGGGATGGCAAACTTGCGCCCCGTGGCCGCCCCCGCCAGCGCCGGCCCCCGCTCCTGCTGCTGACGGCGCCCAGGTGAGTGCTCGGCCCCAGACCCCGACCTGGCCTCGCACCGAGCCCTGCCGGCGCGGTCCCGAGTTTCCGCACCGGCCCGGACTCGGGGCGCTCTCCTAACCCGTCTCTGCTGAATTCTCCCCCAGCCCGAACTGAGTTCGTTCAGCGTTCGCCCACCCCCATCTTCTGGGGAACTCCCAAACCTGCGGCCGAGGCCCCCTTAATCGCTGGTGAATCTCTAATCTCGGCCCCCCACCCCCCCCCCCCCAGCCTGGACAGACCCTCTTACCCATCTATGCTAAAGTCTCCCCCTCCAGAATTCTGACACAGACTGTGCTTGCTGTCTCGAGTCTTTCCCTATCTCGGCCTGGATCCGGGCAGTGCGCCCCCCACCTTTATTAGAGCCCCCCCATTAACCTGCAGCTCAACTGTGTCTCCCCTCTATCTCCCGTCACAGTCTGAATGCCGGACCCTGCTCCTCTCCTCCACTTCATCACTGCCCGGAGTCTCTTCTGTCCCCATCCATGTCTGCCCACAGTTTCTACCCACCCCCGGGCCTGTACCCCACCATGCTGCTTCTCTATTTCTGCCCCTAGTGCCCCCTCCCCCATATCTATCTGCCCGGAGTCCCGCCTTCCCTCGCCAATCTTGCTGCAAGTCCCCTCCCCTCAGGTTGGAATTGGGGCCGTGTCCCCCGTGTCTGCTCCGCGCCCCCTCCCCTCCAGCTGAGATCCCGACTGGACCCGCATCCCTGACTCCCGTGTGTCCATCTTTGGCCGGAGTCTATCTGTCCATCCCCCATCCCTATCCTCCCACCCCTGGTCATAGAGCCGGGCACCAGACGCACCCTCCCGCAGCCCCAGGGCCGGCATGATCCGGAGGGGGTTGTAGGCTGTGAAGTTGGGGGCCACTCCCGCAGTCAGCTTGGTCCGAGGGCACAGCCGGGGGAAGTCCTCTGCGCCGCGGCCCGTGCAGAGCGGGCGACGGGTCTGTTGCCCGCGGGGGGGAGGGGCGCCCGGGCCGAGAGATGCCGCCTGCCTGCCCGCCTCGCCAGCTGCCGGCCGGGCCCCTGGGCGTCCTCTGGCGCCCCCTGCCCGAAGCCCGAGACCCGCCACCCCTTCTCCCGCGGGCAACCCCGGGTTTCCGCAGCCACAGCATCAGCGGTGGCTGCAGGACTGACGCTGGGAAGTCCCTGGGGAGGAGATTGGTGGGCCAGGCCAGGTGCCTCCTCGTGCTAGCCATGCCCAAACACTCCTGGTTGTCAGGCCATATGTTCTGGGGGTGGGATGGGTTGGGGTGGGGTGGAGGGCTCACCCCAGCAGCAAGTCAAGAGTCCTTTGAGCCTTCACGCACAGACCAGCAGTATTGGCCGCGGGCTCCAGGACGCCTGGTTGGGCTTGTTTGTGCTTGGTCAGGTGTCGCCAGAGAGCCTCTACCCCATGGCATTTCCCATGGTGAGGGCTGGGGGCAAAGGTGGGCTCTGCCTGGCTTGCGCATGGAGTCAGTTGTGGGGGAATCCACCTGACCCTGGGACAGAGCAAGCACCTGGGGAGTATCCTCTGCACTGCTACTGGGGTGAGGGGCAGTGTGGACTCTGCGCAGGCTATGTCCTGGTGATGGTAGTGGGGAGGTTAGGGAGGGTCTCCTTTGGACCAAGATTGAGAGAAGAGATCTTCCCCTCTTCTTCCCTCTCTCCTCCTTCCGCTCTCTCTTCTGCCCCCTTTCTGTATCACTCTTCAAAAGGACATGTCTAGTCTGGGGTGTGCGTGCGTGGTCTGCATTTCTGTAACACAAAGTGAGGTTCCATCTGGTATCTGCCCCCATTCCTCCCTCCCTTCCCACCCCCAGGTAATGAAGCTGAGTAAGTAGTTAGGAACTCAGCTTTCGGTCAGACGACCTGTGTTCAAAAGCTGTGTGACATGGGCAAGCTACTTAATCTTTCTGAGCCTCAGCTGACCCTCTATAAAATGGGTCAGTGATCACTGCCTCATATAGCCGTTGGGAGAATGAAGTTAGGTTGTTTGTATAGAGTGTCTGGCACCTAGCAATGCTCAATGTTGATAGGGGTGTGGGGCCGTTTCTGTTCAAGGCCAAGGTCAGGCCCCTCTCCACTCCACTCCTAATCTCAAAGGAGAAAAATGAAAAACAGCTTCCAGTGCCTTCACTCCAACCCCTAGTATAATACAGACAGAAACACCTTTAGCCCCCAGTCCCCACTTTTCCCCCAAAGTATGGGTGCAGGGGGAGCCAGTGACTGTCAGTTTCCCTCATCTCCTCCCTGGTCCTGCAACTTCCCACTACATTTCTCTGGGATCAGCTCTGGCCAGAGGGATATTAGTGAAAGCCAGGCCATGGTCTCTGGGGTCTTGGTTCAAGTGTAGAGGCTGCAGAGGTGGCAGAGGTACAGAGAAGAAACCCCAGTCAGAGTCCCCGAAGGCAGGCAGCCTGTTGGGGGAGCCCAGGTGGGAAATCACTCAGCCACAGAAGAGCCTCTACTGACCCCAGGAGGTCAGACACCATCAGGAATTTCCCAGGGCCCTTTGCCTGGGGTCAGAGTTAGCAGGGCCACTGGGCCTGAGGGCCTGAGGAGTTTGAAGAAAACTGGCTTTAGCCTGAGTGGCTTGGGGGAAGGGAAGGTGGCGCGGAGGAAGGGGACTCGAACCTGTGATGGCTGGAAGTCCTCTGGGTGGTGTGGCCGGACCTGGGTCCCACTGGGGAGTGGCAGCCTCCTCATCACCCGCTTGCCCCGGCAGCCCTGACATTGGGGAACAAAAGCATTCGGTTCCTGTAGCAACGGCGGCTCCAGCTGCTGCAAAGTTCCGGGGAGGCGGGCGGAGGGCGGCTGAGTCACCGCCCCCTCCCCCGCCGCCCGCGCGGCACCGCCCCCAGGGGCCGAGGGCTGCCCCTTGTCCCCCTCCCAGTTCTGCCCGCGTTTTCCTCCTTAAGGAGGAACCCCCTCCCCTAAGAGAGCGACCCTCTCTGGCAGTCGGGGCGGGAGGGCTGCACAGAGGGGGTCGCTCCCTCCCCTCGGCCCAGTCCCCAGCTCCGGAGGCAGGATGGAGGGTGTGCGTCCCCCAGGGCGACAGAGCTCCGGGAGAGCGGCTCCTGAGGACCCTGTCCTCGGGTCCGAGCGCTGGCAGAGGACCCAAAGGCACTGAGTTGGGGGTCACCGCCTGCGTGGCGGCCTGGGCAGGTCGGGCGGCGAGCGCCCGGGAGGCGAAGGGTGAGTGACGGGCGGGCGAATTGGAGCTGCCAGGTGGATAAACGCGACGGATGTGCGCGTTGCCGCGCCCCTTCCCCCAGCCCGCCCCTCCCTCGCCACCCAGCGTGAATGGGAGTCATCCTGGGAATCTCAGACCGGCCCTGGGCCTGAGACACCCCTCTCCCGCTGCTCTGCCCCTTAGCCCACAGTCTTGCCTTGGCCCTTTCAGCTGCCGAAAGCCTTGCATTCCTTTATTGGTGCAGAAGGGAAGCTGGGGAGCCCTGAGGGGTGGAGAGAAAGGGGACTTGAGTGTGTTTGGGCAGACTGGGATTCTTGGGTTTGCTGGGGTCAGGGACTGTGGTGAAGGCAGCCCCCAGCCCCCTAGAGGAGGGGCCTTGGTAGGGTTAAAAGTGAGAGGGAGACTACTTCAGCCAGCTCCGCACCCATCTGAGGCAGGAGGCCTTTTGATCCTCCTCTCTATCAGCCACCTCTGGCCCAGGAAGTTCTTCCTCAGAGCTGACTTTGGTACCTCTCCTATCTAACTCTTGTGCAGGGATGGGTCTGTGGTCCTCCTGGGTTTGGAGGTAGCCAAGCCACTTATGGTTCAACCCAAAGAGCCTTCCCAGAGGCAGTGCCCTGTACCTCAGCAGGCGAGAGGGCAGCGTTTATGAGGTCCTGAAAAGACGGAGAGGAGACAGGGCTGCGGGCCACGCTCTGTGCTGGGAACTTGTTGGGAGGCTGATGAGGTGTCTACCATCCCCGGGGCAAGGCTCATGGTCTGCATTGCACAGAGAGGGAAACTGAGGCTCAGGGGGTTAATCATGACTAAGAGCCACTTGGGCTGCCTGTGAGGCGAGGATCATCCTTCTGGGTCCCCTTCCCGGGTGGCTCAGGGAGAGGCCTCTGGGTCGTCAGTGCCCCCAGGAGGACAGGCCTGGCTATACACAGGCAGGAGGGTCTTTCATGAACCAGTGGCTCTCTGTGACCCAGCTTGGAATTGGGTCTTTGCCTTATTTTGAATGGTGGGAAGTAATATAAAAAGGTGCCCCAAAAGGTCTTGTGTCACAGCCGGCACAGTGAGGGTCACGCATGTCCAGGACAAAATCCCAGAATGTGTGTGAAGGTGTCTGAAGGAGACTGAGGGGAGGAGAGGGTTGGGCTGGGTTAAAAGTGGCTCCGTTCTGGAGAAGCCAGCCTGTGGCTCTGAAGGATGTGGAGCTTGTGCTTCTTGACAGGGCGGGGCTGTGGAGTAGGGAGCAGCAGCCCAGGAGCGGGGTAGGGGAGGGAGGCCCAGCTTCCGACACTCAAAGGAAGGCCCCGAAGAGGAACCTGCCTGACACTTAGCTGTCTTATGCTGAGCCTCAGAGGGCCAGATACTCATGTATGTTCTCACTTGAGAATGCGTGTGCACCTCTGTGCACGTGTACAAGTGTGAGCCTCTATACCCCTGTGTGTGCGTGTTAACTCCTGAGTGCATGTGACAGCATGAATCTGTGGGTTTCACCTGTCTGTGTGCATGTCCGTGTACATATGTATCCGTTCGTATGCAGAACTCCTGTGAACATCTGTGCCCTCATGCTTTGGTGTGTGTGTCCTCAGGGCATAAGGGTGTTCAAACCCATGTGTGTTGGTGTGTGTGTGTGAGGGGAGGTTCCCTGAGCTGCTGTAAGTGGGGGAGGCGAGGCCGGTTATAATGAGCCCCCACCTCCCCTCCACTGAGCCGCAGCCATGGCCTGAATTTTGCAGCTTAAAAATAATTGGGGGCAGCAGGGGGATTGGATGTCACTCATCATCAGCCGCTGGCTTGGCTAGTGCCACAGCAGGTGGGGCGGGCTCAGCAGTTTGGGACAGGTATGATGTAGGGTGGGAAAGACCAGGGGTCTGATCCCTTTTTCAGCTCTGAGGAGGAGGGTGGGTGGGTCGGGGGAGAGGCACAGCCTGTCTGGCTTCCGCCGAATACCTCCATGTGGGTCTTGGGAGCAGGCTGCGGTGGCTCCTCTGCAGTGAGTAGGTCTGCCTGGAGCTACTCCACCATCTCCCCCAGCCCCTGTATGGCTGGGAGGGGCAGATGCTTGCTTGGGCCTGGCTTGGAGGTGCAGCATGAGGGGATGTGGGATCTGGGGCAGTGGAGAGCTCCATGGATGCTACACAGGGACTGGAAAGTTGGGGTTCTAAATCCTGTCCCCCCTCTGCCCGCTGTTTAGACTCCTGAAGACCCAAGGGGAAGTCTGTTTCCTGGGAGCAACTGTGTCTTGGGAGAATCTAGTCATACCTGTGAATTGTCCTGTGTTTCTGATTCAGTCCCCAGAGCTAATAGCTGGTCCATCTGGCCCGAAGCCTGAGCAGCAAGCATAGGGAAGGAGCAGAGGGTACTGGTGGAGGGAGACGGGCCTGGGCTGGGCCTCAGATCCTGGGCTTGAGTCCCCTCTGGCCACCTTTGTGTGATCTGGAGCGGGTTGTCTCCCTTTTCCTAGCCCCATCTTTTCTCCTCTGATGAGGACCAACTGGGCTCTAGGGACCCATGCAGTGCTGTGAGCTATCCTGTGGCATGGAGGAGGGAGGCCGTGTGGATTACTTGAGGGGTAGGATTGGAAGTGGGGCTGATTCAGACCACGCGCTAGGTTCCATTTTCTGGGCAATTGGGTACAGGCTGGGCAGGCTGTGGGTAGTGACACAGCCCTGGCCTGGTGGGTGGGAGGGCACCTGCAGCTCCCCCCATCCTCAGCCGCGCTCTGGCCTGACTGCTCTGTGTGTCTGTATGGGTCGGGCTTGGGTCCTAGGTGCCCACCCACACCTGCAGTACATTCACACCTGTTGGGAGCTCAGCTTAGGGCAGCACTTTAAGGGAAGGTAGAAATCAGCAAGCTCAGGTCCCCACTCTTAGGAACTGGAAGACCCATGAGCTGAATGAACTAGCCTTGGGGAAACAGTATAGGAGAGAGGTCATGACTGGCTGGTGGCTTCACAGGGTCTGTAGTGGGGCGGGGGGGCGCGGGGTAGCAGGTCCTGAACCAGGCCTTGGAAGATAATCCCATGGAGCTGGAGGGGAAGAGGGAAGTAAGAGGGGAATTTCTGCACCCATTTTACAGATGAGAAAACTGAGGCTCATGAGGGTCACCCAGCCAGCAGGTGGCTGGCTGGGTTGGGGCTCAAGCCCAATGTCCCCTTGCTCGGTGCCTCTCCCCCTTGTTCCAACCAGGAAATCCACAGCAGTGATACACGTGATGTCCACACTGACAGTGCCCTGCTGTGGGCATGGCTCAGGTTGTGCACGGTTCCTGGCACATTGACTGTAACTCCACCCCTTTCTCTCCCTCTCAGTAAAGCAAGTGAGTGAGAATGACATTGTTCCAGGAATAACCTCAAAATGCTCTAACTTATAAAAAAGCAAATCGTAATCAAACATCACCACTTTGACAATTACCGCAGGATTACGCGGTGACATGCCTCACAGCTGATCATGACACTCGGGGACGGAGAGCAACAGTTATGGAGAATACAGGTTGGATGGTGAGGCTGGGGCTGGATCTTTATGCCAGGCGAATATGCTTGTAGTTGATGGGCTGACTCGGAGGAAACAGAACGATGGCAACAACAGCTACTGTTTCTTCAGGGCTCACAAGATTCCAGGCACTCTCCAGAGTCCTTTCCCTTACTGATCTCATTTCACCCTTGTGGGAAACTTGTGAGATAGGTACTATCACTGGTCCATTTTACAGGTAAGGAAACTGAGGCTCAGAGAGGTCAAGTCCCTTGTCTAAGTTCACACAGGTGGACCCGGGTGACACTTCAAAGACCACGGTCTTAACTAGGAGGCTGACTCCTGCAGCTCACCGTAGGAGGTTCAGAGCCCACGCTGGCTGTGCCAGGGGCCCGCTGACCACTGTCTCTCTCCACAGGGCAAGGGACATAGGATGACCCCAGCCTGTCCCCTCTTACTGTCTGTGATTCTGTCCCTGCGCCTGGCCGCCGCCTTCGACCCCGCCCCCAGTGCCTGCTCTGCCCTGGCCTCGGGTGTGCTCTACGGGGCCTTCTCGCTGCAGGACCTCTTTCCTACCATCGCCTCGGGCTGCTCCTGGACCCTGGAGAACCCTGACCCCACCAAGTACTCCCTCTACCTGCGCTTCAACCGCCAGGAGCAGGTGTGCGCACACTTTGCCCCCCGCCTGCTGCCCCTGGACCACTACCTGGTCAACTTCACCTGCCTGCGGCCTAGCCCCGAGGAGGCGGTGGCCCAGGCTGAGTCAGAGTGGGGGCGGCCAGAAGAGGAGGAGGCGGAGGCGGCAGCGGGGTTGGAGCTGTGCAGCGGCTCGGGCCCCTTTACCTTCCTGCACTTCGACAAGAACTTCGTGCAGCTGTGCCTGTCGGCCGAGCCCTCCGAGGCCCCGCGCCTGCTGGCGCCCGCTGCCCTAGCCTTCCGCTTTGTCGAGGTCTTGCTCATCAACAACAACAACTCCAGCCAGTTCACCTGCGGCGTGCTCTGCCGCTGGAGTGAGGAGTGTGGCCGCGCTGCCGGCAGGGCCTGCGGCTTTGCTCAGCCAGGCTGCAGCTGCCCTGGAGAGGCGGGGGCCGGCTCCGCCACCACCACATCTCCAGGCCCTCCTGCTGCGCACACCCTGTCCAATGCCCTGGTGCCCGGGGGCCCAGCCCCACCTGCTGAGGCCGATTTGCACTCGGGAAGCAGCAATGACCTATTCACAACCGAGATGAGATATGGTGAGTCTGAGCAGGGCCTGGGTGGGGCGGGGTCTGCAGGGGCTGACAGTGTCTCTGGTGTCCATACTGGCAGATCCTCAGCCATGCATGTAGCTGTTCACTGATGTCACCCCTCTGCTGAGCCTTGTCCAAATGTTGCGGTCTCCAAAATGCATGGCAGTGAGACCTCACTCTTGAAGAGTTTGCAGACTGGCTAGATGAATGGGGGCACAGATCAGATAATGCAGGGTGATATATAAACCCAGGGAGGGACCTCCTAACTGGGCAGCCAGGGGAGGCTCCTTGAAGGAAGTAATGCAGTAACAGAGACCTGAAGGACAAGCAGAAGCGAGATGAGGGCATTCTAGGCAGAGGAAGAAGCACAAAGGCCCAAGGCTGGGAGTGATCGTGGCAGGCCCTGGCGCTGCAAGTTGACAAGTTTGCCTGGAGGCTGGAGTAGGCAGGGAGCAGGGATGCATTCCTGTCCACACAGGTCAGTGAGTTTTGGCAGTTGCCCCAGGGTCAGGGCAGAGAGAGGCAAGGAAGGGTGTCCCTGGGTGAAGAGGCCTGAGCTTCCAGGCTGCCTCGGAGGGCTGGGCTGGCTCAGCTCCCGGTGTCACTTGTCTCCCCCCTCAGGGCCCATGTCTTCTGGGACCGAGGCCGCCAGCTGCTAGAGCTTCCTGCTGACTGGGCAAAAGCTCTGCGAGCCCTTGAGTCCTGCCTGCTCCCGCTCCCACCCCAGCTCCCTCAGCCACGGCTGCCTTCTACAGACCCCGCTTCCTGCAGCTTCAAGGCCCTGAGGGCCTCAGCTGGATCCTGTGTGCCCGCCGAACAGTGCTGGGCCAGGGACTGACCGGGAGACCTGGAGGAAACAGGGACCGACCACATGGGGATGGGAAGGAGGCAGGTCTGGGGTCTGGTCTGCAGCTCTGGTACCGACAGGGAGGCCTCTCCTCTCTCTGGGCCTCAGTTTCCCCATTTGGGATAACAGGTGCTGGCCTATCCTCATGAGGATCAAGGATGCAGGGATAGAGGATGGAAAGGGCATCTGGATTTCACTGGGAGAGTGTTTACAAGGAGATGGGGTATCGTGTGAGGGCTGCTGGGAGTACTGGAGGAGTGTGGCCTGTCCCCAGCCCTGCTTTGCTGGCTAGAGCCCTGGAGTTGGCCTCTACCTTTGACTGTTACCTGGAGTTGATCCCTTTACTTTTGGTGGGCAGTGGTTTCTTTGTAGAATGGGGAGGTATCCCTGAATTAATTAGAGGGGGTAGTTATCTTGAAAGTAGCCTGACCCAGTACTTTGGATGGGGGCCTTCTTGGCTTCTCCAGTGAGACATCTGGCATCGTGCCCATCCACGGCAAGTGCCCAGTGGCCTTGCTGTGGCCTCTCTCCCAGGCTAGCTTGGCCTCTAACGGTGGTCAATGAAGCCGTCCGAGTGACAGCCGGGCCGCGGGTAGGTTACAGGCCCTGGAGGCTGGTCTGGGATTTGGTGCCTGTAGGAAGAAATTGAATTTCGCTTCTTTGTTGAACATTGGCGGAGAACGCCAGGCGTATATCAGGAGGTTTATGGCTCTTCCTGCATGGCCGCCACTGCCTGTCACTCTGTGGGGGTCTCCCCCATCGTGCTCAGCTGCAGGCGGGTTCTTTTGTCTGGCTTTCCCTGCGGTCCATCGGCCCAGTGATCTGCAGTGGACGGAGCAAGGCTCTGCCCTCACGGGCGGGCACCATCTGGGCAGGCTGCCATGTGGAGCACAGAGCCAGGAGCAGCCAGCTGGGCTTGGTTGAAGCCGGAAGCAGGAGTTGGTTGGTAGCTGGGGTGTCTTTGGGGATCGGAGAGGGCCGGCGATGGGAAAGGCACCATCATCAGAGCCTCTGCGGAGGTCTCTGGGGCTAGAGATGGGTGGAGATTGGATGCCTGATTATTCCTGGGCATGAGGCCAGGTGTCTCTCTGAGCAGGGAGCCCTGAGCTGGGGCTCCCAGCTGTTCCCAAGCCTGACCTCTGCTCTTGCTCCTTGTCCTACTTGGCATGTTTCCTTGGGGTTGCTTTTCAGGGAGGGCCCCTGTAGGGAGTTGGCATGGGATGATGTGGCATCAGCTGTCATAAGTGGGTTCACATGGCACACTGGTGCCCAGAGCTGGGCTGGCACAGCCCCTTCCCCTCCCTTGGCAGGCAGGAAGCTCTTCTATTCTGCCATCCCCTCCCTCCTGCCCAACCTTTCTGGTGTGAGACACAGCAGGCACATGACTGTTTGTTCCACGTGTCAGGGCATGTCTGAGGGTCCATGGCACTGTCTGTGCCTCGTGGCAGCACCACCTTTGCCAAGCCTTTGGCCCCCTCCATTCCTCCCCTTGTCTCCTCCCCACTGGGCTGCAGGAGAATGGACTGGCACCTGCAGCTGCCAGACTGAGAGCAAGATTCGTGGGGATGGTAGTGAACAGGAAGGGTGAGACCCTTGTCCTGGCCCCTCTCCCAGGCACCAGGGCAGGGAAGCTGTGTTCATCTTCTCTGGGACACCCCTGAGGAGGATCCACAGCAAGGCCTAGCAGGGTGGGCTTGGGCTGGTACCGGAAGAGCACTGGGCTGGGGGCTGGTGGGCAGTGACTGGGCGGTGTGCCTGGGACGCCTCAGAGCCGAGTGAGTTTGACAAGAGGGTACAGGCGCCTGTTAATTTCACGCAAACTGCCTTTGATAGATCTCTTGTT
Source organism: Symphalangus syndactylus (assembly GCF_028878055.3). Lineage (NCBI taxonomy): Eukaryota > Metazoa > Chordata > Mammalia > Primates > Hylobatidae > Symphalangus > Symphalangus syndactylus. The sequence continues at coordinate 145,725,510 of NC_072441.2, forward strand.
ATTTTTGGTGAGTTGAGCCATAAATTTGTGCCATCTTGCTGCCGCAATCTGTTAAGTGGGGGGAAAGGAAGAAAAGAAAGGCAGGCAGGAAGGAGCTTGGTGGCGGACTGGCACAGAGGCTGGCTGAGGCCAGGGCTGGAAGGCGGGCCGCAGAGGTAGTGCCAGCTGTAGGGCTCAGCTCCTGACGGCCGGTGCCAGCCTGCAGTTCCTGCCCACTGACTCTCTGATCCTGAGGAGGCACTGGGCAGTGGGAATGGCTGTGCCCAGCGACACTTGGGAGAAAGAACCCCGCCTCATGCACGCCTCTTTCCTTGGCCACAATCCCTACCGCCCCTGTGGGCGCTGGCCTGCGCCTGGCTGCTTGTTGCAGGCTCACCCTCCCCACCATCAGGCTCCATCCTTGCGGTGTGGCCACCAGGTGAACCTGGGGTCTCCTGGGAGGCAAGAGTGGGCTCAAACCCCCACCTGCCACTGCTGCTCTGTGACTTGGACAAGGTGCTGCCCATCTTGGGGCGTCAGAACCCCCAGCTATCTGTGTGTCACCCCCAATCCAGCCCCCAGCAAATCCCCAGTGCTACCGAAACTCCTCAGCCTGGTGTTCAAGCCCCAGCCGGGACCTAGCTACCACCTGCTTGTCAGCCTTCTTTCAAATTCTCCCCCGCCCTTTCAACCAAGGCTACTCGAATGGTGTTTGCCCTTGGTTATCCAGAACTCCTGCATCCTTCTAAGCACTGCTCAAGCCCTGTCCCCTCTAGGAAGCTGCCTCTGCTTGCCCAGCCCTGTCCTAAGATTGGCATTTCCCTCCCAGCGCTCAGATCCTGCTGCTCTCTCTTGGCCATCCTGGTCTGGCAGCAGGAAGTGGGGGCCTTCCCTGCCTGTTGGGGGCCCAGGCAGTGAGGAGGCAGGGTGGGGGCGGGGAGACCCAGCACACATGGTGGTGGTATTTCCTGGAAGGTCCTTCCAGCCCAGATCTGTGCTGGTGGGGTTCTGTGTGCTCTACCATAGGGTGGGGAGCGGGGCCCGGACGTCCCCAGACATCTCAGCAGGGACTGAGTTCCAGCCAATCCCTCACACACATCTTCATGTCTTTATCAGAGTAGAGTTTGTGCCAGGCCTAGGGCTGGCTCTGAATGAGATAGGAGGTGAGCTAGGCACACTGTCTGCCCGCTGGTGGGGGAGAGAGAGCACTAACTAGGACAGCGGTGGTCAGGGCCACAGACTGAAGTCGCCCAGTCCGGGTTCAGTTTCGGACCTTCCCGCTGACTAGCTGAGTGACTGTTGATAAGTCCCTTCACTCCCACTTCATCACCTGTAAAGCGGGGGTAGTGAGAGCTATTCCACAGAGCTGTGGGGAGGGTTTAGTGAGAGGATGAGAGTAAGTGCTCAGTGACTGGCACACGGTAGATGCCTAACAAAGTAGTAGCTGGGTCATCATAATTTAGTGTAATAGGTATGACTGTGACCCTGCCAGATGTCAGAGGAAGAGGAAGAGTAAGGGATTAAACCACAAAGGGGAGGAAGGTAGTCTAAAGAAGGTGATTTGGAGTTGACTTTTAAGGAGTGAATAGGAATTCACTAGCCTGTGAAGTTTCTCTTTCAATTGTATCATTTTTTAAATTTACTATATTAAAAATAAGTTTCATATCCTAAATGGAAAGAGTTACCATTTATCTGAAATAGAAGATAACCAAAGAAACCACCACAGTGAAAACAAAATGCCGTTATTAACTTCCAGCTGGATGCTTTTCCTACCTCTCCATTTGTTAGAGAGAGGAATTAGCACACATTGGGGATGTGTTAAAGTCTGGAGCTGCACAGGCTTTATCTCTCATGCAGTTGGAAGGATTAAAGTGACCATGTAACTTATCATCTAAACTGTGACACATCTGAGGTTATGAAGGGGAAGAGGTGGGTACCATCAATTACATCAGGACAACAGGCACAAACCAGACTACCCCGTACAAACTGATGAAGAGACCTGGGAGAGCCTGACATCCTCAGTCCAGGATCCAGTGTCATTTAATGGCACATTTGTGAGCCGCCCCAAGTCATCTTCCGCCCCATGCTTTGGGGAAGCTCTCAGGAGGAAGGGCTTTCGAGGTAGAGGAAACAGCCTGTGCAAGGGCGTGGAGGTGTGAACCACCCTGGGGGTAGGAGCTATAAAGAGACTGGAGCTGCTGGATGGTAGCCCTGGTAGAGGGAGACGGGGCCAGGGCTTTGACTGCCATCCCAGGATACTGGGGCCTCATCGTCTTGGCCAAGGGCTTTATGGCAGCAAGAAACTGGGCGTCTTGGGGGAAGCAGGCTGAGTCAGACACAATCCCGGCTCTCGAGGAGCTTCTGGCCACATGGGGGAGGTGGCAGGGACCCAGCTATCTGTGGTGGGAGGCTGAGTAGATAGGTCAGCAGCCTGGGGAAGAAGGATTATTGTGGGGGAGGTCTGGCATTCTGGCTAGGTTCATGATCTCATAGGGGTACCCAGTTTCATTGGACTGCAGGGGCAGAGGCTGCACCTTTCAAAAGCCACCTCTTTCCCCCACTGTGCCCTGTGATTCTGATACTCCGTGGGGTGCAAGAAGCACTGCTGGGGATGGGGTGCCATGGAGAGGCATGACAGAGCGTGTGTCAAGGGGATCAGTCGGCTCCTGCTCAGGGCTCTGGGACCAGCCTCAGGAAGGAAGCAGGGAGCCCAGGGAAGGGGCGATTGCTTTGTAAGTCACAGTGCTCTCTCCCCGTGGAAGTGAGGATTGTTGTGGTTATTTTAACACATTCATACCATGGTAGGCTGAGGGCACAGGACTGTGTGGAGTTTGGGGGGCGGGGTCTGTGAAGCACAGCATAGCAGGTATCTGCAGTCCTGTGCAAGTGACAAAGAGCCTGTGCTCACCCTGCCTGCTGGCACCGGGGGTGAGGCAAGAGGGGCCTCTCTGTGGTTGGGGTGGAGGAACTCCCAGCAATATCTGGCCCATGTTTGCTGAATGCCTGTCTTCCCAGAAGCTAGGCCCTCTGAGCAACAGCGGCATGGGAGACTGAGACCCCTCCTCAGGCACCACAGGAGGGATGAGCCCAGGATCCTCACAGGTATAGAAGAAGGTGGCCTGGGGACTAGGCCGTAGAAAAGGGGACCAGCATATCCAAACCACTGTATTGTCAGTCTAGGAAGGCTTCCTGGAGGAGGTGGCAACTGACATGTAGATGATTTTGGCAGATTGCAATACAGGGAAGGATATTTCAAGGGCAGGGAATAGTGTTAGCAGATGTGTGGAGGGAGGAAAGCATTTGTACATTCTATGGATAATGAAAAGGGGTGACATCTCCTTTTCTTTCTTTCTTTTTTGTTCTTTTTCCCTTCCTTCCTTCCTTCCTTCCTTCCTTCCTTCCTTCCTTCCTTCCTTCCTTCCTTCCTTTCTCTCTCTCTCTCTCTCTTTCTGAGACAGGGCCTCCTCTGTCTTCCAGACTGGAGTGCAGTGGCACAATCATGGCTTACTGCAGCCTTGAACTCATGGCCTCAAACAATCCTCCCACCTCAGCTTCCCAAGTAGCTGGGACTACAGGCACATGCCACCAAACCTAGCTAAAATTTTTTTGTATTTCTTTGTAGAGATGGGGTTTCACCGTGTTTCCCAGGCTGGTCTTGAATTCCTGGGCTCAAACGATCTGCCCTCCTCGGCTTCCCAAAGTGCTGAGATGGCAGGCGTGAGCCACTTGGTTCAGCTGACATCTCCTTTTCATTGAGAGCGGATTGTGCTCCAGGCAGTTCACATCTCTGGTTTCACTGAATTCTCACAATGAACCTATGTGGTAGAAAGTGTCCTCCTTACCTTCAGAGAATCTGAAGCTCAGAGAGATGAGGTGTCTTGCCCAAGGGTACACAGCAAGACTGTGGCAGAACTGGGAATCAAACCCACGTGTGTCTGGCTCCAGAATCTGTGCCTTTTCCACAGGTCCACATGGCTTTGCAGTGTGCTTGGCTGCCCAGTGGGGTGTGGGAAGCAGTACTGGACAGGTCAGCAGGGGCTGGAGCATGCCAGGCTCAGAGTTTCACACTCTGGCTGTAGCAGTGGAGGAGCCACTGAAGATCTCCTCAGCTGGGGAGTGATGTGGTTGGGGCTGGGGTCCCCGAGGCTCACTTTGGAGGTTACACAGAGGAGAATCAGGCTCACTTCAGGGGAAAGGGGAACAGGGGTGCAAAGGAGCAATTAAACAGTAGCACGAAAACAGGATAAGAGGGGCAAGGACTAGGGGCTTAGATGGAGGTGGGGAGTGACTCGGAGTCCCATGCAAATTAGGGAAGGTGTCCCCGAGGAGGTCCAAGTTGAATGGCATTTTGTCAGAGCCGGTGCAGTACAGTGGAAAGAGCACGGCCTCTGGAGTCAGGCAGGCCTGGGTTTGAATCCCACCTCAGCCTCTCTCCAGTGTGAGACCTTGCAGCCTCCTTTCTCATTAGTAAAATGGGGGAAACCAGCCCTGATGAGGATGAAATGAGGTGATGCTGAGTGCACAGTGACTGGCATGTGGGAGTTGTTGAGTAAACATTGCCTTATTCAGAACAGAATAGTTATGAGGTCACCAGGTGGTCAAGTGGGGAAGTGTGTCCCAGGCAGCACATCTGTTTGTGCCCACGACTGGCAGCCCGATGGGAAAACCGATAGATTGCAGAACTGCAGGCCTTGGGGCACCTGATCCACAAGCCGCTGAGTTCACTGGGTGGAACACTGAGGAGTTCTTGGGGTACTCACGTCCCTTCTGGGGGCCCCTCCTTGTCCTCTTGGACCCTGCCTGGCTCAGCTTCCTCTTGGCTTGCCCTGTTCTGGCCTCAGGACTGGCTGGGGCCTGCACACAGTGTGTGCTGACTAAGTGTTTGTTTCAGTAAATGACACCTCTGCTCTTATCTGTCTTCTTCCCCCTCCACGGAGAACCAGCCTTCCCCTGTGTGGGAATGAATTGCTGGCCTCTCCTCTCCTCTGAGTGGGATGGGTGGGAATGGACGGGCAGGCAGGCAGTGTAGGGCCTGGCTGTGAGGCCTTGGGCTTGTACCTTCCCCTCTCTGGCCCAGTTCAGGAGGCTGGAAAAGGGATCCAAAAGCTGAACCTCGGACATGTTCTGATTTTCAAATAGGGTGGATTCTGGAAACCACTGACCCCAACCCCAACCCGCTTCACCCTCCCCCTCCTGTTACGTTGTGGGGCTGGCCAGCAGATGGTCCGTGAGTGGTTAGAAGAGGAGCAAGGACCACAGGAAGCAGTGTGAGTCCCCGACAAGAAGGTCAGGCTGGTCTCTCACGTGTCCGTGTTTGGTGAGCACTGGGTGCCAGACTGGTAGATGCCCCAGACATGATGATGGGCAGGAAGCCCACACAGGAGCTGGATGGGAGGACTCTCAGCTGGATTTGCACCTCCAAAGTGTTTGTGAATAAATAGGGGCCAGAGCCCTGTCTTTGAGCCTGTCTTAGTGGTCCCTTTGATGCAGGCTGGCATATCAAATCTGAATGCTGGTGCTGTGGGACGGAGCTGATACTTTGCATGGGGAGTCAAGATTACAAATGACCATTCCTCGTGAGCCCCATTGTGGGGGAAGCTGGGAACGATGTATTCATTGGTGCTTATTTCTTGGTATTTCGCTGGGCTGAGTTTTGTGCTGGCGTTCCCTGGGGGTCAACGGGCTTATGGCAGAGAGTGGGGGGTATTTCTGACAGTCAGAAGATGGACCTATCTGTGATGAAAGGGCACATAGAAGAGGGGGTGGCCAACTCTGCCTGGGGAGTTGACAATATGGAAGTCTCCATAGATGAGAGGTCATTTGAGGTGGCTTTTGAAGGTCAAGTAGGAGTTTTCTAGGCAAAGAGGGTGGGGAAACAAACAGGTAGGGATTTGAGAGGAGACGGTGGGCCTCTTGGACATGCCGAATTTGATGGTCAGGAGAGTTTCTCAGGAGGCAGGAGGATATCCAGGAATGCAGCACAGGAGAGGCAGGGCCTGGGGGTGATGATTTGGGAGCATTGGTTCAGAGGGGGCTAATTAAGCCTGGTGGGGAGCACGTGCAGTGAAAACAGGACAAAGCATGGACTCCTGATATGGGACACAGCAGGAAAATAGACCACTCAGGGAGGTGCGGACAGAGTAGCTAGAGAGGTGGGAGACCAGGAGATGCTTCCAGGGAGGACGAGTCAGCAGGACCAAATGCTGCTGAGGGGTCAGGTGAGACCAGGTCTGCAAAGTGTCCACAGGATTTAGCAACAAGGAGGGTGCTGATGACTTTATCAAGAGCACGTTCAGCAGAGAGATGTGGGCAGGAGCCAGACTGCAGTGGATTAACAGGGGAGGTGACATTTGAGGCAGGAAGTGAGTGTCAGGTGAAAAACCAGAGTGCCGGCTGCAGACCAGTCACTGATGGAGGAGGGAAGCCGAGGGTCAGAGGAGGGCCTCTCCGAGAGGGAAGGAGGCCTGGATCCGTTCCTAGGCTGCCGCAAGTGGGGAATGCTGACAGGGTGCTGATGAAAGGGGATAATGGGTGGAGCCCTCCTGAGAAGGCGGGAGGAGGAGGACGCAGGCCCAGGCCACAGGGCTGGCCTTTGTGGGGAGAAGGGCTGCAGGGAAGTTGGTCGTTGGAGAGGCTGGGCAAGATGTTGGGGGCTCCCGATGTCGAGGTCATCGCTGAGAGAGCGGGCAGAGATGAGCTTGAGGAGAGAGGACAAGGTGCAGTATGGCCACAGCAGGGAATGAGGAAGGAACGGAGCCAAGAAGGGCCACTGAGAAGTCCCGGGTGCCCAGCGGATGTGGAGCCCCTGAAGCTGTCACGGTGCCAGTTGGCACAGCCGTAGATTTCTTCAGCAGCCTGGGGGTGGGCGTGGAGAGGGTAGCTTGTCACAAGGCTCCAGGGCTGGGGACGGCTGAGCGGGCATGGCGGAAGGGCTGGGGGAGGGGATCGAGGAGCTGGCACGCCTGGCCCCGCCACCCCCTCTGTGGTCCCAAGAGAGGCAGGGGCCAAGTGGAACTGCAGATGCTATTCAGAGGGAGTAGGCTCGGGTGGCACATGAGGGGCTGGAAGGGGTGGAGGCTGTGAAGAGAAGGGAGATGATAAAAATAAACGAGAGTGACTGTCTTCTGAGCACTTGCCGTGTGCCAAGCAGGGTGCTGAGGGTTTCAGGGCCCTCCTGGCAGGGGGTCCTCACGTGAGTCCTGGGGGCGGAATATAATGAATGTTGTTCTCCAGAGGATAAAGCAGGGTCAGAGAGGTGAAGAGACGTGCCCGAGGCCACGCAGCTGGTCAATGTCCACACCCCATTTGGGATCCAGAGTTAACTCACTCCAGAGCTCTTCTGGGAGTCCAGGTTTCAGAGATGGAGAAATTTCAGGGACCATGTGGATCAGGCCCTGGGGCTGGTGACTGACGTGGAGGGAAAGGCCCCAGAGTGGATGAGACCAGAGGCTGGGCTGGGTGGCAGTTCCGAGCCCCCAGGCAGCGGATTTGCTCAGGGTGGCGGCTCCTCATGCTTGGTGAGAAAGAGCTTCCTCTCAGCTGCAGAGCCTGGGCTGGGCAGCAGGGGGCAGGAAGAGGCAGCCCTGGTGGGTCCCTTCACACTCAGTGCGCCTGTCCCGTGCTGCGGGCTTTTAGAGATAGGAAGGAGCCTGGAGGTGGGGGAGAGGAGCACCTAATAGTCTGGGGATAGCATGGGGCGAGCCCGTCCTCAAAGGCTCTTCCAGTCCCACCTCCTCACGTAGAGGCTGCTGGGCCTTTCCCTTCTGCGCCCATGTCTGCCCCTCCCTGACACCCGATTGTGGGAGAGGGCCCTGATGAGTTCATGTCTGTCCAGGAGGGCCAGGCTTTGGAGAATGGAAGCCACCAGGGCTGGTGGTAGTGCTTCCAAGGCCTAGCCCAGACACATAAATCAGGGCAGCTGAGAGCCTGGTGAGGCCAGGGTCAACGTAGCCTGGCCTCCTCGAGCACCTGCTGCTCTCCTGGCCTCAGGGCCAGCAGGAGAAAGGTCTGTTGGATGTGGGCACCTGCCCTAGGCCCCTTGGGTCTCAGAGGAGTGGGATTCTGACCTGTGCCTCCAGGTCACTCTCCAGTGCTGCTCGGGGAACATGAACTGTATCTCAGAGACAGGCTCGGGGCCAGGGTTGCAGCAGCTCAGCTTGGATGCTTTTTCAGCCCCTAGGAGTCAGTCCAACGGAGGAGCAAATGCAGCTGTGTGCTCTTGGACAAGGCACTTCCCCTGTCTAGCCCTCAGTTTCCTCATCTGTAAACAGAGATGATGGTTCTTCTTTCCAGTGAGAGGACTAAAGGAGAGGGGTATGGGCCGCACTTGGCACAGAAGCATTCCCAGAGCTCTTTCATGTGGGCAGCCATGCCCCTTCCATCTCCCCCACATCTGGCTGAGGCAAGAGGTGGAAAAGATGGCTGCGAGGCCAGGGCCTAGTCCTGTGTAGCCTTCTGAACCTCAGTGTCCTTGTCTGTGAAATAGTGGTGGTGGGGCAGAGGGCAGAATGTGATCCTGAGAGAGCATCATGCAGTTGGTTCCAGGCCCTCAGGCGGAGGGCAAGCAAGGCTGCCTTCACTGTGCCACTGTAACAGAACCTAGCTGGCCTTTGCTGAGCCCCTGCCGCCACCTCCGTGTTCCAGGTGAAGAGCCGGAAGAGGAACCGAAAGTGAAAACCCAGTGGCCAAGGTCTGCAGATGAGCCTGGGCTATACATGGCGCAGACAGGTAACTCGGGCCCGCCTCCCTTCCTCTGCGGCGGGGGCCCGGCTGTGTGTGTCTGGTGGTGTGTGTGCTTGGTGTGTGCCTGTCTGTCTCTGTCCTGCAGTTCAGTCGCGTCTGTGCCACATGAAGCTTGTGGGAAGGGCTGGGGGGCCTCCTGAAGAGCCTGTTACTTGGGGTCAGGGTAGGAGGAGCCCTCTGATGTCTGCCCCCACCTTACTGCCACTCCCCCTACCCCTATGAGACGGAGTGCTTAGGAGGTGCCCCCTGCCGCCGACGCTGTCCCTCTCTCGTAGGCGACCCGGCGGCTGAGGAGTGGTCCCCGTGGAGCGTGTGTTCCCTGACGTGTGGGCAGGGTCTGCAGGTGCGCACCCGCTCCTGCGTGTCCTCCCCCTATGGGACCCTGTGCAGCGGGCCCCTGCGGGAGACCCGGCCCTGCAACAATTCAGCCACCTGCCCAGGTAGGCCCGTCCTCCTCCCCACCCCATCTGCCTGCAGGGTTAGGTCCTGCCTGGGACTCGGGCAGATTAATCTCCAAAATGGTTGGTTGCCTCCTCCTTTCATTCAACAAATGTGGCTGTTCCCCACACCATGCCCAACTCTGCGCACCATGCCAGCCCGGTGCAGGGCACTGGGGGCACAGATGGATCAGACCAGGGCCCATGCTACTGGGCCCGTTTCTGGGCACATCATTCCCCCAGTGCCTGCATCCTGGTAACCAAGGCTCGTGTTTTTACCCGCTCCGCTCCGGCCATATTGGTAGCTTGCACACTTTCCCACCTCCCTGCATTTCCTGATTCTTGTCCTGTCCTTCCTCCCCGACCTTGGCTATTCAAATTCAGCCTGTCCTTCAAGATCTAAGACAAACGCCACTTCCCTGACCTTCCCCTCCCTCCTTTGGGCACCCCCTAAGGGAGCCTCCCCTAAGCCTCCCTCAGTTGAGTGTGTAGTTGTTAAAGAAATGCATGTGCTTGCTTGAGACAGCAAGGGCAGGGCAGTCTCAGCCAGTCCTGCTCCTTGCTCCCTGAGGGGGTGAAGTGGGGCCTAGGCCATGCCAGTGGTGCTGTGGATTTAGAGCAGGGCCTGCCTGGGAAGGGCTCTTGGTACCTGGGGGTGTGGCAGGAGTTTGCAAAGGCCTGGGGCAAAGCTGTGTTCCAGCGTGTGAGCTCGGTGTGTCGGTGTCCGTGTAGAGGTCCATGTTTATTTGTGTGTCTGTGCGCTTGGGGCTGGGAAGGGCGCTTCTCTTGCCCCCGGACTGCTGTGTTGTATTCAGGCTCTGGGTCTAGGGGTGGGTGGGGAGGGGTGGAATGGCATGGGTCCTGGGTCCTTTCCTGAATTTTCCTGTGCCCTCAGGGGAGGAGGACCCCTGGTTCGCCTCCTGTTGGTCCTGGCGTCCTTGTCCAGGCATCCACAGGGGCTGTCCTATGTGAATTAGGACCAGAAGGCTGTGACTTGCACATTCCTTCAAAGGGTCGCACCTTGGTGGGGCCCTGGGAGATCCCCCTGGCAACAGAACCCGGGGCAGAGCCAATGAGGAGCAGCCGCAGAGCTGCGGAGCTCCTGATTGGTGGGCGGATGGGCAGGCACTGGTGGTGGGTGGGGCCATGGTGCCGCCCAGCCACCGGCCACGTGCTTCCTTGCAGTGCACGGCGTGTGGGAGGAGTGGGGGTCCTGGAGCCTGTGCTCCCGCAGCTGCGGGCGGGGGTCCCGGAGCCGGATGCGGACCTGCGTGCCCCCCCAGCACGGCGGCAAGGCCTGCGAGGGTCCTGAGCTGCAGACTAAGCTCTGCAGTATGGCTGCCTGCCCGGGTCAGTAGCGCCCGTGGGCTTCCATGAGGGCGCTGCCCAGCCCGGTGGGGGGTCGGGAGACCTGGGGAGGCAGTCGGGTCCAGTGACCTGCCCCTGGGGGCCCCTTAAACTTTGACCAAGCATGGGGAGACTGGAGAAGTGTGCCTGCCTGTGTGCGAGGTGACCCCCTAGCCCTGACATGAGTTAGTACCCTGTGACGCCATCAAAAGGGGACAGCTCTTTCTCCAAGCCCTGGGCTGCCCTTGCATTTTGGTGCATGGCCAGCTGGACTGTGAGAGGACACAAAGCTGGGCTGAAGTGCTGGCAAAGATCAGAAGACACTCCTGCAGCCCCTTCCCTTAGCCAGAAGTGAGTTGTGCCTGGTGCTAAGAGGAGAGGTGTCCTGTATTTCTGGAGCTGGTGGCAGGCAGGCAGCATGAGGCCCAGGCACTATCTGCTCACTCCAGCCTCCCTCATAACCCCCTCCCCTCCCCACTCCAGTGGGTCTGGCCTGGCTCAAATCTGAATGCCTAGCAGGCTCTGGGTCTTCCTGTGGTGCTCCACAGCACCAGCCCTCACACATCCCGCTCAACAGCTTCCCCTGCTTGTGTCTCCCCATGCAGTGGAAGGCCAGTGGCTAGAATGGGGTCCCTGGGGCCCATGCTCCACGTCCTGTGCCAATGGGACCCAGCAGCGCAGCCGGAAGTGCAGCGTGGCGGGCCCAGCCTGGGCCACATGCACGGGTGCCCTCACTGACACCCGGGAGTGCAGCAACCTCGAGTGCCCGGGTGAGTGCTTGGCACAGGGGTGGCAAGTGGCAGCTCTGACCATGGGGGCACCTGGGCCCACTCATATGCCTCCCCTCTCCCACAGCCACTGATAGCAAGTGGGGGCCATGGAATGCATGGAGCCTGTGCTCTAAGACGTGTGACACAGGCTGGCAGCGCCGCTTCCGCATGTGCCAGGCCACGGGCACGCAGGGCTACCCCTGCGAGGGCACCGGAGAGGAGGTGAAGCCTTGTAGTGAGAAGAGGTGTCCAGGTACTGCCCTAATGACCCTGGGGGCTGGGGGCCCCATGTAGGGGCCCAGCTGAGCCTTACCCCTGCACCCACAGCTTTCCATGAGATGTGCAGGGATGAGTACGTGATGCTGATGACGTGGAAGAAGGCAGCTGCTGGCGAGATCATCTACAACAAGTGCCCCCCGAACGCCTCAGGTAAGGGGCGGGTGGCTTTCCCCACCACCACCACCCCTGCCATTCTTATTGCCCCCTTCTGCCCCCGCAGCCTCTCTGAGATATGGAGGAGTGTGGGTGAGAGCTCGGCCCCCGTGCCCAGACCTCTGTCCTATTGCCCTGCAGGGTCTGCCAGCCGCCGCTGTCTCCTCAGTGCCCAAGGCGTGGCGTACTGGGGGCTGCCCAGCTTTGCTCGCTGCATCTCCCACGAGTACCGCTACCTGTATCTGTCAGTGAGTGCACCCTGCTGGGCTGGGGCACAGCAGAATCTGTCTCAGACTCTGCTAGGGGGTGGAGGGAGCGTGATTCTCACTCGTTCCCACGTGCCTTGGCATATGCTGTGCCCACTTCTGCCTGGCTGTGCCTCTCCTTGTCTGGCAAACTCCTACTCATACCTCAAGGCCTGACTCTCAAGTGTCTTCCTTTGTCCTTGGTGCCTACCTCTGCGCTCCTGCAGAATGAGCCCCTCAGTCGTTAGGTGCTCATCCAAGTGTCTGTGTGTGCGGCTAGACTGGGGCCTCCCTGAATTTATTTTTGTGTCCCCAGCATCCAGCCCAGGGCCAGTCATGGGGTAAGAGTAGCGTCAGTGAATGTGTGTACATGTTTGACTGTAATTGGGTATTAATTGTGTGAATGCATTTAGAGCTTGTGTTGAGAGAGAGTGAGAGAAAGAGAGACAGTGTGTGTGTGTGTGTGTGTGTGTGTGTGTGTGTGTGTGCGCGCCCACACACACGCTCATTACACTCCAGAATGTACGTGACCCCTTTGGGATGGGGAGGTACCCTGTTCCCATACTGTGCTTATATCTTTTATATGTACATCTGAACACCTTTTTTCTCTAGGTGTTTCTATTTCGGTCTTTTTTAAAGTACCCTTTGGGATTCTCTCTCTCTTTATGAGTCTCTTTCTCGGACTCTGTCTCCCCTGTGTGCCCCTTTGAGCCTCTCTGACCTTTTCCCCCTTTCTCTCCCCGTGGATGCAAGCAGTGGGTGGACTGGAGTGGGATGGGCCAGGGTCTGGTTCCAGCTCCTGACACTTCAGTGACTGTGGCCCCCTCGTCACCTACAGCTTAGGGAGCACCTGGCCAAGGGGCAGCGCATGCTGGCGGGCGAGGGCATGTCGCAGGTGGTGCGCAGCCTGCAGGAGCTACTGGCCCGGCGCACCTACTATAGTGGGGACCTGCTCTTCTCTGTGGACATTCTGAGGAATGTCACTGACACCTTTAAGAGGGCCACCTACGTGCCCTCGGCTGATGATGTGCAGGTACTGCCTAGGCGGAAGGAGGGCGGAGGGTGGAGAAGGCCCAAACTGAAGCGGGAGGCCAGGCCCCTAGGCAGAGTCTGCTGTAGAGGCGGCAAGTGTGGCTATAGTGGGGGAAGCCCCCTGTCCCCTGGGGCTAGGACCCCCTGCCACTCATTGCTCTCTCCCCAGCGCTTCTTCCAGGTGGTGAGCTTCATGGTGGATGCAGAAAACAAGGAGAAGTGGGACGATGCTCAGCAGGTGCGGGGCACAGCTGCCAGCTTCTCCTCCCGTGACCCACCCTGCCTTGGACCCTTACACACTCTCTGTCCCTAGGTGTCCCCTGGCTCTGTGCACCTGCTCCGTGTCGTGGAGGACTTCATTCACCTGGTGGGCGATGCTCTTAAGGCCTTCCAGAGCTCTCTGATTGTCACAGATAATCTAGGTAGAAGGAGTCAGGCAAGGGAGGGGGTCCTGAACGTGCCAGAACTCAAGAGGTTCTGTCTTTACCTAACCCCGTATTTGTATCTTTCTCTCCACATTCTACCCTCTCCTTCATCTGTGTGTGGTCTGTTTCTCTGTGTACATCTGTCTGTGTTTGTACCAACTTCGGTGTCCACACCTACCTTTCCTGGTACATGTTTCCCCTACATCTGTCTCTTCCCCTGGTCTGCCACCCTTTGTCTCTGCCCGTCTGTCTGTCTCTGTCCACCCTCCTCCCACTGCAGTGATCAGCATTCAGCGAGAGCCCGTCTCAGCTGTGTCCAGTGACATCACGTTCCCCATGCGGGGCCGCCGGGGCATGAAGGACTGGGTGCGGCACTCAGAGGACCGCCTCTTCCTGCCCAAGGAGGTGCTCAGCCTCTCCTCCCCAGGGAAGCCAGCCACATCTGGGGCAGCAGGCAGCCCTGGCAGGGGGAGGGGCCCAGGAACGGTGCCTCCTGGCCCGGGTCACTCCCACCAGCGCCTCCTCCCAGCAGACCCCGATGAGTCCTCCTACTTTGTGATCGGTGCTGTACTCTACCGTACCCTTGGCCTCATCCTGCCGCCTCCCAGGTGAGTCCTGGGGATGGGTGGATGGGGCTGCTGAGGGTCCAGGAAGGCCCAGGTAAGGGGAGGAGGACTGAGCTAGTGCTGGCTGCAGAGAGATCCATGGCAGCCTCCTCCACCTTCAGGAACCCCCTTGCCTGGCTCTGGACACACGCTTCTCAAATGTAGCCGTGCTGCTCCCAGACGCTGGGCTGCCACCCAGGGGGTGATGGGCAGAGCTCTAGACCTCACCCGAAGTCCTGGACCCCACTGAGCTAGGACTTCCCCTGGGCCTTGGCTCCTTAGAAGCCTCTGCACACCCATCCAAAGTGGCTTCAGGGTTTCTGATTGGGGCTGGCACCTGCTGGCAGAAGCTGACTTCGGTACCTGTCCCCCAGGCCCCCACTGGCCGTCACATCCCGGGTGATGACAGTGACTGTGCGCCCCCCTACCCAGCCTCCAGCTGAGCCCCTCATTACTGTGGAGCTCTCCTACATCATCAATGTGAGTGGAGATCCTTGCAGAGACCCTGGGTGCACCTCAACCTGGGTGGCCAGAGGCCTGTCTGGTGGGCAGCACTCTGTCCCTGATGGTGGGCTGAACCTTGGACCTGTGTGGGAGTTGCTGTGGCCCCCACAGCATGGGCAGTGGTGGGGTGTGGTGAGCTTCCCTCCCTAGACTGCACTCATGTCTTCTGCTCCCCAGGGGACCACGGATCCCCGTTGTGCCAGCTGGGACTACTCCAGAGCGTGAGTTGGGTGGCTCCTCTGGGTGAGGAAGGGAGCAGCCCTAGGGCCCTTTGCCAGAAAGGGGTCTCCTGCCTGAAAGACAAGAGGGATTTTTGGTGCCATCCTAGCCTAAGGGGTCAAGAACGTATCCTGGGACTCCCTGCTGTTGCCTCGTGGATGTGGCCTTACTGTGGATTTAGCCTGTCCTTGGGCAGTGGCCAGGACTTGGGGCAGGGCCACGTAGCTGGCCTGGGGCTTACTGAATCTCTCCCCTACCCAAGAGATGCCAGCTCAGGAGACTGGGACACTGAAAATTGCCAGACCCTGGAGACCCAGGCAGCTCACACCCGCTGCCAGTGCCAGCACCTGTCCACCTTTGCTGTGCTGGCCCAGCCACCCAAGGACCTGGTGAGTGGAACAGAGGTGCCTGTGCTGGATAAGGGAGGAGGCCCTGGGCTTCCAGCAGCCATCAGTGATGGTGTTGGCAGGCGCCTGGGTAATCCTGAATGTGCATCTGCAGGTGCGCTTGTGGGATTGTACGTGGATGTCTGTGCCCCTGGGATTGTGCTCACAGCAATGATATTTGCCTGGGGGTATGCGGCAGTGGCCAGTTGTGTGTGTGTGTGCACATGTGTGTGTCTGGTTGTGTGTGGAAGAGTGCAGGTGACTGAGCATAAATATGTGTCCACATGGATACCCGGGTCTGTTCTGTGCATGCGTGAGTACGACAGCAAGAAGGTGTTGCCCTTCTGCCTGTGGGTATGCCAGTCTGCGGTAGAGGAGGGGACAGGGCACCCCTGCAGCTCCCGCCTCCCAGCAACCCATCTGACCGTCTGCCCATCTCCCCCAGACCCTGGAGCTGGCGGGTTCCCCCTCGGTCCCCCTGGTGATCGGCTGTGCGGTGTCGTGCATGGCACTGCTCACCCTGCTCGCCATCTATGCCGCCTTTTGGAGGTAGGTCTGACACCTGGCTCTTGTGGCTGGGAGGCGGGGGGGGGGGCAGGTACGGGAGGTGGCCAGCCACACCAGGTCGGGTGGGGCAGCCAGCGCCTCTGTCCCTGCCTGCTGTGCCCCGGCAGGTTCATAAAATCTGAACGCTCCATCATCTTGCTGAACTTCTGCCTGTCCATCTTGGCATCCAACATCCTGATCCTCGTGGGCCAGTCCCGGGTGCTGAGCAAGGCAGGTGCAGGCTTCCAGGGCTGCCAGGGGTGTGAGTGGGGTGGAGGGGTGAAGGTGGAGAGCGCAGTGTGTGTGTTTGCTTGTACGTCCATTAGTGGTGGTGTGTGTGCGCCCCATGTTGGGATTAGAGTGTGTATGAAATAGTGTGTGAGACCATATGTGAGGACATTGGAGAGGGGGTGTGTACTCAAGTGAGGAACTTCTGTGAACATCAGTAAACGTGTGTGTGAGCTGAGCGCTGGGTGTGTGTTGGGCAGGTGGCATTGGGCCTCCTTGTGTCTGTGAGTGTGTGGAAGCCTGAGTGAGGCCTCCTTTTGCCACCTACCTGTGGACGACCTGTGCAGACTGTTCCCTATGCCCCCTTGGCCTTCTCTGCACAGTGCCAGCACCATGTATGCCAGGCACGGGGCCTGCCCGGTTGTGACGTGGCAGGTACTCATGTCTGTCCCCCTCCCTGCCAGCCTCGTCTGTGCGTGGGCAGCCTGCCCACTCGCCTCCCTGGATGCCGAGTGCTGTGTGTGTGTCACCAGGCCCGTGTCGTGCTGTGTGTGGGTGCAGGAAGGCGGGGGTGCCTGGCAGGGCTCTGTGGGGGGCGGGGCTCAGGTGGGCGGCCGTGGCAGCGCCCAGCAGCGGGTGTGGGAAGCCCGGCGCCTCCTGCCCTGGCGGCTGCTCAGGGCCACTCCCTCCCGTTCCCTCTCCCTGCAGGGCGTGTGCACCATGACGGCTGCCTTCCTGCACTTCTTCTTTCTCTCCTCCTTTTGCTGGGTGCTTACCGAGGCCTGGCAGTCCTACCTGGCTGTCATTGGGCGGATGCGCACCCGCCTCGTTCGCAAGCGCTTCCTCTGCCTGGGCTGGGGTGAGCAGGGCCAGTGCTGGACTCTGCTGCTGGGCCTTGGTGGGCAGGGGCAGCAAGAGAAGTTCAGTTTTGGCCCTGGCCCAGCTCTCTGGGCACAGCGGTCAGCTGGGATGGGAGTCTGGGAGAACAAGGGGTCCCTGAAGACCAGCAACCGTCTCACTCTGGCGCCCCCGCTCCCCCAGGTCTGCCTGCCCTGGTGGTGGCCGTGTCTGTCGGCTTTACCCGAACGAAAGGATACGGTACATCCAGCTAGTACGTGGGCCTCCCGTGGTGGGTGGTAGTGGGTGGTGGATCTGTTAGGGAACTGGACTGGGCAGCTGGCTGAAATCCTAGTCCATGCCTGTTGTGGGTCTTTGGGCAAGTTCCTCCCCATTTCTGAGCTTCAGTTTCCCTGACTGAGGGAATGTGTTAGGACCGGGTAATCCCTAAGGGACTGTTTAGGTCAGGAGTCAGCCTTGCTTCATCCCCATGGGAGCACTGGGGGATGAGCCTAATGTTCTGGACTTTTGTTGGAGGGGAAACCGAGGCTCAGCAGGAGCCAGTGGCTCACTCTCACCGTCTGGGGCTCAGACGGCGCTGGCGATGAGGGCATGGCAGCCTGGGAGGACTGAGGGATGGTGTTTGGGGGTGGGGAGGGAGGCTGCTGGGTGTCTGACACCCTTCTTCTCCCCCACCCCAGCTGCTGGCTCTCCCTGGAGGGCGGCCTGCTCTACGCCTTTGTGGGCCCTGCAGCCGTCATTGTCCTGGTATGTGCCCGTTCAGCATCTTGGAAGGGGCATGGCCCCAGAGGGTCATCCTGTTTCTCCCTCTACCTCCTCCCTGCACTCCAGCTCCCACGTGGGGATTTCCCTGCCAGGAGGGCACCTGGTGATCCTGTCTCCCCCACTCCACTCTACTGGGCCCCCAGGTGAACATGCTCATCGGAATCATCGTCTTCAACAAGCTCATGGCACGCGATGGCATCTCCGACAAATCCAAGAAGCAGAGGGCCGGGTAAGGGGAGGGCCTCTGAGGCTTGGCCTTTCTGGAAATGGTGCAGGGAGGGAGGGACATGGGTGCTCTTGGAGACTCAGGGCTCGATGATGCGACCGGGGCTCCCCAACCTTGGTGCATCAAGGTTGCAGGCAAGGTGGGCACCCGGAGTGCTCAGCTGCAGCCCCTCACCCACCCTAACCCAGCTCTCTCTCTCTCGTCTGCCCTCCCCTCCCACCCCACTCGGGGCTCACTCTGCCCCGTCTCCCGGCTTCCCATGTGTTTCCCCCCCTTCTCCCATGTCTGTGCCGCCCCCGAGGTCGGAGCGGTGCCCCTGGGCCAGCCTGCTCCTCCCCTGCTCAGCGTGTGGAGCGGTCCCCAGCCCCCTGCTCAGCTCAGCCTCGGCCAGGAACGCCATGTTAGTCGTGCCCCCTGGGGGGCGGTGGGGGTGGGTGGGGCAAAGGAATTGGGGGGGGCAGTGCCCATGGTGGGGGGAGGAGGAGGGATATCAGCCCAGTGCCCTGGAAAGCTTGCCCTTTCCTGCCAGCCACCACACACTCTCAAGGGCTCGGCAAGAGGTGGCCAAGGCGATGAGGAGTGGATGTCTGTGCCTCCCACAGGTGCCCGGTTCCTTCGCCCACCCTTGGATCCCGCCCCTGCCCTTACTCCCAGCTAATGTTCTATCCTGTACGGCCCCACACCCCCAACCTACAGAGGCTCAGACAATCTTAAGCCTTAGAATTTTTGAGCTATAGAACCTTAGAATTAGAATGATAGAATCTTAGCATAAGACAATCAGGAGCTAAGAATGTTAGAATGAGTGAATCATCCAGTCTTATCATCTGTCATAGAATCTGAGACTTAGCATTTCAGAGGCATTGAATCTCACGCTCAATTGGAGACAGAGAATCACAGAGGTAGAGAATTATTTCACTGAGACCCCCGCCCTAGCATCTGAGAATCTTAAAATCCCAGCTATGCAAGGGTAAAACAAATCCACAAAGCCCTTAGGCCCAACCTCCCACCCAGGTCCGGAAATCCATCCGAGCCTCCATGCCCAGTGAGGTCCAGCTTTATCTTGCACACCTGCAGGGTCAGGGAGCTCAGGGCCTCTGGAGGCAGCTGGCACCGTCACCACGAAGCTCCTTCTGTCTTGGGCTGCCGTCTGCCTCCCTCACCCTGTCTGCACTAGCTGTTTCAATGCTTGGGCTTTGGAGTCGGTCAAGCTGTGTTTGTGTCCCAACTGTGCCTCTCCCTGCCCAGCTGGGCACACTCCAGTTTCCTCATCTGTAAATTGGGATAATAATCCCATGCCTGTTAATTGGAGTTGTTTTGATCATGATTTGAAGTAATATATGTAAAGTGTTCAGTGTAGGGCCTGGTAGAGAATTGGTGGTTAATCAGCGTAGCTTTTATTACTGTGATTAGACCCTCTCTTGGTCTTGGCTCCACCTCTGGGGGCTTCAGAGCCCATTGTGGCTGCCCCCTGCCAGGCTGAACAGCCCTGAACTGTACTTCCTAGGGCAGGTCTTGGCCCCCTGCCTATCTCTCTGCTTTGGCCTCCCCCAGCTGTCTCTGTGGAATGGTGCCACCCTCTGCCATGCCTAGAGCTGTGCCTGACTCTCCCACCGGGGGTGTTTGCAAAGGAGAGTGGGCTGAGTGTGGCACCTGGCCCGGGAGGGTATGTTGGCCCCGCTGTCCCTCATGTGCTATAGCAGGTTAGGGAGGAGTGGGAATGGCTTGGATGCCAGGCCCCATCTGCTTTTTTTCTGCCCTCCCCTGGCAGGGAGGCCAGGGAGGCCACAGAGGTGTAGGCCTGGCCCCGACCCCATCTTTTAGCCCCAGTTCTGATCCTTCTGCCCAAGGCTCTGAGCAGTCCCTGGGAGCCTGACGTCTTCTCTGTATGTGGGGGGAGTTTCTGCTTCACTGCTCCTGGCCCCCCGTCTTCTCCCTGAGGATTCGTGCTCTGGATGAGCCCCGTGTGCTCTGCCTGTTTGATCTTTCTGTCTGAGTGTCTCTGTCGCATGCGTCTCTCACTGTGGTTATTGTTGCTTTGTCCCTCCTCCAGTCCCCCTCCCCAGCCTACCCAGTTAGGCTCTGGGGATGCCGTCCAGGCCCCGTGCATTTTTAAAAAGCTCCTCAGGTGATTCTGTGCGTCTGTCTACCTTCTCTTCCCTCTCCCCGTCCCTTTCCACGGTCTGCGGCTCAGTCCCACTGTGTCTGCGTGTCCATCCCCACCTTCCTGGTCCCTGTGGTGACCCTGTAGTTCACTGCTTTCGGTCTCTGTCCTGTTTCTCTGGCTCGGCTCCTCAGCCCCTCTCTGCTTGGGGACATTCCTGAGGCCCTGGGGTTTGGGGCCCTCCCAGTCTTGGGCAGCTGAAGAGTTCCAGCTGAGTGGAGGCCTAGGCTCAAGCCATCCTGTCCCCTGGAGTGTCACTCTGATGGGCTCTGCCACTGTCCCCTCAGGGCCTCACTCTGGAGCTCCTGCGTGGTGCTGCCCCTGCTGGCGCTCACCTGGATGTCTGCCGTCCTGGCCATGACAGACCGCCGTTCCGTCCTCTTCCAGGCCCTCTTTGCTGTCTTCAACTCCGCGCAGGGCTTTGTCATCACTGCTGTGCACTGCTTCCTGCGCCGAGAGGTGGGGCTGGGCCTCTCCCGCCCCTGGGTGCCCACCACACCTGCCAGGCCCCTGGCTTCTCCTCACTGTGCAGACCGGGAGGATCGAGGCCCCGACCAGGGTGCTCCAGGCCCCATCTGGGCAGCCCTTACTGTGGAAGCTGATAGGCCTGGATACCCACAACTGCCTCTCATGCTTGTCCTTGGCCTCCTGGGTCCCCTCCTCCCCTTGCACCCTGCCCAGGTGTCATCACCTTCCCCAAGGTTGGATGTGTTGCCTTCCTTCTACACTTGCCTGGGCATCTGGGGTGGGAAGCACAGCCATCTGTGGTCGGGGGCCCTGCAGTGGCCTCAGGCCCAGCAGGCGCCCTCTGTCCCCAGGTCCAGGACGTGGTGAAGTGCCAGATGGGGGTGTGCCGGGCTGATGAGAGCGAAGACTCCCCTGACTCGTGTAAGAACGGGCAGCTGCAGATCCTGGTGAGTTAGGGGCCTGGGCAGGGCCTGGGCAGATTCTGGGCACCCCCCACCCCAGTCCTTCTGCCCTAGACCATTTACCTCTCCCATCCATGGCAGGGTTGGGACAGGGATTGGGTTTGATTCAGGCTCAGCCACTAACACCTGGGTGGCATTGGGCAAGTCCTTCCCCGACTCAGTTTTCCCAGCCATCAGGTGGGGCTGGGGTAGACCATGCCTGGGCTGTGCTGGGCCATGGGCTATGGGGCCATGGGCAGCCCTCAGGCAGGCAGAGTGGGCAAAGCTGGCTGGAGGGGCCTGAGCCTCCTCCCACCCTGATACATTAATCCTCCTTCTGCCCACCCGCCCCTCCCTTTCCGCCTATAGTCAGACTTTGAAAAGGACGTGGATCTGGCTTGTCAAACAGGTGAGTGTGCCGTGGCCGAGCTGAGAATGGCCCTGGGGTTGGAGAAGAAGGGGAGGCCCTGAGCCCCATCATGGGAGGCCCTGATGGAGTTCTGGCTGCTTGAGTCCAGCTTCGAAGTTAGACAGCCCTGAGTTGGACGCAAGGCTGCGAATGTCCCTTACTGTATGACCCTGGGCAAACAACCTGCCTCTCTAAGCCTCAGTTAACACACCTGTAAAGGAGAGAATACTGTCCTCCCAGGGCAGGTGGGAGGCTTAGGGGCATGAATTCGGGGACGTCGAGTTCCTAGCAGGACCCACGGCACAGAGTGTTACGTTATTGTATCATTTCCAGATTCTTAGCAGAATCTTTCCATTTCTGTCTCCTGGGGAGCTGATGCACAGGGAGGTGGGAAGACAAAGCCCTTCGACAGCCCTGGGGCCATGGGGTCGAAGTCGGGACATGCACCAGGACATTGGGAGCTGGGCCTTGCCTTTGTTTCTTGCCCTGTCTCACTGTGGGGACTGCAGTCGTTGTCTTCTTAACCCCTCTTGTATGTGAGAGATTACCAACCACCCAGCCCTCTCTCCAGGACCTGGTTTCCTTTCCTGTCCAAGCGCAGACGCTTGGCACCTCCCCCACCTGGGCAAGGGCGTCTGGAGGTTCCTTCTCCTCAGGACTCACCCCCTCCCTCCCACTCCTGCCCCCAGTTCTGTTCAAGGAGGTCAACACTTGCAACCCGTCCACCATCACGGGCACGCTATCCCGCCTGTCCCTGGATGAGGATGAGGAGCCCAAGTCCTGCCTCGTGGGCCCTGAGGGCAGCCTCAGCTTCTCGCCACTGCCTGGGAATATCCTGGTGCCCATGGCAGCCTCACCAGGGCTGGGGGAGCCTCCGCCCCCACAGGAGGCCAACCCTGTTTACATGTGTGGGGAGGGCGGCCTGCGGCAGCTGGACCTCACATGGCTGCGGCCCGCTGAACCAGGCTCTGAGGGGGACTACATGGTGCTGCCCCGGCGGACTTTGAGCCTGCAGCCTGGCGGTGGGGGTGGAGGTGGTGAGGATGCCCCCAGGGCCCGGCCCGAGGGGACCCCCCGGCGGGCTGCCAAGACAGTGGCCCACACTGAAGGCTACCCCAGCTTCCTGTCCGTGGACCACTCGGGCCTGGGGCTGGGCCCTGCCTATGGATCTCTCCAGAATCCCTATGGAATGACCTTCCAACCGCCACCGGCGACACCCAGCGCCCGCCAAGTGCCCGAGCCAGGGGAACGCAGCCGGACCATGCCTCGCACCGTGCCCGGCTCTACCATGAAGATGGGCTCCCTGGAGGTGAGGGGCTGTAGGGAATGGGGTGTGTGTCTGAGACTGTGTCAATCACAGGCTGCTGCCAGGAAGGGACAGCCTCAACCTCCCCAGAGCAGCCTCGTAAAAGTCACTGGGAGTGGGTACACCGAGCATTTCTCCCTGTTTCTGCTCACGGCAGCTCCGTGGTGTCTGTGAATCCTTCAGACAGGCTGGGACGCCACACGGTCGAAATGCACTTCTCAACTCGTTCGCACTTGCTTTAGGGCCTACTTGGGGGTTACTGGTTAGGATGAGTCCTCATTTCAGGAAACTGTGGCTCAGGCAACGTGCTACGCTGCTGGGGAAGCCACATCATGGGGTGTGAGCCTGGGCCTCTGCATCGTGCAGGTCTGAGTTCCAGTCTGGACTCTTGATTGGCAGTGAGATCAGTGAGCCTTCATTTTCTTGTGTGTAAAGTGGGGATAACATAGCAGTATCTTTGTAGAGTTGTTTTGAGGATTGAGTGATGTAAAACATTTATGTGGAGCAAGTAGACAGTGCTAGATAATTGGGGATTGCTGCTGTTAGCACCCCTGAAATCAGCTGCAGGTGCTGCCCACGGGCCTGTGATAACTGACCCTCTCTTCCTGAGAAAAGCAAACCCCTCTGGGTCCCTGCCTGTGTGTGTTCTGTGAGTGCTTCACCTTCACCTTCCCGCTGGCCGCCTCAGGTCTGCTCCGTGCCGAGGATCACTGGGAACAAACAGGCAGTAGTGGCCTGCTGTGGAACTCTAGAACGTTCTGCAACTTTACTGGAGTCACGAAGGGGGTGTGGTTAAGGAAAGGGGCAGGAGTTGTTCTTAGCCACAATTGGCTGTTCCTGCTCGGCCTCAGAAACCCACTCCCCATCCTCCACACGACGAAAATTAAGTTAGTAGCTAGGAGGGGGCTCACAAGTTGAGTTTTTCTCCCAAAATGTTTCTGGAACATTTGGTGCCTGCTCCTGCCACAGATGGCAAAAACAGGAAGGCGTAACAAAGACAACACGCAACGCCGCGTCGGAGAAGGGTGCGCGTGGCGTCATGGCGGGGTTTGTTCTGTGGACACCTGCCTGCCGGCCACTGATGAGGGCGGACATCAGGCTCCTTGTGTGGGAGGCAGCAGTAAATGCAGCAGCGCTTTGAGGGGTCAAGGATGACATCCAAAATTCTGGTGTAGGCAACTGTGACGGGTGGAGGAGCAGGTTTGGGCAGGGAATTACAAGTGTATTCCATTGGTGTGAGCTGCATGTGCCGTGCCTGTGGGGCATCAGACAGGGAGAGGTGTCGTGTTGCCCCCAGAAAGAGAGATGCGGCCGGGATGGGGAGGATACACGTGTGTGTGGTAAAGGCAGGAGAAGGTGCCAGGGCAGAGTGTGATTGCCTAGTATTAGAGAAGCCAGGGTGGGCAGCGGGGAGAAAGCAGGTAGGGAGAGGAGAGGAAAACCAGGAGAGTGAGTGCCATGGGCCCATGGTGGTGAGCATGCCCACAGGCCTGGGAGATCCAGATGGTGGTCCTAGCATCACCTTCGAAGACCTGGGAGCAATTCCTGTCACCTCCCTGGGTCTCAGTTTCCCCATCTGTAACCTGGGAAAGTTGGCCTTGGCTTCATTGGTTTCCCTGTGCCAACATTTTAAGACTCTCAGGCCTCTTTCTTGAGTAGCACTGGGTACAGTACAGCTTACTGGGGCCTTGAAAGTGGTCTGGGGCGAGGAGGGCCAGGAGAGGCATGAGGGGGCAGAGAGGCCAGGGAGGCAGCGCCTGGTTTGGCAGGAAAAGGGGCAGTGTGAGGTCAAAGGAAGGTTTCTGAAAGCCTGAATCCCTGTCTTTGCAGGACAAGTAGAGGGTTCCAAGGGGAGGGGTAGCCATGGCTGGCAGAGAGAATGGGGGCAAGATGGGGAAGGATGCAGGGTGGGCTCTAGGGCACAGAGAATGGGCATTGGCTCCGATTCCATGTGGGCATCTGGGCCTGTCATGTTGGAAGTCCACTGCATGCCATTTGACCCGTGTGTGTGTGTGTGTGTGTGTGTGTGTGTGTGTGTGTTCAGTGAGGCCTGAAAAGCTGCCCCATGAAGGTCCCCAACTTCTGGGCCTGGGCTGGGGGGAAGGTACAGCGGGCAGACCCCTGGGATGCCAGGCTTCCTGTCTCTAAAGCCCCTGCCTGTGGTAAAAAGCTTTCTTCTCCTCCATTGCCTCCTTGTTGCTCCTTCCCAGCGAAAGAAATTACGGTATTCAGACCTGGACTTTGAGGTAAGGGCCATGTGTGTGCCGGGCGGCGGGACATCTGGCTGTGGTGTCTGTCCCTGGAGGGCTCGCTCCTAAAAGTAGTCCGAGCTCTGTCGCAGAGCCTGTCCCCAGGAGCCCAAGCCCGTGGGTTCTGTGGGATCTTCCCATGATTCCCTCCCTGCCCAAGCCCATAGCACCTATGTGAAGAGAGAACTAGGTCTTGTCCCAGAGGAGCTGGCAGCAGGGAGGGATGTGGGGGGCTTGGGGTGCTGAGTGCCCTGGGTAGGGGGGATCATGGCGCTGCCCCGGGGAGCGACCCTCTGACGCCCTGTGGCCCCTAGAAGGTGATGCACACCCGGAAACGGCATTCAGAACTCTATCATGAGCTCAGCCAGAAGTTCCACACTTTCGACCGCTACCGCAGCCAGTCCACAGCCAAGGTGAGGCCTCCTCCCGTGGCTGCCCCTGCCCCGAAGCTCAGGGCCTGACCTAGTGCAGCGGCCCCTGGGGTTGGAGCCTGACCGGTGGCCCCCGTTGCAGAGGGAGAAGCGGTGGAGTGTGTCCTCGGGTGGGGCGGCCGAGCGGAGCGTGTGCACCGTGAGTCCCCCCGGGCTGGGTGGGGCGAGGTGGGCCTGAGGGACCCTTGCCCTCCCTGCCCTCCTGCCCCTCCCAGGCAACACCAGCCTGTCTCACCAAGGGTCTCCCCGACGGCATGGGCAACAGTCTGGGGCCACCTGGGGGTGGGGAAGGTGCTGCAGATGGCGAACAGGGGTGGAGGTCCTCCAGGATTGGGAGGGAGAGCGGTCAGCAGGAGACATGTCCTGGGGGCCACTGAGAACAGGGGTCAGGAGCCCCACCCCGGAACCAGGCAGGTCTGTATTTCAACTCTGCGTTGACACCTGATTGCTCCATAACTTTGGGCATTACCAGTCCTCTCTGGGCCTCCTCCGTTTGTTCGTCTGTACAATGGGTAAGGATATTGGCCCATCTCCACGGCCCCTCCTGCTCCCTCCACAGGACAAGCCCAGCCCCGGGGAGCGCCCCAGCTTGTCCCAACATCGGCGCCATCAGAGCTGGAGCACCTTCAAATCTATGACACTGGGCTCGCTGCCCCCCAAGCCCCGAGAACGGCTGACTCTGCACCGGGCAGCAGCCTGGGAGCCCACAGAACCACCGGATGGTGACTTCCAGACAGAGGTGTGAGTGCCACGCTGGACTGCCCACTGCATATAAATATATATATCTCTCTATTTTCACACTCCACTTT
Organism: Symphalangus syndactylus; assembly: GCF_028878055.3. NCBI lineage: Eukaryota > Metazoa > Chordata > Mammalia > Primates > Hylobatidae > Symphalangus > Symphalangus syndactylus. Next base: position 145,751,529 of record NC_072441.2, read on the forward strand.
GGAACTACCCAGGAGCCAGCGCCCTCTCCCCTCTCCCGAGGGCTGGGCAGGGAGGCGCTGTGGACTCAGCCAGGCTGGGGGAGCGGGACACGGCTTGGCCTGGGGGCCCAGGGCCCTTCCTTGTTTCTCAGAGGCCCCTCAGCCAATGGAACCCCATCTTCAGTCCAGCCTGTCCATCCCTGTCCCGGGCTGGGGAGGGGGGAGGGGAACTTTGTTGGGAATAAACTTCACTCTGTGGATTTTGCTGCTGGGCTGTTTGCTTTCCTCAGGTCAAGGCCCAGCTCTGGGACCCCGACTTTGTTCCTGTCTCCTGGGTTGAACTCACTTGATCTCATCAGATTATGTGATGAGGTCGGGCCAGCCCTGCCTGGGAGGGGGCGGCCTAGGCTGTAGCCCCATCTTTGTCCCTGACTCTCCGGGTGACTCATCCTTTCCCCGATCTGGGCTGGGGGAAGCAGATTGGGAGTGTGGGAGGGAACCTCTTACCTCTGGCCTTTCCTGGTGGCTGTGATGGTCGTGGCTGCCATTCACTGGGGCACAGAGGCCTGACTGCCTGGGCTAGAACCAAGACAGAGCTTAGTGACCTTGGTTCCACATCTGTGAAATGGGGATGGTAACGGTGCCCACCTCACAGGGTTGTTACAGGGATGAAACAAATTCCTATTTATAAAGTGCTCAGCAAATACCTGGGACAGGATAAGCTCTCGAAGGGTTAGCTGTGACCACATGGCACCAGTCTCATGCAGTGCTCTAAGCTAGGAGCTTCACACACATGTCCCCTGGCCCCTCACAACAACCCTGTTGGAAGGTTTTAGGTTGCCCATTTTGTGGATAGGAAAATGAGGCCAGAGATGGGCAGTGCCCTGCTCAAGGCCACAGTCAGAGGCAGAGCTGGGACTTCAAACCCATGCTTGATGGAGGTGGGGCTTCAGCTCAGCTTCCTGGAACTTGACTATGGCTGCAGGGGAGCAGCAGGTGCTCGGTTGTGGTGGAGATGCAGGTGTTGGGCCGGGCCAGGGCTGGGGTGGGGTGCGGGAGCCAGGCTGGCTTGGTGCCAGGGGCTGGAGGCTCATGCTGAGTTGCATTCATTACATGCCTGAGTGAGCGGATCCTTGCTCAGTTTTCAGGCCCCCAGAAAGAGGGGGCACAGGATTACATGTGGAAACATCTTCTGGAGTCAGGCGGCAGCTGGAGCGGAGGCACAGTTAGCGGGGTCACAGGTCCTTGCTCGCCTGGTCATTTAGCAACATGGGCGCCTCTGGGCCCCTTCCCAGGGACTCGGAGACACAGACACAGGTCCCTGGAGAGCTGAGGGAGGGTTAGGTGCTGCAGCAGCCTAGGTGGGAGTGACAGAAGTGACTGGCTGCCAGGGTAGGGGGTATCACAGATAATGGCCTGCCCAGGGGTGCTGGAGGAGGGGTGGAGGCCTCTTCAGAGTTTTGCAGGCCTTGATGGCACAGGCTTGCTCTCGGTCTCATTCCAATCCTGCCTGCTGTGAGACCTGGTCAGAGGAGCCGTGCGGGCAGAGTCCACTCAGGACTGTGCTCCTAGACCCGTGGAGGTCCCTGCGACTCACTCCTCCGCCTCCCTCCCTTCGGGCAGCCCCAGCACTTAAGTGTACACAGAGTTCACTCAAGCACTACCTCATTTGATTCTTCAAGGTAGGTATCGTGACTGCCCCATTTTGGAGATGAGTAAATCGAGGCCTGGAGAGGGGACATGACTTGCCCAAGCTCCCACAGCCCAGCTTGTGACTGGGACTTGTGGCTGGGAGTGGCAGAATCCGATAGCAGCCAGCTTAGGCACCTGGGAGCTTTGTTCATCCAGGAACGCACTGCCGCAAGGACAGCAGTGGGCAAGTGCAGCTGGCCTTGGTGATGGGACCTGGGATCAGGAGTGCCACCGCATGTTTCATCCTCTCCTGGCATTCTCTCGAATGTGTGTCGGCTTCATTCTTTAAGGCCTCTTCCACCTGGGCCTGCCAGGCCTCCTCCTCCCGGCTCCATCACTCAGCATTGCCCCTAGAGGGGAAGAAACTTTCTCTCTTGAATTCCAATTAGAAAACCCCCAAGGAGGGAAGAGCTCTGGCTGGCCCCAGGCAGGAGGCTGGGGCACTGTGATTGGCAGTCCCATCAGGAGCCATGGGGGAGAGGGAGAGGGAGAGGGAGCAGGTCTCTGAGAAAGGGGGGCCTGTTCCTAAAAGGGGATTTGCACAAACAAAGCCCCCATCCCCGACTGTGTACCAGCAGACCCTACTCCACATTCCTTTGACCATCACCTAAAGTCCCTCTTAGTGCCTTGTCCTGTGCTTGCACCTCCCTCCTTCCTTGTCTTATGCTCCGCTGGTCACCACCTCTGGGGCCCCCTGGGGCTGAGGTGTGATGTGCACGTCCCTGCCCTCCTGTGCATTCTTGCTTTGCATCTGGTTGAACAGGAAGTTGAGTATTTACCTTGTTGATTCTGCTCAAACACAAACCACAGCTGCCTGCAGAGGCCTCTGCTGGCTTTGGGACCAGCCACTTAGCTTTCCTGGGGTGGGGGCTTTGTCCCTCCCTCGCCCTCAGTCCCTGCTCCCCCAGGCACTGACTTGCTGCGTGACCTTGGACAGGCCACTGGACCCTGTCTGACTTGGGTTTCCCTATCTGTAAAATGAGTTGGCCCGATCTCCCTTCCATTTGAGCTAATATCTAACAACCTGTCATTTCTTTCCTGGACTCAAATTTCTCACATCATTGCCCCCATTTTCTCTGCCTCCAGTCTCCAGCCCTTCATCCACATGGCCCAAGTGATCTTTCCAAAATGCAGATCTGGCCAGGCCACTGCTCAGATGCCTTCTGTGGATCCTGGAATTAGCCTAGAGTTCAAGGCCCTTGGTGATGTGGCCCTTGCCTCCCTCCTCTGGCCTATCTCTCTGACCTCCATGCCTGTGCATGCACCAGTCCTTCTGCCTGAAACTCCCTCCTCTTCACAGAGGGAAAACTCTCCTTCAGCCTTCCAGACTCAGCCCAAGTAGCCCCCTGTGTGATGCTGTCCCTGAACTCCCTGGCCCAGCAGTCAGCACTCGCTGGGCCCCCACAGGCCTTGGCATGCACTGTCACTACTGCACTGATCACACAGAACTGCTGTCATTTGTGTTGGCCTTGCTCTGGTTTGTGCACTCAGAGGCCCACATGAAGCAGGCATCAGTGAATCTTTAGTGGGTGAAGGGTGGAATACACAAATCTCCCCGAACATTGATTTCCTTATCTGCAAAATTGGGATAATGACAATCCCTACCCAGTCTTCCTCACTGGATATCCGGAGCATGACTTAAGATGATTCATGGGAAGCATTTTGTAGGTGTTAATCTACTCCTCCCACGGTTATTCCTTCCTCAACCCCAAGTGGGAAGCCAGCCCTGGATGCTGTCCAGGGTGCTGAAAGGGACTTGTCTTTTCCCAAAGGATGAGGAGACAAGGCTGAGAGGCCCACACAGGCTCAGCTGCAGCCTTTCCTTGCTTTCCAGACTGGCAGGGTCAAGGGTGAGCAGACCATCCCTACCTTCATGAGAACAGACCCTGGGAGATGTCCAATAAAAATACAATGTAAATGATACATGTAATTTAGAATTTTCTAGTAACCATTCTTTAAAAGTTTAAAAAGGTGAAATTCATTTTAATAATATATTTCATTCAATATATTAAAAAACGATCATTTCAACATATGATCAATATAAAAAATGACTGAGATATTTAACATTCTTTTTCTATATGGTCTTGGAAATCTTGTGTGTGTTTTATACATACAGTGCTACGGTGCATCTCAACTCAGTCTCACCACCTTCTGACTGCTCCGTACTCCCGTGAGGCTACCATGTCGGACAGCACAGCTCTAGGCAGAACAAAGGCAGTGACCTTGAGCAAGTGAACTCAGTGCCCTCTGTGAAAAGGAGGTACTTCCTCACAGCCTGCCTCATGGGGCCATGGAGAGGGCTTGAGGAGGTGATGGAGGGAAAGTTGCCAGCACAGTGCCCGCACAAGGGAGGTCCAAAGCCAGGGCTCCTGGCCTCCACATATCCTGGGGATACGGGTGGGCAGGGAGGAGGTGTTGGGGAAGTAGGGGAAGGTCCTGAGGAGACCTGTGGACTGGTATCAGGCCTCCCTCAGCAGCGCTGGGGGAAGGGTGCACCCTTACCCTTACCCTTACCCTCACCCTCACCCTCACCCTTACCCTCACCCTCACCCTCGCCCTCGCCCTCGCCCTCGCCCTCGCCCTCGCCCTCGCCCTCGCCCTCACTCTCACTCTCACTCTCACCCCTGCAGCCCCAGACTCTGGGAGAAGGGAAGCAAGTTGAGGCTAGACTGGAACAGACACGTTAAAACTCAATTGGGCTTAAGTCACTTCCATTAGGCACCAATTAAAAGGAAATTAGATGGCCTGAGGGAGGACCTGGGTGCGGGATGCTGCTGACTTCTGCTTCTCAGGACTCATTTCCCTTCAGGCTTCCTCATGCCCACCCTGGCACCTCATGGGGTCCTCCAGTTGGGGCTTTTCTAATCCAGCCCCCAGTACCCATCGTATTCCTCCCTCCACTCCTCCAAGGCCACTGACTCTGGGAAGACTTCCACCCTCTCAGGCCCTCAAAACACATGCTAAGTGTCCAAGGCAGAGGAGACTCCATCGAGGGTTTTGGCCTTTAAGGAGAGTGGGAAGCTAAGGAAGAGTGTTGAGCAGGGTACTGGCATGATCAGATTTCTATATCAACACGATTTCTCTTGAGTGGATGGAAAATGGATTGGTGAGGGCAGGGACACTGAAGAGTGAGGGTGGAGAGAGAGAGACCAGCAAGGAGATGATCTGCATGAAGGAGACTTCAGAGGGTGCTATGGAGGAGGAATGGCGTTTCTATCTATGTAGTGGTAGAATTGTCAGCACTCAGCACCTGGTGTGGATTGGGTATCAGAGAGGAGCCAAGAATGACACCTGGGCTTCTGTCTCACACACCTGGATGGATGACCGTGTCATTGGCATAGAGGTACAGGAAGAGGACCAGCTTTGGGGGAGACAGTCATTAATTTGGCCTTGGGCATTGTCTTAGTCCATTTTGTGCTGCTATAACAATACCTGAGACTGGGTCATTTATAAAGAACAGAGATTTATTTCTTGCAGTTCTGCAGGCTGGGAAGTCCAAGGTTATGGGGCTGTCATCTGGCAAGGTCTTTTTTGTTGCATCATCTTATGGCAGAAGGCAGAAGGGTGAGAGAGAGAGAGCAAGAGATTGAATTCAAAGACCCAGGCTCTTTTATAATCAGTTTTAATCCATTCATGAGGGTGGTGCCTTCATCACCTAAACACACCCCCCCATTGACCCCATCTCCCAACACTTGCGCTGGGGATTAAATTTCCAACACATGCTTTTTGGGGGACACATTCAAACCATAGCAGGCATGTTAACTTTGAGATGGTCAATGGGAGATGTCAAGTAGAAAGTAGGTAGTTGAACACACGGGGCTGGAACTCAGAATGAGGGGCTGGGCTGGAGTCATTACTATGGGAGGAACCAGCATTGAGGTGGGTTGTAGAGTGGGGTGGGAGGTGAACAAATCAAGGGACTAGAGACAGTTCTTAAAGTGGAGCTTTGAAAAGAGGGAGACTCCTTTGTTCAGGACAGGTGAATACAAGAGAAAAGAGGGAGAGAAAGCTCAGGGCTTACTGTAGTCTCTGAAGGTGAGTTAGCTGGAGAGGATAATGGGAGATCTCCATGAATAGAGAGGCTGTCCCTACCTCCTCCCCAAGATCCTACATAATGATCAGAAATAACCAGCCCTACCATCTTGGGAGGCCGGGTCCTGAGACCCAGTAACGGTTATCGTCACAGAGATGGATTCTGCTCATTTGTTCCACTTCAGGTTAGCCACAGTTCCTGGAAGTGGGAATGGGGTTGGGGGGACACTCAACAAGGCCTGGACTCCAAGACCTTCTGGGAGGATGGGACTCTGGACTCCAAGGGGAAGGTGGAGAAGCAGGCACGGTGCTCCAGGCTCCCTGAAGCCCTCACCCTTCTTCTCCTGAGCAGGCGGAAGCAAAGGTGAACCCCTCCTCTCCAGGCCTCAGCTTCCCTGTGGACCTGCTCCAGGCTGTTATGTCCCCATCCCCTGTGGTGGCATGGCAGAGCCTCAGCCATCAATCCAAGCATCCCTAGAGTCAACCAAGGAAGTCAATATTTAATTTGGGCACCATGTTAATGCCATCGATCGCCAGCGCCCCCCTCTTTCCTCAGGCTCATTTGTCACTCCCACTCACTGGGGGCGGGGTGGGGTGCAACCTAGTAGAGGCAGAGCTCAGCCTGGACTTGGCCTCGGAAAACTGGCCTGCATATGGAGGTGCTCCCCTGAGCCACCCAGCTTCCAATCCCCCGAGAATCACTGAGCTGCTTTGTCTGAGTTTCCTAAGCGCCGTCCCTGGGGAGGTCAGTGAAGTGGGGAGGTCAGTGAAGTGGGGAGGGGAGGTCAACTTTTCTCCCAGGCCCCCCATTGAGTCTAATTCCTTTCTGGGGCCATACATAGAGCAGGTGTGGTTGGGGGTTGACTGAGTGAAGGAGGGCTAGCACCTGTGACATAGGCCACTGGGAGAGAAGTGAGAGCAAATCTTGAGACCCAGCTTCTGGATCCTTCCTGGGTGCCCAGTTCTGTGTCTGTGTGATGCTGTGGAAGCCACATGGCGGCCCTGAGATGAGGTCCATCTCTAGGACCCAGAGAGGAGGCTGAGGGAGCATTGACCTTAGAGGTTTAGAGCTCAGCTGGGTAGTGAAAGAGGGACTGGGGGAAGGGCAGGTCCCATTTAAAGGCTTGGCTGGGTCCAACTTCCAGTTTGTTCCCATCAGTTCTGTGGATCCAGATAGGGGCCCCTCAGCATTCTTCCCCAGCCTGGCTCACCCAGGGAGGGAATGCCTCCAATCTGCTTCAGGGGCCAGACTTGGGTCCCAACTGCAACTCCATCTCCAACTTGCTGAGTGACCTTGGACAAGTTAAGTAACCTCTCTGAGCCTTAGATACCTCCTCTGAGAGGTCTCTTGGACCTTGGTCACTTTGTACTGTTTTTAGAGGGTCAGGGATGGACAGGAGCAAGCCTTGATGGTCCAAGGAGGGTTATTTCCCAGAGTTCTCACAATGAGCAGCTCCCAAAACCTGCTGACAGTGCTACTGCCTTCTTCCTACCTGTAGGGCTGCTTGCTGTCAATTAGGCCTGGGCCACAAGAGCACCCTTGGTCCTCCTTGTTATCCAGAGTGCACAAGCCAAGGCCATGTCACTGAGGGGATGGTTGGGCAAGCCTTGCCATCTAGCACTGGGTGACCAATGGGCAGACTTGAGTTCAGCTTGGGATGCCAGCAAGACAGTAACAACACGTGCACACACATATAAGCAGAAAGAAATTCTGAGGCCGGGTGCGGTGGCTCATGCCTGTAATCCCAGCACGTTGGGAGGCCGAGGCAGGTGGATCACCTGAGGTCAGGAGTTTGAGACCAGCCTGGCCAATATGGTGAAACCCCGTCTCTACTAAAAATACAAAAATTAGCTGGGTGTGGTGGCAGATGCCTGTAATCCCAGCTACTTGGGAGGCTGAGGCAGAAGAATTGCTTGAACCCGGGAGGCGGAGATCACGCCATTGCACTCTAGCCTCGGCAATAAGAGTGAAACTCCATCTCAAAAAAACAAACAAAAAAAAAAAAAGAAGAAGAAGTTCTGCTTCCATGAACTAATCCAGAATTTTGCAATTGAAAATCCAAAAGGAAGTGGTTTTCATTCCAACATGTGCATAAAGAAGTATGCTTCATGGATCAGTATTATTTCTATTGTGAATGATGTATGGGAGTGCCAGACTCTTCCCAATGGATGGCATGTAAATGTCTTAATCTGGCCCAGTTGACCTACTCTGAGCCATTGAGTCAAGCCTTGAGCCAGGAAAACTTGATTGGTCATTTATTTATCAGTAAGTGGTGTCTGATGTCAACCCCGTGCTGGGCCTTGGGATGGGCACCAACAAAGTAAAGATGAGGAAGGCATAGTCTCTAAGAAGGCTCCCAAGATGGAGGAGCTGGGGGAAGGGATGGATATTGTTTCCAGGGGCTTCCCATTGCTCTTTGACTAAAACAAAAGCTCTCACTGTGGCCCAGGAGGCTTGGCATGCTCTGGTCCCTGCCCATTGCTCTGTCCAAATGTCCTGCCAGTTGCTCTCACTGACTAAGCAGCTCCATGGCCTCCTCCCTGCTCCTCAAACACATTTCATGGATTCTCCCTTCCCAGGGCCTTTGTGTTTGCTGTGCCCTCAATTTGAAAGTCTCTTCCCTGGCTGTCTGCTTTGCGGCTCTCGTCTTTTGATGAGATGCCACCTCCTCAGAAATGCCTTCCTTGGCTACCCCTTTCCCCCACCAAGTCATTTTTTAAAAATCACATCACCTAATCCTTTCCACAGTATCATTTCTCCTGATCTGAGTTTGTATCACTTGTTTCCTACTTATTGTCTGTCTCCCCCACTGGACTGTGAGCCCCTGAGGGCAGAACAGGGTCATACATTCATACTGTTGCTGGGACAGGATAGGAACTGCATAGATATTGCTGAATGAATGAATGAGGAGACATTGGGAGGAGGCTGTCCAGGAAGCAATTAGAGCTGAAGGTCTAGTTCTCAGTGCCCTGCCGCAGGCAGACTGTCTGAGTCTGTGCCTGTGGTGGGGTGGGGAGGGCTTTGCTTGTGCAGGCCTGGGAAGGGGAGAGCCCCGTAGGACACCAGCCTCAGGGCATGCATATTGCAGAAGGCTCATTCCTTGAATATTAACTCACTGCCAGACTGGCATCCCTGACTGCTGCTGAATTTTTCACTGTCAGGGCCAGTGGTTGATGGGGGATGGGGGTTGGGAGGACGGCACATCCACGTCCAGAGGGCCACATGCACTTTTGTGTGACATTGTCACGTGCAGCTGTTTGGACAAGGGCTTGCTCCCAGGTGGCCATGCATGGATGCTATGGGCAGCTCTATGTCTGAGCATGTTCTGCCCTTAGCTGGCCTGCCGTGCACACAGGTGAGTTGTGTTTTACATGCTCTCATTTCCAAGCTCAATGGAGGGAAGAAAGGGCCCTTAGAGAACATTCAGTTCCACTCCTCCCATTGTGCAGAAAGGAAATCTGAGGCTCAGAAGGGAGAGGTTGCTCGAGGTCACACCATGAGTCCTTGGAGGATCAAGGCTAGAGCCCAGTGAGTAGTGAGCATTTATCGAGCGCCTGTGGTGTACCTGGCACCATGCTGGGCATGGGGGACTCACTCTACTAGAGAGGCTCACAGTCCAGGAAACCAGGCTTGGGGAAGAGGGAGACAGACATGGGCCTGAGCATCAGGCTGCAGAGCAGGAGAGGTTTCCTCTGCCTTCAGAAGAGGGTGTCAGGGAAGACAGGGCAACACTTGCACTGAGGTCTGAAGACTAATTGAAAGCTCAGCAGGCAGAGAAAGGGGAAAGGGCTCTCCAGGCAGAGGGCGCCTCATGGCATGAAACAACTTGGCAAGTTTGGGGAATTGCAAATAGTGCAGTTCAGCTGCAGAGGATGGGCTGCGGATATGGGGCAGTGAGATCACAGTGGCTTTGTGGGCCATCATCGGGGTTTGGATTTTATTCTGAAGCAGACTTAGGTTTTAGAAGGATTTCTGTAGCTACAGAGGAAAAGCGAATTCAACCGATACATTCTGAGCAGTCGATATATGCCAGGTACCACGCTGGTGCTGAGGATACAATTCTGAATAAGGCACATACAGTCTCAGCTCTGCAGTGTATTAAGAGACACACAGACAGGTGTAGTAGGGAGGAAGCTTGGCACGCAAACAAGAAATACCCCGTTTCTGTATTCACTTTAAACCAACTCGTCTGACTCACTCTAAACGCTTTCCTATGAGTTGGCAAAAAATTTAATCTCAGCCATCACTGAGGCTCCCTCCCACCTCTCCCACTGGCGTGTGTGAGGAGCTGCTGGCCCTCCCTGCACACGGCACAGAAGAGGTGCCTCCTGTCTTCAGTCTACATCGGTCACACAGAGATGCCCATTGTCCTAGTAGTCCACATGGTCCCTTGAGGCTCGGTGACTAAGCTGTTCCCCTGCTACTTTGGAGCACTGAAGCTGGTTCCCCAGTGTTTGCACTCCAGCCACCCCAGGTGCGTTACCACACATCCCCACAGCTCCTGTCACCTGTCAAGGGAGCTACCAGCTGTCAGGGGAGCTAGACATAGGTCCCTACCACCCAAAGGACCCCCAGCTTCTGCACCCTCTGCAGCTAGCTTCCACCTCTCATTTCTCTGTCCTCTTCTCCCCATCCCTTGGGAACACCTGGCACGCCTGCCTCCAGAAGTTATCTCTTTCCAAACTCAGGACGAGCCATCAGACTTCAAGCAGCTTTTTGCGTTCAGCCCTGCACAGTTCCCTGAGGCTAGAAAAATCAAAGGGCTTGGCTACCAGCTTGCAAGTGGGAGGGGAAACTACAGGAGAGCAAAGCAATTAATATCTCAATCAATTGTCCTGCCACGGGAGTGAACAAGCCATTAGAGACCCAGGCAGTGACTGCTCTGAGAGAGGCAGGCACATACTGGGGGTTGTGGGAGCTCAGACAAGGGGCACCTAACTAAGACCTGGGGTTCAGGAAAGGCCTCCCAAGAAGGGGAGTCTCTGCCAGACTAAGCCCTGAAGACAGCAAGGATGAGGCCAGGGAGGGCGTTCCTGGAAAAGGGATGAGGAGCTGACAGTTCCCCTATATGAGTGGAACGCAGAAAGCCGCAGAGAGGGACTGGGGCTGAGGGAGGTGGAGCTGGATGATGAAGAGCTCAAGTCCCAAGTCAAGATTTGGAGTCTGTTTGGACCATGAGATGCCATTGAATGATTCTAATCAAGAAAGTGACACAACCAGGTGTTCCTGTTTAGAAACACCGCATGGCGGCCGGGCGCGGTGGCTCACGCCTGTAATCCCAGCGCTTTGGGAGGCCGAGGCGGGTGGATCACGAGGTCAGGGGATCGAGACCATCCTGGCTAACACGGTGAAACCCCGTCTCTACTAAAAATACAAAAAATTAGCCGGGCGTGGTGGCGGGCGCCTGTAGTCCCAGCTACTCGGGAGGCTGAGGCAGGAGAATGGCGTGAACCCGGGAGGCGGAGCTTGCAGTGAGCCGAGATCGCACCACTGCACTCCAGCCTGGGCGACAGAGTGAGACTCCGTCTCAAAAAAAAAAAAGAAAAGAAAAAAGAAGAAACACCACATGGCTATGAAAAATGGATGGGGGAGAGGGTAAAACTGGCGGCAGGAAGAGCAGTTGTCAGGTGTTCCAGGGACTGGAACGGGCAGAGGCAGCTCCCAGGGATAACTGCAAGGAAGAAGGGACGGGGATGGAACCTGGAGATTGAGCGGGCGTGGGGGGAAGAAGGGAAGATAGATGTTAGAATGACTCCCCTTTCTATCTGGGGCGAATCCCAGAGATGGAGCGGACGGGGCAGGATGGTGGTGGGTAGGCGCCAGTGGGACTTCCACGGAGAAAAAGGAGCCCAGGCGCGGTGGAGCCCTTTCCGCACCCCACCTCTGCGCTCCGCGGTTCCCGAGCTTCCCGCTAGGTGGAGGGCTGGTGCCCCGAGCCCGGCTCCGCCTCCCCTCCTCCGCCCCTCATCCCGGAAGGATGGACCTTGACTTGGGGCTCCCCAAACCCCGCGTCCCTGTACTCGCCACCAGAGCTCATGGGTCTTGAGCCATCAGCTGCCCCCACTCCAGGGCTCCGTGGCAGGGGCATCGTCCTAGCCACTTCTGCCCAGGCGTCTCCCTGGGCCTTTCTGTGCCCATGTATACAGGGTTGTTCAATGCTCGGGGCGGCCTCGGCCACCCCAGCCTCGCAGACTGCCGGGTCCCCGCAGCTACGTCCTGCAGCCTGGAGGCTTCCCGTTCGCGGCGCCAGGAACGTTCCCTCACCCCCTACCTCGACGCCCTTCTTCTCCCTGACCCCACGCAGGAGGAGGGATCCACGCCTCTCAGTGGCAGGCTACCCCTCATCTAGGCCTCTCTGGACCCTGGGACGGGATCTAAGGTTGGCCAGGGCTGGGCGGAGCCGGACAGGAGGGAGGGCCTAGGGCGGAGTCAGGGAAGGCGCCCCGGCCACGAGTGTGGTCCAAAGGCAGACCAGTGGCGTGGCCAGAGTGGGCTGGAGGCGTGGCCGCCGGTGGGGTGGGGTCGGGATCCCCAGAACCTGGCAGCTTCCTCTCCTCTCCCACCCTAAGCCAGTTCTGCCGCCCAAAGCCTCGCCCGCCCTGGCCCCTGGTCCAATAGGCAGACAGAGCGACCCTCGGGAGGCTCCTGGTCCCGCTTAACGGAGGTGGTTATTTGGGAGGCCGCGCCCAGTTCTCTGGAACTGCCAGGCCTTGTGGGGAAGGGGGGCGCATTCTCCGGGCCTGCGCCGCACACCCTGACGCCCACCCTCCATGCGCTTCCACCCTTTTCCAAGTAGACGGCTGGAGGGCCTGGGGCTTGAGCCCCGAGCTGGAGGTGCTGGTCAGGCGCCTGCGCCCCCCACGGGGCCCCCCTTCCCCCCAGTCTGCGCTCAGGCCCAGAGCCGGCTCTAAAAATAGACCGGGGCGCAGGAACGTGCCCACCCAGGAGCGGGTCAAGGAGGCCTGAGTCACCGCGTCGGGAGAGCCTCCTTCTTCTCCCCCACGCCACCTCCCACCTCCCACCTCGGGGGCTGAGGACGCCTCGATGGCCGGGCATCACTCCGGCTCTGCTGGCCCGACTCTGCGCCCTTGGCAGGGCGGTGCCTCCCCTCCCAGGCCGGGCAAGCGGTAGCAGCCACAGCCGGGAAGGATTAGGAGTTCCTGGGCCTGATTTATTTGGTTGTTTTCGTGCGTCTGGCGGCGGCGCCCCCGCCTGGCAGGACAGTCACGTCTGCATTGCCCTTCTCTCCCACCCAAGCTCATGGGTCTGTCCTAGACTTCGGGGTGGGGACCTGGGCTCACGGCAACACAGAGTCCCGACCTGGATATTAGCGGTTCTGGAGCAAACACTGCTATTCTATAGATGAGAAAATCGAGTTCCAAAGACAGGAAGAGGCTCATGGCACAGTAGAGTGCCCTGTGACAGCTCTGGATTTCATTCCACTTCCTAGGGCCTGTTTCCTACTGTAAGTGCCCCACCCGAGGATGGCACTCAGGTTTATGGCCCATTCCCCTGCCAATTGGGAATGAGACATACTTGGGATTGTTCTAATGATTGAAATAATTTTTTTTTTTTTTTTGAAACAGAGTCTTGCTCGGTCGCCCAGGCTGGAGTGCAACGGCGCAATCTCAGCTCACTGCAACCTCCACCTCCTGGGTTCAAGCGATTCTCCTGCCTCAGCCTCCCAAATAGCTGGGATTACAGGTGCCCACCAACAAGCCCAGCTAATTTTTTTTCGTGTTTAGTAGAGACGGGGTTTCACCATGTTGGTCAGGCTGGTCTCGAACTCTTGAGCCCAGGTGATCCATCCGCCTCCTCAAAGTGTTGGGATTACAGACATGAGCCACCACACCTGGCCGAAATAATTTTTTAAAAAGCAGTCGTGGCATATTGGGAGTCACATACACCTGGCTTCAGTCCCGCTCAGCAAGTTACCATCTCCAACACCTATTTTTCTCCCCTTCCAGAGGAGGATTAATGGATGTGGTGTGGTGAGCTCCTCTTCCTGGAAGGACTTAGCTAAGGTGGTACAGGGAATGGTCACAGGGTACTCGGATGGATCTGGAACACGTGGTAAACTGAGGCATGTAAGAGGCCTGAATTGGGGGTGAGGGGGAGGGTGGTACCCTGGCCCTCACACAGATCTGGCTCACTTCACCCCACTCCCATTCCCCTTCCCCATCTCAAGGAGGGGACATGTTTGGATCATTACAGGCTTAAGACCCTCAGACTTGGGAAGAATGGAGTGGGCTCGAGAGTCTCCAAGTTCAGCCTTCCCTTGTTTCCCAAGGACGAGAAGCCTCCTAAAGCCAAACAATGCATTGAGGCAGACCTCGGCCTTGAACCTAGGCCCCCAGTCCCCCAGTCCCCCAGTCCCAGGCTCTTTGTCCCACTCTCGCACCAGTCCTCTTTTGTTCAAACACACCAGTGTCAGGCCTTTTCTGAATGGTCGAGGCTGACAAACAAATACTCCAGTTGGTTTTCTTTCTTTACATATTATCCTTTAGGCCACTTCACGGAAAAAGGTCTTATGTCTGTCAGAAATGTCACCGAGCTCTTAAAGCTACATGAAACCAGCTATGTAAATAATAAAATGGGGGATCAGGAGGAAATGTCAGAGATGAACATGGGTGTAAGGTGCAGGACAAAAGTCTGCTCAAATAAAAATAAGGTACCTAAGAACGAGCATTGTTGAATGTTCCCTAAGAACGAGCATTGTTGAATGTTCCCTAAGAACGAGCATTGTTGAATGTTCACTATGGGCTTGGCACAGTTTCATGCATTATCTCATTGAATCCTCACAATTTCATGTGGTTAGTGTTATTACTATCACCCCCTTTTACAGATATGGAAACTATGCCTCACAGAGGTGAAGGAATTTGCCTAAGATAACAAAGCCAGGAAGTAGCAGAGCCAGGATCACACCCTTTCTTGATCTCTGATTTATTTTCTGCTTTGGTGAAACAGTTGGGGTTTCTCCCTGAACTTTCCCTTCCCCTGCGCACTCCCTTAGCCTCCTTTCTAGCCAGGTCATCAGGCCTCTCCTGCCCAGCCCCAGCCCAGGCACTGCTGGGAGGAGGAGGAGCTGGACAGCTGCCAGAGCTTCTCTCCACCCAGAGATTCCAGGATTCGAAGAATTTATGAGACCAACTGTCTGAGTTTCTTGCAGGCAAAGAAAGAATCTGGGAGTCCTTGAATACGCCCCTCATCGCCAAGCACCCCCCAGGAGACTCCTTGGTTTGTACTTCATGGAGGGGAGTTTGTCCTCAGAAGGAGCTCGACCCCCTCTTTCATTCATGCAGCAACTATTTTTAAAATGCCTAGTCTCTGTCACAGGCTCTGGGTAGAAATGGTAACAAAAGCAGCTCCTTCTGTGGCTTCTGGTTTAGCAGGACACAAAGAACGCTCAAGCAAATCAATGGCCAATAATTGATGACCCTCCTCCCTCCTCCAAGCTTCTGCCCAGATCTACCCCCTCTGGGGGCCTGTTCCCAATTTCCTCCCCCACCTCCAAGTGGGAAGGAAAGTGAGCATAGCCTCAAAGCTAAACATTGAGGGGAGGGAAGCCCGCCAAGGGACTGTGTGTGTTGTGGTGGTGAAGATTACATACTCTCTTTGTGGTGGCAATGAGGGTTACACACTCTCATTGTACGTCTAGAATAGCTGGTGTTCATTGAGTTCCAGGAACCAAGCTCAGCACTTTAAATGACCTGTCACAGGTAACCCTCACAGCATCCTTGTGAGGGAGGGACAATTTTGTTTCACCAACGAGAAAACTGAGGCTTACTCCAGGAGGATGGGGTAGTTTGTCAAAAGTCACACAGCTAGTAAGTGGTACAGGCAGGATTTGAACCCAGTTACCTTGGAACTAGAGTCCCCTCGCCCCTTCCTTTAGCCACTATGCTGAGGTCTTATTTGCATTTTTTTTTTTTTTTTTTTTTGAAACAGGATCTCGCTTTGCTGCCCAGGCTGGAATGCAGTGGCATAGTCACAGCTCACTGCAGTTTTGACCTCCTGGGCTCAAGAGATCCTCCTGCCTCAGCCTCCTGAGTAGCTGAGACTACAGGCATGCACCACCACACCCAGCTAATTTTAAAAAATTTTTTTGTAGAGACAAGGGTCTCACTATGCTGCCCAAGCTGGTCTCAAACGCCTATGTTCAAGTGATCCTCCTGCTTGGGCCCCCCAAAGTGCTGGGATTATAGGCATGAACAACCATACCTGGCTCTTATTTGATTATTACAGGTGAAGAAAGTAAGGCTCAGAGGAGCTTAGGGTTTCACTCAAGGTCACACAGCACAGCAGGACTGACTTGTGTTGGTCGGTGGCCAAAGGGATGTTTGGATAAGGGTGTGGTGGTGGCAAGCTATGCCATTCTTACCCCAAAAGGCTAGGGTCATTAGGTGTGGGATTGGGTCTGGAGGAAGTCTGGGGGCAAGGCCAGTCTGGGGGTTCTCACTGCTGACTATGTGCCACCCTCACCTCTGCTCCAGGAGAACCTGTGCTATGGGGCAGGAGCCCCTGGGAATACCTAGGCAGACGTGAGCAACATCCCACTGCCCCGCCTGGGCTATGTCACATGGCATCTCGTGCCTTGCTCTGATTAGGCCTGGAGAGGTATCTGATAGGCAGGAGAAGAGGCTGTTTTAGTTCTCTGCCCTCTGGGAGCTTCTTCTATTTGGAAAGGGGGAGCGTTGCCTGGGTTGGGGATCCCAATGCTGGTGAGCGCTTCTGAGAGTTCACTAGGTGCCAGCATCCTGTGAGGGGCTTTCTCTTTGTCACTATCTCCCTTAATCCTTCCAGCAACCCCAAGTGATAGGCACTGCTGTTATCTCTGCTTGCAGAGGAAGAGGTTAAGTGATATCCCCAAGTCATAGACTCAGTAAGGGCTGGAGTCAGGATTTGAACCCACATGCAGCTAATCAAACATCATACTCTCCTGCAGGGGTTCTCAAATGCGGCCCCTGGGTCCACAACATCAGCATCACCTGGAAACTTGTTAGGAATGCAAACTGCTGAATCAGAAACTCCAAGAGTGGGGCCTGCCGACCTGTGTTTAACAAGTCCTCCAAGCTTGAGAATGCCTACCCTCCTGCTTTACAGAACTCGGGGGACTGCAGGTAACCTGAGTAAACTTATGGGCCCTGGTGTTACGCAGAGTCAAGTTCCAATCTCTGGCCCACCTGACTTTCTAGCCTTAAACCCTTTTTTTTTTTTTTTTTTTTTTGAGATGGAGTCTTGCTCTGTTGCCCAGGCAGGAGTACAGTGGCACGATCTCAGCTCACTGCAACCTCCGCCTCCCGGATTCAAGTGATTCTCCTGCCTCAGCCTCCCAAGTAGCTGGGATCACAGGTGCACGCCACCGTGCCGGGCTAATTTTTGTATTTTTAGTAGAGATGGGGTTTCACCATGTTAGCCAGGCTGGTCTCCAACTCCTGACCTCGTGATCCACCTGCCTCCACCTCCCGGAGTGCTGGGATTACAGGCGTGAGCCACCACACCCGGCCCAGAACAGGATTTCTCCCCTTCAGCACTACTGACATTTAGGGCCAGATAATTCGGATTGTGAGGGGCTGTCCTGGGCACTGTAGGATGGTAGGCACATCATTGGCCTCTGTCCTCTAGATGCCAGTGGCAACCCCTCCCCCATTATGACAATCAGAAATGTCTCCAAACATTGCTAAATGTCTCCTGGGAGCAAAGTTGCCCCCCTGTGGAGAACCACTGGGGTAGAATAATTAGGCCAGTTTCTTTCTTTCTTTCTTTCTTTCTTCTTTCTTTCTTTCTTCTTTCTTTCTTTCTTTTCTTTCTTTCTTTCTTTCTTTCTTTCTTTCTTTCTTTCTTTCTTTCTTTCTTTCTTTCTTTCTTTCTTTCAGACAGAATTTCACTCTTGTTGCCCAGGCTGGAGTGCAGTGGTGCAATCTCAGCTCACTGCAACCTCCACCTCCTGGGTTCAAACAATTCTCCTGCCTCAGCCTCCCGAGCAGCTGGGACTACAGGGGTGCACCACCACACCCAGCTAATTTTTGTATTTGTAGTAGAGACGGGGTTTCACTGTGTTGGCCAGGCTGGTCTCGAACTCCTGACCTCATGATCCACCTGCCTCGGCCTCTCAAAGTGCTGAGATTACAGGCATGAGCCACCGCGCCCGGCCTAGGCCTGTTTCTTTTAGATGCTGTAACACACCAGGCTAGGTAGGTTAAACTGGGATTGTATGACACATGGGGACCAGGGCCCAGGGCCACACAGTGGCTACAGGTAAGACTGTAATCCAGGGCTTTTGTGCCTGCCACAACTCTGTGAATCATTCAAAACAGGTGGGCAGAGTCCAGGGGCAGCCAAGCTGGGGCCCGGGATACCTAGAGTGTCTCCCTCCTCCTGTGTCCACCTTCCCTGGCCATTGCCACATCCACAGCAGTGCCCATCAGGCTCTGGGCTCACCTCTCTTGCAGCTCCGGGGTGGTCAAACCAAGCAGGTGTCTGGTAACATGAGCTGCTTGAAGTAAGATGCCCTGGCTGGGCCTGGTGGCTGGGGAAGGTTGCCAGGACCCAGGTCGCAGTGAGGAGTTCGCCATGGCCCCCTAGGTGAGATGGGGCATTATCGGAGAGGAGAACTGGCCTTCCCACTATGACCATAAAGCTGCCAGTCAGATGAGAAAGATGGGTCTCCCTGCCACAGGGACGCAGACAGCCATGAAGACGTGGTGGCCGAGCTGATTTAGGACAAGAGGGAGGAAGAATGAAAGACAGAGAGGCAGAGATATAGAGCCAGCGAGATGGAGACCAGACCCAGAAAGAGAGACAGGCAGATGGAGAATGAATGAGAGGCACACGGAGAGACAGAGACAGAGTGAAGAGAGATACAAACGCGCAGAGAGATCGTGACATGGAAGACAGAGACAAAGAGAGACAGAAGACAGGGACGCCAAGATGCAGAAAGCGTGAGAAAAAGACACCAGAGACACAGAGACATAGAGATGCCAAGTTAGATACACAGGATCCCAAACACAGAGGAAAACGGAGGGACCTATGAGAGAGAGAGCTGGAGACGGGGACAGACTTGCTGAGAAGGAGGAAAGAGCCACAGAGATTTCACACAGACAGAGGACAGAGACAGTGAGAGACACACTCAGAGAAACCAAAGCAGCCAGAGGGAGCCCCGGTCCTCTGGTCTCAGTCTCTCCTCTGCGACCCCGAAGCTGCACCTGTGTGTCTGCATATGACAGCGCAAGTGCATACTCATGTGTGCTTATGCCATACCTCCTGCGGTGCAAGGCTGTGTCTGTGTGCTTGGACACTGCTTGCATGCATTTAGCCACTCATTCAATAGTGGGTGCCTGCAGGATGCCAGGCTCAGCTGAAGGACGGTAATAATGGTGGATAGGGACACTCATGGAGCTTTCGTGCTTATTAGTGGAGAAAGACAACAAACAAACAAATACCAGAGCTATGTAGAGATTTAAAACAGGGTCGGGCTGGGCGCAGTGACTCATGCCTGTAATCCCAGCACTTTGGGAGACGGAGGCAGAAGGATCACTTGAGGCCAGGAATTCAAGACCAGCCTAGGCAACATAGCAAGACCCTGCCTCTACAAAAGCATTTTTAAAATAGCCAGGAGTGGTGGCGCCAGCCTGTAGTCCTGGCTACTCAGGAGGCTGAGGAGGGAGGATCACTTGAACCCAGGAGTTCAAGGCTGCAGTGAGCTATGATCACACCACTGCACTCCAATCTGGGTGACAGAATGAGACCCTGTCTCATAAAAACCAAACCAACCAGCCAACCAAATAAACCCCAAACCAGGATCATGTGATGGGGAACCACTAGGGGCTCCCCATATCTAGTGGTCAGGGAAGGCCACTCTGAGGAGCTGACTTAGGAGGTGAGACCTGGATATCAAAACGCCAGCCTGGCAAAGACGAGGGGCAAATCCTTGCCAGCAGAGGGAAGAGTTGGTGCACAAGGGCTGAGGGGAAAGTGAACTTAGTGAATTCAGGGCTGAGAAAGGAAGTGAGTGGGCGGCTACAGCTTTTGGGGTGAGGTGGCTGGACAGGAAGGCAGAGGCGAGATCATGAAGGACTTGGCAAGGCCAAGGGAAAGATTTGGGGCTTTATTCTGGGAAGATTGAGGCAACAGAGTGAAGCCAGCTGATATGGGTTTGAAAAGGTCTTACTGGCCAGGTGCAGTGGCTCACGCCTGTAATCCCAGCTCTTTGGGAGGCCGAGGAGGGTGGATTACCTGAGGTCAGGAGTTCAGGACCAGCCTGGCCAACATGGTGAAACCCGTCTCTACTAAAAAATACAAAAATTAGCCGGGCATAGTGGTGGGGACCTGTAATCCCAGCTACTTGGGAAGCTGACAGGACAATTGCTTGAACCCAGGAGGCAGAGGTTTCAGTGAGCCGAGACTGTGCCATTGCACTCCAGCCTGGGTGACAAAAGCGAAACTCTGTCAAGAAAGAAAGAAAAGAAAGAAAGAAAGAAAGAAAGAAAGAAAGAAAGAAAGAAAGAAAGAAAGAAAGAAAAGCAAGAAAGAAAAGAGAAAGAAAGGAAGGAAGGGAAGAAAGGAAAAGAAAGAAAGAAAAAAGAAAGAAAGAGGAAAAGAAAGAAAGAAAGAAAAAGAAAGAAAGGAAAAGAAAGAAAGAAAGAAAGAAAGGCAGGAAGGAAGGAAGGAAAGGAAGAAAGGAAAAGAAAGAAAGAAAAGAAAGAAAGAGAAAGAAAGAAAGGAAGAGAAAGAAAGAAAGGAAAGAAAGAAAGAGAAAGAAAGAAAAAGAAAAGAAAGAAGGAAGGAAGGAAGGGAAGAAAGAAAGAAAGAAAGAAAGAAAGAAAGAAAGAAAGAAAGAAAGAAAGGAGAAAGGAAGGAAGGAAGGGAAGAAAGGAAAAGAAAGAAAGGAAAAGAAAGAAAGAAAGGAAGGAAGAAAGGAAAAGAAAGAAAGAAAAGAAAGAAAGAAAGAGAAAGAACGAAAGAAAGAAAAAGAAAGAAAGAAAGAAAAGGAAAGAAAGAAAGAAAAGGTCTTACTGGCTGCCAGGTGGGAAGTAAGTGGGTGGTGGGGCCCCAAGGCAGCAGGCAGATCAGGTGGGGGGCTCTTGCAACAGCCCAGCAGAAGCTGATCATGGTCTGGGTGAGGGTTGCAGCTGTGGAGGTGGGGAGGGGTGGATGGACGTGGGCTGTATTTGTGGGGTAGAACTGACAGGATTGGATGGGGGTGGTAGGGAAAAGGAAGGAGCCAAGGTTTTCAGGTTTTTACCTGAGCATCAGAATGAATTATGGTGGCATTTAAAAGGATGAGGAAGTCAGGAAGGGCATATCTGTGAAGAGTAATCAATCATATGTGATGTGTCTGCGTGTGAGCCCATATGCGCATATGCCAGGGCCCAGGTGTGCACATGTACATGTGGGGGTTCTGGTCCACTGTTCAAGCCTCAGAACTTTACACCATCTCTTCTTGAACGCATGGGGGCTCCCAGGCCTGTCCTGGGACCAGGCCCTGGGTTGGCTCTTCACCCTGCCCCAGCCCCAGGGGCTGCCCTTGCCAGACGGGGATTCCCCAGTGGGGGGCGGAGGGCCCTTGGGCACTGCCAACATCTGGGCATACTACCCCACGTCCGGAAGGCCTTGGTAGCCCCACGCGGCAGCAGCACACAGGCTCCAGGGCAGCTGGTGGTGATTAGCAGCATTGATTACCTCGTGGTGATGCCATCTGGGGTGAGGGCGCTGAGCCCAGCCCCATGGGATACCCGGGTTGCTGGCGTGCGGGGCTTTCTGGCGCTGACTGCGTGTAAAAGTGTCAGCATAGCTGCATGTACGCATATGTGTACATGTGTCAGTGTGCGCATGTCCCAGTGGCTGTTTCTCTGGGAGCCGAGTCTGTGTGGCCGTCTATGTCTGTGCGCACACATGTATGTGCTGCAGGTCTGCAGGCTTCTCTGCTTGCATATCTGAGTAATTATGCCTGTGGGCACATGTATGTTTGTGTGCACACATGTCTGTGTGTACATGCATGTGTCTGTGTGTGCACATTCAAGGATATACAGTGCTGTATGCATGCATTCTGAGAATTATGCACCTGTGTTTGCATATGTCCAGGGATATATTTCCGTGGGGTAATCTGGGCTCTTATGTGTGTTTCTGTGTATGTTTTATGTGGAGGCTTATCTTGTGTCTCTGCACATCTGTGTGTAACTGTTTCTAGTGCCAAGTGTGTCTGTGTGAACATGAGTGCCTATACATGCATATGGAGTCTGCGTACTCAAGTGCTGGGCTAGAACTTTACCTGCATGCGTGTTTCTGGATGTGTGCATGTATGTGTGGAAGGGAGGAAGGGGAATGGGCACATTGCTAGACTGTCTATGATAGCGTTTCTAGGCGTAAGGTGTGTCCCAGGCTTGGCTGTTCCTGTGAGCACCCTTGGGGTGCTGCGGGAAGGTATCTGGCTCTCCCTTCTCAGGTCCCTCCATCCCTGGCCCAGACACCTGCCCTGTCTGGGGCACGGGTGGGAGCTGTCAGGATGGCACGGTGGTTAAGAGCACATGCTGCGTCTAGGCTGGCTGGACACGAGTCCCGCCCCACCACTGACTAGCTGTGGGATCCCAGGCAAGTTGTGTTTTTCCTGTGCTGCAGGTTTGAGAACAAAAATGGAATTCTGCCTTAAGGCGTTGTTGTAAAGATCGAAGGAGTTAGCATATGTGAAGTTCTCAGCACAGAGCCTGACCTATATGTGTTTCCCGCCTCTCCGGAGTGCCCACTGCTGGGGCAGCACCCTCCGGCAGGGCAGGCGGGGCCTGTGCCCACCCACCCCGCAGGCCAGAGTGCTCAGAAGGCTCCACCCGCTCCGCTTCCCGCCTGCTGAGCTCAGCACTTCCCAGGCCCTACCACTGCCACCGCCACATCTGGGGCCAGCTCCTCACTGGGACCACAGTGGGGCGCCTCTGTGGCGTGGTTGGGGTTTCCGCTGACTCAGCGCCTCTGGGTCTGGAGGCGGGAATCCCAGACCTGCCCCTACAACCTCCCCCTACCCTGGGTTAGCCGGGGCCACAGGACTGGGCGCGTTGCTTCCACAGAGCCCCCCTCAGCTGGGGACCCTCAGTTTCTCCCTCTTCAGCCCAGCATCTCATGGCCTCTTGAACCTACTTTGTGGATCCTCACCCTTGGTGCCAATAAATTTGCTTTCGGTCTACAGGGGAAGGAGACCCTTGGTGGGGGGTTCACCTTGGTCAACGGCCCTGCCTCTGGACAGAACTGGAAACATGACCAGCTCCTCCCTCCTCAGAGCTCCAATCTTTCAGCCCAGCTCAATTCCTCTTGCGTCCTTGGACCGTGAATATAAAGCAGGTCCCTCCCCAGTGCTGGTGTAAAGGCTTGAAATCCAGTCCCGTCGCCTGCCAGGGATCACAGTAATAACGATAATAGCAGCAAATATTTACTGAGCTCCTCTTATGTGCCAGACCGTGTGCTAAGCGCTTCCAGCCTTTGACCCATTTCCTGCTTACAGCAAAGGTCTATGAGGCGTCACGATCCCATCCTCCAGATGAGAAAACGGAGTGTGGTTACACAGCACATTTGGAACCGCAAAGCCAGAGCAGGGGCCAGGGATTTGAGCCCTTCCAGTCTCATGGAGTAAGGAGGAATAAGGGGACTCCCTCAGTCTCACTTCCCTGGGAGTCAGGCCAGAGCAGAGGGGGTTAATTTAGCACGGGGGAGGGAGGGGGCTCCCACCCTCCTTCTCCCAGGACAGACAGACCTAGGGACAGACTGACTGGGAATGTCAGGCAGAGGAGCTGGAAAAAGCTGGCTTGGGCGGCAGCCACGTCACGGGTGCCACGCACTTGGAAGGAGGGTCTCTACCCTTCTCCCTCCACCCCGTCCCCTCCCCGCCCCCGCCCCCCGCAGCCTTCTGGGGGCCCAGCCAGGGACATGGAAAGGGGGGGGCACTTCAAACTCCAGGCCTGGCTCTTAAAGGGCCCGTAGGAGCCCCCTTCCAGGGCAGCTCTGGGCACGCAGGGTACCGCCTAGCTCGAGGCTCGCTCACCTGGCGGTGAGGCAGGAGGGGCGGGCCTGGGAGCTCGGCCAGACCCGGGGCGGGACTGTGCACCCCGCAGTCCAGCCGCCTCTGCTGCCGCTGGAGCCCCCTCTAGGCCCTCCTCCTCCTCCTCCCTGGCGGGCCGGTCCAGCTGTGTTCCATTAGTGTCCCTGGCAGGCCCCCAGCCCCCTGGAACCGCCTCTCTTCCCCCACCCGGAGCGGCCGGCAGTCCCCGGCAGGCGTGCACCGGGCAGCAGACAGCCGGGAGAGCTCGAGCGCCAGGAAGCTGGGGACCCGTGACCGTCAGGGAGAGATGGAGAACCCCCAGCGGACCTGAGGAACCTGGGCTCTGCTTCCTCCGGCTGCTGCCTGGACTGCTCAGTGAGGTGGGGGGATCCCCGGCCACCGGTAAGTGGGGATACAGTGGGTGGCCTCAGGGCTCTGGGCTGAGAGGCCTTTCCGCCAGACTTGCTGTGTGACCTGGGGAAAGTGGCATGCCCTCTCTGGGCCTTGGTCGTCTTCTCTAGAGCGAGATGAGCTCTAAACTCCATCCCGGTTCTGACTCCCTGCGCCCAAATCTATGGCTCTGTGTTGGGGTGAGCCGTCTCTTTGGAAGCTTCTCTGGCTCTGTCCTTGTAGCCCTCCACTCTGGCTGGAGCCTGAGGAGTGGCGACCAGAGACTAGGAGCCAGAAGGGGACAGGATCACCTCCATCCCCACGCCTCCACACGCACCCACATGGCGCCGCAGCTGGCAGCCCTTCTATTGGCTGGCAGGAGGAAGACCAAGATAGGGTTTGAGAGCTGGGATGTGCATATCACTAGGATGGGGGATGAATAGGCTGGGGGCACAGTTCTGTCCCAGGGAGAAGGGGGCTGGAGTCCTATCTCCAAATGTATTGGGGTAAGGGGTCCTTTCTGTTTCCATTTCCTATCCATGATTGAGGGAAGGAAAATTGGATTCCATTAGAGTTGGAAGGAATGCAGTCAGACTTGCATTAGAACTTCCCAACAGGAAGACCTACAGGAGGGGTGGTCATAGGCTGGCTGTGTGCATGTAGGTATATGCAAGCTGGTGTGTCTGGGTGTAGCAGCGAGCATATGTTTCTGTGAGCATGCCTGTGTGCAGATAGCTTTGCATGCACAGTGGTACCACATATGTGTCCTTTTGTACATGTACCTGTGCATCTGCATGTGCTGTGCTGACACATGCATGTCTCCGTGTTTGTGCATGTGAGCTGCCTGTCCTGGGGGAGGCCAGATGATGTATGGCTCTGCTGGCCACTTGCTGAGCCTGCATCGATTTATCCGGGCCCATCCATCAGGGTTTAATAAAACTAAAAGACGAGCATCCATCAGCTGGGGGGCGGGAGCTGGCAATGAAGTCCTGAGCCCTAGAGACCTGCTCTCCTGCCCACTGTACCTATGGGGAAAGCTTCCTTGGCCCCCACACAGCCCTGTGGAAGCCTGTGGCCCACAATCTTAGCCCAGTCACCAGCCCCTGACCCTGTGGGTGCCTGGCAGGGCTTCCTGGGCTGAGCTGGGTGCAGCTAGTAAGGTATCAGGCTGGTGTATATACCGGGACAGTGCACAAGGTGTTAGACTATTGAAATACTTCCATGTGTCTTGAAGAATAGCCTCTCCTTTAAGCCCTCATCACTACTCCAACTTCTCTGGCCTTTTAAGACCTTCTAGACCTCTCCTCAATCCAGCAAGTATCCACTGGTGCAGCCAGATGCTGCCTGGACACTATTTCAGTGCAGTAGGCAGCTTTCTGCTTTGCCTGAAAGCTGGTATCCGTGCCATACCGGTGGTTAAATATTTTGAATATCGCCTCTGCTCAAATCCTAGCCCAAGGCCTGTGGTTGGGCCTCTGAGAGAGACTGATGCCTGGCCAGACCTCCTGCCACCCCAGTACCAGTGCCTGGGCCCCACGGGCTGGCCATGACTTGCCCACGTGTGGAGTTGTGCTGTGTGAACTCAGAAATCCGCCTTCCCGGTCTCTGTGGTTTTCAGGTGCTGTGGCTGTAGCCGACCTCTTTGGACCAGGATGTGGGTATCCTGGGCTCCTGGCCTGTGGCTGCTCGGTCTTTGGGCTACCTTCAGCCATGGGGCAAATACAGGTGAGATGACACAGGACAGTCAGAGTATCACAGGCCTGCAACTGGTTTCCTGGGGTGCTGGGGTCCTCGCACATATGTGACCATGTATGTGTGGTCATGTGGGCAGTTATAGCAGAGTCTAGGGGCTGGGCTCAGGGTGGTCTGAGGTGTTGGCACCCTTGAACCTGCGTGCGGTGAGCTGGAGAGTGTGTGTGCACGTGTCTTCGTATGTTTACGTCCCTGAGCATCTCTGTGTTTGTCTCTCAGACTGGCTCTGTGCATTCGTATGTACTCCTGTGTCTCTGTGTGTAAGAGAACAACCCCCACCCCAATACGTAAGCCAATCCTGTGGACACATTGCTGGTAGGACCAGTGGGGTGGGGAGGAACAGGCAGTGAGCTCTCCCTGCAGAAGGATGCCGCCTCCCCAGAGAACCCCAAGTCCTGCTGATCCTTTTCATGGTGGAGACTGCATCCCTCTAGCCCACGTGCTTCTCCTCCTCCATGGCTGGCCCTGAATCTCTGATAAAAGGCCCTCCCCGAGGCCCAGACTCTGGATGAGACAGAGGGTGCAGCTTTCCAGGGCCCAAAGCCAGGGGAAGTTGACCGGGCAACTTGCCTGATCTTGCTGGGTGCCCTCTGGGCTCAGTAGCTCAGCTGCCTCACCAAGCAGGAACAGAACTCCTAGGACCCAAATCCAGCTAGGAAAAGCAGAAAAACCAAGAAGCTGAGGTGAAAGGGATTGTGGACCCGGGCTGAGTGTGGCCGCCTGCCCCTTGTATGTACACATATGTGTTTCTGCTTGTGTGTGCGTGAGCTTTGCTCTCCTCTCCCTCACTGGGTCCCCTGAGGGGAATGGGGCAGAGAATTTCAACATCTGTAAGGAATCTGGGCCCATTGCCAAGGGGTGAGTCACCCATTGCTGCTGTGATGCTGAAGACAGTGATGGTCTTTCTGACCAGACCTGGGGGAGGGAGAGTCCAGTGGGGTCATTGGGACCTGGCCCCAGGGCCCCAGGATTCCTTCTGCCAGCCAGTCTAGCCAGGGAGTGCAAGGCCAGCTTCCAGGAGCTGTCTTCACTGTCTTCTCCCACCTATCCCTCTGCATTGATGAGAAGGCCTTTTTGATTCTGGCTCTGTCTTGCCTGCTGTAGCACCTCCCCCAACACTTCTGCTCAGTCAGCCCCAGGGTGAGGGAGGCCCATGGCTGCCCACCTGTTCTTTCAGGGCTTTGGAAACCTGAATTAAGTGATCTCCTTCTCTGGGAGCCCTTACCCATTAACATGCCCTTCCTGGAGCTCCAAGGCCCTGGTGGTACCCTTGAGCTTGTGGTCCCCTCAGACCCTCAGTCTCTTCTGTTTCACAAGGTGGTTATTCAGGTAAATATTCATTCTGTTGGCTCCTACTTGTGTCTGGCCTGCTTGTCTGATTTGGATGTAGGAAGTTCCTATTGCTGAGAACACATGTGCCAGCTGCACATGTCATCCCTCGTGGCACGGGCACCTGCAACTCCCACATGTACAGACATGTACACATAATCGTACATGACACACAGTGTGCATGATTCTGACATTTCCTTACCCCTGAAGAGCTCGTCTGCCCCCCACCTGGGTGTATGTCATGGAGGGGGCACATGTGTAAATACACAGCTCCCCACTCCATCTGTGCTTGAGAGCCACCCAGAGCTTCGTGTATTCTCTCCCTTGCCGGCCTAGCTCCTGACTGGAGTGTTGGGAGATTTGGGTTCCTGGAGTTCTGGGCCTGCTCTGTTGTTGGCTCACTTAGGGACCTTGGCCTGGGCCTCAGTCTCTGGACCTCAGTCCTCCCAACTGTATGCTGGGTTGGGGGCCTCCAGGCTTCCTGGGGAGCCAGGGTCAGAAGGCAGGATCTAGCTGATGGTCCAGAGTGAGGACTATAAACTTGCTCCCTCCCAGGTTCCCCAAGCTTCCAGCCGTGCAGCAACCTTGGCCTGAGTGCACCTAATGCCCCCCTGCCCCTTCTCTTCTAGGTACACAATGCCCACCTTCACAGCAGGAAGGACTCAAATTGGAACACAGTAGTAGCCTGCCAGCCAACGTGACTGGTGAGCACCCAACCATCTCATCGCGCCGTCCCCGCGACCTTCCTCTGGGAGCGATCTGTACCCCTCTCCACCTGCTCAGCTGAGCTCTTCACCTGATGTCTCCCCCAAAGGCTTCAACCTCATCCGCCGACTCAGCCTCATGAAGATGTCTGCCATCAAGAAGATCCGCAACACCAAGGGGCCTCTCATCCTGCGCCTGGGGGCGGCCCCCGTGAGCCAGCCCACGCGGTAAACGCATCCATGTGACCACTGAGAATCAACACTGACCTCAGCCACACTCCTCAGCAACTCCAGACGTGGGGCTTAAGCCCAGGGACCTTTCTGTGGGTCATTTCATCCCATCCCCTGCCAGGAGTCAACCTGGTCTCCAACCCTGGGCTTGCACGGTGGGCTGAGAGGTGGTACCTGGCAGAGCTACCTTCTGTCTTTCCCCTGTCCCTGGCCAGCAGTGGGTGGGAACAGGTCTGCATCCTATGAGCACTGTGAGAACACAGGATGTGGGCGGGAACCTGACAAGAGTCATGTGCGTGTGTGTATGTGTGTGTGTGCGCGCACATGCCTATGAGTGTGTGCACCCACGTGTGTGAAGTCCAAATTCCCACAAGCCCTGGTCTGGCTCCTGCTTGCCTCTTCAACCTCAGCTCACAAAAGGCTCTTTTTTATCTCTTGCTGCTCTAGTCATGCTGAACCCTTTCCATCTTTTTTTTCAGCATCTCTCCTTCCACCCCAGGTCCAGTTACTCACCCAGGGTATTCTGGGTTCATTGGAAGCACTTATTCAAATTGCAATGCGATAGCGAAATAGTCATTCTGGGCTTTCTTTGCTCATGGCCTCCATGCCCCCATCAGACTTGAAGGCTCCATGAACGCAGGCACTGCCTCTGTATTTTCACCACTGTGTATGTGGGTTTTTTGGTTGGTTGGTTGGTTGGTTTTTTTTTGTTTTTTGTTTTTTGTTTTTTGAGACCAACTCTTGCTCTGTTGCCCAGGCTGGAGTGCAGTGGCGTGATCTTGGCTCACTGCAACCTCCACCTCCTGGGTTCAAGCAGTTCTCCTGCCTCAGCCTCCTAAGTAGCTGGGATTACAGGTGCCTGCCACCACACCTGGCGAATTTTTGTATTTTTGTAGAGACAGTGTTTCACCATGTTGCCCAGGCTGGTCTCCAACTCCTGGCCTCAGGTGATCCGCCCACCTCGGCCTCCCAAAGTGCTGGGATTACAGGCATGAGCCACCGCACCTGGCCTTCACCACTGTTATTCCCAGCAGCCAGACCCGCACCTAGCTCGTGGAAGGCACTCAGTAAAGGTGTGGAGAGTGAATGAATGTGTATGATGGAAGATGTGTGCCTGTGGATGTCTTGGGTAGGCTCAGCAGTCCTGAGGGCCCAGGGTGGGCAGCAACTGTGTCCTCACTGGAGTCTCAGGGCACCCTCCCTGCTGCATCTCCAGACGAGTATTCCCCTGGGGCCTCCCGGAGGAGTTTGCCCTGGTGCTGACACTACTGCTGAAGAAAAACACCCACCAGAAGACGTGGTATCTGTTTCAAGTGACCGATGCAAATGGGTATCCACAGGTGAACCTCCTCTGTGCCCTGACTGCCTCTTAGGGCATTGGGTAGTACCAGTCCCGCCCAACTTTCATCCCGGCTTGGGACTTCTGGGGTCTCCCTGTTCCATCCTGTGCCTACCCTCAAGCCTGCCCCAGCCCACCAGTACCTACCTCATTCTTTCAGAATGTATATCTCCTTGACCCCAGCCAGCTTTCTTCTCTTTCTGGGCCTCAGTTCCCCTCCTGAGAAATGAGTTCGAGGTCCCTGAGTGTACCCATGCTGTGACTCTGGAGCTCTGAATCTCTGTCCTTTCCCTTCCCAAATTCTACCCAGGTATCCCTGGAAATCAACAGCCAAGAGCGGAGCCTGGAGCTCAGGGCCCAGGGCCAGGATGGCGACTTTGTGTCCTGCATCTTCCCCGTGCCCCAGCTCTTCGACTTGCGTTGGCACAAGCTGATGCTGACTGTGGCTGGACGTGTGGCCTCTGTGCACGTGGACTGCAGCTCAGCCTCCTCCCAGCCTCTGGGGCCCCGGCGACCCACGAGGCCTGTGGGCCATGTATTTCTAGGCTTGGATGCTGAGCAGGGCAAGCCCGTCTTGGTGAGTGCTAGGTCAGGCCCTGACCTCTGTTCTTGCCTTCTGGGAACCCCAGTGGGCTTCCTGGAATCTGTATCGGAACAAGTCCTTCTGCTTAGAATCTTCCCCTGCTTTCCTGCTGCCCTCCAAATGCAGCCTAAACATATTCACCCGGCATTCAAGGCCCTTCATGATCTGGTCCTTATAAGTGTCTGCAGCACCATCTTCCTTTACATCTCTCCGTGCAGCTCTGCTCTGATCCATTCCATCCTAGCCATCCAGCTCACCTCGTGCTTTCACACTGCCCGGCCTTTGCCTACACTGTTACCTCCACCTGGAATGCCTTTCCTTGCACACTCATCCGCTGAGTAGCTACCAGCCCTTCAAAGCCCAGCATGAATGGAACCTCCTCCTCTTTTGTTCCTCTGGGCCTCCTCTCCTTCGTTCCTGTACGCGCGGTTTCGTTCTGCCTTTGGTGACAGCTCTATTTTTGATGTCTCCCAGGCCAGACTGGAAACACCCTGAGGTCACATCCTGGGGCAGAGACATCTCTGTGCCTCCTGGGGGGCCAGGACACAGAGCTATTTGATAAAATGAAGTGAAATTGATGTGTGTGTCCCCTGCAGTTTGACCTCCAGCAGGTGCACATCTACTGTGACCCGGAGCTCGTGCTGGAGGAGGGCTGCTGTGAGATTTTACCGGCAGGGGTGAGTGGCCCGGCCCTTGGGCTGCCCAGGGCCACACTGTGCTGGAGATGAAGGTCTAGAAGGTGATGCCTGGAGGTCTTAGGAGGAGTCTGCTCCTGTACTGACCCCAGCCCCGCTCTTCCACCAAACAGTGCCCCCCAGAGACCTCCAAGGCCCGCCGGGACACCCAGAGCAATGAGCTCGTTGAGATCAATCCACAGTCTGAAGGCAAGGTCTACACCCGCTGCTTCTGCCTGGAGGAGCCTCAAAACAGCCAGGTGGGTGGGCAGGACAGGTGGATGCCAGCACAGGCAGGCACAAGTGAGATACCCCTCCCCTGAGCTGACTGACGTCTGCCACCAGGGTCAGTTGGCCATGGGCCCAGGGCAGGAGGGGCACTGGAAGCCCTCCCTATTTGTACACCACCCCTAAATGATTCAGGGAGGCAGAGACAGCCCACTGGCCACCACTGGGTGGCCCACCTACCTATGGGTGTTGAGAGTGGTACCATCTAGCTCTGGCACTGCCTAGACCCTCGCGGATGCCATCCAGACTCTTCTGATGAGGGCAGGACCAGGCTTGTCCCTCAAAGGCAGTTTCTCCAGGACAGAGATACCTGGGATCAGAGGCCAGGTCATACTGCTTCCCCCCAGGGATGGCTCACTCTCCTGGGCCCAGCGCCAGCCAGTGCCAGCCTGGTTTTACACCCAGCACCATGGCCAGCTGCCTGCCCACTCTCAGGTTCTTTAGAGGTGGCACGGAAGCCTGGTTCCTCCCTTAGCCCCACCCCCTGGCTGGGCACTCTCCCTGCCTGCCCGGGCATCCTGCCCAGCCTTGGGCTGCAGGAACACAGGATCCCATTGATGCATGGTCTTGTTTGCTCTGACATCACATGGGTGGGTGGGGGGGAAGGAGGGGGACCTGTTGGGGCAGCCACAGGGGCCTGAGCAGGCCCTTGATGCCCCAGGAGGTGCCAGATGCCAGGCTGAGGGGATACCTGGGGCCCATGCCCCCTGCCTGGGTGCCCCTTTCCAGCCTGGGCCCCAGAACTTCCCCCTCCCCAAGGGTTTCTCTTTGCTCTGTTTGCCCAGGTGGATGCCCAGCTGATGGGAAGAATTAGCCAGAAGGCAGAAAGGGGAGCAAAGGTAGAGGTGGGGGTGGGGGGAGGAGCCCACCTGCCCTCAGTCTGCCCTCTGTGCCCCTGTAAACCCCAGGGATAAGGTGCTCCACTCCCACTCTCCTCCACCTTTCCCACCTCCTGGACAGAGCTTAGGACATGTAGGTGCCAGCTCTGATCAAGAAGGACGGATGGGGGTGAGACAGACGCAGTGCCTGGCACTCTCTGGAGTGCCCACTCCTGTTGGTTTGGGTGTAGGGGTGTTGGAAACAGTCCTTGGCCCCCTGAGCTCCCTGCCCATTCCCACACCCCCCGCCCTTTCCTCAGGTCCATCGGGAGACAGCAGCCGATGAGGTAAGCCTCCCAGTGGACTGGCAGCAGGGGAGGTGCCAGCATGAACCCTTTGGACCAGGCTTTGGGCACGGATCCTCAGCATAGGGGTGCTGGCTGACTACACAGCTCCTGGCATTCCTTGAGGGCCTGATGCTGAGCCCTGTCTGCCCACTGCCTCTCCTTGGGTTGGGGGGTAGGTAGCCCTGGAGGACACTCCTGCTGAATTGGCAGCAAACGGCCACGGGCATCATGGGGAGAGTCCAGCCTTCAGCCATGGTGCCCTTGGATTCTGGGCCGTACTCTGCCCCAGCATGCTGTGTGACCTGGGGCGTATTGCTATTCCTCTCTGGGCTTCAGTTTCCCCATCTGAAAAATGGCTGTGGGGCTGGGTGGGTGGGAAATGAGGGGTGAGGCTTGTTTTATAGAATTCCTATCTTCAGGCTCCCCTCAGATTCCACTCAAGACATGTGTGATGTTCTGCGGGCCTGGTGGTGATGGAGGTGGGGAGGGCTCACCCGGGGGCTCAGAATTGACCTCTTCGCCTGCGCTTCCCTTTCAGTGTCCGCCCTGTGTCCACGGTGCCCGGGACAGCAATGTGAGTGAATGGAGGGTGTGCAGGGTGGAGCGGGCAAGAGCCGGGAGTGGACGTTGCCTAGAGCTGGCTTGGCAGCCTCCTGGGTGAGGACAAGGGGGTCTTTGTACACTTTCACACTCGCTCCCTGCCCATCTCCCAGAGCCGGGCTTGACCCCCCACTGCCATCCCCACCAAGCCAGGGCTGTGTGGAAGAAAGCCTGTGACCTGCCTTGTCATCTGCAGTGTGTTCGGGTTCAGGGCATGGGCATGGGGTTGTGGCCGGCAGGACCAGGGCTTTGGTTGCTGATGGCAGCTTTGCACTCCCCACAAGTTCTCCCCCTGCTCTGGTGGAGGCTTCTTTCGTTCTCCTGGAGGCCTAGAGAAGGGGAAGAGCTGGCTCAGCGCCGCAAGGGCTCCCACAGCGTTGGTTCGGGGCCTGCTATCCCTTGCTAGCTGGCCCTGGTCCAGCCTTCCTCCGGGGGTCCAGAAGGGCAAGGAGAGGGGCTCAGTGTGAGCCCAGCTGGCATCCAACTGTGCCTCTTCCATAGGCAGCGTGTCACCATTTTTCTGCGGCCTAACGTTCTGAGTTGACCTGCCACATTGGCCCACCAAGGGCACAACCCCAGCTCCCCTCTGCTCCAGGCCCCCTGACTTCAGGGGATATCAGGAGTACCTCCTCTGCTCCCTGCTCCCTCTTTCAATCCAGTCCCCCACCAAATCTGGTAAGACTGATGGTCCCCAGATGTGCAGAGGTTGCCATGGAAACCAAGCAGCCATGTTATCCCAGCAACTGGGAGGCGGAGCTAACCAAAGCCAGGCAGTTTAGAGGAGGTAGGTTAGACCCTCTGCAAATGCTACAGGCTGAGGAAACGGAGTCAGCTCGCTAGTTTGCCTGGGAGGCAGAGCAGGGGCTGGGATATAGGCTGCTGGTCCTGCTACCATGCTGTGTGACCCTGTCTAAATTGCTTGACTTCTCTGGGTCCCTGGTTTTCTCTCTCTACCGGAAGTGTGATGCCCTCTCCTCTGTCCCCTCAGGTCACACTTGCTCCCTCTGGCCCCAAGGTGAGTCCTAATGGAGAACAGGACATTCCCGTCCTCTTTGGCAGCCCCAGCCATTCCCACAGCCTGTGACCCCGTGGCTGTGTGTTTATATCAGGGCCACCTGAGCCTGTATGTGTGTAGGGTGATTAGGTGTATGCGTGGTAGAGAAAGCAGGGGGTTGTGTGTGTACAAAGATGCTAAGAGCTGCCCTTTTCTGAGGCCCTTCTGTGCAACCAGGCCCTAGGCCACACCTGTGCACACTTGTTACCCTTTTGAACCCTCTTAATAGTCAGCCTGCAGGGTGGGTGCTATCATTTTACTTCAGGGGAAACTGAGGCCCAGCTGTGCCCACATATGTCTGACTGGGTGTGTTAGAATGATTACGTGTGGGTGTGGCTACATGCATCTCGGGGACACATGTTTGCATATGTGTGGCACACGAAGGCTGGAGTTGAACTCATATACCTGTGGGCTAACGAGGCTGCAGAGCTTGTGAATGATGGGGAGGGAAGCTATGCAACTGTGAGTTGTGCTTGTGTGTGCTCGTCAATACCGTTTTATTGATGAAGAAACTGTGGCTCAGAAAGGCAACATGACCTGCTCTGAGTGACATGCTAGCAAGTACAGGATTTGAAGTCAGGCAGCCTGACACTCAGCCAGCATGGGTTTCTGCCACCGTGCATGTGTGTGTCCACATGCCTCCAGCTGTGCTGTGTGTGAGCTGATGTGCTTGGGTACAGGTATGGGGGATGGGATACCCCCCTGCTTGAGACTGTGGATTTGCCAAATATAGCATGTTGGGGTGGGAGGGCATGTGGATGAACGGGTGTGGAATCCATATGCTTGTGTGTGGTGAGGGGAGGCGAGGGGCAGGACACTGCTCACGTGTGTGCGTATTTGCGTACCCATGTATTGGGGGATGGGTGGAGGGGGCCAGAGGTGGGGAGAGCTTCCTCGAGGCTCCCATGTGCCCTCTCTGGTCCTAGCTTCCATTCTGGTTTCACTCTCAGGGAGGGAAAGGTGAGCGGGGCCTGCCTGGTCCACCAGGCTCCAAGGGAGAGAAGGGAGCACGGGTAAGTGTCCCAGCCCTGCCCGTGGCAGAACCTTTGCCAGCTGTGCCCTGGGGTGAGGTGGGATGTGAGCCATCATCCCGTTATCCCAGCAGAAAGCCTGCAGCTTGGCCCAGATCACGGGAGGGGGGTGAGGGCCAGGGTCTTTCTAGGGGTTCGGGTGTGGAAGCCCCTCTTTTCTAGGGATACTTAGGACTGTGGGGTTCCCGGGCTGATCCTCCTCACAACACATCTCGGAGACTTCCCCAGGAGTTCCCACCCCTGATCCCTTGTTCCCTACCCCCAGGGCAATGACTGTGTTAGAATCTCCCCGGATGCCCCGCTTCAGGTAAGACATGGAGGTGATGCCTGCTTCAGGACCAATATGGGGCCGGCCCCTGGGGAAAGGCTGTGTGCTTGGCAGCCCATCAGGTGACCCTCTGCCCCCCTCAACACCGTGTTCCCCTGTTCAGTGTGCAGAAGGCCCGAAGGGAGAGAAGGGGGAGTCA
The DNA here is from genome assembly GCF_028878055.3 of Symphalangus syndactylus. NCBI lineage: Eukaryota > Metazoa > Chordata > Mammalia > Primates > Hylobatidae > Symphalangus > Symphalangus syndactylus. The sequence goes on from NC_072441.2 coordinate 145,786,862, forward strand.
GGAGCTCTGGTGAGTGTGGGACCAGGGATAGGGCAGGGGTGGTGGGTCCAGGGCCCAGCCTTACCCTCCCTTCCTCCCCTCCCTTCCTTTGTCTCCCCTTCTCATCTCAGGGACCCTCAGGACTCCCAGGCTCAACAGGCGAGAAGGTAACAAGCCTGGATTTGGAGGGGCGGGTTCCAGGGAGGTCTGCAGGCTCTACAGCCGTGAGGAAGGAGGAGTCAGGGTTCTCTGAGGAGAGGGTGTCAGTGGGCACAGAGCTGGCGGGACCCTCCCTCCCCACCCAGTCATCCTGCCTCATCCAAATACACAGTTGACCTAGAGGGAAATGCCACAGATTCCCCCAGTGAGTGGCTTGGCTGGTCTGGAAGTTCTTCCTGTTGTCTATCCTCCCATGGTGATTGAAGCCATTCACCCTCAGGGGAGACAGAGACCAGGGGTCTAGAAGGCAGTTGTCCCTGCCCCAGATGGAGCTGCCCAGCTGTCCCAGGCCCTTTCCTCATCCTGGTCACTCTGCTTCTTCCTTCCCCAGGGCCAGAAAGGCGAGAAGGGCGACGGAGGCATCAAGGGCGTGCCGGGAAAGCCAGGCCGGGACGTAGGTGCCTGGGACCCTTCCCCACCACAACCCGCAGCATGGGGTCTGAGAATGCTGGGATTTAACCTTCAGAATCCAGCCCCCTCCCCTTGCTCAGACAGGGTGGGGAGGGGCTGTGCCCCAGGAAGCACAGCAAGAAGGGGACAGAAAAGGACCTGAGCCCAGGCCTCCTCACTCCCAGCCTCAGAGCCCCGAACCTCTAACACCATAAGGTTGACACGTGCTGACCTTGGGGCACCAGGGTGGGCTCTGGTTTGGGGGAGGGGCAGGGAGGGTGGGACAGGTTGGCATTCACCTCTCCCAGTGGGGAGGTGCCAGGCCTCAGGGCTGTTTGTACACCCTCCCCCTTATCCCCCCACAGGGCCGGCCAGGAGAGATCTGTGTCATTGGGCCCAAAGGGCAGAAGGTGAGTTGTGGATGTTTGTGGGGTGGAGATGGGGTGGCAGGGCTGGGGTAGCAGCTGTCTGATGCCTACCTTATGTCTGTGCCAGGGAGACCCTGGCTTTGTTGGGCCTGAGGGGCTGGCAGGAGAGCCTGGGCCCCCCGGCCTCCCTGGACCCCCTGGGATAGGACTGCCTGGGACCCCGGTGAGTACCCCCTTGCTTCTCCTGCTGTGCTTTTCTCAGAGACCCCTCTCCCACCCTGGCCAGGGAATGAAGGGGGGAAGATAAGGCTCTGTCCCAGGGGTCCTGGCTGGAGGAGAGGGTGAGGGTAGAAGATCTCGCTGTAGCGAGAGGTCCCTGGAAACTTCAACCTGACTGTTTCTGCCCTCAGGGGGATCCAGGTGGCCCACCAGGCCCTAAGGGAGACAAGGTAAGCATAGGTGGGAGTGTGGTCACATGGGGAGCTCCAAGCTTGACAGGAGGAGAGAGGAGAAGGGGCCGGGGCAGCTTCCCACAGGGGAAGCAAGTCCCAGGGAGGAGGCTGGGCTCGGCTTGGCCAGGCCCCTTGGCGGGGAGTGTCCTGTCCCCATCCCAGTGCTCACTGAGGTGGGAATCTTGGCCTGTGTTCCAGGTATAGGGATAGGCAGGCCTAAGTGTTGTAAAGACCAAAGTGGACTTTGCTGGAGGGTCCAAGCTCATTTTAGAGCTTTGTGCCTGGATGTGGAGAAAGCTCTGGAAATTTCTGTCTGTGACTGCTGGGGTCCTGTGCACCAGTGAAGGGGCACACAGAGGCTTCATTTTCTCCCTTCCTTTGAAACCTAGAATGGCTTGGGTTAGACATGGAGGGCAGGCAACAGGAACCGACCGAATGGAACAAATGGCGACAAGAGATTTGGCAAAGATTGTTCTGCCATCACAGAGGGGCACGGGTGGGGAAGGGGAACGTGCCGAGGTCACGTTGGCCAGGAGGCTCCCGCCTTATCCTTTCTTCTGACCACAGGGCAGCTCCGGGATCCCAGGAAAGGAAGGCCCTGGTGGGAAACCTGTGAGTGACCCCAATCCAGCAGGGGAGGGTCTGCTCTTCCAAGGCCTCTGGAGGGAGGGGCTAGGTCCTCGGGCCCTCAGCTGGCACACCAGCCCTCTGCCCTGGCACTGATGCCCACTGCCTCTTTTCTAACAGGGGAAGCCAGGTGTGAAGGGAGAGAAGGTGAGCCCCAGGCCTGGCTGCCCAGATCGGGGTGGGAATGGGACCCCCTCTCTGCAAATAACAGTGAGCATCAAGGGCCCTAGGCCTAGGGGTGCCGGACCTTCCTCAGGGGACCGCCACCCGTTCTTCCTCTGATGTCCATGTGCAATGAGTACATAAAGAACCTGGCTTGGGGGTGAGCTGGGTTCAAACCCTCCCTCCACCACACACATGGTTAATGAATGTGCCGAATCAATTAGCTTCTCTCTCAGCCCAAGTTTCCATGTCTGTCAGTGGGACACAGTCATGTTTTAAGGCTTACGGTGAGGATGTAGTTTTGTGCCGCCCTGGAATCTTGTGGTGAATGAATGAGTCAGTTGAACAGGAAGCCCCAGAGGCATTCCTGCTGTCCACTTTGATGTTGGGGGTGGGGCTCTGGTGGACCCAACATCTAGGGCTGGTATGTGCAAGAGGCCCGTTGCCTTCCCCGGGGTCTCAGCCCCACCCTGTCCACATATTGCCTCTCCCTTCTGCTAGGGTGACCCCTGTGAAGTGTGCCCAACACTGCCTGAAGGGTTCCAGAACTTTGTTGGACTCCCTGGAAAACCAGGGCCCAAAGGGGAGCCTGGTGACCCTGTACCAGCCAGGGTGAGTGCCCAGGGTGACCATAGAGGGACCTCCCCGGACACACAAAGAAACCTGGGGGCATGATCATAGAGAGGAATTGGGCAGAGGGGCTGGGTACTTCTCGTGTCCACAGAGAGATTATGGGCAGAGAGTCTGGGCTCTTACGGTGGTAAGGGGTCTGAACCATAGAACTCAGGGCTGGGCTAGAGTGCCACCTCCGGTCTCCATGGCAACCTCCCAGGGCTTTCCAGGAGACTCTAGGATGCCTTTTGGGCAAGCTGGGCTGGAGCCCACCCTTACTGTGAGTGAGGCTGTGTCCTAGGATTGGGTATGTTTTGGGGCTGGAGGAAAGGAGTGAGCAGGACTGGGTCAGTCCCCTCTCTCACAGACCCCCTCTTTCAGGAGCACCTGGGAGCTGTCAGACAAAAAGGCAATCGGGTACGTGCAGGAACTTTCCACTGAGGTAGCTTAACCCGGCCTCATCCCCCCCGCCACGTTCCTGCTTGCTATGTGGGTTGATGAACCCTGCCTCTGGGGTGCTGGCCTTGGACCCCATGGGACCCCTAGATGTTTGGACGGTTTGCGTGTGTGATATTGCTGTCCTCGCATATTGCCAGGGAGTTTGGGGGTGCTCCATCGTGCCCTGCCTCAGCCCACAAACCTTTTTACCCTGCAGGGAGACCCTGGCATCCAAGGCATCAAAGGAGAGAAGGTGAGGGAACCCTGCTCTCCTGGCTGCCCTCCTCTGCCTACCGGGGAGCACTTCTGATCCTTCCTCTTCTTTCCCCAGGGAGAGCCCTGCTTGTCCTGCAGCTCGGTTGCAGGGGCCCAGCATCTCGTGTCCTCCACAGGGGCCAGTGGAGATGTGGGCTCCCCTGGCTTTGGTTTGCCTGGCCTTCCGGTGAGTGACTGCTTTCTCCCAGCCCAGCCCAGTTCAGCCCATCCTTGCCATACTGGTGATCTCCCTGGCTTTTCAGATCCCAAGTCTCAGGGCAGGGATCAGGAGGGAGGGGAAGAGGCAGGTGTCCCAGGCCTGTCTCCTGGTCCCTCCCTCCGTCCCTGTGCTGCCCCAGGCTCCTTGCCCTGGAACTTCCTCTTAGCACCTCTAGCTTCAGTTGTCTAACTGAGGAAACTGTCCAGCTACCTGAAGGACATAATTCCTATCTTATCTTTCTGTTTCTGGTTGGACACTGGGACCTGGGGAGCCTTGGAGAGGTGGGAATGGGGAGATGCTGAGACTCTGTCTTGGTTGTTTTTCAGGGGAGAGCTGGGGTGCCAGGGCTGAAAGGAGAGAAGGTGAGACCTGGGTTAGATGTCAGGGACACTGGAGTTTCTTGGCAGGCAGGCAGGGGAGGAGCGGTGCGGGCAGGGAATGAGGGTAATATAAACAAGAGATTCCGACGGTAAATTCACGGTGAAATTAATTTACTAGTGTTTTGCAGACTTGAGTCAAAGAATTTATTTCTGAGAGCCCTCATGTTCTGTAAGAGAATTCCTTAGTGTAGGTGTGATGATATTCTAGAACTATTAAGTGCATTCAAGATTACCTTATAATATTTATAATATGTAACACTTCTTTATTGCTTATTATGTGCCGGGCACTATTCCAAATCTTGTAAGTGTATTCACTTGTTTTGTCCTCCCAGAGTTTATGGGGTATGTGCTCCATTATTCCCATTTCGCAGATGAGGAAATGGAGGCACAGAAAGGCCAAGTAAATTGCCCAAAGTCACACAGGTGATAGGATGCAGAGCTGGGACTGAGCCCAGGAAGCCTGGCTCCAGAGACTGTAATCTTCACTACGCCTGTGGGTCACTCAATTTCAGTGCCTGTGTTAACGTATCTATTTATGATTGCACTGGAGACAAATGACAGGCTTGAACTTCTAATGCAGTGTTACCCAAATGTTACCCAAATTCTGTGGGTGTACGAGTGCTCAAGTGTGAGAAACACTGAAGTATGTGTGCAGACTCAACCCTAACAGGGGAAGCCCACATGTCACATCACATGTGGGGCCTTTGCACCCCCACGCCGCCTGCCACCTCTTCCCAGCTTCCCCATCTCAGTCATCAGCTCACAGCCAGCCCCTCAAAGCCCAGCCTTGCGGTCGTCCTCAGGTCCTTCACTCTTGACACTGCCCCCTCCCTCTAGCCCCCAGCGAGTCCTGACAGTTCTGCCCATGACAGCTCTCTCACCCCCTCCACTTCTCTCCACACCCGCCACTGCCATGGTAATCTGTGTCCCCGTGGCCTCTCTCCTGCGTGGTGGAACCTCCTCTGGTCTGCCCGTGGCCCCTGTAGCCCTGCAGCAGTCCAGTTTTCACCCGCTAGTTTTTCGTGTGTGGTTTTTTTTTTTTTTTTTTTTTGAGACTGAGTCTCCCTCTGTTGCCCAGGCTGGAGTGCAGTGGCATGATCTCTGCTCACTGCAACCTCCACCTCCCAGGTTCAAGTGATTCTCCTGCCTCAGCCCCCCAATTAGCTGGGATTACAGGCATGCACCACCACACTCAGCTAATTTTTGTAGTTTTAGTAGAGACGGGGTTTTGCCATGTTGGCCAGGCTGGTCTCAAACTCCTGACCTCAGGTGATCCACCTGCCTCAGCCTCCCAAAGTGCTGGGATTACGGGCGTGAGCCATCGTGCCTGGCCTTCACCTGGTAGTTTAATGTGGCTTTGTAGAAGAATCAGTATTTCCCTCCTTAGAGTCCCTCTGTGACTTACTTTCTAACATAGCTCCGCTGTATCTCACAGGACCCCGGATGCCCCAGCCCCCATCCTTCCCAAATTCATCCACTTCTTCCCCTTCTCTTCTGGTTTACTGTGCTTTAGCCATGCAGATCTTCTTTCCATTATGGAATGTGTCCGGACTACTCTCACCTGTCAGATTTTGTACTTGTGGTTCCCACTAGAAGCATCCAGAATGTTTTTCTTCTCTACCCTCCCCCTATTCTTTCATTGGATGACCTTATTCTCATTCTTCTGGTAATAATCAGGGTTAACACCTCTCTGACCACCTCCACTTACTCTGTCTCATCACCTTGTTGATTTCCTTCATAGTACTCACCGCTGTTTAAAATGATGATTTAGAAAGTTCTGCTTGTGCAAGCTCAACAGGCATTGCTGTTTGTGCTGCTCACTGCTGTCTACCCAGCGCCTCAGCCCAGTGCTCCGCGTGTAAAGGTGTCCAATGAAAGGCTGTTGGAAAAATGCCTTCATGATTTTTGTGTGCTGAGCCAGGGCTGAGGGTGGGCTGGATTCCATAATGTGAGGCTGGGGGCAGAAATAGGGCTTCTAGCCCCTGGCTGGTCACAGACTCCCTTGGGGACCTTGGAGAAAGCCCTCTTCCTCTGTGGACATGAGAGGGTAGTCTGGACATCTGAAGGGGCTGCTTTTATGGTTTTGGGTTTGGGATTGCTGTAGCACCTGGAGTCCATCCCCTCTTTAATCATGATTTCTGTGCTTTCTCTCAGGGTAACTTCGGGGAGGCAGGGCCAGCTGGCAGTCCAGTAAGTATGCTGTGGATGGCATCAGCTTGGGAGAGGACAAGGTGGGGGGGCTGATAGGCATGGCCCTGGCAGATGCTGGGCATTACCTGTAGCGTCTTAACATGCAGGGGCCACCAGGACCAGTGGGGCCAGCAGGCATCAAAGGGGCAAAGGTGAGTCTGGGGGCATTCTCTGTGCTGCAGCCTGGGTGAGGTTCCTAGACAGACACTCGTCTTGCTCAACTTCAAACACTCCGGGGCTCCTTGCTGTCCGTCGGGCAGAGTCTGACCCCTTAGCAAGGCACGGAGACCCCTGATGACTCAGCTCCACCTTTGTTTCCTGTTCTCCCTTCATCTTTCCCAAGATAACCCCTCACCCAGCAGAGGTGCAGTGTCAGACCCAGTGACATTCCCCAGCCCTAGATTCCAAACCTGGCTCAAGTGCACTAGGGCCTGGGGGACCCCCTAACTCAATGTCCTTGCTTGGCAGGGGGAGCCCTGTGAGCCATGCCCGGCCCTGTCCAACCTTCAGGATGGGGATGTCCGTGTGTTGGCCTTGCCTGGCCCATCCGGAGAGAAGGGGGAACCTGGGCCTCCAGGCTTTGGCTTGCCAGGAAAACAGGTGAGGTGGGATATAGGCAGGGGCCTCTGGAGGGGGGATGCAGGTGGGGCTAAGGAGAGGGGAGGGGTCCTTCCTGGGTCTCTTGACTCCCTGGGCAATTGGGGGTAGTGGGGAGGGTGTGGCGGGGTCAGAGCCTCTGTCTCCAGCAGGAGCTGCCCTCACAGGTCTCTGCCCTTTATCCTGGGACAGAGTATGGCAGAGTGGGCAGAAAGAGCGCCATCCTAGGACCAGAGAGACCTGGGTTCCAATCTTAGCTTTGCCTCTTACTAAGTCTTTGACTTGAGCAAGTCACCTTCTCTCCACCTCTGTTTCCTGCACAGAGTAAAGCCTAGTAATGGTGTGCGTGTGAAGTGCTTAGTGGCACACTATGGGCACTGGGGAAATGGCAGTTACCACTGTGGTTATTATCACTGTTACTGCTTTCATAGTAATGGCCAGCACTGCCACAGTGGACGTTATGTGCCAGGCACTGCTGCACATGACACATTAGCTTGTCTAACCTCACAGGATCCCTACAGGGTAGAAGCCTATACTATTTTTATCATCCCCATTTGACAGCTGAAGAAACTGAGGTACAGAGATAGATGAGCTAATTTGCCCATGTCAGCCAGGCAAGGAGTCTGGCACAAATCTCTCCTCTGAACCCGGGCAAGATTGCTTCACTAGCACGAAAGCAGAAATTTTGTTTGTGTACTGTTGTATGCCCCGGCCTGATGTGGTGCCGGGCACTTCAGGGTGGCCGGTATGAGTGAGCGGGTGCTGGAAATGCTTTCTCCTCAGGGCAGGGCTGGAGAGCGTGGACTGAAGGGGCAGAAGGTGAGAGGGCCTCCGTGGGCATGGGGGTGGGCAGGGCATCCTCTCAGATCCCCTCCTTGCCTCCTTTTCGTCCCTCCCTAGCCCCCAACCGTCAGCCCCAGCAAAGGACTGTGAGTGCCTGCGAGTCCCAGCGGGCAACCTGCCCCCGGCTGGGCCATCCTTGCCTTCCTTGAACCCCACTCCTTACAGGGTGATGCTGGGAATCCCGGAGACCCTGGAACGCCGGGCACCACAGGGCGGCCAGGACTGTCAGGAGAGCCTGGAGTTCGGGGCCCCGTGGGGCCAAAAGGAGAAAAGGTTAGTCAGGTGGGGTGGTTGGGGTCGGGAAAGTTTGTTGCATAAAAAAATCGGTGTCGCACCAGTGAGGGAAGGACTGCAGGGCCAGCTGGGGCCTTCATGGCTGTCAGAGTCACTGAGTGGAGGCTCCTTGGGGCTTCTCCTCCGCTAGGAGTGTCAGGGGCCTGTTTTGATTTCCCAGGCTGACGTAGGAGCATTCAAGGGGCAGAGCGTTCAGAGGGGTGCAGGGCGTCCTGGCCTGGGTGCCAGCCCCGGCTCACAGGCTCCCGGCTATACCCATCTCTGACCAGGGTGATGGCTGCACTGCCTGCCCCAGCCCACAGGGGACAGTGACCGACATGGCAGGACGGCCTGGGCAGCCTGGCCCCAAAGGAGAGCAGGGCCCTGAAGGCGTGGGCCGACCCGGTAAACCCGTGAGTTGCCTGCCCGCCAGCCCTTCCCTGCCTGAGCTTTGCCTCCTCTCCCTCCTGTCCCCCTTTCTCTTGTGGGGACTCCATGGGCCACCTTGTGCCTTTTAGGGCCAACCCGGTCTACCAGGAGTTCAAGGGCCCCCAGGACTGAAGGGCGTGCAGGTATGAGTGAGTCTTGGGGCCCTGGGCTGTAGCTATGTGAGGGCAGGGGTGGGATAGGGAGATCCATGGGGCAGTGAGCCTGGAGTGGGAAATGGAGGCAGGGTGTAGGGCAGGGAGAAGCTGGAGGAGAAGGGGCTGGGGAGAAGGGCAAAGGGTGACTGGGGAACCTTGAGCCAGGGACTGTCCTTCTGCCTCTTCAGGGAGAGCCAGGGCCTCCAGGAAGGGGAGTCCAGGGACCCCAGGTGAGTCTCTAGCCTTGCTTTTGCCTGTCCCCTCAACACTTCCATTAGCCAACTACCTACTTCCATCTACTCCCAAACTGCAGGGCTCTGCCTGCCCCCAGATGCACAGGACTTAGCTCTGGGACCAGGGATCAGGTCGCAGCCCTGGCCTGCTGTTGCTTCTGTCAGGGACTTGCCTTTGACCCCAGCCTCTCTGACCTTCAGGGTCTCCTTCGGGAGCTCTTCTGAATTTGGGCTGGCAGATGTCCCACCCAGACCAGGTCTGCTGGTGCAGCAGGGCCAGTGGGGCAGGTTGGCTGTGGCTGCTGTGCCCTAGTCTGCCCTTTCTGACTTGCAGGGGGAGCCTGGAGCCCCTGGTTTGCCTGGCATTCAGGTACGTCTGCCTGAGTCCTGAAGGAGGATAGCAGAGGAGGGGGCCATTCTAGGATATGGGTTAACTAACTGTGCTTCCATCTGCAGGGACTTCCAGGACCTCGGGGACCACCTGGCCCCACCGGAGAGAAGGGTGCCCAGGTGAGCCTCTGCCTCCACGGGTATTGGGCCTGCAGTATTCCAGAGTGTCCCAGCAGCAGGCACAGGGGACGTGGGGGCCAAATGATGCCTATCAGAGGGCTGCCCAAGACCTGTTGGGATGTGTCTTACCTGCTGGGTTGTAGCTGGCTTCCAATTCTGCCCCTGTGACCTTTGTACCCCCTCTTACACAGGGATCTCCAGGGGTGAAAGGAGCCACCGGACCCGTGGGACCTCCTGGGGCCAGTGTCTCTGGGCCTCCAGTAAGTCTTCTCTGTGCTCCGTGCTGGTGGTGTTGCTGGAACCAAGGATGTTTCTGCTGGGAAGAGGGCACGGGGCTGACCCTGCCCATCCCAGCGGCACCGGGGATGGGAGGAGAGAGGCCTCAGCCCGGCCTCAGACAAGGAAGACCTCACTCTTTTAGGGAAATGCTTGAATAATACAATAATGATCACCACCATTTTTTGAGCAGTGATCATGCTGAGGCCCTGTCCTAAGTTCTAAACACAGAAATTCATGTCATCCTCACATCAGCCCTGTAAGGGAACTCACTTCATAGATCAGGAAGTTGAAGGCCAGAGGGTGAGGAGGCAGAGCCAGGGACTTCAACCTAGGCCTGTCTGACTCAAAGCCCATCCCCAGTCATTAGGGACATGTGAACCGGCGCTGCCCGGTACAACTGTCTATGAGGATGGAAGCTGCGTTCTGCACAACCACAGGTGGCTGTTGAGTGCACCTGAAATGTGGCTAGTGTGACTGAGGAACTCAGTTTTAAGTGACATTTAATTTTAATTAATTTAAATTTAAATAGCCCCATGTGGCCATGGACTACTGTATCAGACAGCACAGATCCAGACCAGCAACTACTTCCAGTGTAATTGGAAAGACCTTCCCTTTGTACTATTCACCCAGTAGCTCCCAGGTTTTAAAAGACATGTCTATTGAACAAATTGCATGGATTAAGTAATCATAAGTGCATTTCCTCATTTTTAGTCATCAAAGACCTGTATAGTCGTCAGCTTCTACTCCACATGAACCCGCGAGAATTTTACCAGATAATCTAATTGCAGCCAAAATCAAAGGCATGCTACCTTTTAGCCAGTCTGTTCCATGCCAGGCAGTGAGCAAATGTGAATTTGTCTTGGGCTTTCGGTAATGTTAAAAATAGCCCAGTGAACTGTATCCTCTTCTATCTTTGCGGATCCCTGGAGAAATTCTAGTTCCAGTTTGGGATTCACTGATAGGACAGTGCATCAACATCCAAAGCGGGCAGGGACTCACCCAAGCCCACACAACCAGTCTCTATTGCCCCCCAGAGCTGGACAGCCAGCGTTCCTGCCTGTCCCAGGGAGCCCCAGGCAAAAGGAGAGACGTGGGCCTGGTCCTCAGGGAGCTTCAAGTCCCAGGTGTGAAGGTGGCGGAGCCCACATGAAGGAGCCATGAGCACAGAGCTATGAGCCTCTGTGTGGCCAGGCTGGCTTCTCCTGGCTTGAGCAGACTCCATGCCGTTGCCCAAGCTGCTTTCCTTTTCAGGAGAACATTCCAGACCTCTCCTCATGCTGAATTCCATCCAGCAGGCTTCCCTTCCTCAGCCCCACACTCGCTAGGGTTGTGACCTTAGGCAAGTGACAGCTTCTCAAAGTCTCCAATTTCTTGTGGATAAAATAGGGGCCGAAATCCCCTTCTCCCAGTTAGGTCAACAGATGTAACTTTTGTGATAGGAAGAAAGTGTATCAAGCACTAAAGGGAGAGAGGAGAGAGCAGAGACTTCAGGCTACACACGCCTGGCTGCAGCTGGCTGTTGGGTCTATCACGAAGTTTCTTCAAGGCTCAGTTTCCTCACCTGAAAACCAGAACAGTACCGTCCTGCCGGGCTGGGAGAGGGGATTCCATTCAGTGTTCCCTGATGGGTACTTGGCCCAGTGGCTGGCACCCAGACATGCTCAGGCAATGCCAGGCTTCTTCCTTGTCCGGCACCTCAGTCTCCTCCTCTGGAACATGGGCCCTGGGCCCTGGGCTCCAGGGGAGCCTGGCGCTGCTTCTGTTTGTCCTACAGCCCTTTTCTGCAGCAGGCCAGATGGCTGGCCGCTGCCCAGTCTCACCCTCTGACTCTGGGCTCTCTCCCTTCAGGGCCGTGATGGGCAGCAAGGACAGACGGGACCCAGAGGGACGCCAGTGAGTACAGCGTCTCGGGGCAGCAGGAAGCGATGGCCGGCCCTGCCTCGGCACCCCTATCTGCTCACCTTCCTGTGTTTCTTCCCTGCAGGGTGAAAAAGGACCACGAGGAGAGAAGGTGAGTTCCAAGGGCCTGTGACCCATACTCTGGGGGATTAGCAGCCCCTCCAGCCTTCCCACCTGTGACCCATACTCTGGGGGATTAGCAGCCCCTCCAGCCTTCCCACCTATGAACCATATTCTAGCGGATTAGCAACCCCTCCAGCCTTCCCAGCTGTGACCCATACTCTGGGGGATTAGCAGCCCCTCCAGCCTTCCCACCTGTGAACCATATTCTAGCGGATTAGCAGCCCCTCCAGCCTTCCCAGCTGTGACCCATACTCTGGGGGATTAGCAGCCCCTCCAGCCTTCCCACCTGTGAACCATATTCTAGGGGATTAGCAGCCCCTCCAGCCTTCCCACCACTAACCAGGGGAGCCTGTGCACCTGAAGCTGCCTTGGACTGGAGGATGGGGGTGGAGGAGACATCCTGGGCTCCTTGCTACCCCTGTTTCAGGGGCTCCACATATGCCTGACTTCACCTGGTTGCTGGCCTGGGACTCAACCAGGATTACGGGAGACTGGAAAACTCCAAGGCCCCCTTAGGAGGGCAGCTGCATTTTCAAATGGGGCCTGAGTCAGAGGATGGGGCAGGAAGTGAGCTGGGAAGGACCTAGTGGTGAGAGGGCAGAGGGGTGAGGGGCCCCTGAGCGAAGGGCATGGAAGCCAGGCTGGGCCCAGAGGCGTGGGGCTGCAGTTGTACTGAAGGCAAGATTACCTGCGTGGCAGCAGACGAGTTTATAACTGACGACTGTAACAGCAGGACCATCGTTTGCTGCATAATCCCATGCGACAGGACCCCTGTATACACGAATCCATTTTGTCCTCCCGAGACTCCATGTGCTTGGAATTATCGTTCCCATTTTACAGGCGAGGAGGCTGAGGTGCCGAGAGGTTGAACAGGTTGCCTAAGGGCACATGAGAAGGGGCAGATCCTGGACTGAAACCCTGGCCTCTCCATCTCTAGAGCCCCCGTGCCTCTCAGATGTCCATTTCAAGAGAGCCCTTCGTCTTCGTCCGTGTCTCACAAAGGCTCTTGTCTTTTCAGGGTGAGCCAGGGGAGTGCTCCTGCCCGTCTCGAGGAGACCTCGTCTTCTCTGGCCTGCCGGTAAGTGGCGCTGTGAGAGCCTCCCCCAGCCCGGGGGAGAGGACCAGCTTCAGCCTCGTCTGGGTGCCCACGCACCCCGGCCAGCCGCCTCCCCACGCAGCCCCGCGCTTGGTGTAGACGTTGCCTATAACCTCTCCCCTTTTGCGACCCCCACTCCCACCCAGGGTGCTCCGGGACTTTGGATGGGCAGCTCCTGGCAGCCGGGCCCGCAGGTGTGTCGCTTGTCTCCTCTTGTCGGCCAGCGCCCCGCGGCTTGTCCACCCTAAACAGCTGCTCTCGGCCATGGGGCAGAGCTCTCTGCTGGCTCTGACTCTTTCCTCTCTCCCTCAGGGTCCACCAGGTATTCCCGGACCACCAGGCCCCCCTGGAGTACCTGGGCTGCAGGTAAAAGGGGAGAAGAGAATGAGGAGCGTGGGTGGCAGAGCTCATGCAGTCAGGGTGGCTGCTGCAGGCTGGACCCCAAGGACGCTGCTCCCCCACCCCAAAAACACAGACATGCCATTTCTCACTCCTCTGTTTACCTGCCTCCCAGGGTGGCAAGGAGGGCCCACTGAGCCTCTAGGCCAGGCTCTGTGCTCCCAGCACTGTTTCAAGGAACGCACTGTTGCATCAGCTGTCAGGAACCCACAGTCTGGGTCAGATAAAAATCCATTACCCTGGTACAGAGCCCGGCCCACTGTTTTGGAGCAGCATTCAACACTCATTCACGCAACAGGTGTTTTTGCACGTTTGCTATTTTCTGGCACTGCTTTAAGTGCTGTGAATACAGTAGTGGCTAAAAATAAAAGTCCCTGCCCTCTTGGAGCTTATATTCTAGCAGGAGAGACAGACAATAAGCAAGATAAATAAATAAAATCTAGTGTGTTAGAAAGTGATACATACTAAGGAGAATGGTAAAGCAGAGAATGAGGATAGAAAATGGGATGAGGGCAGGAGAAGTATTTGCAAAACGTACTGAAAAGAAGGTGATGTTTGAATCAAAACTTAAAAGAGATGAGAAGCTGTGAGGGAGAGCCTTTGTGGCGGAGAAAGCAGCCGGTGCAAAGGTCCAGAGGTGGGATGTGTTTGGGGAATCGCGAGGAAGCCAGATACTGAGGGGAGAGCAGAGAGCATCAGGAGCCAAGATCTGTGTGACACTGTGAATAAAGGGTACATTCCAGAGCCAGGCAGCCTGAACTTGAATCCCGGCTCTGCCATGTGCTAGCTGTGTGACAGTAGGCAAGTTCCTTAACCTCTCTGTGTCTCACTGCCCTCTTCTGCTAAGTGCACCTAACTCATAGGGCTTTTGTGAGTATTAAACAAGTTAATGCATGTGAAGGGTATAGAATTGTACCCATGACTATTATATATTATTTATATGACAAATGCTTAGAAGGCATTAGGTATCATTATGATGATGATGAGTACTATTATTATTTTATATCCTTTCTTTTATTCATTTGAGCCTTACATAAAAGCCCCAAAAGGAAGGCAGTATTGTTATTACTAAGTCACAGCTGGACAAGCTGAGGCTCTGAGAGATGGAGTATCTTGTGTAAGGCCACCCGACTAGGAATTGACGATGCTAGACTGGGGCTTCCCCATGCAAAGCACTTTTTGCCTTCTTCTGATGCCTTTCAGGACAGTTCCCAGTGGTTTGCATAGCAAGCCACGTTTTCCAGAGGTTCTGGGTGGCATAGACACCACTGTCCATGTGTCCGGCTCCCAGCTCCTAAGGGAGTGATTCTCACCTGAAGAAACAGGGCGGCATCACATGGAAGCTTTTTACAAGCTACTCCTCCTTGCCCCAATGATTTGATACATTTCGTATCTTCCCTCCCCGCCCCCGCCACCCTGGCACACCTCCCCTGCCACCGTGGGCTGGGAGTCTGCTCTGGTGAGCCACTGTTGCTGATGGGAGTCTCTGCCAGGTTCCCAATTCTCTCTACCCCATTGGAAGTGCTGAACTAGAGCCCATGCCACATATTTGCAGCCACACATTTGCCGAGTGTCTGGGGCTTCCTGCCACACTGCCAGGAAACAGGAATCTGTCTGCAGAGGGCTTGCAGTTTGCTTGGGGAAGCGTAAGAGTCGTTTCAAAGTGACCCATTAATAAGCGAGAGCTGATGTAATGTACACCCTGCCAAGACATGCTGGGGAATGAGGCAGAAAGGAGTGACTGCTGAGTCTGGTCCCAGGCACCAGAGTCCTCACCTAGTGCCAGTGCTTGAGACCAAGCTGAGGCTGCTGCTCACAGGTACCTGCCCCACGCCAGGTGGGATGCAGGAGGGCCGAGTGGCCTCTTTATTCACGTATAGAAACAGGCTCGGGGATGTACAGCACTTACTCATCCAAGGCTGTATTGTCCCAGTGCTTAGTTATCTCATTTCATCTCAGTCCATTTCACAGAGGAGGAAGCTGAGGCACTGAGGTTAAGAAAGATGCCTGAGGCAACTAGTAGGTCATTGAGCCTAGGTTTCAACTCTGGCTGCACTTCGCTTCCACAGTAGGACAACAGGTAGAACATTTAGTTCTGAGAGGTCAGGAAAACAATTACAAAGTATTAGGCTTGAACTAACACACTGGCCCTGGAGAGGGGAGCAGGGGATGAATAATGATTTAAGGCATAATAATTAACATGCTCCGGCCAGGCGTGGTGGCTCATGCCTGTAATCCCAGCACTTTGGGAGGCCGAGGTCGGCGGATCACTGGAGGTCAGGAGTTCCAGACCAGCCTGGCCAGCATGGCGAAACCCCATCTCTACTAAAAATACAAAAAGAATTAACCAGGTCTTGTGGTGCATGCCTGTAATCCCAGCTACTCAGGAGGCTGAGGCAGGAGAATCTCTTGAACCCAGGAAGCGGAGGTTTCGATGAGCTGAGATTGCACCACTGCCCTCCAGCCTGGGCGACAGAGTGATACATCTCAAAAATAATAATAATAATAAATAAATAAATAGTAATAATTGACATGTTCAAGGCATTTTCCCTGTGCCAGGCACTGCTCTAAGCCCTGATGGTGCACGGAGGTGCCAGGGGGGCTGGATGGTGGCTGGCTCCGGGTCTGACCCAGGCCTGGTAGAGCCTGCCTGGAAATTGCTCAGGGGCTGGTGATACGTTCCATTGCTGGGAGCTGGGACTTGAAGGCAGGCCAGATCTCAGAGCGCGCCAAGGAGGTCCTGTGCAGGGAGGAGCAGGCTGAGCAGCGGTGCATTCACTCAACACGTACTTAATGCGCACCTCGGCCGGGCGCGGTCGCTCACGCTTGTAATCCCAGCACTTTGGGAGGCCGAGGCGGGTGGATCACGAGGTCAGGAGATCGAGACCATAGTGAAACCCCGTCTCTACTAAAAATACAAAAAATTAGCCGGGCGTGGTGGCGGGCGCCTGTAGTCCCAGCTACTCGGAGGCTGAGGCAGGCGAATGGCGTGAACCCAGGAGGCGGAGCTTGCAGTGAGCTGAGATCGCGCCACTGCACTCCAGCCTGGGCGACGGGGCGAGACTCCATCTCAAAAAAAATAAAAAAATTAAAAAATTTAAAAAAAGGCGCGCCTCCTCCGTGTCAGGCACTGGGGATTCGAAATGGAACATACTCCCTGCCTCCATGGAGTATTTAATATGCAAATGTGCCTCAGGAATCTGCAAGGGGAACAGTGTCCGGGTGGCGTGGATTTAACATAAACATCCTTGCAGCCATTGTCTCCTTGAAGCCTCACCATAAATTATCCCTGTTTTACAGATAAGGAAACTGAGGCATAGAATTTTTTTCCCCCAAATAAATTGCCAAAAGTTATACAGGTAGTCAGAATTTTGTATCTAGATTAATCTGACTGGCAAGCACCCACCCTTGCTGTGTACATGAATGTTCTGGGGATGTCTGTTGAGGAATGATGCTGGAATTGTGGTTAAGAGAGGGGTTAGAAGCCAGGATCCTCTCTCTGGACCTCGGCTCTGTGCCTTGCTCAACTGGTGACCTTTGGCAAGTTACTTACTCCTCTGAGTTCTTTTTTCTGAGACGGAGTCTCCCTCTGTTGCCCAGACTAAAGTGTAGTAGCGTGATCTTGGCTCACTGCAACCTCCATCTCCCAGGTTCAAGTGATTCTCCTGCCTCAGCCTCCCATGTATCTGGGACCACAAGCACACACCACCATGCCCTGCTAACTTTTGTATTTTTAGTAGAGACGGGGTTTTGCCATGTTGGCCAGGCTAGTCTCGAACTCCTGGCCTCAGGTGATCTGCCCACCTCAGCCTCCCAAAGTGCTAGGATTGCAGGCGTGAGCCACTGTGCCCAGCCTCCTCTGGGTTCTTTGTGCTATTTTTAAGATGGAGATAACAGCACGTAGTTCAACAAGATAACTGTGATGATTAAATGAGAAAGTAGGCTGGGTGTGGTGGTTCATGCCTATAATTCCAACATTTTGAGAGGCCAAGGTGGGAGGATCACTTAAACCGGGAAGTTTGAGACCAGCCTACCAGTGAGACCTGGTCTCTATAATAAATACAAAAGAATTAGCCGGGCATGGTGGTGAGTACTTCTAGTCCCAGCGACTCAGGAGGCTGAGGTGGGAGAATCGCTTGAGCTGAGTTCGAGGCTACAGTGAGCTATAATTATGCCATTGCACCCCAGCCTGGGTGACAGAGTGAGACCCTGTCTCTAAAAAGAAAAAAAGAAAAAGAAAAAAGATAAGGAAAAAGAAAGTGAAAATATAGAAAAACGACTTAGCACAGAAATAAACAGTAGTTCCATGGAAGACCCTCTGCTCAATTTCTGACCTTCCTCTGATGTGTGGGGAAAACCCTCGCTGTTGGACTGGTTTGTGGGGTCGCTCTTCTGGGCCTCCTTGGCTTTCCCTATAAAGGGTCGAGAGGCTTTTGAGCTAAGAATAGATGTCAGCCTTGTGCAAGCCAGGGCTCTCAGCTCTGCAGGACAAGGGGAAGAGGAGGCGGGGATGATGAGAAGGAAACAGGCTGACCAGCAGGCTCGAGAGATGGAGCCCACTCACTCGTGTATCTTCTTGGCTACAGGGAGTGCCTGGAAACAACGGTTTGCCAGGACAGCCCGGGCTCACTGCAGAACTGGTGGGTACCGGCCAGGACTCCCTGTCCATGCCCCTTCCCTGCCCTTCCCGGGGCTGCTCAGGCTGTGAAGCTGGCCCGGTAGCTGCAGTGGGGGTCTCTCTTCTCTCCCACTTCTGAGGCTGGAAGGTGCATGACATGTCCCAAGACTCTACCTGATCCCATAAGTCTCCATGTTCCTTCCCCTCACCTGCTTGAGCCCACACATCTGTCTCTTGCAGGGATCCTTACCAATTGAACAGCACCTCCTTAAGGTAAGAGGGTACCCAGGAGGGAAGTGTGAGCTGGCGGGGGTGTCTCCTAAGGGGATTCTCCTAGTAAGTGCTCAGCTGTGTGGCACCTCGCAGAGACAGCAGCAGTTTGCAGGGAATACGCGTTCCAAGCATCTGTCTAAGAGGGCCTAGCTGATGCCTGGCTTGTAACAGGCCCCCAGGCAACATTTGCTGAATGAGTGCTTAAAGGAATCCTGTGAAGGTGCCCACATGGCAGATGCTGTCAGCAGAACCCAGCCCTGAAGCCTGCTCACGGCAGCTGGCAATGAGACCCCGTAGCACCCGGGTCACACTGCAGCAGAGCCCAGCAGCTTCGAAAGCAAAGCAGAGGGGGTGAAAGTGCAGTGGTGGGGGGCTGTGAGATTGGGTGTGGCCTGGAAGAAAGCTTCAGCCATTCTCTAGTCAATCCAGAAAGAATCCAGGGAGGAGATGGATTTGAGAAGCACTTCTGGTAATCCAAGAAAGGGGACTTCGGACCTGGTCAGAGGGTCAGCCTGTGCCAGGGCCTGTATACAGCCTTAATACCCTACTAGAGGGCTATGGCCTGGTCCGGCTTCCCAAACTGAGCAGAAGTTCCTATTGGAATCAAGGGTCACATAGCCCATCTTTGCTTAGTCACCTCTAGAAACGAGAGCACAGTAATTCCCCAGGTTGCCTTCAGGTTTTTGAAGGAGGCCCTTATGTTCCTGGACTTTTTCTCCTCTAGCTCAGCATCCTCGGGTCCTTCCCATGTGTTGGCCTCCAGAGCCCCCCCTCATCCTGGCCACTCTCTTCTGACACTGGCTAGTTAGTGCCCTGGACATCCCATGACCCCGATGGGCCTTGGTCAGGGCAGCGCATGGGGGCTGTCTACCCCTTCCCCGTTCTGAACGGCAGATTTCTCCAGAAGCAGCCAGAGGAGGTCGGGGTAACCTCTTGGCATCAGTTACATGTTGGATCACAGTGGGGTTGTGGCAACGAAACCCCCAGCTCTTCTCCCCTCTGCTTCTGTCAATGACTGGGCAGTGATCGTGTGACTCCAAATCCAGAATTTGACATTTCTCCTGTAACATTTCATCTGCTGGCTTCTTCATCAAGTGCTCTTCAGAGGATCCCAAATAGAAACTGCGCGTAGTGTGGAGAAGGGGTCAGATGGCACCCAGGGGCATGCTGACCCAGAGCCCCAGCCACCACCTGCACCCACAGTCCAGGAAGCCTGGGGAGAGAGTGCTGGCTGTGGCCTAGGACAGGCCCACGCCAATCCAGGCTCCCACTTTCCTTAGACAAGTCACACTGCCTCTCTTGAGTGGGCTTTTCTGTCTCCACAATGCTTATAAGACTCCCTGCCTCACTGCGCCGTCAAGATGGCATGTGATAATGTGCAGGGCTTATTAGGTACAATGCCCAGCGTCATGGGTGCTGAGTGAATGCCAGCCATTAGCACTGGGCTTGGTGGTGAGCAGTGAAGGCGAGCAGGGGTTCCTGTCTTGGGCGTCTGTGGACACCACACTGGCCGCAGACAGGCTCCGGACTCCTGAGTCCTCAGAAGTTGCAGGCTGCTTTTCACTAGTGGGTTTGATTGTTCTGAGAAAAGGACCCATAGCTTCCATCAAACTCTCAGAGGGGTCTGTGACCCAGAGAAGGTTAAACCCCTTCCTGTGGGGAAGACAATTCTGGTGGCGCGATCCGAGCCAGGAGCCTGTGAGCAATCCGAGATCTGTCCCAGGGGCTCCTGGGAAGGGCCTGGCTCCTCCCGCAGCTGTTCCTTTGCTCCCTTGGGCAGAGAAGCTGGCGTTCGGAGCCAGCCTTTCCAGCCTCGCTCCTCGTGGCTTGTCCTCGCGGTGGGTGCAGGTTGCAGGAACAGCCGGGACAGATGGTCCCTCTGCGGGCCCCTCGCCTCCGCCCACACGCCTGTCTGGAAAGTGGCTTTGGCTTGGCTGTACCAGAGCTTCTTCCTGGAGGAAACTCAAAGCCAATTGTTGGGAGTGGGTCCCCCGAGGATGGAGCAAAGCTGCCGCAGGGATGCAGCTGGGGAGGGAGGGGGTGTGGGAGGAGGAAAGACTGCGGGCCAGGGAGCCCCGGCTCTGGGTTCTCAGTGAGGCTCCCCAGTGGGCCCATCCTGCCCGTCTCTGACCCAGACCCCACTCCTCTCCCCACTCCCTGCTCAGAGTATCTGCGGGGACTGTGTCCAGGGGCAGAGGGCCCACCCAGGCTACCTCGTGGAGAAGGGAGAGAAGGGAGACCAGGGCATCCCCGGTGTGCCAGGCCTCGATAACTGCGCCCAGGTAGGGACTGGGCCTGGGGCCGCCCTGTGAAGGAGAGTTCCCTGGCTGCCTCGTCAGACAGTGTGCCTCTCATTGTCCCTTGCAGTGCTTTTTGTCACTGGAGCGCCCAAGAGCCGAGGAGGCCCGGGTGAGTGCCTCACCTTATCTCCCCCGACCATGCCTCATGCCCCACAGGGACAGGCCCTGACTGCTCACTGTCACTGTCTCCATCCTTCTCCAGGGCGACAACAGTGAGGGAGATCCCGGCTGTGTTGGGAGCCCAGGCCTACCTGGTCCTCCGGGATTGCCAGGCCAGAGAGGAGAAGAGGTAAGACCAGGGATGAGGATTCATCCTCAAGGGTGCTGGGGCCCTGTCTGCCTTTGAGGCCTTTTGGGGGCCTCCGAGGCCTCACGTGACTGATGCCCTTTACCACTCTGGGCTCCTCTGGGATACACGGGACCCAGGGTGGGACATACTCTTCCTCCCCAGTGCCCAGCTGCGTCCTCTACCCGCAATGCTCTTCTCCGGGGCTCATTCCTGCACTCCTTCAGCTTTGCTCTAATGTGCCCTTCTCAGAGAGACCTCCCCGACCACTCTCTTTAAAATTGAATCCACACCAACCCCGGAGCCTCCAGTCCCCTTGGCCTGCATCATACTCATCACCATCCAACATCCTGCCTATTTACTTCATTCAGGAACATTCCACAGGTGTCAACTCAACATCAACTATGTACCAGCTCCTGTTCTATTTGTTAGTGTCCGTCTCTCCACTAGAATGTAACTGCTTTGAGGCAGGGGTTTTTATTTATTTTGTTTATGCTGTGATCCTAGCCCCTGGACTAATGCCTGGTACGTAATAGTTGCTCAGTAAATGTTTGTAGGATGACCGAATGAGCCAAATGAAAGATTGTTCTAACGTTGCTCAGTGGTCCTGCTTGGACAGCAGCCGCCCTCTGTTGACCTTGGCCCTGGCAAGCTGGGAGGAGGGGCTGCCGGAACCCCGGGGGCTCTATGGGGCCTGGGCCTCTTCATCCATTTCCCTTGGCTTCCTTTGCAGGGTCCGCCTGGCATCAGGGGCTCCCCGGGTCCTCCAGGCCCCATTGTAAGTATCGGTGGTGCCCTGGCCTGCTTGAGAGGCTCTCAAAGGGGTCATTACACTCAGACACCATCCCGCGGCCTTGTCCCCAAAAGGCTGGGCAAGGCAGGAGGGGGGAACTTCCACTGCCGTCCCCGTCCCTCCCCAGAGCGTCTGCAGGGACTGTGCTCTCCACCACTGAATGCCCTGGAACCGCCCTGCTCTGCCCACTGCCTATGGTCCTGCTTAGGGGAGGTCCTCAGAGGCACATCTTTGCTTCCCTGTCCCCACCCCCTCCTGCGCTTTCCACAGTGGCCCCAGGCTGCCCTCGGCAGGGGGGCCTAGGCTTCAGGCTCACAGCCTCCCAACCAGGGAAGCCTGCAGCATGCTGGCCAGACCTCTCCATGTGCCTGTGACTCCAGTCCCCACAAGGGCTCGGGGCTAAGACGTAGCTGTCCTCCATTGCTCTGTAGGGCCATCTCTAGGGTAAATCTACAAAAACCAGACCAGGGCATCTACTCTGGAGTCCTCTGTGATGCTGACATGGCAGGAAAATAGAAGTGACTAGGAAAGATTGAAAGAACTGAAAATGCTTTCTTTGGAGAAGAAAATAGCTGGTGGGAGCTGTCTTAGAGCCAGGGAGCCCCCCACTCGGGGGACAGGTGGAGGTCGGGTGGCAGGCATGGTGGGCAAGGCCGAAAGAAACGGGCTTCCACTGCAACCGGGTCTTCAGTGAGACTCCGGAAGACTCGGGAAGCACTGACTCTGGAGCCGTTCCGCATCTCCGTCAACGGAGGAGCCATTCTTCCCGGAGCCAAGGGGAGGAACAGTTAGTTGCCTTTTGAGCCAAGACTTTCAAGGAGGCTCTTTTCCAGCTGCCTTGAAAATACTCCCATGACCTCCTGTCCCCATGACCCCCAAGCCCCAGACTGTGCCCTCCAGGCTGTCCCAGGGTTACTGTGCCTGCGAGATATGACCTGCCTGTTTCTCCCACCAGGGCCCCCCAGGTTTTCCTGGTGCTGTTGGCTCCCCCGGATTGCCTGTAAGAACCTAGCACTGCTCGACCTCCCTCTCCCCGTCAGCCAGGTCTCTGTGGCTTTTGCTTGTCTCCCTCCTGTCGTGCCTTCACCTCCGTCCTCCGTGTTTGTTGTCCCCCTTCAGGCACGGTAGCTAACGACACGGGTTCTCTGAGGTCCCGGCAGCTTGGACATCCTCCCAGTCTCTGACTGCTTTCCGTTTTCTCCTCTCCCTCCTCTCCTGCGTTCTTTCTCTCCTCTTCTCTCTCTTACCCCGTTCTGTCTTCCTTCTCCATTTCTCCCACCATCCTGCAGCACTCCCCCAAGTCCTCCTGAGCTCGTGAACCTTCCTCTTAAGCTGGTGCCTCTAGGGGGCCCCTCCATCCCTGCCTTCTCACTCTGCCTCCTGCTTCTCACCACCTTCAGTGTTGCCTGAAGATTTGCTGAAAGTAGTTCTTGGGGCCCTGCCAGGCACCTGGCTCAGAGCCCAGCAGAGATGCCAAAGCTTTAGGGCTTCACATTGCAGGCTGGCACAGGTTTGCTGCCCTGCTGCTTGACAGGGCTGTCCAGAGGCACCCAGGGATTTAAAGGCAGCCCTTCCTGCACCTTTTCCATCGTCCTAGAGGAAACTCTCAGCTGCCTCCTCTTCCCTTCCTCTTCCTTGGCTCCAGTCCCAGTCTGCTCCAAGGCAGGGCATGTGATACCAGCCAGTTGGGTTTCTGGGTGTCGTGCGGCCCTGCCCCTCTGTGCCCGGCACCTTGGCCGGCTCCTTCTGCCAGGTGTCGTTAATTGCTCTGCCTTCGTCATCGTCACAGGTGTGTTTACATCACCCCCAGCCTCATTGTTGCTCCCTCCTGGGTCATGGAAACTAACCTCCTGTTTGTCAGGTTTTGTGTTCCTGGGGCCTGGCTCCTCTCCTCCCAGGCCTGGTGATGGAGGCTCAGGGAGCAGGGCCCCTCCTCGTCACAGTTCCATCTGTCCCCACCTCCTCATCTGTGGCCAGGCCTTGTCTGTTTCTGCTTGCTTGGGTGAAGGGGCCATCTGTCCGTCTAGCCATCTGTCTTGTGTCGTGGAAAGGTTTGGGCGCCATCTCTTGAGGGGATGAGGGAGAAGGGGGCAGGAAAAGTGCCCTTAATGGCGCGGCACCTGCAAAGGCTGGGGTAAGGAATTGGGGTGGGAGCTGTAGCTCTCGTGGAAAGTGACATGCCCTCTTACCCTACAAAGTGACAGGGACTGCTCTGGAGGCAGCCTTCCTGTGTCTCTCCCCTGTCTCCCTCCAAGAAAGTGTTGATTTTTGCTTAGGGTGGGGGACTTGGACAGGTAAGTGTTGGGTATCTGATGATATGATACACTTTGGTGGCAGCATCCATCTGGGGTACCTCTCCTGACAGTTGCCCCTCAGAATAAGCACACATCTGATCCATCACCTTCCTAAAGGTGTACCCCAGTCAGTTACCATGGCAGGGCATACCAGCGACGGGCACCTGAGAGGTCCCCTCCCAGAGTCAGCCCCGCTGGAGGGCATATCTCTACAGTTACCTATCTTGAAGGGTTTCCTCCTGAAAGGCACCCATATGTGGGGTTCACACCTCTACCAGTCATCCTGCTGAAACACCCATTGTGGGTCACCTTGCTGGGGACACTAGGAGAACCACTGTGGCCTCTACATTTGCCTGGAGTGGGAACAGAAGGCAGTGGGGCAGGGGGAAGGAGTCAGGGGCTGGGTGGGGACCGCCCATTCCTGCAGTTTCTCATGATTTTTCTCTCCAAGGGCCTTCAAGGAGAGCGAGGCCTCACGGGCCTGACTGGAGACAAGGGGGAGCCGGTAAGAGGAAGCTGGCAGGGGCTGGAAAGGGCTGGAAAGGGAGGAAGAGCTGGGGAGGCAGAGCTTGGGCTCCGAGGGGTGGCTGCTGAGTGGAAGCTGGGAGGTGGACTCCTTGAGACTGTCTGCCCTTCTGCCGGGATTCCCTCAGTGTGAGGTTTCCACACTCCCCCAGGAGCAAAGGAGGCCGATCTCCATGTGCCCTGACTCCCTGCCAGAAGCACGCACAGCCCCTGTCCTCCAGCAGCATCCCTGGGGGCTCCCCTCCCTCCCGTGGCTATTGTCACTCAGCATCCCCACCCACCGCCTCTTCCCTGGTCCTCACGCCTGCTCTGGGTCCCCTGCTCTGGCTCAGCTCTCAGGGTCTGGCCAGGCTGGGGTTTGCCTCCCCAGCCCAGGTCTGTGGTGGTGGTCACGACCGAAGGGACCTGGGGCTTGGGGAGATGGCCCAGTGTGCAGTGCTGGGGCAGGCTAGCACCTGCTAGATGGCAGCCCCAGAGGTTTTAGCTTTGGCTACCCTCTTACCCAGCGAGGGGAGAACAGAAATGTTGGGGGGCTATCCATCATGTCTGCCTTTCTTTGCAGGGTCCTCCAGGGCAACCAGGTTACCCAGGTGCCATGGGCCCCCCAGGACTGCCTGTGAGTAAGGGGACCCTTGCTGGGGAGCGGGTGCCAGGTACCAGAGGCTTAGGCTGGTGGTCAGGACAGAGCCAGGCTGGGCAACCCTCGGCGGGCTCCCCATTCCCGGGCATTTCAGCCTCTTCCTTTGCCTAAAGTCCAAGCAGCCCCTTCTCCCCATTGTAGGCCCCCTTGGCAGCGTGGCTTGGTCCCACCACTCTGCTCAGGCCCGACTCTCAGAGCACTCTGCCAGGCCCAGACACGGCAAGAACTGAGATGTGCCTCCTGTGGGTGGGGGGTTTGGGAGATTGGAGAGACAGCTTAGAGGTGCCCCCCCGACAGAAATTGCTGGGTGGGTGTGTCCTCCTTTCCACTGGGGGCTTGAGGGGCACGGGGGCGGATGGGAGGCACGGCAGCCAGCCGGTCTGGGTGCCAGCTGCAGTCTCCACTCCTCGCATTAGCGCCGTGACGGGGTAATTCTGCGGGGCTAATTCCACTGCCTCTTTGCCACTTGTCAGGGCATCAAGGGGGAGCGTGGCTACACCGGGTCAGCGGGAGAGAAAGGAGAGCCGGTGAGTCCCAGCGGCGTGGGGGCGGGTGCAGGGCTGCACGTGGAGCTGCACCGCCTCGGGCTGGAGACTTGGCAGCAGCCTGTGAAGGGGAGACTCGTGACCCCTGCTGCCCCCGCCCCCACCCCACCCCACCCCACCCAAGGCTGCAGCACAGGCTGGGCTCTGCGGAGGTGGAGGCTGTGAGGAGAATCCCCGCAGGGCTGCCAAGGGGAGGGGGCCAGGAGGCAGCCGCAGAAGCAATCCTCCGCCTCCTGCAAAGGAGGACCTGGCACTATAGACCCCCAATGGACCCCAGCCCCCGCAGAGCCACGGCCTGACAGGCCCCACGTTGAGCACAGGAGTTGGGCTGTGACCAGATGAGGACACTGGGGCCCCCAGAGTGACAAAGCTGAGACTCACCCAGGGTCCCGAAGCTAGTGAGTGAGTTAGTGGTGGAACCTGGACTTGAACACACATCTATCTGGTGACAAACCTCACAAACCTCAGATCTAGGATCAGCCAAACTGGGACTGCAGCCTTACAGATTCACCAATTTCAGTGAGGCCCCAGTGGGATTCAGCAAACCCCATCAGGCATTCACTCAGTAACAGATATTTCTCAGGGGCCTGCGGGGTGCTGGGCTCCTCTCTGAGGATGTCTCCGTGAACAGTTGCCCTCTTGCCCTGCCGTGGGGGAGGCAGCTGCCAGATGAATAAACAAGTGCCTAGGAACGATGAGGGCTGGGACTCATGGAGGAAGTGGGACAGGGGAAGGGGCTGGAAAGGTGTTTGGGCACCATCGAAGCGGAGGGACAGGAAGGCCTCTCTGAGCAGGTGGCATTTGAGCTGAGAGCTGACTAGCAGGAGGGAGGGATCCCTGTGGCTGTCTGTACTGGGGAATTCCAGAGGGAGAGGCTGGGAGGGGCACTGCAGGAACAGCTTCCAGCCATCAAATGATTTGGCAAGGGTTCAGGGGACCTAGGAAGGGGGAAAGGGGGCATTCTAGGTAGAAGAGAAAGCTGTGCTAAGGGTGCGAAGGCCTGGGGGTGTGAGGGTATAGAGTGTGTCAGAGAACAGCAGTCTGGCTGAGCAAGGCGGAAGATGAGAAGGAGAGAGGGAGGAGAAGTGGGAAAGGGTGGCTGGTGCCAGATCACAGGCTGCCTCAAAGACCAGCGTTGGTGGAAAGTGTGTGCCCCACTCAGAGGCAGAGGGAGCTGCACACGGTGTTTGAGCGAGAGAGTGACATAATCAGAGCTGTGCTCCAGGAGAAGAGGGCAGCCATTTGCTGGCTGGCTTGGAGTGAGCCAGGAGGTGGCAGGACGAGTTAGGAGGCTGGCTCAGTAGCTCAGGCAAGAGCAGGGAAGCCTGAGCAGTCCAGGCAGAGGGGGCCTCCCAGAACATGCCACCTCTGTTCTGGGCAGTCCCCTGTCATATCCCCCTACCTCATCCTTCACCTCCCCAGGAGGAGTGACTGATTCTGTTCCTTTGTGTCCTTAGGGCCCCCCAGGATCTGAAGGCCTCCCAGGCCCCCCAGGCCCAGCGGTGAGTGAAGGAGGTCATGGGGAGATGTGGTCCTGGTCTTGTCCTGGGGCCTGAGGGCAGGAAGATTAGGTTTCGGCTGCATTGTTCTCTGTGGGTGACAGGGTCCCAGAGGAGAGCGAGGACCCCAAGGTAACTCCGGTGAGAAGGGCGACCAGGTGAGTGACGACTGGGACCCGGTTGCAGGGAGGCAGGGAAGGAGCTGGGTCCCTGGTGATCACCAGCTCTAGTCTCCCCACCCTACCTGTCCTTGGGTTGTGACCTACCTCATGCCCAGAGCCTCACCTGCCAGCCATGGTGGGCGGAGGGGAGGGCAAAGCCCATGGGTTTGAGGGTGCCCCACCTGTCACTCCTTCCACCTGGGCAGCCAGGCAGGAGAGAGGCAGTGGCACAGCACACTGTCCCTTGCTTCTCACCCTAGGGATTTCAAGGCCAGCCAGGCTTTCCGGGCCCACCGGTGAGTGAAGAAGACACAAAGCCAGCTCTGTCTGATGTGGTCTCATCGGGAGGGGCAGGCCTGACCAGGCCAGGCTGGGGGAGGATGGTCCTGGGGAGAAGAGGGGAGAGGCAGGGGAGAATGGCCTGGGTGGCCAGGCCTGATTCCAGGAACCAGGACCTGGAGAGCCCAGCCTCTTGTGTGGGCCCCAGCCCAGCAGGCCAGGCAGACGTAATGCTCCCAAGTGGTGCTTCTAGGAAGTCAAAATGAATTGCGTTAACAACAGTGCATCACGCACAGGAAGAATAAAGAAGGGGAGCTCCCCCTCCAGCCCCACTTTCATTCCTGCCTGCCCCTTTGTTGATACAGGGTCCCCCTGGATTCCCAGGCAAAGTTGGAGCACCTGGCCCACCTGGCCCTCAAGCAGAGAAGGTGAGCAGGACCCCGGGTTGGCAAAGTCACAGATCTGAGCCATGCAGCTCCCATGCCCCTGTCCCACCCCTAGCATCAGGCTTTCAGGAAGTTCCAAGACTGACCCAGTTGCATTGAGGCTGGGAAAAGAGGCCTCCAGGATGGGCCCAGTGACTACTGGAGGCCGACAGGGCTTGCAGTGGACCAGTGGGCTCCTCGGGATGTCTGCTTGGCCCAGGATGCCTGCGGTCTCTGTGCAGCCCAGACCCTTGTCTGCTGCGATGGGGGGAAAGGCAGGGAGGTAGGTGGGGAGGAGGCAGGGGGTCTGATGGAGGAATAGAATGTGACAGGCAGCCCAGGCCACCTTCGTCTCCTGGGCAGGAGGATGAGCAAGGAGCTGAGAGACGGGGGAAGCACGTCCTGAAGGAGGACACCAATGTGGAAGGGGAATGGGCTCCTCCTGGGTAGCCGTGCTCCAGTTGTCCCCAAGGGCCCAGAGAGGGCAGGGGTGGCCCGTGTCCTGCCTGGTGACAAGGGTTGGGGGAGCAGCAGTTGGGGGAGCTCCTATGCTGGCTGCTCTTGACTTTGGCTTGATAAATGCTGGAGACATGGCTCTGCCTTGGTGTGGGGCTGACATCCCTGTCTCGGCCCAACCTCTGGGCTCCCTAGATGTGCTGAGTGGGTGGTGTAAGAAGTCCCAAGATTGACTTCTGAGCTTGGGGTCGGGGGACCTGGGTTCAGAGGGACAGGCAGGAGCCTACAGCCTTGTGGAGAGCCTCTTTGCCCTGAGAGCACACGCATGAACGTCTCACTGTGCAGGTGAGGAAACTGACATCCACAAGGCTTGGGGCAGCCCAGAGGCACACAGTGGTGTTAGCAGCAGAGCTGAGACTTCCTTCCCAGCTCCAGGCGGACCCGGGCCCCTCACTACCTCCCCAGAGCCCATGCTGATTAGCCATGCTTGGGACAGTGGTGGTTCTAGCTCCCTCCCCCTCCCCCTCCCCCTCCCCCTCCCCAGGACCTGAGTGGCAGCCCCTGCTCTCCTTAGGCTGGTCATTGCAGAGAATCCCAAATCTCTGGCCAGTGGTTCTTCATCCCAACTGCCAGTGGGGGCCAACATTGGTTGGGGCTCTGCTGACCCCTCCTGGTGGCTGGTGGCATTACAGTGCCCCCGAGTTCTTTTTCCCCTTTTGCTGGGTCTCTCTAGTGGGATACCTTCCCCTGACCACCCTACAGCCACTGATCCAGGGCAGCCACCCTCTCCATGCTGGGAGAATGCAGCTGCCTTCCCCGCTATGCTGCTTGCCTCCCCCCGCCTTTTCTGGTAAACATTCCAATCCATGCATCAGTTCTCATCACTCTTCTGCTTTGAACCTTCAGTGGCTCCCCAGTGCCTGTAACAGGGGTTTTCAGACTTTATTTTGTAGTTCCAGAGTCTTTGTATCACATAAAAGCAAATGTAAAAACCTCAATCTATAAAACAAATACAAGTGGAGATTCCCTGGCTAAGACAACGGTGGGGGTCCTAGAGTCCCCGTCTTCAGTCCCCACTTCATGTGCCCAGCTTCGAGCCTCCCCCAGGAGCCCCAGCGCTCTGAGAAGTACAGCTTAAAAACCACTGACTGTTCGATAAAGTTTAGCACAGCGTTCAGGGCCCCCACTCATCGTGGTGACTCTTCCAGCCCTTTCTGCCTGCTGGCCTATCCCACAGGCTCCCCCAGACACCCTGGCCAGGCCAGGCATGTGCCCACTTGCAAATCGTTATCCTTCTCCTAGGTTCCCTCTGGCATGCACTTTTCTCCTCCACCTGCCCAATCCCAGACATCCTCAGAGTCTAGCATCTGGTGACACTTCTGTGACACTTTCCCTGATCCCCAGCCAGAGGGAACTGCTCCCCCTTCTGAGCTCCCTCAGCCCCTTTCCACACACAACACTTGGACTGTTGTATTGCCCCCGGTTGTGTTGGGCCCGTGACCCTCACTGGACTGTGAGCTCCTTGAGGACAGGGGCACCCACTTTTTCATCTTGGGGAATCAGAGCCCACATGGCTCTGGGTGTGCTGTTGAGGCCTCTGTGCAGTCCGGGCCCATGTCTGCTAGGATGGGGGAGAAGGTAGGGAGGTAGGTGGGGAGGAGGCAGGGGGTCTGATGGAGGAGTAGAATGTGACAGGCAGCTTTCACAGTGGATTGAAGCTGTGCTTTCAGTTCAGCACATGCTACTGAGCCCCTGCCATGCCAGCCCCGGGGTCAGCACTGGAGAAGATGCCCTGTCCCTTCCTCGTGGGGCAGCAAGGAAAGGGGATGCTTTGCAGATGAAGACAGATCCTCCTGGGGAGGCGACGTGTGGCACATACGCAGTTAGACAGGGACAGACTGGGCCCAGAAGCCAGCTGTCCTGTTTCCAGCAGTCACCAGGACCCTTGACCCAGGGCCTGGTCTCCGAGGGTGGGGCAAAGCCCTGCTGACTTTATTGTGGGGGCGGGGGGGGGCTGGTTTCCAGGGCAGCGAAGGGATTCGAGGCCCATCAGGCCTGCCTGGTTCCCCTGGGCCACCGGGACCTCCTGGGATTCAGGTGAGTGTGTGCCCTCTTAGCGTGGCAGGCATGTGGGGTGTGTGCGCATGTGTGTGGTGCATGTGTGTGTGTGCACCTGTGTGTGTGTGCTGGGGTGGGAGTCAGGGGAGGGGTGGAGAGAATTGAGTGGCTGGGCCAGGTCTCCCACCTCCTAGGGCTCCCACACCAGCATGTAGAAATGCCTCTTTCCTGTTTCCAGGGCCCCGCCGGTCTGGATGGTTTGGATGGGAAGGACGGCAAGCCTGGCTTGAGGGTGAGATGATGGGCCGGGAGGGCAGGCACCCCTTCCTCTCCTTTTTGCCAGAGGAGGCAAAGTCAAGGGAACGCTGATGGAAAGAACCGAAGGGTCCCCGTCTTTGTCAGGGGGCACCCATGCCCTCCCTCGGTCTGTCTCTCTCTACCCCAGCTCCCCGATGGCACCACAGCCCCTTGGCTTCCCAGTTCTAATGGCCTTAAGCAGGTTAGGCGAGCCAGGTCTCACCACAGGCAGGATGGTGAAGGCACTATGTACGCAGAAACTCCAGACAGCTGAGGAAAGCAGGCTGGGCTTCAGGAAGAATCAGGGTGTGGACATGGAAGGACTTGAGCAAGCCCTGGCTCCTTGGGTTTTGCTGGGGAATCTGAAAGGGCTGGGGCCACAGGACAGGGTAGAACATCAAAGCCAACCCCCTTATATATCCCAAAGACGGAAAGCTAAGGCCCGGAGAGGGGCTGGAAGTCACTGAGGATCCACAGCCAGTCAGAGGCTGAGCCAGGCCTGGATTCTTCCCTCCATCTTGGGATAGCTGGGGAGGGCTGGAGAGAGGGGAGGACAGTGGTATGAGTTGGATACAAGCTGGGCAAAACTCTCGTCTCAATCCTCCTCGTCTCTTTCCCTAGGGGGACCCTGGTCCTGCTGGCCCCCCTGGACTCATGGGACCACCAGTAAGTTGAGCTGCAGGAAGGAGTTGGAAGCTGCGAAGTTGCAGCTTCTGCCTGGGTGGCTGCAACAGCTTAAATCCAGATCCTCCGTGGACCGTGTTATGACTTTGGATTGGTTTGAATTGTTTGAACTGAGGAAGGAGGAGTGGGAAGAGGCCCCCAGCTGTCATGAGGGACATGAGAACTCCCTGCTTTTTCTTTCAGGGCTTTAAGGGGAAAACAGGACATCCTGGCCTCCCAGGACCTAAGGTAAGGGCTGGTGACCTCTGCCAAGCAGGTTATGTCTGCTCTCCTGAAGGCCTGCCCCCAGGCATACATGGCAGCCTATCCTGGGCAGAGAGGCCATCCCAGCATCAGAGCCTCCTGGGGCCACTGGTACCTGGCAGACTGGGTCAGGGCTTCTCTGTCTACCAGCTGGAGGGCGTCAGAGGGCCTCTGGCCAAAGCTGGGGCAGGTGGCAGGGTCCCTCTGATGTGAGGTTGACTTGGGGTAGGGATGTCAAGTGAAGGTCTGGTAAGCTCCAGCTGCTCCTCTCTCTTGTAGGGTGACTGTGGCAAACCAGGTCCCCCTGGTAGCACTGGCCGGCCTGGCGCAGAGGTGAGGGCCAGGGATCCACACGGCTGCTTTCAGTTTGCCTTCAGACTCTGCGGAGTCTGGAATGCAGCCGCTTCTTCCTGCTCCCTGGCAGATTGGCTGCTTTCTGTCCTAAGCCTTCTGGGAGGGGTGTCACCCAACACTGCACGTCTTGAACTTTCCCCCTCCTCTGAAGGGGTGTGACTGGCTCTGCTCCCTGGAGGTTGCTGGGTCACCAACCTAAAAAGGCAGGGCCTGGCCTGCTTAGGCTGAGGATCTGCCTTCTCTACCTAACTCTCTGGGAAACTTGGGTCTGGAGGCTGGGAACTGGCCCAGCTCCTTTGGCCATTGGCGTTACCACCTATTCTGCCCAGCCCCCTCCCACCCGACAGCCACATGGTGCAAGTGAGTCAGTTTCAGTGTCATTTTTTCCTTTTTCTGGCTCCTGCAGGGTGAACCTGGTGCCATGGGACCCCAGGGAAGACCCGGTCCCCCCGGCCACGTTGTGAGTTGAACCACTTTTGTCTCTGTCTCCGTAAGAGTTAGCATTTTGGCGGGGTGGTTGGTGGCACGTAGGCTGCCATGACCTGAGAGAACTTGCCATAGGGGCTGCCCCAGCCGTGGGAGCACTGGGGCCACTCCTTCTGTGGTTTCCAGGCTTTTTGTTATTTTCTTATTTTCTGGGCACATTCAAGTTCCCTTATCAGATGGAGGGTCATTCAGTCAACAAATAATCGTGGGGCCCCTGCGCTATGCCAGGCTTGGGGGACTTGCTGATGAGCTGGACTGGGGTTGGGGAGACACAGTGACAGAAAGAGAGGAACCGGGGGTGACTCCTGCATTTGACTTGGGCAACTGGGTAGATAGATGGTGTGTTTCCCAAGATGGGGTGACTTGGAGAGGACATTTATCAAGCAATAATGAATTTCCTGTCTACTTTACTCATCACTAACATAGACAGACTGCCAGGCGGTGCCTTTGATCAGTGTGACGGCACTGAGCTGATGGGACTCCAGAGAAAAGCGAAGATACTGGCATTTTGTTGCAGCCCTGTTGTGGCTGGCTGCATAATAATTTCCAGGAGGCTTTTGGAAATGTTAAAAATAGTTCATGACCAAAAAAAAAGAACTCTCAGGCCCCCATCGCTATTTTTATGCATCTCAAGGGGTCCAGAGGCCCTGGATTGGGAATGCTATATCAAGCCTGGTTCCCCCTCACATTACAGATGACAGGGGGAGGTGCACTCAGAAGTGTGGCCCCATTGGAGACTCAGTGGGGCTGAGGCCGAGGGAGTGCAGGGTTCCGCCTCTCACTTCCGTCCGTCCAGCCCCGTCGTCTCGCAGCGTGGCAGTCTCTGTGCTAGACACTTCCGCCCCAGGAGACTGGAGATGAATAGAACAGAGGCTGTGGCCTCTGGAACGTGCCACCTGGGGGTGTTGTGGGAAGCACTATGAGAGAGACCCAAGTGCCCTGGGGGTTCAGAGAAGGTGTCACTCTGATCAGGGAGGTGACCTTTTGCACCGCAGAGGCATGGATGTAGGTATCCGAGCTAGGGAAGGGCATTTCAGACGCAGCCCTGGTGCAGCAGCAGGGACTGTCTGGGTGTTGGGAGTCCCGTGTGCTCCGGTGTTGGCCAGCGAGTGTTGGCTCCTTGTCACTGTGGATGTCGGGGTCAGTGCTAAGCCCCTGCTCCTCGCCCCCTGCTACACAGACCCCCAGCTTCTGGTCTTCCCTCCTCCACAGAACAGCAGGAAGTGGGCTGCCTTTAGGGAAGCAAGGGTCTCAGTAGCCACCTAGGGCAGGGAGTAACTCCCCAGGGCTTTGTCCTCTGCACTTGGCCTCTGGCCGTGGCTTTCAGGTCATCCCCCTCAGCACAGCCCCAGATGCTCCACTCAGCCTGGGTTGGAGGGAGGGTCCTGTGTGCCCAGGAGCCCCAGGCCTCAGCTCTGGGCGCAAATCTTGCCGGAAGCTCAAGTGCAAGACCAGAGCGAAGGAAGGTTTCCAGAGGAAATGGAGCTGCTGAAGTTTAGAGCTTGTTTCTGCTGTCAGGCCCTGTGCCTCCCAGGGGTCTTACTATTAGAACCTGTTTCTATCCCACTGACTCATCTCTCTTTAGGGGCCACCAGGGCCTCCAGGCCAGCCAGGACCAGCTGGGATCTCTGCAGTGGTGAGTAACACGCTCCGCTCTTTCCTCCCTCCCAGGAGTTTTGCCCTGCTTGGCTGTGGGCTCCATTCAGAGGAAGCTGGGGGGATGCAGAACAGTTTGTCTCATCCCCTCCTTCCCTGGCGTCAGCCTCTCCTGCCTCCAAAGATCTCGCCTTCCAGGATGTGGCAGAGGGCTTTGGAGAGGGCTGGAGGTCATCTCAGAGTCCTTCTGCAAGTTCAGGCAGTGCCACCTCTCCCTGTAGTCCCTGGCACACGATGGGGTGTCTGTCTCTGGCTACATGGGAGTCCACTTTGCCTGCCTTCCTCCCCTCTCACTGTCCCCCTTCCTATTCTCTAGGGTCTGAAAGGAGACCGAGGAGCCACCGGAGAAAGGGGCCTTGCAGGCCTTCCAGGCCAGCCCGGCCCCCCTGGACACCCTGGCCCCCCGGTAAGATCCCACATCCTACAGCATAGCCCGGGGGAAAGAGTCAGTTGGCTCAAGGCCCACTGAGCACAGCACAACATATCTGGGGTCTCCAAGGAAGGAGAGGCTGGCAGCATGGCAGGATGGCAGCGTGGCGTTCGGGCCTGAGGATCATGCTGAATTTGGAAGGACAGGCCCTGCAAGGTAGTGCTGTGCCAGGCTGCACACGAGGTCCTGCCCATGACGGTGCCTCAGCATCAACCTTCTGCAGACCCCTCGGCTACGTGTCCCTGTTCTGCCTCTTCCCCTTCCCCAGGGGAGCTTGTCGGTAACCACAGAAAATCTTGCTAAATGTCAGGAACCAGAAATGAAGTGCTGTTACTGTAACTTCCTGAGGTCCTCAGAAACCAGGACTTGGTCTCAGCTCACGTTTAACACTAAGAGCGCTGATGTATCGGTCACCGACGTGTGCCGAACGGTGGACTAAGTGCTTGCTGTGCATTTCATCTTAATCTGTGCCGCAGCCCCATTTAGTGGATCTGATTGTCCCCATTTTACAGATGAGGAAACGGGGGCTCTGCAAGTTTAGGCAGGTTGCTGGGAGTCACATAGCTAGTGGGTGGAAGAGCTCTGACTTGATCCCAGCCTGCCTGATTCCAGAACTCATGTCCTTAGCCACGCTGCAAATCTACCTCTCTCAAAAGTTCCAGACAGGTGAACCCCATCAGGTGCAGCTGATTGCCAGGGTCAGGGATGAAAAGTCTTCTGGGAGAGCAAAGGCAGGGACCAAGGTCTCCTGGGACCCATCAGGATGCTTTCCATCAACGCAGACTTTTTCTGGGGGGCAGCAGCAGTGACCGTGGGGCTGGTGGCCTGGGCTGGGGTGTTTGACTCCAGTCAGCCCATCTGCCAGGCGGGCCCAGTCTCACCACGCCTGTTCGCTCTGATTCCTGCCAGGGACCCTGCCTCCCTCCTTGCAGGCTCAGGAGCCTCCATGGCCCCTGGATGAATCTCCTACTTACCTGGCAATCAGAGTCCTCTTCCCCAGCAGCCACCAGAAGGGAGGCTGCCTTGCTGGTCTCGGGGAGGGGGCCGGCTCAGGCCATTCATGTGTTCATTCAGCAAACGTTTAACATAGATTCAGAGCCAGGGAGTGTGCAAGGTGCCGGGATCCAAGCACACAGCAAGGCAGGCACAGTCTGTGCTTCCCTTGTAAAGCTCTTGTAGACAGGGGCTGGGAGCTGTTAGGGCTCTGGGATCAGGCTGGAGTATGGGGTGGGGGTCTAAGTTTCCACGGCCTGTGCCCAGATTGTCAGAGGGTGAGGGCTGGAGGATCGTGGCCTCTGGGTGGAACAGGGGGCTGGGCTTGTCCCGTGTACAAAGTGAGGCATCTGACACCAAACGGGGTTGGAGCTCCTCACGTCTCCAATGCTTCTCTACTCCCCAGGGCGAACCTGGTACGGACGGTGCAGCTGGCAAAGAGGTACAGTTGTACTTGGTCTTCTCTGTTTCCTTGGGGATGCTTCTCGCTCCTCGCCTTGCCCTGACCCCTCTTCATTTTTTTCGGTAAACATTCCCTCTATGTACGGGCTGTCTCTGGAAATTGTTAACCCTTGTTGTCCCGGGGAGAGGAATTAGAGACTTGAGGCCAAGGATGGGAGTGAGACTTGTTTTACCTTTTTTTTTTTTTTTTTAAACCCTGTACCTGGTCAAAAAGAAACAACAACAATAATAATGATGATGACAATAACTTCCAAACAAACATCTCCTGGGTACCAGGTCTTTCCAGGCCCCCCAATATGCCACAGACTGGCCCTCTCATTCTGACTGCTCACCTCTCTTCATCTGTGATGGGGGCCCGGCCAACAACATGCTTAAACAAGGCCATGCCCCAGAGGACATCATTTTCCCTTCTAGCTGTCAGCCCCTCTGTGGGCAGGGGGGCTGCGCTCCTGTCTCACACAGAGCCTGGCTGGACACACCTGGGGGCCTCAGGCTGTGGAAGGGGCCTCTTCACTGCTCCTCCCTCCCCAGGGAGCCTCACAGATGCTGCCCGGACTTCACCTCTGACTTTTGCTTTCCTCTAGGGACCCCCTGGAAAGCAGGGATTCTATGGGCCTCCTGGTCCCAAGGTGAGTGGGCACTGGCTGGGCTTGAGAGGAGAAGCTCATGAGTGGATGAAGCCCGGCTGCAAGTTACGGCTTTAGCCACAGAGAGGAGACACAGGAAGGCCAGTTGGCAGGGGAAAAAAATGCAGAACTTGGAGCAGGAAAGTGTCTGAAAATTTCTCACATGGGGTCATTAGCTGTGGTTGGGGGGAAGGAAATCTCCAGTTCATTCACTCACTGATTGGCTGATTAATTCATTCATTGTTTCCACTTCCTGAGCACTCCCTTGTTCCCGCTCACATTCCCGGCCCTTGTCCTGGCCTCAGGTAAACAGAGGTCCCTGAACCATAGGTGCTCACGATAGACCAGTCACACTTACACTAGGGATTGGCAAGTTTTCCAGAAGACATGAGACATAGCGCTGTGGGATGAGAGCGAGGAGCACCCAACCCAATCTGGGGAGTCGGAGACGCTGCAGAGAGAACGGGAACACTTCAGCTCAGGAGGGGTGCACTGGGTAGAGAGAGATGAGGGGAAGGGCATTTCAGGCCAGGAGGACCACAACAACACGGCAGAATCAGAGAATCATCACCAGTGAGGTCTGGTGGGCGGCAGAGGGTGGGGAGAGGAGGCTGAGGAAGGAATGACCAGGACCACATAATGAATGGCCTTGCATTCCCGGCCAATGAATGAGTGCTTTATCCTGAAGACATTTGGGAGCCATCAGAATTTCTAAGCAGGGAGTAACACCAGGAGAACTGTCTTCTAGAAGGACCACTTTGGGGCAGTGAGGTGGAGTGACCTGTCAGAATGCTGTGGTCACAGTCTAGAGGGAGACGCTGGGGGCCCAGTGGGAGGATGGAAAGAAAAGAGCAGATTGGTGAGACATCATGATGTAAATTTGACAGCACTAAGTATCTATCTTTGTAGGGTGATCCAGGAGCTGCAGGACAGAAGGGCCAGGCAGGAGAGAAGGGGAGAGCCGGCATGCCTGGTGGACCTGGCAAGAGTGGTTCCATGGGGCCTGTTGGGCCACCGGGCCCTGCAGGAGAGAGAGGCCACCCTGGAGCTCCAGGGCCTTCGGGGAGCCCTGGCTTGCCTGGTGTGCCTGGCTCCATGGTAAGGGGGAAGGCTGGCAGCCGTGGGCACTGTCCCATAGAGCAGGCATGTGGGGTGGAGCTCGGACCATCTTCCAAGCTCCTGCTGACATTCTGCGGGAAAGAGCCTGGCTCCCATAGAGGGCAGCTCTTAACTGTGTGTGGAAGGGTGGGGATGACAGGACCCTCTCCCCAGAAAAATGCACTTAAGCACAAAATGTTTTGTACCATATCTGGGTGGTTAGGACTTTGGATTAAGAATCTACGGAGGTTGCTGTGAGCCGAGATCGTGCCACTGCATTCCAGTCTGGGTGACAAAGTGAGACTCTGTCTCAAAAAAAAAAAAAAGAATCTGTGGCAGACTCCTCGGACCTTTGCCTTCCTCCCCATCCTTTATTTCCACAGAGGAAAATGCCAGGCTTGGAAGTATAACTGAGGCAGGTTTTCTTCTCTTTCTTCAGGGAGACATGGTGAATTATGATGAAATCAAGAGGTTCATCAGACAAGAGATCATTAAAATGTTTGATGGTAACTGGCAGCCAGCTGGGTGGCAGTGGGTGCTGCCTGCCCTTCCTTGTGACTTCTCTGCCCTGCCTTGGCCTCTTTTTCCTTAAAGCTCAATGTCCTCCTGCTCTCACCCTCCACACACTCACAGGCCTGGGGTTGACAGGCAGATGTTCAATTATCCTTCAGACCTTCCTTGTCACCTGCTCTGTTCAGAGATAAAATGATTCCCTCCCGCATTCCCCAAGCCCCCACTTGCGCAAAGGAGACAGACAAGAAAATTGGTATCAAACGAGTCTGCCTGAAGTGAGCTCTAAATACAGGGGCGAGCGGCACTGTAAGATGGCTGGGGTGGTTTATTTGAAGTGTTTTTTTCTGTTCATTTGTTCATCCAACATTGATGTGCCAGGGACTGGGGAAAACACAGGCCCTGTCCTGAAGGGGCTGGACGTCTTGCTTGGGAAGCAGACCTTGAATGCCAAGCAGGGAATCCGGACTTTATTCTGAAGCCAGCGGTGAACTAATGAGGGGCGTTGGAGCAGAGATGCCATAGTCAGATCTGTGCTTTGGAAGGATCTCCATGGGGAGCGATGTGGAGGCCAGGATGTGGGAACCCCCTTGCGAGATCCACCCCCATACTCCTTGCCCTGACATCCCTGTGAAGGAAGGCTGCTGTGGACTCCATGCTGGTGACCTATATGCAGCATCTGCGGTCATTCTGAGTCCCTGGGGGACCCTCTGACCTGTCCCTGTCCTTGTCCTTTTTTTACAGAGAGAATGGCTTACTACACCTCCAGGATGCAGTTCCCCATGGAGATGGCGGCGGCTCCGGGACGACCAGGGCCTCCAGGGAAAGACGGCGCTCCGGGCAGGCCAGGCGCTCCAGGGTCACCTGGGCTCCCTGGTCAGATTGGCAGAGAAGGACGGCAGGGCTTGCCAGGAGTGAGAGGTAGCTCTGCCCTACAGTTCCCAAGGGACACGTGTTGTTCTTTGGGGCAGGCCTAAGTATTCTATGAGGTCTGTTGTGAATATGGGATGTGTGTGTGTATGTGTGTGTGTGTGTGTGTGTGTGTGTGTGTTTCAAGTAATCTGACTGGCTGTGTCATTTTTCTGCTCAGGGACAGGACTTATTTTATTTCTTTTGTTCCAGGACTGCCTGGTACCAAAGGTGAAAAGGGGGACATTGGTATTGGCATTGCAGGAGAAAATGGTCTTCCCGGCCCCCCAGGTAGGAAGTACCACCATTTGAGACCATGAATCCAGAGCAGCAGAGACCCCTTTTCTTTCTGTTTCTTCTATGACACAGCTGTGTCAAACTCCAAATAACGACAGGCCAGTCAACCACATTTATAGGAATGCCATTGTGTGCAAGACACTCTGCCAGGGCCTGTGGGGATGTGGGGGCGGAAGACTCAGTACCTGTCCTTAAGTCCTAAATTGGGCTAGCATGACGCAGTAGGAGAGAGCTGCATGGAGGTGGGGCCGAGGAACTCGAGTTCAGGTTCTACTCAGCACCTCACTGGCTGTATACCTTGAAGAGGCCACTGAGGCCCTTTGGAAGTCCTCTCTAAGATGAATGCTTGGCTATACAGCCTGAAAGAGAATGGCCAAAGCCTGATGACCTGGCTCTGAGACCCAGCATCACAACTTACCAGAGGTGCAACCTCTCTGAGCCTGTGTCCTCATCTACAAAATTAGACAATAGCTTCTTTCTCAGGAAATTGTGCAGATTCAATGAATAATGCATCAAAAGCACTGAGCCCTGTGCCTGGCACATGGAAGTTCTAAATAAAACTTGCCAGCAGTATTGTTACTGTTAAATCAACGTGAGGATCAGACTAGGTCTTCATGAAAACATGTGGTAACTTGAGAAACAGTCATCAAATGTAAGGTATTATCTGATGCCATTATGGCTTTTTTTCCCCTTATGATCTGGGTCTTCTGATTTTCCCTCTGTGGCCCTTCCCTCCCTAGGTCCTCAAGGTCCTCCAGGCTATGGCAAGATGGGTGCAACAGGACCAATGGGCCAGCAAGGCATCCCTGGCATCCCTGGGCCCCCGGGTCCCATGGGCCAGCCAGGCAAGGCTGGCCACTGTAACCCCTCTGACTGCTTTGGGGCCATGCCGATGGAGCAGCAGTACCCACCCATGAAAACCATGAAGGGGCCTTTTGGCTGAAATTCCCCACCTGCCTTTGGATGAAGGACTCCGTTGGGAATAAATGGCCAAAGCTTATAGAACTCTGTGACAGGTTGTGAATGTTTTTGTTGTTGTTGTTGTTGTTTTTAATTGCTGTTAATATTTTTTAAATAATAAAGAAACAAAACTATCTGCCCTTTCCCTTCCAGTGGGTTCCTCTGGCGCTGCAGCCAGAGCTCCCTGTTGTCCTCCTTTTCTCATTTAGTCCCAGGATCAAGAAAGGGCATTTCGGGTACAGGGGCATATACCTGTGGTCCTGGCTATTCAAGGGGCGGAGGTAGGAGGATCGCCTGAGCCCAGGAGTTTGAGACCACTCTAGGCAACATAATAAGACTCAGTCTCCAAAAACTAAAAAATGAAGGGTATTTCCCTCTTTGCCTGTGGTCAGCCAGTAGCGCTGTGGGATTCTGCTGGATGGGGGCAGCTGATGATCCTTTGCTCCCCGGGATCTTGTGCCCTGTTCTTCATGCCTACGTCTCTTGAGTTCGAGAAGGAGCATCATTCAGCCCCTCCTCTCAAGTGAACCGAAGCACGTTGGAAGGCCCCACTTCCGGCTTTAAAGGTCCCTCCCTATTTGATTCCCTAAAGCAACCCGTGTTCGGTGCCCCACCCACTCTTTGCCCATCCACTTCACCTTGTCAGTGTGACCCAGAGCCTGTCCGGGTTGCACCCTGGGAAAATGCCACCTGGTGCTGAGGTGTGTTCATCTGCCTGGAAGCCCTTCCAAGCATGAAGGCGCTTCTCGATGCTCCAGTAATTCTATGATTAGAAAACCTGTGCAAACAGGAGAGAAGACAGGCTCCAGCTCTGTCCTAGGCAGCCAGGGAATGCTTCTCTGGGAAATGAGATGGAACCTTCTGCCTGTACCAATGCATGGCCCCGTCACTAGCTCTCCATAAGTGCTTCCAGCAATGACTTTCTGGAGGGCAAATAACATCTCCTGTTATTCTTCGTTATTCTAATATATGTGGTACTTTTCCTGTACATCTTAGCCTAGGCCTTTAGAAACAGCCAGGTTGTATCAGTACAAAGGGGTCGTGGGCAAGCCACGAGCAGATCTAAGCTCATGGTCCTCAAAGTCCACTGGAAGTTTGGTGATCTATCTGTTGTCTCCTTCTCCCTATGTAAAAAAGGCTAGGAAGGGGAAAAAAAGACAGTGAATTGAATATTATAGAAACATTCTCTCTTGAGCTTCTTCCCTCTCCACTTTTTAGATCGCTTGTCCTGATGGGCTGGCCCCAGCTATCTGGAAGGTTTATTCAAGTTGGATACACTTCAAAGGACTCAGAGCAGGCTCAGAAATGTACCCAAAGTCTAGATGCTTATCCAAACTGCCTGAAGCCTTCAAACCGGCTGTCAAATCTCTGCAGAGCTGGTATTTCTAGCACATTTCTGAAAATTCCCTTCTCTAGTTGGGTCCCAAATACCAGGAGACCAGCCTATTGATGGCTTTTCAGAACCTTTGCCCTATTTTTTTTTTTCCTGCCAGGAGCAAAGGTGTGCTGGTGGCCAGAAGAATGAAATCGGACTCCTGAGCGTGCCCGAGTATCTCATGTGATGTTTTTAGATAAAGGAGGAGCTGATTCTTTTTTCATCCCTCCCCAGCTATTCTCAGTTAACCCTGGTTCTAACATAAAACATTAAAAAGCAAAGGCATCATTTTTGCATTGAAGTAGCGGCCAGGTTTTGGACAGTGGAAGAGGACAGATGTTAAAGCACTCCCATTGGAAGGCCAGCTTCCTCTTTCAGCCTAGTCTGCCGAGTACCAGCTGATGACAGGCCTTGTGGTGAGGAGCACGTTGGCGCCGGCAGAAAGAAAGAGACGCAAGGACCAGCTGTGGAATTGAGCAGGTTGGCTTTGAAGGCCAGAGGGGAAAAGCTACTGAGGAAACATCAAACTCATCTCCTTTAAGGGTCACCAGGGAATCAATCCTTATAGAGCAAATGATGCCTTCTTCACTTTTCTTCCTGAGTCAAATTCATGCTACTCTTAAGGGATTCTACGACAGGCTAGGTTTAAGCTTTCATGATTTGAATGCATGTCTCCCCGGAGTTTGAAATTGCTGTATTTTCTTGGACCATGAAGAACCAGATGGAAAGCTGAATTTTATAGTCTCTTCTGTTATGTGGTCAGCAAAAAATCCATGGATCTTGCTTATCAGTTCAGGAGCTGGGTAAGCTGAAGAGAAAGCAAGGAGGGGCATGTGTCGTCCATCCCTCCTAGGCAGCCTTTGCGCGTTACAACCCCGTTATCCTTCTGTCTTCATTTCTTAACCTACTCCAGGCTTTCGAGGCAGCACACAGATCATTCAGATTGGAAAAGTCTAACTTGATGAGTGCATTCCTCTTCCTACTTTGTCCCAGGGACTCTACTAGGCTCTGGGGATCCCAAGGCAAACTACACAGATATGGTCCCTGCCCCCACAGCATCCACAGGGAGAGCAGACAGTTAAACAAGCACCTACAGTACAGTGGGATGATAGGGCAGTGCCAGGTACAGGAGAGTGCACAGCTGGGGAACCTAACCGTGTCTAGACGAAGAGATGGATTCAGGCAGAGGGAACAGCATGTGCCAAGGCCCAGAAACGACTGGGTGCAGCAGGCTGAGTGACGGGAGACAGGACAGTGTGATTGGATTTTGGAGCATGAGCAGGGGAGACAGTCGGAAGCCCCTGGTGGGTTTCTCACAAAGGTGTGTCGAGTCAGGTTTGCTGAGTGGGGAGCCAGCTGATGGCAGTGTGAAGGGTGGGGCTGGAGGGTCCTTAATTTGAGAAACCCTCTGCTCAGTAAGATGGAGAAAAGACTGCTGTGTATTTATTCTGCAGAGAAAAATCTAAACTTTGATGCTTCTGGAATTTAAATCTTCCTTTTTGTCATAATATTTTCCTCTGTCGCTTGAATTCAACAGAATCTAATTAGACTCTTTCTTCATCTGGGGTCTGTTAACCCCTTTACAAGACTAGATTTTTTTTTTTTTGGAGGTCGGGAGATGGAGTCTCAGTCTGTCACTCAGGCTGGAGTGCAGTGGTGCGATCTCGACTCACTCAATCTCCACCTCCCAGGTTCAAGTGATTCTCCTGCCTCAGCCTCCGGAGTAGCTGGGACTACAGGCACAAGCCACCATGCCCAGCTAATTTTTGTATTTTTAGTAGAGACAGAGTTTCACCATGTTGGCTAGGCGGGTCTTGAACTCCTGACCTCAGGTGAGCCGCCTGCCTCAGCCTCCCAAAGTGCTGGGATTATAGATGTGAGCCACCGCGCCCGGCCACGGATTTTTTTTTTTTTT
The DNA here is from genome assembly GCF_028878055.3 of Symphalangus syndactylus. Taxonomy (NCBI): domain Eukaryota; kingdom Metazoa; phylum Chordata; class Mammalia; order Primates; family Hylobatidae; genus Symphalangus; species Symphalangus syndactylus. Next base: position 145,830,437 of record NC_072441.2, read on the forward strand.
TTTTTTGTGGTGCTGGAGATCCCAAAGGACTAGATCTTTTTTGTGGCTGTCCTGAGCAGTTTATGGGAATAGACGATGTCAATGTACTCTCCTTATGATCCCATAATGGAAGGGGAGTGTGGCCAAATTGCCACGTCTGCTGTTCTCATTCCTCTGTTGCTTCTGTGGAAAGTTGCAAATCATCCTCTGATCCACAGCATCCAACTGGAATTTAAATTTCAGAACTGGATCTAGTTGGAATCAAAGAGAATTAATTCCATAATAATTAGGTGGGTGTTGGTATTCCTTCTCAGTAAGCCTTACAGAAGCTTGGTGCAGAGCCAAGTGGCTCCTGGGAGGCTGTGTCTCCAGGGGAGGCAATATTTTCCAGTGGACGGGCCTTTCATTACCAAGCTCTGCCTCACCTCTAATGGGTCAACCGCAGGGCTTCCACGAACTCAGGAAAGTGCTCTGTGTTCTAAAAAAAAGGCTGGAATCCATGCTTTCCCCTTGGGCTACAAGTGAAACAATAACAGGAACTTCTCCACCCACCTCTGTCTGCCTCAGGTAGTTGAGGTTTTGGAAGTGAGTTGATTGTTTTTCAGTCTTAGGAAGATCCTGATCTCTCTTTTATCCAGCCCCCTCCAAAACAAACATACCTGGGCCTGTGTGGGTCCTCAGAGGCACAGCCCTGGCTGTTGGCTTTGGCACGTCCCTGACTCCCTAAGAGAAGACGTGGATGCCCCATCCACGAAATAGCACAGACCTCCCACAGATAGTTCTCCTAAGCCCTTTGCTGGGCATAGGGGAATGGGGGCAAATAATTCTCATAGGAGTTGGATTCTCATCACCTAGAACAGAGCCTGGCAAGAGGTGGGAACTCAATGGGATCATATGTTTGTGGAATAAATGAGTGTGTGTCACATGACTCCAGTTTGCAGGCCAGCTTGTCACTGTTCTCTCTCCAGGCAAATACCCCCTTGACCTTCAACCTTCTTCCCTTCTGAAGTTTTGCAGCTCAATTCCGCCAATATTTTTTGAACTGGGGGTTTAGAAAAGTAAAGAAGGCACAATCTACTAACTATTAAATACTGAGTAGTTAAAAAAAATGCAGACCTGGGATCAAGTCCTACTTCTCCATTTATCTTTTTTCTGTTTCCCCAGACAGAGTCTCTCTGTTGCCCAGGCTGGAGTGCAGTGGTGCAAACACAGCTCATTGCAGCCTTGACCTCCTGGGCTCAAGCAATCCTCCCACCTTGGCCTCTGGAGTGGCTAGACTCCAGACACATGCCACCATGCCTGGCTAATTTTTTAAAACTATGTTTTGTAGAGATAGGGTCTCACTATGTTGTCCAGGCTGGTTTCGAACTCCTAGGCTCAAGTGGCCCTCCTCCCTGCCTCCCAAAGTGCTGGGATTATAGGCGTGAGTCACTGCGCCTGGGCTCCATTTATCTTTTTGATAACAGGAAGGTCACTTAACGTCTCTGAGCCTACAGCTCCTCATTATAAATGGGTAATAGTATCTATCTCAAAAGATTGTGGTGAAAATGAAATAACACATATTACTTAGCACAATGTCTGGCACCTAGTAAGCACTCAATACATGATAATAATAACTACTAACATTGGATTCATGCTAGGCACTATTCTAGGTGCTGAGGTTAGAGGACTACATAAGAAAATGACAATTCTACAATATACATGTAAACAAACTGGACAATTCAACTAGTGACACATATCATGAACAAATAAGATAGATGATGGGAATGCGTGGGGGGCAGTGTCAAGAAACTCCCCCCCTACTAGAACACCTAGTGTTCTAGGTGATGAGAAATCCCTCCCCACCCCCAACTCAGTGATATCTGAACTGAGACCTGGATGATAAGGAGAAGCCAACCAGTGAAAAGTCAAGGGAAGAATATCCCAGACAGAGGGAAGGGCTAGTCCAGAGACCTGGAGGCAGGAATGTGCAGGCAGTCAGAGACCAGCCAAAGCCAACATCCAGGCATGAGCTCTGTACATTCCAGGAGTGGCACAACCAGGCCGGCATGGCTGGAATGAGGCAAGGAGGACAGCAACAGCAAGAAATGAGGCTGGAGATGCTGGTATGTGTGACCATGAATGTCATTAGGATGAGTTTAGCTTTTATTATAAGAGTGATGGGAAGTCCCCAGGGAGTTGAAGCCAAGGAATAAGATAACCACTCTGGCTGCCTGTGGAGAAAATGAAGTGTGGGGAGAAGAGTGAGAGCAGGAACATTGGTCAGTCGGCTATTGTAGTGATCCAGGCACGGATGATAGTGTCTTGGACTACAGTGATAGTGAGAACAGGGAGAAAAGAGCAGATGTGTACATGTTTGAATCAGAGCAAATGGAGATGAGGGAGGTGAGGCAGTGTGTGAAGAAAAAAAGGACACACAGGAATGATCTTAGGTTTTCAGCCTGAGAGACTGGGTGGATTTTCTGAGATGGAGAGGAATGGGTTTTGGGGAAAACACCAAAAGAAAACTCTTATACAAGGCAGGCTGGAATACCACACAGTGACAGTACCAAGTGCAAAGGGGGAGTGGCAAGAGAGAGTGGCTAACTCTGGAGCTAAGGGGAATGTGGGAGGGTTAGGTGGAGAATGGAATTGGAACTGAGCCTTGCAGGACTGGAGATGGGAGGGCTGCTGGTCCGGGTGAAAGGAGTGGTTTGAACCTAAGTTTGGGGCATGAGCAGGTACAATAAGCTCATTTTCAAATTTACACATTTGTTCCTGTCAGCTAAGAAAACTGAAATTTAGAAAGGTCAAATAACTTGCCAAAATAAAATGTGGTAGATATACACCGTGGAATACTATGCAGCCATAAAAAAGGAACAAGATCCTGTCCTTTGCAGGGACGTGGATGGAACTGGAAGCCATTATCCTCGGCAAACTAACAGAGAAACAGAAAACCAAACACCGCATATTACCACTTATAAGTGGGAGCTGAATGAGGACAGCACATACACACACTGGGGTCTGTTGGAGCGTAGAGTGAGGTGGGAGGAGGGAGAGCATCAGGAAGAATAGCTAATGGATGCTGGGCTTAATACTTAGGTGATGGGATGATCTGTGCGACAAACCACCATGGCACACATTTACCTATGTAACAAACCACATCCTGCTCATATACCCCGATCTTAAAATAAAAGTTGGAAATTAAAAACAAGCAAAAAAACTTGCCTAAGGTGATACAGTCAGAAAGTGATAAAACAAAGATCCTCCCTCCAAAGCAGAAGTGCTGAATGGTGGAACTGAGCACAGAAATACAGAGCAGCAGAAGGGGCCGGAAGATTGGAAAGTTGAGGTTGGGCCAGATTCTGAAGGGCCTGGAGTGCCAGTATGAAGAGACTGGACCTTATTTTGTAGGCATGGATGAAGAGCATCCATTGTAGGCTGTGCAATGGGCAAGTGGCACGATCAGCATTGTGATTTTGGAAAGTGCACTTGGTTAGATAGATGGGCTAGACTGGATAACACTTCATAACATTTATTCATTTATTTTAATAATCGTGTCCGTCGCTATACTAGGTACTGGAGTTATAATGACAAGCAAAAACAGACAAAATCCTAGCCCACATGGAAGAACTTGACAAAGTAATCAAATAAGCACACAAATAGTGTAGAAACGGAACACTGAGTGGCAAGTACGTGGTGCTGAGATCACTCAGTTGCCAGGATTTGACCTACGATGGGGACCGACCTAGAATTCCCTGCTGAGAACTGGACATCCATTGACCCCGGTTCTAGGCCATCCACTGTGAGCTAGGGCAAGTCAATTGCCTCTCTGCACCTCAGTTTCCCCATTTATGAAGAAAGAGGCACTAGATAATTCAATTTTCCTCCAACTCTAACGATCTGGGTTTTTTTTCTCCCAAGACCACAGATCTGTATCCCACTACAAGGGTACTAACTGGTACCCAGTATCCTGACATTAGAGGAGTAATTCCGCCACCGCCTCTCCCTACTGGGAAGAGTCGGTCGGTTCCCCGTTGTCAGGGCAACCGCCTGGCCACCGCCCCTCCTCTCCTTTCCTGCGGCTCCTCTGCGGAAACTCAGGGGGCTACGCCAGCAATTACGTCACTATCATGCGTCCCACTTGCCAGGTTACAACATGGCTACCACAGCAACACCCCACCCAGGCTTCTCACTAAATATCCCAACCTGACCACCGCTTGGGCCCACTCCACCTCAGGAAAAGGAGGAACATTAGCGCCGGTACAGCCGCCAAGACTTCCGGAAGCTCCATCAATCACTTAGCTCTCCTGGTCTCTCGGGTAGGCATCCGCCCCCCGCTCCCATCGTCACTTCCGTTGGCCGACAGCGCCCAAGATTGACAGGCGCGGACGTCCAGTCAGATGCGGGCCCAGCCACAAAGCCGAAACGAGGGGCGGGTTTGAGAGCGGAAAGCCCCACCCCTTGCCTGCGTGTGACGTCAGAATCGCCATGGCCAGCTATCCGTACCGGCAGGTGAGTGTGTGAGGGGCCCGCGAATCCAGGTAGCGGCCGTGCCAAGCGCAGGCCCGGCGCCCCCCCTGCTCTTTCTCCCCGCTTTCTCCGCGCCCTTCCCACGATAGGTTCGCTTCAGCGAGGCCTTGCGCTGTAGAAAACCGAAAAGGGACCGTCGGTCGCGCCCTGCTCACGTCATGAAGGACCGCACATTCGCGAGGTCGTGTCGCGCTCCCTTTGACGTCGCTCACGCGAGGATTTGGGGACCTTGGACCCCACATGTCCAGGCTGGCGCTGGCCTGGGCTCCGCAGCCTCCCAAGGCCCCCACGGGGGCTTTGGGCGGGGGCATCAGCCATGACCGGACGTTTAGAGTTCTGGTTCCGTCGATCTCATTTGGGGCGTCGGATAAAAATCCAGGCTTCCGGACCCACCCCACACTGCATCAGAGTCACCAGGAAACTCTGGTTGTAGCAGGCGCCACAAGTGAGCTGGGTTGACCACTGACTTAGTTCAACACCGCCATTTCGCTTGTAGAAAAGTGAACCCCGAGAAGACACAGAACTTAGCTGAAGTCAGCAGGCAGTCAGGCAGCAGGGCCGAGGTCAGAACCCGGCTATCTTCAGATGCCTCTTCCCCAGCGTATCCTGATTCAGTCAGGAATACCGCAGCAAGGTGATTCTGTGGCCAGAATTCTTTGTTGGGTGACAGTAGGTTGTTGAAGTGCACTTTGGTGTCAGAGGTAGGTTCATATCTTAGCTCTACCACCTAAATAGCTGTGAGCCCTTGAGCAAGACGTTTTGCCTTTCTGAGTCCAGGTTTCCTCCTGTAAAGTAGGGCCGAATAATAGGATCTGTCTCATAAAGCTGTTGTGGAGAGTCAGGAGGTGATGCTTACGAAGCGTTTGGTACATAGTGAGGTGTAACGTGTGTTGCCCTTTAGCATTTTGATTTTTACTAGACTTCTAAAAGGCCAGTGCCCCGAGGGTCCTCAAAATAGACCCCTCATTTTACAGAGGAGGAAATGAAGCCCACAGAGGCCTGCGACCACACAGTTATTTAGGAGATGAAATCCATGCAGGAGATGTGGGAAAACAAGATCAATTGTGTATTACGCAGTGCTCAACTGAGTTTAGTCACAGGCCAAAAGATGTAACAGTCCTTCCAGGGAGTGCAGTCTTGTGCGGGTTACACAGTATTTGGACTTCCATTATCCTAATCACGAAGGCCCTATCGGCATGCAGGTATTATTACCCCTAATTAACTGCTGAGGAACAAACCCAAAGAGGTTAAGTGGCTTCCCAAAAGTCACACGTAGTAAGTGAGGGTGAGGCCATGACCAGAGCTTAGGACTTCTCTTATTGCATACTTAGAGAGAGGCCAGTGCGGGCTGGAGTTAGGAGGAAGTGTAACATAGCAGTTGTTTCCTAAAGTCCGTTCCATTTGCTGAGTCTTGTGAGGTTTTAATAGATATTGTTAATATAGGAGGATTCTGTAGAACTAAAGTTTTGGAAATACTCTTGTTAAGTATAGCTGAATAAGTTTTTTGACCACAAGCCATTTCAGAATTCTTAATTTGCTAATATACATTGTAAATCTTCCAGAAAGGAATATGATACACAGTATTTCTTAAACGTATCTAACCATAGAAACTCCCCCTCCCCGCTTTCTTTTCAGATGTCTGGTCACTTTTTTGACTCTAGTATTTCTGAGGAAAAAACATCCATAGTGCCTTGTTTCCCAGTGGCTGGTCTTCTGCCTCAGAATCATCTGAGAGCTTGTTTAAGAAAGCACACTTTTGGGTCGCACGTCAGACCTGTTCTGTACCCAGGAATCTACATGCTAATAAGCATTAGGGACAATTTGTGTGCATCCTAAAAGCAGTGACAGGTTAGACAGAACTGTGCTAGAATTCTAGCTGTATTACTTAATAGTTATATACCCTTGGACAAACCAAGGGCTCCGAGCCTCAGCTTCCTCACCTGTATAAAGGGAGAAATAATGCCTATGAAAAGGGCTAAAATGGGGTTAAAATGCAGGGAGCCTGGCATGTTGCTAGTGCCTAGTACATGCCAGTGTCTGGTGGCAGCTCTTGCTGCCGTGACTGCTCTCATGATGCCGTGCTGCCTGGGCTATTCCTGGAGTGAAATACTGAAAAGGAGCACAGAGAGAAGAGTCTGGAATAGGAAAAGAAATGTTGCTTTTTTTCCTACCATACCCTTGTCCGCCTCCTGGTCTCAGGTGTTCTAAGAAAGGAAATGAGTTGTTTTAAAGCATCTCAGTCAGTGCTGCCTCCCCTCCACCCACTACATCACTTTGGAGGATTCCAGCCTATTGTTAGGAGTCAGAATTCCTGTAATTTTCCACTGCTTCCAGTCCAGGGTACCCAAGCAGGGACTGGGTATTGGAGAAGTAAAATTCAAGCCCCCTTTGGTCCTATGGGGGAACCAGCTTGGTGGATCTCAGTGCTTAAGAGCTTAGTTTCTGAGGCCAGAGAGAAACTAATCCCTGCTTTGTCACTCCCTTGCAGAAGTTTGTTGCAAAAGTCTGAGGCTCAGTTTTCCCTTTTTTGAAAAAAAATTTATTTGTTTATTTTTGAGACAGAGTCTCGCTCTGTCGCCCAGGCTGGAGTGCAATGGCACAATCTTGGCTCACTGCAACCTGTGTCTCCTGGGTTCAAGCAGTTCTCCTGCCTCAGCCTCCCAGGTAGCTGGAATTACAGGTGCACGCCACCACACCTGGCTAATTTTTTGTATTTTTAGTAGAGACGGGGTTTTGCCGTGTTGGCCAGGCTGGTCTCAAATTCCTGACCTCAGGTAATCCACCTGCCTCAGCCTCCCAAAGTGCTGGGATTAGAGGCATGAGCCACCACGCCTGGACTAGTTTTCCCTTCTTTAGAATGGGGTCATAATAGTATCTACCTCAGAATTACTCTAAAGATTAAATGAGATAATCCACGTAAAGTGCTAGGTATGGTGTTGGGCACGTAGAATACTCCAAGTGGAGGAGTAATGCAGTTCTGCAGATTGAAGAGGCAATATGATAAGTATTAAATGGGAGTAAGTGTAAGGTACAGCACGGGAGAGTGAGATACCTAACTCAGTCTAGGGGTGCATTTTAAAAAGAGGTAATATTTAAGCCAACAACTGAATCACTGGTAGAAATTAGCTGAGTGAAGAAAGGAATGATATTCCAGCAGAGGAAATAGCTGCACAAAGCCCATGAAGCAGGTAAGACAGCCTAGTATTTTGGAGGAACTTTAAGAAGTTCAGTGTAGTTGTAGTGATGTGGGGGAAAGGGGTAGGAAATATGACTAGAAAGGTAAGCAAGGGCCAGATCCCAAAGGGCCTTGTATGCCTTTTGGGGGAGTGTGACTTCATCCTAAGAGTAGTGAGGGAGCCAGTGAAGTGTTTTGTCCCATTTGTGCTTTGGAGCACTTACGGTGGGATGCTGTGAGAATGGATTGAAGCAGGAGAGACAGGAGGCAGGGATACCGATTTTGACGCTATTGAGGTAATCTAGGCTAAAGAGAACTGTGACCTGGTAGAGGAGATTTGAGAAGCACTTGGGAGGTAGATTTGAGAAAACTTGGCTTTAGGTTTGGGTGATTAGGCAGAACGGAGCTCCATTCACTGAGATGAGAACACAGGGAGGCATGGGTTTGGAGGGAAGGTCCAGGAGGCTGCTGAATATGTGGGTCTGTAGCTCAGGAGTGTTGAAGCTGGAAAGATTTGAAAGTGTGAGCACAGAGGTAATTAAAGTCTGGGGATGGTTCTTGGCTCATTGTTTATTGGTTGCATGCTTCTCTCCTATTTCAAGTGGCTTTGCTGGTGAATGCTTGAACTGCTCTTCTTGTCTTCCTGTGATTGTTTAACCCCTTAGTTTGGGCTTCCCACCTCCTCCTATGCACTTGAAGGGTAGCTCTGGGGTGCAAACCTGTCTTTGCAATGCTCCCTCCTCCATTTGTCATCAGGGCTCAGCTTGGAACAGCCTTTGATACCTTTAAGCTTCACAGGGGTCTTGAGGTTAGAAGACTGAGTCCTCAGAACTGGAAAGAAAAGAAAAAAATACCGGACTTTCTGAGCTGGTTATTTGGGAGGAGGTAAGCTCCCTACTGCTTGCACAAGTGCAGGTAGAGATTCCAGGTGGTTCTGCAGGTTTTCCATTATTAACTGAGAGGTTGGACTGAAGAGTCTTTGGGGTGTCTTCCAAAATGTGGCTCTCAAAGTGGGTCTAGGTGCTGGGACGAAAAAGAATAAGATTTTTCTGAGACTCCCCGATTTCTGGGCCTGAAGGCTCTGAGAGATCACCTAATCCAGCCTCCCCCTCTACCTCTGTTCACAGTAGAAATTCATTATATTTGACAAAGACATTTAGCACAATCCCTCGCACAGACACATGCTAGGCACTCACTCATTTATTGAGTGAACAAACAGAAGGGGGTAGTATAGAGTCATGCAGACCCTGACTTGAATCCCAACTTGCCCATTCTAGCTGCATGGTCTCAGGCATGTTATTAAACTCTACCCCTTAATTTTCTCATCTGCAAAATGGAGATGACACTGTTTACCTCACAGGACTGAGGATCAGTGAGAGCTGGTTGAACTGGAAGCGCCTAGCAGAGCCTCAGTAAATGTTCGTTGCCCCAGTCCCCCAGAGCGTCAGATGTAGCTTATTTGCAATCAGCCAGAGCCCTAGAGATAGTTTTTCTGTGTTGCTTCAGAAGCCGCAGTTACTGAACTCTTCCTATCTCCCCACCCCACCGGCCTTCACAATCTTGTGTTTATCAGCATGAAATAACTCTTGGAAAAACTCTGAAAAGGGCTGGGAGCATGGAGTAGTGTAAAAGAACGTGGAATCAGGGATGCTGTTTTTCATTTCTGGTTCAGACCTTTGCTAACAACTCAGTGACACTGGGTGACCCTCTGTGAGGTGGGGACCACCTCACCTTCTTGTGTAGCCTGGATTCTGTCTCAGTTGGCTCCACCTCCTTCATCTTGTGCAAGCTAGAAACCCGAGTCATTCACTTTCCTCACTCCTCCTCCATCTCTTTCCTAATCTAATTAGTCACCAAGTCATGTCTGGTCTATCTCTGAAATAGCTTCAGAATCTATTCCGTTCTCTTCATCCCCAAGTGTGCTGTCTGGTTCATGCCCTGCCTGCCCAGCACCTGGGCGACTGCCTCCCTCACTGGCTCATCCTCCACACCGCTGCTGGTTACTTCTCTAAACAAGGTTCTGATCACGTTCCTGTCCTATTGGAAACCCTTCTATAGTGCTCTGTTTTCTCTAGCATAAAGCCCCAACTAAACTCTTTAGAGTGGTGTTCATTTGTCCAAATATTTGTGGAGGCTTGCAGGTGCCAGGCACTGTGCTGGGCCCTGGGATACCATGATGAGTGAGGCCGTGTCTGCCCCTGGGGAGCTTACTGTTGGGTGAGGGAGATGCTAGACAGACAGAAACTACTCTTAGACACTGATAACTCACGGCTAACTGAAATGCAGTGGGAGAGGTGCTTGGCCAAGGAGTGTATAGAGGGCCTGCCTTTCTGGGTTCACACTGCATTCTTGGCTCTGCAGTTTAACTCATTCCCTGAATGCACTATGCTTACTCTTAAGTCTGTGCGTTTGTCTTTCTTCTCCCTTCTGTCTGGAGTGTCCTTCCCTGCCTGCCTTTTGGAGAATGTCTATGCATCCTTCAAGGACCAGTTCCAATATCACTGCCACTTCCTCCAGGAAGCTTTCCTTGACCCACTTCATACATTGTTCATTTATTCATTCTGCAAACAGCACAGATTCCTCCATTTAAGCTTCCTTGATAGCACATAAGTAGATTTTTCTGATGGCACTGATCAGATTGTATCACAATTATCTGTGGCCTCCTTAAGGGCAGGACTTCATTTACTTGTGTCCTCAGATCTACTACAGAGCCTAGTACAATATCGTCACTCTGAAAATGCGTGCTGAATGAAGTCTTTCAGCAGCTCTGTGGCTTAGTTTCTTCATCTGTAAAAGAGGACAACTAACATCTTCCTTTTTTCTGTTAGGAGGCCATTGGCAAGATTCTGCCAGTAGTGTTTGTGTTTGTGAAAGTACTTTGTAAACTACAGAGGAGGCCTTCGAATGCAGGACGGAAAGGAAAGGGTTTAATTGCTGCCAGACTACAATAGCCAGAAGGGCAGGAGGCCTGCCTGGCAGCACCTGCTTTGTTGGCCTGGGGGTGTTTCCTAGGTGGGTTATAGGTGGTTTCCTAGGTGCCAGGTGCAGTTTATAGCTTTGCTCACAGGGCTTATAGTGGGGCAGCTACTTCTGGCTTCGTGTTTGGCCTGTTCTTTGGGTGTGCCCAGATTCTGCAGGGTTCCCACTCCCTTTCCATCCTATGCTGGAATCCTGAGCCCTAGTGCTGAAGGAAGGATCGTTGTAGCAGGAGGCAGGGGGAGTCATTGGGTCCAAGGGAGTGGTCCAGCCTTGTCTCTTCCTCCAGCTCACAGCATGACTTGGGCAAGTCCCTCCCTCCCTCCCCCATCTGTAAAATGGGGGTTAGCTTAAGTGACTTGTCTTCTGGGTATTTCTCATCACACCTCTCCAACCCCTTGGGAATCCTGTTCGTTCTCTAAGTCCTAGCTCAAATGCCACTCTCATGGAAACACTCCCGGATTTTACCCTCCTTCCTTTGCAGTCCTATGGCACATGACTTATGTCTCCATTTCAAACACCTGTTTTCCTTGTGCTGTCTTGTTAAACGTTACACAGTGTCTACATATTAAGTCCTGTTAACCGCGAGCGCCTTCAGATTGCTTCACTCTCCTTTATACTCCACCCCTCACAGTTCACCTGGCCCAGGACTTTGCTGATAATAGTAATTAATATAGCAATAGCAGCTATGACTTACTGATCGTTTGCTTTATGCCAGGCACTGTTGTAAAAACTATTTTTCTTGTGTGAGTGGTTTTCAGACTGTCTTTTCAGTCACTGTGAGGGGTTTTCAGAGCCCCTTCAGAATGTAGCAAGGGAGGGGGTTCCATATGGTAGGGGCTCTGGAGTAAGGGCCACCTTACTTCAGCCAGAGAACTTTCTTGTGTTTATTTATTTTATCAAAGGATTCTTTCTCTTTTTTTTTTTGGAGACAGGGTCTCTCTCTGTTACTCAGGCTGGAGTGTTGTGGCACAATCGCAGCTCACTGCAGCCTCCAACTCAGGCTCAAGTGATCCTCCCGCTTTAGCCTCCCGAGTAGCAGGGACTACATGTGTACCACCATGCCCGGCTGATTTTTAAAAGTTTTTTGTAGAGGTGGGATCTTACTATGTTGCCCAGGTTGGTTATCAAAGGATTCTTTAGCTAAAAATTAAACTAACAGGATTTTGCTGCATTTATTTTTTATAATCTGCAGAACAGTCCAATGAGGAAGGAATTGTTATGTTTGTGAGGAAGCAGGCTCAGAGAGATGAAGCCATGGGCCCACAGTCATGAACTTAGCTGATGGGAGCAGAGTTTTAAATTGAGATCTGTCTGAGCCATTCTTGTCTGTGAAGGAGTCTTGCTAGTAGCTATGACAGCTTCTAGGGAGGAAAAGCTCCCAAGGATTGCTGAGTGGGGGAGTGGGGGAGGTGACAGGGGCTGCTTCCTGCTCTCCCCACAAAAAACCTCATGAATTTGGCCTTAGCCTTAAGAGTAATTATCTCAAGCTATCAAACACAATAAAAAGAGAGAGCCCAGGCCCTCAGTGGCTTGGCCGCTGGTGCACTTACAGGTTGATCTAGAACTTGTCTAGATGGTGCCGTCCTCGGAGCTGGGCCTAGCTGCTGTCTGTGCCCTTGAGCTCAGCTTGTCTGCACATGTGTTGGGGCTGTGCTCTGCTGGGTCCTGTGCTAGCCATTTAGGGAGATGGAGCGGAACACTCCGAGGGCTATTGGTGTGGGAAGGTGGATGAGAGAGGGGATGCCCCCATGTATGCTCTAATGCACAAATGCCCTGACATAGAGCCAAGAGACCCAGGTTCTGGTCCCAGCCCCCCACACAGCCTGTGTGTGACTTTCCTGGACTTGAGTCTTGTCCTCTGTAGGAGGCTATTATTAATAGTGTTTATTGAGTGCTTAATTTGTGCCAGGCCCTGTGTCAAAGTGCTTCACATAGCGGGCCTCATTTCATTCACAAACTAACCTGAGAGGTAGATATTATTGTTCCCATTTTACAGCAGAAGATATTGAGGCTTAGAGAGGATAAGTCAGTCCAGTTAGTAAATGGCAGAACCTGAACTTGAACTCTTGAACTGGTTGTTTTTTGTTTGTTTGTTTTGAGACTGGATCTTACTCTGTTGCCCAGGCTGGAGTACAGTGATGTGATCATGGCTCACTGTAGCCTCGACCTCCCCAGGCTCAGGTGATTCTCCCACCTTAGCCTCCTGAGTCATTGGGACTACAGGTGTGCACCACCACACCTGGCTAATTTTTGTATTTTTTTAGTAGAGATGTAGTTTTTCTATGTTGCCCAGGTTTTTAGTAGAGATGTTGTTTTTCTGTGTTGCCCGGGCTGGTCTCTAACTCCTGGGCTCAAGCAGTCTGCCCACCTCAGACTTCCAAAGTGCTGTGATTACACAGGTGTGAGCCACCACGCCTGGCTGTTGAACTGGCCATTTAAAGCATTGTGTCATATTGCCTTAGGAATAGGGTCTCCCCTGCCTGCCTCACAAGAGTTGTGAGTGAGGATAGGGAAATGTTTTTACATCAGGGTAAGGAAGACATGCTATGGATGAATCCATGCTATAGCTATGTCATTTGTGACTGATGAGGGTCAGGGTGTGTGTTAGAGACTGCGTTTGCCCCATGAGTTCTGCAGATAGAGAAGGGAGTACCACAGGATGGGCATTTGGAATTCTGTTTGATTCATTTGCCTATTCGTTCGTACAGGAAATATTTACCGAGCATCCATTCTACACTGGGAGCTGGGGATAAAGTGACAAACCAGACAGGATCCCAGCCCTTGTGGAGCCCCTTCATGTGCAGGAAAGGAGAGTTAGGAAAGGAGGATTTCAACCCTGACTCTGCAGGTCATCGGCGGTGTGACTTTGGGTGACTCTTTGCTCCTCTGGAAGCCTCAGTTTGCCCATCTGAGCAGTGAGATCATAATTCCAACCCTACCTATAGGATCAGTTGAAAGGATGGTGGTGGAAGTGCTTTATGGTTGTAAAGTGCCGTACTCTGCCTAGTTTCTGGCCTCATCATTCTGACTGATATCTTGCTCTTCCTGCAGGGCTGCCCAGGAGCTGCGGGACAAGCACCAGGAGCCCCTCCGGGTAGCTACTACCCTGGACCCCCCAATAGTGGAGGGCAGTATGGTAGTGGGCTACCCCCTGGTGGTGGTTATGGGGGTCCTGCCCCTGGAGGGCCTTATGGACCACCAGCTGGTGGAGGGCCCTATGGACACCCCAATCCTGGGATGTTCCCCTCTGGAACTCCAGGAGGACCATATGGCGGTGCAGCTCCAGGGGGCCCCTATGGTCAGCCACCTCCAAGTTCCTACGGTGCCCAGCAGCCTGGGCTTTATGGACAGGGTAAGTAGTAACCTTGGACTCCGGGTACCTCTAACATGGTTCTGAGTTATCCATGGCCAGCCTTTGTCCTTCCTGTAGGTGTGCAGGCAGCCTGGTCTCTGGCACCTTAGCATCTTGCTTCCAGCTTCAGTGTGCGTCCTCAAAATGAGAAGTCTGTCAGCTAGTTTTGTTGCAAGCATTTATTTGTATTGCTTGCTCATGCTTACTTTCTTTTGCTTACATGTCAGCAGCTGTTAGTTGGCTGTTGAGTTTCTGTTCCCTGTGTCTTCAGGGATCCATGCTGAAGGAGCAGCTCCTGTTTGGGCTATGTTATCTTTGTGGCAGAGAGAAAGAGCAGGAGAGCTAGTAGGAATGCACAATGCCTCTTAAACTTCTCTGAAGTACTGTATGTCTTGCCCACTTGCATTCTTTTGGCCAGAGCACCCCCCGATCAAGACTGACATCAGTAGGATGGGAAAGGATGCCCCTCTGCAAGCCACCAGGCAGTGGGAGAGGATGTACAATGCTCTTATAGGGAAGGGGAGAGGAGCAAGTAATCTAATAATAGATTATTGAACTGGCCTTTTAAGCCATTGTACCATATTAGTACAATGTCTGTGGGTGTGCAGACTGTGTCTCCTGGCTAGAGATTATTACCAGGAGACGATAGTGCAGCCTACCATGGGGAGAAACTCCGTTTAAATACCCGTTTCTCTGGGAAAATATCTCAGGATACACACATTCCAGGCTCTTTGCTGAGGATTCTATTTTGCTGTTATCTCATTTAATCATTACAACAATTCTGGGGAAATGGGTTCATTTTAGAAATGTGAAAATCATTACTCAGAAAATTATACATTTTGCCTAAAGTCACACAGGCTAGTAAGGATCAGATCCAGGGTTTGAATCCAGGTCTGCTTTGATTCCAAAGCCTGAGCCCTTCTATACAAACTACACAGATCAAACATGTTACAGAATCTCTCCTGCCCCAGGGCTGTGGCCCTTGCTCCCCTATGACACCGATGTTTTAGGAAGATGGCTAGAACCTGCCTGGATTTTTCCAAGGAGGTCAGACTAATCCCTAAGTCAGGCATACCTTTTTCCCTCTGTCCTTACTGGGCTTTGGTACTAGGCAGTGGTTCCTGTCCTCCACAACTGCCCATGGCTGTCTTTGTGTGAAGGGACCCGGATTGTGGCCAGTTAACTCAGTGTCCTAAGGTAGACAGACTTACCAGCTTCTACGCCGTTTTTTTTTTCTTTTGAGATGGAGTTTCACTCTTGTTGCCCAGGCTGGAGTGCAATGGCGCGATCTCGGCTCACCACAACCTCCACCTCCCGGGTTCAAGCGATTCTCTGGCCTCAGCCTCCCGAGTAGCTGGGATTACAGGCATGTGCCACCACACCCGGCTAATTTTGTATTTTTAGTAGAGACAGGGTTTCTCCATGTTGGTCAGGCTGGTCTCGAACTCCCGACCTCAGGTGATCTGCCTGCCTCGGCTTCCCAAAGTGCTGGGATTACAGTCGTGAGCCACCGCACCTGGCCACTTCTACACTTTTATCTACCACCCATTCCCCCATCTCGCAGTTCACCTTTTCCAGAGAATTCTTGAAATGCTACAGGGGTACAGGTCCCTGTTCCTTAAAAACATAAAATCAATTAAGAATAGTGTCTGGAAACACTATACAAGAACTCCAGAGGACTCATGGAATAGAAATCAACTGCAAATACTCATGAATCTTCACTGAAGGTCCTCTTCCATCAGAGTAAGAATGTCAGCTTGATGGAAGACAGGGAAGGTGAATTTGTGAGGCTTTGTGTGTAGGAAAAACCTGTAGCCAGGAAGTCACTGAGGCTGGCCCTTCCTGGCATTTCTGTTGATGGCCTTCACACCCCTTCCTCCAGGTGGCACCCCTCCCAATGTGGATCCTGAGGCCTACTCCTGGTTCCAGTCGGTGGACTCAGATCACAGTGGCTATATCTCCATGAAGGAGCTAAAGCAGGCCCTGGTCAACTGCAATTGGTCCTCATTCAATGATGAGACCTGCCTCATGATGATAAGTGAGTCTCCGCCTTGCCCTTGGGCCTGAGCTGGGGCAGAGCCACCTGATAGTGGACAGTAGGTGGGTGGGTGGACATTCTGAAGAGAAATTCATTGACCAGGGAGGACTGTGGGGAGGAAGCTAGGTTCAGGGTGAGATCCCCTGGACTGAGAGCTCTTTTCCTGAGCTCTTTCTTAAGTTCTAGACCCTGCCTAGTTACAGGTTAACTTAGTTTCCTCTTCTGTAGAATGGTACTCCCTCCCCTGTAGGAGACAGCAGGGAGGGGTCAGGTGCCTGGCCTGCAGAGAAAATGCAGTTCTGGATGGGGTGGGGCTAAAGGTGTCCAGAGTAGGAGGACGGCGCGACGCTTGATGTGGGTGTCTCAGGTGCAAGCATCTGGGCCTTAGGGCTTGGTTCTGTGAAGTCGCCTACTCCAGCCTGGAGAGAAGGGCTGCCTCAGTGGGTCCTGAGGGGGACCCTTGGCCTTCAGTCTTGAAGCCTTCCTCCCCTCCTTTCCCTCCTCACCTTCAGACATGTTTGACAAGACCAAGTCAGGCCGCATCGATGTCTACGGCTTCTCAGCCCTGTGGAAATTCATCCAGCAGTGGAGGAACCTCTTCCAGCAGTATGACCGGGACCACTCAGGCTCCATTAGCTACACAGAGCTGCAGCAAGGTGCGGGTCATGGCCGGGGCACGATGGGCAGGGCAGAGCTAGACTCTTCTCTTTACACCCTAAGATACAGCAGAGGGGTTTCCTCTTGTTACCGAATGTCCACCTGCACTGCAAAATGCTTTTCTCAGTGCAGGCCTGCGTCCCTCACCCCTTCTTTGACCCAGCTGGGGCACTGAGCCAAGATCCAGGGCAAGGAAACACCTGGGTCCAGAATCAGGGCTGGACCCTGGAGTGCTGGGTGAGACGGCCCCAGCCACAGGGAGCCTTAAGGATGGAAACTTGGCACCTTAAGGACTATGAGACCAATGTGTGTGGCTTGGGTGACTCCTTCTTCTCCAGTTTCTAGCATGTAGAATGGAAAGAGCCCTGAACCGGGATCAGAAAGATGGGTCTGTTGCCACCTCCGCTAGTGGGCAGTTTCTTTCCCAGCTTTGGGACCTTGAGCACTCTCAAAGCTGCAGCTGGGGAAGATGACCTGAGGCCACAGCCCCAGGTCTGGTTCCGGACTGACTGTGTAAGGTAGGAGGCCACAGTTTGGGCTCAGGCAGGTTAGTAAGAGGTTGCGGGGAGGACCCAAGAGGGAGCTTTGCCACCCAGGAGGGAGAAGGGCTCCCCAGAGAGTCCAGTCCCTTGCCCAGGCTGTGGATTTCATTCAGACTAAGGAGGTCTGTGGGCAGCAGTGAGTGCACCACATCTGCCCCCAGTAAAAGGGAGGGGAGATGACCTATAGTAATCACCTACTCTTGCCAGCTTTTGTCATGGATATTAGTAAGGGTGATATTAACCACAACAAAACGTATTTACTGAATGCTTGCTATTTTTAATAGGCTTATGTAATTCATTCTTCCCATGTGCTAGGTACTATTTATAATTCCACACCCTTCAATGAAGAATCCCTTATAATCTCCCTTTTACAGGTGAGAAAACTGAGGTTTAGTGTAGGTAACCTGCCCAAGGGCCCGCATACCAAATGGAGAGCTGAGGTTTTAGCCTGGCCTGGTAAGTTATGAACAGAGGAAGGAAGGAAGCATCCCAGTGAAAAGACAGGGTGCTCCAAGAGACCTTGGAGTGACGGTGACTTTATTAAAATAGCATTTAACAAGTGCTTTTTATGTGCCAGTCACTGTGCTAAGTGCTTTACTTGATCACCCGTTTTAATCCTTACTACAAGTTGAGTATTATCCCCATTTTAGAGATGATAAAATAGGGATAGTGAGGCTAAGCAACTTGCCCAGGGGCTGACTTCCAGAGCAGGTCCTCATGCCTCTGCTGCTGGCTCTGATGTCTGCCCCAGGCAAGGTTGTCCTGGGAGCTCAGGCTTCCTTTTGGAATGCAAATGAGTCAGAGATGATTGCTGATAGTCCGTTGTCATCTCTGCCATCCTATGAGCCTCAGGTAAAGAGACATTAATGGAGATTTGGAGAAAGAGGGATGAGGGCCTTCCACCTAAGGGGAGCATCCAGACAGGGCCCCTGTTGTGCTCCTGACATCTTAGACCCCTGGGATTTCTCTACCCTCTCTATGCTTCTGTGCCCATCCTCTTGAAGTTCCTTGAACTGCTGTGATCCAGTATTGCTGATTGATGGAGGTGCTCATGGCAGGTTTTTGTGTGTCTGGTCTGTGTGCCCCTCTTCTCCAGCTCTGTCCCAAATGGGCTACAACCTGAGCCCCCAGTTCACCCAGCTTCTGGTCTCCCGCTACTGCCCACGCTCTGCCAATCCTGCCATGCAGCTTGACCGCTTCATCCAGGTGTGCACCCAGCTGCAGGTGCTGACAGAGGCCTTCCGGGAGAAGGACACAGCTGTACAAGGCAACATTCGGCTCAGCTTCGAGGACTTCGTCACCATGACAGCTTCTCGGATGCTATGACCCAGCCATCTGTGGAGAGTGGAGTGCACCAGGGACCTTTCCTGGCTTCTTAGAGTGAGAGAAGTATGTGGACATCTCTTCTTTTCCTGTCCCTCTAGAAGAACATTCTCCCTTGCTTGATGCAACACTGTTCCAAAAGGGGGTTGAGAGTCCTGCATCATAGCCACCAAATAGTGAGGACGGGGCTGAGGCCACACAGGTAGGGGCCTGATGGAGGAGAGGATGGAAGTTGAATGTCCTGATGGCCATGAACAGTTGAGTGGCACAGCCTGGTACCAGGAGCAGGCCCTTGGAATGGAGTTAGTGTCCAGTCAGCTGAGCTCCACCCTGATGCCAGTGGTGAGTGTTCATCGGCCGTTACTGTTAGTACCTGTGTTCCCTCACCAGGCCATCCTGTCACACGAGCCCATTTTCTCTGAAGTGGAATCTGACCAAGCATGAGAGAGATCTGCCTATGGGACCAGTGGCTTGGATTCCGCCATACCCATAAATCCTTGTGTGTTAACTTCTAGCTGCCTGGGGCTGGCCCTGCTCAGACAAGTCTGCTCCCTGGGCATCTTTGGCCAGGCTTCTGCCCTCTGCAGCTGGGACCCCTCACTTGCCTGCCATGCTCTGCTTGGCTTCAGTCTCCAGGAGACAGTGGTCACCTCTCCCTGCCAATACTTTTTTTACTTTGCATTTTTTTTTCATTTGGGGCCAAAAGTCCAGTGAAATTGTAAGCTTCAATAAAAGGATGAAACTCTGGAGTTCCATGTTTTCCACCGTGATTTCTCAGCTACAGGTCCATCCACTCATTCTTTTAGGGACTATTTAAGTACATCCTATACACCAAGCCGTGCAGAAAGCAGCAGCTTGGGGGGACATGGCCTATGTGGGGCTCCTCTCCACTGCCAGAGGGAAGTGAAGTGTAGGATAGCCAGCTGAGGGGCCTGCCGGGTTCAGTTCAGTACGGCCTGAAGGTCTATTCAGGAAGCTATTTCATAGCAGTTTTAGGGCTGGCATTCTGGGTTGAAAGCAGCTACCTCAAACTTCATAGCCTGGCCTTTTCTATTTTCTCAGGCCCTAGTTTTATCTTCCAGACAAACTCCATTTATTAAGTCATAATGTTCCCCCCACTTTTATTAAGCACAGACGTCTGTACTTGTAAGTCAGATCTTTAGATCAGCATAATACCCAGTCTACACCGAGTGTCTGTAATGAGCTGACCACATTTCAATCAAAAGCCAAAGACACCAGACATTCTAGTTTGCCAGGGGGCTTTATTCTGGGTAATGGTGATTATCTTTTGGCTTTTTGAGATAAAGAGCTCTGAGGCCCTGTGCAGGGCTGTCCTCCCTGCAGTGGGTAGTTGGAAGTAACTGACTGTTTTGCAGGTCAGTGAGGCCCAGCAGTGTGTCGGGCTTAGCCAGGTCAGCTGCATTCTCCTCTGGGCTCTGTAGTGCTAGAATCCCAGCATTAGATGGAATCCAGTTCCCAGAGGCCAGCCCCCATCCAGAGCTGAAATTCCGTTCATAGCCCCGTGTGCGTCTGGCCACTGCTTCGCCAAAGGCAAAGAACTCAGTGCCTTTCCAGGTAGCCCATTTCCTCCATGACTGGCAGAAACAGCTTCCTGATGTGGATTCTAGATCCTGCCATCTTGAAGACACCACCGTTGGCTGTGGTTTTCTCTGTGGGCCCCCCAGGACATACATCACCCTTTATGCATGCCAACCCTCTACGTAGTGGAGCCTACCCCAGGTACCACATTTCCCCAAGTCCTCCCTCCCCTGGGCCAGATAGCCCCGGGTTCTTGAGCAGTCCTTCACCGAGCAGCTCTCCCCTCGGCATCCTGGTCACCTCCCCTGAAGTTTCTTCAGTTTATCTGAGTCCCCCAGAGTGGAGGGCTGAAGCCCCCCATGGTGCTGGGTTCAGCCAGCAGAGCGTGCAGCCATCAGGAGCAGTGCCTGTTGTTCCTTTGTTCCCACTGAACCAAGTGTCTGCTGAAACCTGATGGTGCCAGTTGTAGTCTCTCACCTTTGTGCTCACCAAGACCTGGATTGATCTCGTAAGCACGGTTGGTTCTGAGCTTGGGGGCCAGCCCTCATACCTCATTCTGCACACTCACCTCCAAGCCTACCTATGCACTGTGCCAACCGCTTTGGATCCTAAGGCCAGTGGGAGTGTGGAATGGGCAGGAGAGTCCATCCTGGCAGCAGCTGGAGCTCTGCCCCGTCCACAGAGAGCTGGGCTGGTAAGTCGTGTGGAGAACAGGTGGCATACTTAGACCACACATTCCACCTGCTCTGGGTAAAGCGGGGTGCTTAGGAGGAGCAGTGCCCAACACTCCTGGGCCGGGTCCCTGGCAGCACCAAGGCTCTGCCCACGTTCTTGACGGTTGAGGTCAGAGGGAGCCCACAGCTCCATTAATCAAGTTAAGCAGACCTGGTGGTATATGCATAGCAGAGCTGGCCCCTGCCAGAGATCCCTGTTCCTCTCAGCAGAGTAGCACTTCAGACTGCGCTTCACGTCCCGCTCTGGCAACAAGGCTCAGGGCCTTTGGCAGCCTTAAAATCATCTCGGTGGCAGACGGAGCATGTCTGGCCAAGTCTGTGGCTTTCTCTTTTTATCCTGTGAGTTCATAGAAAATAGACGCAAGCCCTGGTTTCCAAGAAGATGAAGATAACAGTAGATCAGCCCGTTAACCCACTATCTGCCCATCCGGCCCCCCTTACCTTCCTCAGGCTATTGGGCCTGTGAGCAGACACTTGTGTCAAGGGGCGAGGTCCAGGCGTCACAGGATTGGCACTGCATGAGGAGGCAGCACCACATGTGCCGAGGCCTGGCTGAGTCCATCTGGGATCCCGTGTGGTGGGGGTGGGAGGTCAGCAGATAAGAGCATTCTAGTGCCTTCTTGTCTTCCCTCCCCCCAGCTTCCCCACCTTCTGCTCCTAACCTAAGCAGCACAGATTTTGTGCAATGACAAGGAAAGGGAACATTCAGTGCCAGGCTTTTAATTACAGTTGCTTCAGGCTGCTGGCCTCTGTGCCAAGCGGCCATGGAGAGTGTTTTATCACACCACAAAGCCAACAAGGTCGGGTCTGTGGTGTGTGCCCTTGGCACCTGGTTAGGGTGGGGCTGCGCTTGTGGCCCACTGGAGAAAGGCTGGGCCCAGATTAGTTCACACAGGCATCAACAGCTGGCCAAGTGCAGCCCTGGGCTTCAGGGAGCCATGGAACCAGATGGAAATGCCTGTTGGGACCTCTAGAGCAGACTCCAGGGAAGGCCTGTAATTGGGTAGGAAAGGGGTCTTCAGGAGGATGGCCAAGCTCTGGAAGGATGATGGGTCCAGATTATACTGTGGGGGATGGCCAAATGAGAGAAGTACAACAATAATCATGTCCACAACACTTCACAGTTTACAAGGAGCTTTCCACTTGCTTCAGCATGCTTAATCCTCACATCAACCCTGCTTAGGGGACACAAGCTCAGAGAGAGGAAGTGAGTTATCCAGAGTCACACAGGCAGAAACCCAGGACTGAAACCACAGCCTTTCACCACATCCAGCTGTCTTTCCATGAGGGGTAGGGGCAGATCCCCCGAGCTGGAGCCTCCAGGGCAGCCCTCGCTCAGGGCAGCACTGTGGTGACGCTGGTGAGCACCACATGCTCAGAGATTTTGGAGACGGAGCATCGGCTCTGCAAGGACAAGGACTTGTGGCTGGCAGAGGAGCGGGGACTAGGGGCCTTCAGAGAGCTGCAGGGACCCGGGCCAGGCAGGCAGCAGGAGAAGGCAGCCTTAAACTGCTCCCGGAATTTGCCTTGGTTGGGAAACAAAAGACACAGCCATAAGGAGACAGATGCAGCAGGAAGGGGCCTTGAGCCCAGGGACACCCACGCAGCTCCAGCCAAGCTGCCTGTGAGGGGGCGGGGAGGGAGGGAGGGATAGAGCTGGGAGGGAGAGCCCTGAGGCAACCTCGGCACCGCCGGGGAGAGAGGACAGAAGCCCTGGAGCGGGTTCCCAAGGAGAGACGCAATTGCCATCTGATTCCTTGACTGTGCTCTGGCTCAGAGGCTGGCTCAAAACGTGGTGTCTGGCTCAGGGGCCTCGGATCACCTCTGCTGTCCTTGGTGCGTACGTGGGGGTCACTATCTGTTTCGAGGCTTGTATCCTCTCTGCCCTTTGATGATGAAAATGACGGCAGCAGCAGCCCTTTTGCATTTGGCAGTCACGCTGTGCTGGGTGCCTCGGCCTCTGTCCCCCAGAGCATCCCAGCACCCTGAAAGGCTGCAGTCCTTTATCCTCACTTCACAGATGAGATGCACAGAGGTACAGTGGCTTGCCCAAGGCCACCCAGCCAGAAGCTGAACCCAATTCTAACTCCAAAGCCCTTCTCAAGGGGGAGGAGGGAAGGAGGGAACACCACACCACCTTGTTCAGCCCAAGTATACCACAGAAACAGATTTTGTCAGGCTGAAGCCCCTTTGATCGTGTGTCATTAGCCTGCCAGCCTCTCTGGTGCCCAGCACAGGGCCAAGCACGCAGTAGGTGCTCAGTAAATGTAGGCCAAACAAAGGCATATGTGTCAGTAAGTCTGTCTGCCCTCCCCTCCCCACACAGCTCATCATCTGTTCTCTTTTCTGAGCTGGAAACCCACAGCCAGCCTTGCTGAGTAATTCTTGAGTCTCAATGAGGGTTATACTATTGTCTCCTGATCCCTTCTTTAACCTTTTAATAGTTCCTCAAAGATTATTTCTGTCCAGGCTTGAACAGTCATCTGGACCTGTTCTTTGGAAGTCTATTCCCAAAGTCAGAGGGCTGGTGAGTCACACTTCTGCTGAGCTCAGCCTCAGCGCCATTACCACCCTGAGACTGGGAGGTACAGCGGGGGGTGGGCACTGTGGGACAGCAGAGAGGAGAGGCCTGGAGTGGGAGTGGGGGCGGCAGGGGAGGAAGACTTCCAAAGGGGACAACCCCTGAGATTCCAGTCGCTCTGCCAGTGTGTGTCTAGCTGGGAAGGAAGACTTCCAAAGGGGACAACCCCTGAGATTCCAGTCGCTCTGCCAGTGTGTGTCTAGCTGAGCCGGTGAAGCCCTTTCCTGGGCCTGGCCTGTCTCTGCCAGTGACCCTCCTTTAGCCCCGACACCTGGACTGTGCAATCTTTCCTCAGGCAGGGGCTGCAGGGCCCTCCTCCCACAGGTCTGACTCCCTCCAGGAAGGGTGGACTCCTCTGCCTGAGCTGATTGGAGGTCTTGCTGTGCCTGCACCCAGGGTGGGAGTGGGGGTGAGCTGCCCTAGCCCCTGCCCTTCCACTCACTCACTGGTCTGCAGAATCTGCAAAACTGGATCCTGGTTGCCAGCCTCCGTGGGGAGTGTGGCCCGTCTCCCACTCAGGCCAGGGCTGCTGGGGGTGGGTCCACCCAGAGCAGGATCACTGTGCCCACAGCAGGTACATCCTCGCCCACCATCCTTTATTTGGGCCCTGGCTTGGGGATGGGGAGACTTGTCACGTGGACTGTTGGCCACCCTCAGTCACTTAGCATCCCCAGCCTGCTCACCACTGAGGAAGTTGTAGATGATGGGGTTGGCAGCGCTGTTGGCGTACACCAGCCAGTGGGAGAAGGTGAAGCAGGCGTAGACAGCTTCACGGTCGCTGGCTTGGTGGAACATCCCGAACACCCTAGGCCCGGGTGGAGGAGCGTCAGAAATGGGGTAGTTGTGTGTGCATGCATCGGAGTGCTGCTCACAGAACGTGAGCTGTAAAGTGCAAGAGTTCCTACTGCCCACTTCCATCCATGTTTCCTGGCCTTCTGTACCTGAGGTCTTGGCCAGGGTTTGGGGTTCTCAAGCATGGAGGGCATCAAGCACCACGGTGGGCATCTCTAGCCTCCTGGCCATCGGATCCCCTGGGGCTTCCCATCCACTTTCTCATCCATCCTCACAGCAACATGATGAGTCATAGACATCATCCATTTTTCCATTAGGGAAACTGAGGCTCAGAGAAGTAAAGTGACATGCCGAAGATCACACAACCAGGAAGTGGCCAAGCACAACCTCAAAGTGAAACTGTCCTCTGTCCAATAGCCTGCATTCTGTCCCCGGCACCCTGTGACCCTTTTTGGCTGTCCGTACAGACACGTGCATGGTTAGCTGTCTCACTTCCTTCAAGTCTCTGCTCAAATGTCATTTCCTTGGAAAGGCTTTTTTTTTTTTTTTTTTTTTTTTTTTTTTGAGACAGCTCTGTCACCCAGGCTGGAGTGCAGTGGTGCAGTCATGGCTCGCTGCAGCCTCGACCTCCTGGGCTCAAGCTATTCCTCCACCTCAGTCTGTGTAGCTAGAACTACAGGCACATGCCACCACGGCTGGCTAATTTTTTGAATTTTAGTAGAGACGAAGTCTCATTATGTTGCCCGGGCTGATCTTGAACTCCCGGCCTCAAGCGATCCTCCCTCCTTGGCCTCCCAACGTGTTGGGATTACAGATGTGAGCCACTGCACCTGGCCCCCTGCTTTTTTTAAACCATTGTATCTAAAGCAGAAGCAAAAACCCACCAACCCTTATCATGGTCACTCTCCGTCCTATTTTATTTTTCTTCCCAGCGGTTATCACTGCCTGACGTTATAATATACATTGATTTTTCTGTTTACTTCCCTTCTCTCCCGCTAGAATGCAGCCTCCATGAAGGGCGGGACTTTGTCTGTCTTATGCACTTGTTCACTGTATTTCCAGCCCCCTAAAATGTGATGATTAAGTGAATGAATGCGTGAATTTTCACGATAGCCCTAGGAGATGGAGGCTTAGAGAAGAGAAATGGCCCACCCAAGATCACATAGTGGAGAAGGGGTGGAGCCAGGTCTTTCTCCCAGGCAAGGAGAGCTCCTTCCCCGACCTCAAACTTCTCCCCACCCCAACCATGCCCCGCGCTCTCACCTCTTAAGGACATTGAGGACACTGATGGGCAGGTAGCAGAGGGCGAAGACCAGCAGCACCACCATCAGCATCTTGGCTGTCTTCCTCCGCGCGCGCATCTGCTTCACTTCAGCCAGGAAGGCGCGGGCCCGGGGCTGGGGCTCTCCGCTCAGGCCCTGCTCCAGGTCCCCCAGCTGGTCTGAGGGGCGCTTCCAGTTCCGCACCAGTGCTGAGGTGGTGCCGGGGATCTGTCCAGCACACATAGAGACAGCAGTGGTGGGTACAGCACCTTGGGAGGGTGGTTGCCTTTTGTGGGGCCCACTCCAGGCTGGACCCTGGGCAGGGTGGAGATGGGCAAAGGGATAAAACCCTTGCGAGAGGAAGGAATCTAATGTTTATGATAAAGACTAACACTCTGGACTTGAGAGTGAATGGTAGACTTTCACTTTCTTTTCTTTTTTTTTTTTTTTTTTTTTTTTTTTTGAGATGGCATTTCACTCTTGTCACCCAGGCTGGAGTGCAGTGGTGCAATCTTGGCTCTCTTCAACCTCAGCCTCCCGAGTAGCTGGGATTACAGGTGTGCTCCACCACCTGGGCTAAGTTTTGTATTTTTAGTAGAGACGGGGTTTCACCACGTTGGCCAGGCTGGTCTTAAACTCCTGACCTCAGGTGATCTGCCCGCCTCAGCCTCCCAAAGTGCTGGGATTACAGGTGTGAGCCACTGAGCCCAGCCTAGACTTTCATTTTCCATTAGCTTTTTGTGAAATCCCCTACAACACGCCTTGTGGAAAGATATTATTGGTCCTTCGGTATAGATGAGGCAACTAAGACTCAAAGAGGTGGGGACCCTTGACAAGACCCCAGGCCCCATCCTCTCAACTGCCCATCCATCCTCCCTAAATCTCCAACACTATCTTTGAGGGTAGGGGCGGGGGTGAGTTGTGCCTCCCGTGGGTCATACCAGACTGTGAGGAGGCCTGGGCAAGGGGTGAGAAGGTGGGCAGCATGGAATGGCCTGGGCCACTGCCCATAAGCCTGGGGTGGTTCTGGACTCCTGGAGAAGCCTCTCCTGCCACTGGACACTCAAATCACCCACCACAGAGGGGCATGGGGCTAGAGTTCTGGAAACGTGGGTCTAGAGCCAGCTCAGACATTGGTGAGCTATGTGACCTTGGCCACCTCATTTTCCTTTCTAAGCCTTGCTTTCTTGTCTGTCAAATGAGGAGATCGCGCCTGTGTCCTGCTTGGTTGGGGGGTCTGTGGGGAGCAGATGATGAGTGTTGGTGGACTGCAGGGGTGGCCAGCCAGGAAGGGCCCTACTGGACTGGGTGCTCCTCCAAGGCAGGACCTGGGTCACAGTCAGTACGTGTCCCCACCCACTGCCCGGCATGGCCTGGGTACAAGCCAGTACTTCCTGTGGAATGTAGGTGACATCCCCAAGTGTGAGAGTCCCTTCCTGAGCCTGGTCATGTTCTGGCCTGCCTTTTCTCACCGCCCGGACGCCAATCCAGGACTTCCACTCGCTAGGCCAAGGGCCCCTGAGCACCCCTGCCCCCCAAAAAACCTAGGAAACCCACCGTGGGTCAGTCTGTAATGCAGGAAAGAAGATAGGCCCTGGAACCAGAAGGCTCTGCCGCTGTTGAATCTG
Organism: Symphalangus syndactylus; assembly: GCF_028878055.3. NCBI lineage: Eukaryota > Metazoa > Chordata > Mammalia > Primates > Hylobatidae > Symphalangus > Symphalangus syndactylus. The sequence continues at coordinate 145,857,530 of NC_072441.2, forward strand.
GCAAGTCGGTTGCCCTTATTTGGCATTTGTGACGTGGGTAACGTTGCTTCTTTTGTTAGATAGTTGTTAAGACATTGGATGCAAAGAGTGCCGAATTTGGCAGACAACATGGAGTTGCTATTATCGTTGCAGTGGTACTAAACTGAGCAGTGGGAGCTCACAGATCGGGGCTTTAGTTCCTCATCTACTCACTAGCTGAGTGGTTTGGGGGAAGTTACGTTGATCTTCTGGGTCTCGGTTTTCTCGTGTATTTAATGTGGGTAATATATGGTGGCTAAGAGGATGCAAGACTATCTGGGAGTGGATACTTCAATAAACGGCAGCCGCTAATGTTAGAAGGACGTGTTACTCTTCCGTTCCAGGGTAGCCACTGGTGCCTTTGGCCTTGAGTCTGACATGTCTCTGGGCTTCCTCTCTCTTTGCTTGCAGCCAAGACGGCATGTGCTGATGGCAGAGGACTGCCTACTCAGTTAGACCAGTGGTCCCCCACCCACCCCCCCAGCCCACACAGCGACACCAGAGTGGGCCTCACCTGGCGGCCCCAGAGCTTGCGGAATATCTGGAAATAGGCCATGGCCATGAGGCCCAGTGGGGCCAGGTAGGTGACAATAAAGAAGCAACTGTGGTAGATCTTGGGATAGAGGTCATCTGCAGGGGTCAAGAGATGCAGAGTCAGGCCCAGTCTGTGAGCCCCACCCTGCCCTGGTTAGCAATGCCACCCTGTCCTGACTAGGGCCAAAGCAGCCACCATGACAGACAGAGACCCTGGAGTTGTCCAACTTGGGGTGTCCCTCCTGGAAGGACGTCTACACTAGAGCAGATGTCTACATGAGGGGAGGCACCCACCCTGGGAGTATCCCTGGCAGGAGCCAGTCTAGGCTGTCCCCTAGGGAAATACCTGCCCTGGGGTTTCCCACTTTGGAAGGGACCCTGCTAGATGCCTGCCCTAGGGGCACGTGCTCCCGAAGTGCCCACCTGAGGGGATGCCTGCTTGAGGCTTCCACCATTACCTGCCCAGCGTTCATCGCAGACCGAGAAGAGCCGTGTACGGTTGGCTAGCTCAGGCAGCACACTGCTGCATTCCATGACTGCAGCCTGGGGCACCATGACGGCCAGCGACACAGCCCAGATGCCCAGGATGGAGCCACGGGCCCTCCAGGCTGTGCTCTTGAACAACAGTGGGTGGCAGATGGCATACCAGCGGTCCAGGGCGATGAAGCTGAGAGTCAGCACTGCCACTGACACGGACACGGCCTGCCCCATGGGGACACAGCGTCGGTCATTTTGGGGGCCACCCAGAGATGTGAGAGTAGGTGAGTGAGGAGGCTGACGGCAGGTGAAGGGCAGTGCAAATCCTGACTCCACCACCTACTGGCTGTGTAAATGTGGGCAAGTCACTCACCCTCTCTGAGCCTCGTCTACAGAATGGGAATGTACCATCTACCTGGCAGGATTCTTGCGAGAATAAGTGAAATCATGTATAAACAATGTCCAGCCTTAGACCTGGCACATGGTAGGTGCACCCCTCTGGTGAATAACTTGCACCTACGTAACTTACTATGTGCTGGGCACTATTCTCATCATCCTCATGACAATCCCACAAAGTAAGTGCTCTTGCCCCCCTGTTACAGATGAGGAAACTGAGGCACAGAATTCCCTCATCCATCTGTCTTTATGCTCAGGGTCACCAGAGTTAACCAGTTGAGTGGGGAGCCTCAAAATAGTGGGAAATCCAAGAGGCATTTATCTCGGCCATGGAATGCCATCCCTTCCTCAGGCAGTTAGGAAAAAGCCCTCATTCTGGGAGGCAGAGATGAGTCTGGGCCAGAGGTGTGTGGGCATTTCCTCTAGGGGTGCCCCCTGCCCTCTGGGGTGCAGGAAGTGGATCACAGGATACAAACCGAGAGAAGCCTTCCTTCCACCCCACTAACCCCATCTGGACATCCTGGTTTCCACCACTGGGGTCTTTCCTGGCCAGTGCAGGAGGGAGAGGAGAAGGCTGTTTCCATCAGGCCCCTCACGTCTGCCCCTTTGGGATTGGGGAGCAGGCCCAGGGTGTTGTGTATGTGTCACTGCGGGCTGGTGCCTCTCTCCTTGACGGTGTGCCTGTGTACCTGGAGGTGACTATATGTGTCCACATGTGTCTATGTATACGTCCGTGGCTGTGACCAGGAGGGGATCTCTGTAAGTGTGTGGGGTTGTGTCTGTGTACTCGAGTGTCTGATCTGGTGGCTTGCCCTTGCTAGCAGCAGGGGATGACACTTCAGGGGTCACGAGCCACTATCCTGTCTGACAGGCAAGTCTGGGGGTCACTGAGACCTCTGCAAGGCCGTGGGTTTTATACAGGTGTGACAAGGAGTGGTGAGGGGTGCCTGGGCAGAGCTCACCTGTAGATAGGGGATGACCTTGCAGAGGGCATGGCCGAACAGCCAGGACTCAGTGATGTCCACCAGCAGGCTGGCCGGCAGGCAGATGGCGGTCACCAGAACATCAGCCAGGGACAGGTTGACGATGAAGTAGTTGGTGACTGTCCTCATGTGGTGGTTCCGCCACACGGCCAGGCAGACTGCAGGGTGCAGCGGGGTGAAGCGTGTGGCAGAGCCACACCCATCCTAGTTCTGCCCAATCAGCGAGCCCCTCCCCCCACACAACGCCCTTCAATCCTCAGGGAAAGCCAGAAGCACTGCCGGGCAAGCCCTGGACCTACCCAGCGTGTTGCCCACCAGGGCCACGAGGAACACAGCCACATAGGCCGCGATGAGGACCCACTCGTACTGTTTTGGGTACAGATAATCGCGCCACAGATAGCGGATAAACTCATCTTCATAGTCTGGAGGCACAGGGGACGGCTCTCTGCTGCCAGGGGGGACCCCTATCTGGGCCCCTGGGGTGGCTGAGGGCTCCATGAGCTCAGGAGCCGCTGCAGTGGAGGGGTATCCTAGACTCTGCAGAGGGAGAGGAGGGAACCTGGGCCAGCCCTCAGCCCACTCCCTTCAGGGTGCCTGGAGGCTTGCACCCAGGTCTTTTTGGGTCTCAGCCCCAAACTTCCTGAAGGGAGGAAGGAAAGGAGGGAGTGGGGAAAGAGAGAAGGAAGGAAACATTAGGGAGTGTGACAGGCACTTTGCATATAAGTTCCCTCTTAATTCTCACAGTCATGAAATTGGTGGAGGAAGACAGACCTGGGTTGCATCCCAATTCCACACCAGTTGCCTTGGGTAGCTTACCTGGCCTCTTTCAGCCTCGGTTTCCCCATCTGTCTAATGGGGTGACAGCCCTACCTACCTTACGGGGCCACGATGAGGAGTAATGAGCTCCGATGAGTGCCAAGTGCTTCACCAAGAACCTGGTACGAGAAGGTAGTTTCGGGGCGTTTCTGGTTACCATTATTAGGGTACCCTGCTTCGCAGATGAGACGGAAGCTCAGAGAGATTGAGTCTCTTGCTCAAGGTCACAAAGCTCCTAAGCCAGGTCTGTTCGAACCCACCAAACACCATAGATTTGGGAGGAGAAGCCGTCCCGATTGCAAACATTTCTCGAGCCAGTTCAGAGGCTTTAACTTTGGGTTGGGAAAACGGGCCAAGGGAGGTATTAGAGACCCAAGCCCCACCCGCCATACCTGCCAGACCCTCCGGTGGGCGCGCGCGGACACGTACACATACAACACACACACAGTGGGGGTGGTGCGCGGAGGGACTGACGACCCCTTGGGAGAAAGGGGAGCATCCAGGCCCCCTGAGAGGCCCCCTTTGGGTCCCCAGGGCCGCGATGCTCCCCGACGGCCGCCAGGAGCCGCTGTTCCGGCGCGCGGGTCGCTCTCCATTCATAAATCCAGCCCGCCCGGCTCCCCGCCCCTCCCTCCTCCCGCACTCAGCCCCTCCTTCAGCCGGCTGGGCTAGGACGACCCCCGCCAGGTGCCGGAGGGTTGCGGATCCCTGGAGACCCCTGGGGAAGGGGAGGGGACGCCTTCGTACCCCACTGAACGCCGGTAGGCCCGCTCCGTCCGCGGGACCTTCCTGCACCTCGGGGGCTGCCGGGGACTCCGGGAAGGCGCGGGGAGCGAGGGCACTCGGAGCCTGCCTGGAGGAGAGCCGCGCTGGCCGAGGAGCCGGTCTCCCAGCACCCAGGTTACCCCCCGAGACTCTTGGCTCCTCCCATCCCTCGCCACGGGTCCTTTGGAACCCCCATCCCGGGCCTGGGGGTCCCCCACACCCCGCACCTGTTGGCTCCGGGACCCGGGTGTTCTCGGCTGCTGGTCCCCGGACCTGGCACCGGGGACTTCGCCTTCCTGCGAGGAAGGCCGAGCCTCTGGGGGCCGGGGCTGCAGGAGGGGGTCGGGGCAGCCCCCTCCCTAGGCTGCGCTGCCTCGGCTCGCGGGGCTGAGCGCGATCCCCGGCAACTGCGCGGGCTGTGGCTCGGCGCGGGCTCCGCCGGGCTGCGCGCTGCGGGGAGGGAGGGCCGGCGGGAGGGGCAGGGCGGGGTGGGAGCCCCCAGACGGTCTTTGCTCCGTGTCTTCCAGCCCCGAGACCCGCAGGGCGGAGGGAGACTCGCGTTCCTTCTCGCCTCCCACTTCGCGCTTCCATCCCACCTCCATTCATGCGTCCATCTGTTCATTCGTTCCATCCTCATTCATTCAACATTTATGCCCCCGGCCACCCCGCATTCTGGGCGCACTTAATGTGTGCCGGCGGGCCTGGCAGCTTCAGAGGGCTACAGTGCAGAGGTGGAGCCCAGCCCCGCCTCTCCTTGCTGCCTCACCTAACTGAGGAGGAGGATGGCACAGGTGGGTCACAGGGGTGAGACAGAGAGGATGCCTGCACCGCCTCCAGCCTAGCCCCGGATGCTGCTGGAACAGCTAGCTCCCAACGATGCCAGAGAGCCCTGCTCTCCCATTTCCCAGCCCCCCATCCTATCTGCCCCCAGTTCCTCTTTTTATTATACCTACTATTCCCCCCAAAAATCAAGGACGCCGGTGGGGACAGAAGTGGGGGTTCGTTAATTCCACAAATAACGATTTATTAAGCTGTGTGCCAGGCGATGAGTTATAATAATACAGCTACCATTTGTACAATGTACAATGCATATGATGCCTGCTCTCATTTAATCTTCGTATCAGCCTGGTGAGGTGGTCGTTATTGTCCCCATTTTACAGATAAGGACACTGGACCCACATGGAGCAATGACTTGCCCAAGGTCGCACAGCAGAGGCAGAGCTGGGCTTTAAGCCTCTGCCCCTCTCAGGCCTCTAGCCTCTCTCACCAGACAGAGGCTCCCTCCCCTGCAAAATCTCTCTGGCTGCTGGGGGAGGCAGGTGCACACCCAGGCAATTAACCTGTGGTGTGAGGAGAGTGTGAGGGCCTTGGGGGCTGTGGGGCACAGGAGGACAGACCGACTCAGCCAGGGCATGAGAACAGGCTTCCTGGAGCAGGGGCATCTCCATGGAGACCTGAAGAATAAGAAGGTAGTCCTGCAAGGCGGATTGCGGTATTCGAGGAGAGGCATTCAAGGTCAGGAAACAGCAGGTGCAAAGGTTCGAAGGTTGGGGATTCTGGAAATCACGGGTAGGTGAAGGGTGACTGCCTGAGCATCAGTGCAGTCATCTTGGCCATCCCCTACGTCAGCATAGGACCTTCCTAATGTGTCACACTCTGAAACTCACACTCTTTCCCTCCTGGGAGGTGACTCCTGGGATGTAACCACCATCTTTCCCGTTGCAGCCAAAGCCCTTTTCAAAGGCTCTGGAGATGACCGTTAGGCATAGGAGGTGTGGGAGAAGAACTGGAGCAGCATAAGGGAGGGGGCCAGTGACCTTCACCTCTGCAGAACAGGAGGATGGACTGAAGCTAAACCCCAGGCAGAACTTTGTCCTTGGGCAGGTATGGCATCTGCATGGTGTGTGATGTCTTGCCTTCCCTCGGTGCTGGCCGAGGTAGGAGAATGAGTGAAGGGACTCAGAAGAGGGGCTGGTGTGTTGTGTGTGTGTGTGTGTGTGTATGCGTGCATGAATGTGTGGGTGCGTGCATGTCTGCATATGTGTGCATGTGTGTGTGTTTGTGTTTGAGTCTTGAATTCAAGTAAGGGCTGTGGTGTGTGTCTAGGGAATCCAGTATGTTTGAGTCTGACTGTGCATATGAACGGGGGGTGGGCTCTGGGTTGATGACTGGAGGTCACTCTGGGTGGGATGTGTCTGTCTGGGTCTTGATCTGTCCCTGTGTTTTGGCGTTTGTGTCTATGGGGAATGTGTATGTGTGAGGAGATGACTGTTTCTCGGTGTGGATCTGAATGTTCAACTGTGGCTTTGACTAGCACTGGCCTCCCAGCGTGTTTCCCTGTGAGTGTGGGAATGTGAGTGTGGCCATGCCTTTGTGTGTAAGGCTCTGTGAGTGTGCGTATGTGGAACTTGGTACATCTGTTCCCACAGCAATGACTCATCTTATCCCCCCACATTCTCCCCCCTACCTGGAGCTGTGACTGTTTGCTATGTAGGGGCTGAAGAGGGGGCTGCAGCATGTGGGGAGATGGGAGGCAGATTGTGTGGGGACACTCCAATGACAGCTGCGGCAAACAAGGTGCAGCCAACGGTGTGGAAGGTACAGATCCATGTTTGTCTGTGTGGGCGGTAGGCACCGGCCAAGCCCAGCACAGCCCAGGCTTAGAACCTAGCCCAGAGTGCAGATCTCCATATTTCAGGGCCTCCCAGATACCATGGGTTGGAGTGGGCAAGGGGCTCTCCAGGTTCCCCAAGTCATGATACAGGGTGGTGCATGCCTGTGTAGGGAGGACATCATGGCTGAGAATTGCCCCCAGTATACAATGTCACAGAGTCAGTCCCATCTCCATTTAAGAGGGATCTCAACTGCCAACCTTCCCCCACTCTTTATCCCTTGGTGCCCCAAAGATAGCTGCTCCCCAGGTCAAGGGATCCTGAGAGATTCCTGCCATCACAAGCAACAGATCTCCCTGTCTCCCCTATCAGATGCTGGCCAGGGATTTTCAAGCCAGCAGCAGGAGCCAGGGCTCTGGCCTGGAGGCACTAGGTCTCGCATCCCCTCTGGTCCTGAATCTGGCCTATTTAGCCACAGCCTAAGGGTGGGAGAGGCCAGTTATTTGGCCTAGATGGGCAGGAGAGAGAGTGAGTGTATGCTCAGAGAAAATCCTGGGGGCTGGGCGGTGGGAACCAGTAGTGTTCTAGAAGACCTACAAGAAGCTGCAGGATTTTGTTCCTCAGGCACAACAGCACTGGCTCTGGGAACCCTGGCAAAATGCCCATGTCCAAGGGAGGGCCCCAGGGACCTCAGGTCCTCCATGTCCAGGCCGGGCTCCCAGCCCTGGCGCCTCCTCTGCCCAGGGAGTGCTGGCCTCAGGGCTTTGCTGTGCTTGAGCTGTCTGTCAACAGGGGCCCACACAACCTCTTTCCTGGAACCAGCCAGCCCCAGCCTTGTTGATCTAATCCTGAACCTCTGAGCCACAGGTCCCTGTCATATCCGTCTTCAAGTGTCACCCTAGGCACTGGCCCCAGGTGCTACCTCCTCCTCTTTCCCCATCCTGCTGTGACTTACAGTAACCTCTGTCTGGCTAGGACTAGAGTAATTGGAATGTAATTGGGTTTCCTCTTGCTAATGCCGCTACAGACCTGGGCGCGTGGATAGGAAAACTCTGGGGAAGGCAGAGGTGCTTTGTAGAAGAGCAGACATCAGGCAGCAGGCCGAGGTGTGGGGTGGGTGAGGGGAGGCCAGCAGAGATGGGCTGTGCTTCGGGAAAGGGGATTCTGAGGGCAGAGCCTGGGGGGCCACTGAGCAGCTGCGGTGTTTTGGTCTTTGGGCCAACAGCAGTGGCCTCTGGGAGCTCATGCCCAGGGAGGGACTCAGAGACCTCCTGTTCCCCATATCCAGATCCTCAGCCTTTGTGCCTCTTCTCCTCTGGATGGGCCTCCCCCTTCAGGGTCTGGGTGGCTTGAAGGAGACAGGTAGCCACTAGGAGAGGAGGAGCCCAGGACCCAGAGTCAGGCATTCTCTGTGACTCCCAAAGCTAGAGATCATTTTCCTCTTTTGTTTTGTTTTGTTTTTTGAGACAGTCTTGCTCTGTTGCCCAAGCTGGAGTGCAATGGCACGATCATGACTCACTGCAACCTCCACCTCCTGGGCTCAAGTGATTCTCCTGCTTTGGCCTCCCAAAGTGCTGGGATTACAGGTGTGTGAGCCACCACTCACAGCCTAGACAGCATCTTCAAGCCAGTGGCAGGAGCCAGGAAGAAGGGGCTGGAGCCTGCAGCCTTCTGTCTGTCCACTTACCCATGTACTCACTCAACAAACAAACTCGGAGGCTGGGTAGGCTGCAGAGACGGAGACTCTCCTGGTTAGGCTAGGGAGACCCTCATGGAGATGAGTGGACAGGGGTGGTGTGAAATGCATCAGGATGGAGCCTGTGGAGGCAGGGTGGGGGCGGAATGGGGAAACACCAACAACAGGGTACAGAAACCGCAGAAAATACATCTCCTCCCACCCACCCCCACCCCACCCCTCGTGTTGAGGGGAGGTCAGGAGCCAGGCTTTGGGGTCAGGAAGATGGGGATTAGACCGCCACTCTGCTGCTTACTACTGGGCGATCCTGGGCTGGTCACTCCCTTCATCTCTGTGATAGGCTGAATAATGGCCCCCAAAGATGTCCACGTCCTAACCCCCAGAACATGTGGCTATGTTCCATGGCAAAAGGGGCTTTGCAGATGTGGCTAAATTAAGGGTCTTGAGATGAGAAGCTTATCCTGGATTATGCAGGTGGGCCCAGTGTGATCACACGGTCCTTATAAGAGGGAGCTGGGAGGGTCAGAAAGAGAAGACAGGATGATGAAGAGGAAATGCAGCCCTGCCAACCCCTTGATTTTAGCCCCACAAGACTCATTTGGGACTTCTGACTTATAGTGCCATAAGAGAATAAACTTGTGTTGTTTTTATTTGTGTATATATATACATATTATATATATACATATAATATATACACATATATGTGTGTATATATATACATATAATACATATATACACATATATATACATATATACATATAATACATATATACACACATATATACATATACACATATATACACATATATACATATATACACATATATATACATATATATACATATACACATATATACACACATATATATACATATACACATATATACACACATATATATACATATATACACACACATATATACATATATACACACATATATATATATACACATATATATATATTTTTTGAGACAGGGTCTCACTCTGTCGCCCAGGCTGGAGAGCAGTGGAGCAATCATGGCTTACTGCAGCCTTGACTTCCCCAGCTCAAGCAATCCTCCTGTTTCAGCCTCCCAAGTAGCCAGGACCACAGGCACACACCACCACACCTGGCTAATTTCTGTATTCTTTGTAGAGATAGGGTTTCGCTATGTTGCGCAGGCTGGTCTCGAACTCCTGAGCTCAAACCATCCACCTTCCTCAGCTTTTCAAAGTGTTGAGGTTACAGGCGTGAGCTACTGTGCCCAGCTTTGTGTTGTTTGAAGCTGCTAAATTTGTGTTAATCTGTTACTGCGGCAATAGAAAACTAACAGCTTCTCTGTACCTCACTTTGCTGGTTATAAGATGAAACTAACAAGGATCTTTGCCATACAGAATTTGTAAGGAGCCTGAGACCAGATAGGTGTGCAGGGCATCAGGAGCTGGGGCACCAGCAGGGCAGAGACAGACATAATCATACACATGCACATATTTAAAAATAATTTAACATTTTAAGAAGTCCAAGTGGTCATCATTTGTCAGACATCGTGACACTTAAGTGGACATTTGATATTGTTTTGAGCCATGTATTGGTGCTGAGGGCTGCTAAAGATCTAAACCCTAAAATAATAAATAATATTAGTAATAAACAATGGCCATAGTAAATGTGTGCTGGTATGATTATTTTGACACAGGGACACACAAGTGGGGGAAGGAAAAAGGAGGGGCCTGTTCTTCCTGGGAAGAGTGTGTGTGTGTGTGTGTGTATGGTGGGAAAGGTGGGGAGCTGGGGTTTCAAACTATAACCTGGATCACCAGACATTTGAGGAAAATATGTAACAGGGCAGAGAAAGACCAAGATAAACAGAAAAGATTTCCACAGGCAATTTGGGCTAGGTATTGAGGGATGAACAGGAGCTCCCAGCTGGGCTTTGAATGAGACATGCTAGGCAGGAGTGGGAGAGGAAGAAGGGGCAGTACTCTGGGTAGAGGGGACAGCATGAGCACACGCAAGGGTGGCCATGGTGAAAGGCCTGTTGCAAACTAGTATGCCACAATCCTAGTTTGGCCTGAGAGTGTTCCAATGAAGAGGAGCAATGAGAAACAAAAAGATGGGTGAAACGCTGGCCTCCAAGGCAGGCTGAGGTTCTTGAACTCAATCTATCCCAAAGACAGTGGGAGGGTTTAACCCAGGGGCGACACAGACGGGTTGGCAGTTTTGTCCTGCAACTTAAGCAGATTTGAAATTAATAACACATTTTCCTTGTAAAATATTCAAACCATTCAGAATAAATGAAAAGCATTACTTTTATTTCTGTGGATTACTATTGACTCCTGTATTTGAATTCAGCCACTGTAACAAAGAGCCCCACCAAATGACAGTGGCTTTGAAAGTTGAAAGTGTTTTTCTTGGCTGGGCGAGTTGTCTCACACCTGTAATCCCAGCACTCTGGGAGGCCAAGGCGGGTGGATCACGTGAGGTCAGGAGTTTGAAACCAGCCTGGTCTCAACATGGTGAAACTAAAAGTACAAAAATAAAAAAATTCTACTAAATTTTTCTACTAAAAAAATTTCTACTAAAAATACAAAAATTAGCTGGACGTGGTGGTGTGTGCCTGTAAGCCCGGCTACTCAGGAGGCTGAGGCAGGAGAATTGCTTGAACCCAGGGAATGGAGGTGCAGTAAGCCGAGATCGTGCCACTGCACTCCAGCTGGGCGACAGAATGAGACTTGGTCTCAAAAAAAAAGGTGTCCTTCTCTCTCCAGGGCTGGTCAGGCAACTCCAATGTCATCAGAAAGCCAGAATTCTGCCAGGACGGAAGAGTATCATGGTTATATGAACAGATTCTAGGACCATATTGTACGGGTTTAAACCGTGGATCTGCCACTTACCAGCTGTGTGATCCTGGGCATGCTATTTAGCTTCTCTATTTCGAGTTTCATCATCTATAAAAGGGGATGATATAGTACCCATCGGTGGTAGGGAGAATAATAGATGTCTGAGTCCGAATCTCTAGAATCTTTGAGTGTTACCTTATGCGGCAAAAAGGACTTTGCAGAAGTGATTAAGCTAAACATTTTGAGTTGGGGGTATCAATCCTGGATTATCTGAGTGGGCTCCATGAAATCCAAGGATCCTTATAAGAGGGAGGCAAGAGGTCAGAGTAGTAATGGGAGATGAGAGGATGGAAGCAAGTGGCCGTGGTGATAAGAAGAAAGGCCCACGAGCCAGGGACTGCAGGTGACCTGTGGAAGCTGAAGAAGGCAAAGGAAATGGATTTTCCTGAGTCTCCAGAAGGAAAGAAACACTGATTTTAGATGTCTGACCTCCAGAACTGTAGGAGAATAACTTTGTGTTGCTTGAAGCCACTAAGTTTGTGGTTAATTTGTTACAGCAGCAATAGGAAGTGACTACATATCCCCATTGGGTTAAATGAGTTAATACATGCAAAACACTTAGAAAGGTGCCTGATGGGTACTTAGCATGTATATAACCGTTAGCTACTATTATAATATTTCTGGCAAAACTCTTGGCCTAGGCTGGGTGGAGTGGCTGACACCTGTAATCCCAGCACTTTGGGAGGCCAAGGTGGGTGGATCACTTGAGGTCAGGAGTTCGAGACCAGCCTGGCCAACGTGGTGAAACCCTGTCTCTATTAAAAATACAAAGATTAGCCGGGTGTGGTGGTACACACCTGTAAGACCAGCTATTCAGGAGGCTGAGGCATGAAAATCACTTGAACCTGGGAAGCAGAGGTTGCAGTGAGCCGAGATCATGCCACTGCACTCCAGCCTGGGCGACACAGCAAGACTCTGTCACAAAAATTAAAAAACTCTCGACCTACGTCAGAGATGGCTGGTCACATCCATAATTCAACTAAGTGGAAAGGCACATCACTTCTGCTGACATCAAGTTGACTTAAATTTGGTCACCTGATCACATGTAGCTGCAATGGAGGCTGGGAAATATAATTTTTGTCTGGGTAGCCATGTCAGGTGGTGTCCAGCTGAGATGTAAGAGTTCTGTGACTAAAGGTAGAGGAAGGGGTGGTTATTGAAGAACTAACAGCATCTGAAACAATTCCTACTATGAAAGACGAGTTTATGGCCGGGTGTGGTGGCCCACACCTGTAATGCCAGTGCCTGTAATCCCAGCACTTTGGGAGGCCAAGGTTGGCAGATCACTTGAGCCTAGAAGTTCAAGACCAGCCTGGGCAACTTGGGAAAACTCCATCTCTACAAAAAATACAAAAAATTAGCTGGGCTTGGTGGTAGGTGCCCGTAGTCCCAGCTACTTGGGAGGCTGAGGTGGGAGAATCATCTGAGCCCAGGAGATTGAGGCTGCAGTGAGCTGTGATTGCACCACTGCACTCCAGCCTGGGCATCAGAGCAAGACCCTGTCAAAAAAAAAAAAAAAAGGGGAAAGGAAAAAGAAAAAGAAAGAAAACAGAAACGAGATGAATTTAGCAAAGGTAACTTCCCTCCAGAGTTTGGTTAGATACAAATATTTCCAGCTCTTTTTTCTTGTGCCATTAATTTCATGCACTATCTGTTAACTCCCCACTGTGTAAGATGAGACATCACTTTTGCTTTCTCTCCTAATTCCTTTTGCTAAACTGCTACATTTGCATCTAGTTCTATATCCATAATTAAAATGTTCTGGCCGGGCGCGGTGGCTCACGCTTGTAATCCCAGCACTTTGGGAGGCCGAGGCGGGCGGATCACGAAGTCAGGAGATCGAGACCACAGTGAAACCCCGTCTCTACTAAAAATACAAAAAATTAGCCGGGCGTGGTGGCGGGCGCCTGTAGTCCCAGCTACTCGGAGAGGCTGAGGCAGGAGAATGGCGTGAACCCGGGAGGCAGAGCTTGCAGTGAGCCGAGATTGCGCCACTGCACTCTAGCCTGGGCGACAGAGCGAGACTCCGTCTCAAAAAAAAAAAAAAAAAAAAAAAAAAAATTAAAATGTTCTGGTTTTGTGTATTGTCTATCTCTGAATTTCAAATATTGAAAATCAATAGTGTTCTTAAACAATATTATGATTATATAAACATTATTCTCTACAGAGCCAAATAGAACCCTGGGACACATAGAGAAGGAACTATAATCTTATGGTCTAAATGCTGCTCAAAGGGAAGTGCTCCAGGCTTCAAGCTCAAGTGTATTCTCCTCCACTCCCTCAGCTATTCAGAGTCATATGACATTTTAATTCACTTCATATTTGGACCATGACTTTCTTACACAATTTCTTATTTTCATGGAGCTTCTAATTGCTTTCCTCTTTTCTCCTTGAGAGAAGAAACATATGCCTTTTAAGTCAAGTCATTAAAATCTTCCAGCTTCTTAATTACATTATTTGTTGAATGAAGCCCATTTTCTTCCTAAAGACGTTCTTCTCCAAACCCTCTGACTTCCTGTTCTAATTTTGATGGATGGCTTTATGGACCTCTGGTACTTCTATTCACTGTGCTACTGGGTTAATTCCACTGTTTTGTGAATCTGTTATGTCTCTCTCGAATTATGTCCCTTTATCTCAAGTATATTTTCAAATAACATTTTTAAAAGGGGTGCATGGAAGGAAAGCTTTCTGAATCTTTGCATATCTGAAAATGGCTTTAGGTTGTCCTTTCACTGACTGAGTTGGGGAGGATGAACCAGCAGGCTTAGGGTACGTGGCAGAGGGCAGATACGCAAACAGACACTCCAGTCTCCACCCTGGGCCACATAAGGAGGGATTTACTCTAGACATCAACACTCCCTGTAGGCACTCTAGTCCTTATGAAAAATATCACTCACTTTTTTTTCTTGAGACGGAGTCTTGTTCTGTCGCCCAGGCTGGAGTATAGTGGTACGATCTTGGCTCACTGCAACCTCCGCCTCCCGGGTTCAAGCAATTCTCCTGCCTCAGCCTCCTGAGTAGCTGGGACTACAGGCACATGCCACCATGCCCGGCTAATTTTTATATTTTTAGTAGAGATGGGGTTTCGCCATGTTGGCCAGGCTGGTCTTGAGCTCCTGACCTCAGGTGATCCACCTGCCTCAGCCTCCCAAAGTGCTGGGATTATAGGTGTGAACCACTGTGACTGTCCAAGGTGACTTAATTTTTTTAGAAAGCTGTTCCCTCTCTTTAAAAATCTCTCCCCTCCCTGTATGTTCCAGATGTCTGCATTTGTTAGGGGGTGGGGTGTTGATGGCGAATACTGGCTTGTTACTCACTAAATAGGCTTTTATTTGAGTATTTTCTAAACTTTTGTTATTCTTATACCACATCTCAATTTTTGTGGCATCTTCTTGCTACTTTATGGTTATGTACTTATGTATGGTATGATGGTTAATATTAGGTGTCAACTTGATTGGATAAAGGGATGCCTAGATGGCTGGTGTTGTGTCTGGGTGTGTTTGTGAGGGTGTGGGCAGAGGAGACTGATATTTGAGTTGGTGGACTGAGAGAGGAAGACCCACCCTCAATGTGGGTGGAGCCATCCTGTCGGCCGCCAGCTACTGGAACAAGGCAGGTGCAATGAAGATGGGATAACTTTGTTGGCTGATGTTGAACAACTTTTCATATGCCTGTTTGCCAATTGTGTGGTGTGTCTGCTCAGGTCTTTTGCCCATTTTTAATCGGATTATTAGATTTATAGAGTTGCTTGAGCTCCTTATATATTCTTTTTTTTTTTTTTTTTGTAGAGATGGAGTCTCGCTCTGTCGCCCAGGCTGAGTGCAGTGGCTGATCTCGGCTTACTGCAACCTCTGCCCCGGGTTCCAGCAATTCTCCTGCCTCAACCTCCCAAGTGGCTGGGACTACAGGCGCACGCTGCCATGCTCGGCTAATTTCTTTTGTATTTTAGTAGAGGTGGGGTTTCACCGTGTTGCCCAGGCTGGTCTCAAACTCCTGAGCCCAGGCAATCCACTCGCCTTGGCCTCCTAAAGGGCTAGGATTACAGGTGAGAGCCACTGCGCCAGGCCGACCTCCTTATATGTTCTTGTTATTAATCCCTTGTTGGATGGGTAGTTTGCAGGTATTTTCTCCTGTTCTGTGGGTTGTATCTTCACTTTGTTGATCGTCTCCTTTGCTGTGAAGAATCATTTTAACTTGATGTATTCCCATTTGCCCATTTTTGCTTTGGTTGCCAGTGCTTGTGGGATGTAATTCAAGAAATCTTTTCCTATGTCTAACGTCCTGGGGAATTTTCTTGCAGCAGTTTTTTTTTTTTTTTTTTTTGAGACGGAGTCTAGCTCTGTCGCCCAGGCTGGAGTGCAGGGGCGCGATCTCCGCTCACTGCAAGCTCCACCTCCTGGGTTCACGCCATTCTCCTGCCTCAGCCTCTCCAAGTAGCTGGGACTACAGGCGCCCGCCACCATGCCTGGCTATTTTTTTTTTTTTTGTATTTTTAGTAGAGACGGGGTTTCACTGTGGTCTCGATCTCCTGACTTCGTGATCCGCCCGCCTCGGCCTCCCAAAGTGCTGGGATTACAAGCGTGAGCCACCGCGCCCGGCCTCTTGCAGCAGTTTCATAGTTTGAGGTCTTAGATTTAAGTTTTTAACTCATTTGATTGGATTTTTGTATATGGTGAGAGATAGGGGTCTAGTCTCATTCTTGTGCATACGGATATCCAGTTTTCAAGGGGTCTCCTTTAAATAGTCCTTTTCCTCCTCACCCAGATTCTGATATGCTGGGAAAGAAAGCAAAATACCGATTATGGAAGAACAATATCCCTTTTATTGTTGATGATATAAAGTGGGGGCCTTAGTGGAGGGCAAGAGCTAGAGTCCTCCCAGCTGAACCTTATCACAGCCTCGCTACCTACTAACAAGCTTGACTTGAACCCACGCCCCATGTCCTAGGCTTGCAGGCTCGGTCATGCCTCTCCTGACCACTCTCGGAGTCCTGGTATGTCTGGCCTCATTGACAGAGTGGACAGTTTTTGCAGGAGCTGAAGAGACGACTGGAAGAGAGAATTTTTCTTACGGACCAAGGAGCGGGAAGCTGAGAGTTTGGCCCGGAAAACCTTGGTCATCAGAAGGGCGTGGTGGCTCACACCTGTAATCCCAGAACTTTGGGAGGCTGAGATGGGTGGATCACCTGAGGTCAGAAGTTTGAGACCAGCCTGACCAAAATGGTGAAACCCTATCTCTACCAAAAATACAACATTAGCCGGACGTGGTGGTGGCGTGCATCTGTAATCCCAGCTACGAGGGAGGCTAAGGCAGGAGAATTGCTTGAACCCAGGAGATGGAGGTTACAGTGAGCCAAGATCACGGCGTTGCATTCCAGCCTGGGTAACAGAGCAAGCTTCCGTCTCAAAAAAAAAAAAAAAAAAAAAGGAATAAATGGTATAAACCACTGGAGAGGAAGAAATAAAATGGTCATCTATATTTATAGATCATGTGATCATCTACATAGAAAATCTAAGAGATTCTACAGACAAACTATTAAAACTGTTGAGAAGGTTCATGTTGAGAAAGAATTTTCCATGGGTCTGGTTCGTTTCTGGATGCCCTGCACACGGAGGCACTAACGGCTCTTTTGTTCTGGACTGTCTTTTCAAGGATGTCGGTATATCAACCATCTTTAGAACATATAGTTAGTGTCTCCTTCTTGAACAGGAGACTTATTACTGTCCGGCCTAATAATGTCTCCCTTTGTGATGTCAACCTAAAAAACAGAGAAGGAGGCTCTCTAAAAGAAAATGATATCTATTCGGGAATAGGCACTGCAATGGGAATATGTGTGCCGTAGTATACTATATTCGTATTCATGGAGGTAAAGGCAAAAGATTTTGAGGGAAAAATGAGGAGGATTCCATCATTGTTCAAGATAATTATCCTTGGCTACAAGGATCAATAATAAGGACGGCGCTAGTCTGAGGTTGGACAGGCAATTTCTGGGCAGATAGCCTTGCGGTATTTTGTGTGTAAGATTGTGATGGTTGTTGCAGTCTTTTGGGATAGTGTTTGTTGTTGTTGTTTTTTAGACAGGGTATCCCTCTGTTGCCCAGGCTGGAGTGCAGTGGCTTCATCACAGCTCACTGCAACCTCTGCCTCCCGAGCTCAAGTGATCCTTTTGCCTCAGCCTCCCAGGTATCTGGAACTATAGGCAGTCACCACCACGCCTGGCTAATTGGGATAGTTCTTGTGATCAGGCAACTTGTGCATGAGAGCTGTCTCTTCATGACCTTCTCCAGCTTTATTTGTCACTTTTAACATAAGTGACTCCATTTTGATTCTGATAACTTTTACAGTAGCAGAGATCAGGGATTTCGGTTCCCTAAACTCAGGGTTCCTCTGCTATTATGCAAACTCATTGCATGTGCGTCATCCGTCTATACCACCTCCACTGCCCTCAACATCACTGTGGGGCTTGGGGGGCAAGTGAAACTATTGACTCAGACATGAACCTGATGCTACTTCCTGGGCCATGAGTAATAAAGTCCTTTGTCTCTGACCCAAGACTCTCAAGTCTTCTGCCAGCATCCACAATACTGTGACAGCTAAGGGTCTGGGCTGGCCTCCTCCCATCTTGGCCTCCCAAAATGTTGGGATTACAGGCATGAGCCACCGCGCCTGGCAAAAAGTTTTTAACAATCAAAAAGTTTTAATAAAGTAAAAAAGTTACTGAAGCGAAGGTTAATTTATTTTTAAAGAAAAATTTAAAAATATATTTAGTGTAGCCTGAGTGTACAGTTTATAAAGTCTACAGTAGTGTATAGTAATGTGCTAGGCCTTCGCATTCACTCACCACTCACTGACACTCAAGCAACTTCCAGTGCTGCAAGCTTCACTCATAGTAAGTGCCCTATACAGATGTACCATTTAAAAATCTTTCATAGTATATTTTTATTGTAACCTCTCTATGTTTAAATATATTTAAATACACAGATACTCACCATTGCATTGCCTACAGTAACCAGTATAATAACATGCTGTACAGGTTTGTATCCTAGGAGCAACAGGCTGTACCATGTAGTCTAGGTGTATATGTAGTAGGCTATCTCATCTAAGTTTGGGTAAGTACACTCTGTGATGTTCACGCAACAGTAAAATCCTCTCTCAGAACACATCCCAGTCATTAAGCAACAAACATAAAATGCTATTTATGAAAGACACCATTTATAAAAGCATAAAAAAAACTATGGGATACCTAGGAATAAACCTAAGAGATATGCAAGATTTTTATGGAGAAAATTATACTTTTTTTTTCTTTTCTTTTTTTTTTTTTTTTGAGACAGAGTCTTGCTCTGTCACCCAGGCTGGAGTACAGTGACACGATCTCAGCTCACTGCAACCTCCATCTCCCGGGTTCAAGAGATTCCCGTGCCTCAGCCTCCCAAATAGCTGGGACTTCAGGAGCCTGCCACCACGCCCAGCTAATTTTTGTATTTTTAGTAGAGATGGGATTTCACCTTGTTGGCCTGGCTGGTCTCGAACTCCTGACTTCAAGCAATCTGTCCACCTCAGCCTCCCAAAGTGCTGGGATTACAGGCATGAGCCACCACGCCTGGCCTAAAACTTTCTTGATGGTCATTCAAGAGACCTAGATAAATGGAGAAGTATAACTTGCTCATAGAAGAAAATACTTAATTGTAAAGATGTTATTTTTAAATTAACCTATACATTTATTTTACTTTCGGTAAGAGGTTCAAAGAAGAGATTTTAAAATTAATATCTTGGGAAACATGTCGAGCTTATCCTAAGGTCATATGAAAGAACAAATAGTTAAGAGTAGCCAAGGTAATTTTGAAGAAAATTAACAAAATGAGGAGAATCACCCTCCACATAACAATATATATACAACCAAAGTCATTAAGGTAGGGAGCTATTGGTAGAGGGATGTACAAATAAATGGATGGGATAGAACTGAAAGCTCAGACACAGAGCTATGCAGACTGGAAGTTCAACCTATGTCAGAGGTGGCATTTAAATCAATTCCCTCCAATACCTGGTGGTGGGAAAACTGGTTTTCCGTGTGGAAGAAAGAGAAGTATATACCTGTATCACACTGTTAACAAAACTCCCAAGGAATCAAGTCACCATGACTGAGAGCCAGCTAGAAACCATAAATAATAAACTTAGACCCCAAAGACTTCCGATATTGGATTTATCAAACATGGAATATAAAACACCATAATTGTGAATAAAATATTTTAGTAAATATAACATCAGATTACAAAAATGAACAAGCAAAAAGATACTCTAAAAAATGATCAGGTAAGCAGGGCATGGTGGCTCACACCTGTAATCCCAGTACTTTGGGACGCCAAGGCAGGAGGATTGCTTGAGCCCAGGAGTTTGAGATCAGCCTGGGCAACATAGCAAGACCTAGTCTCTACAAATAATAATAATAAAAAATGAGTCGGGCATGGTGGCACACATCTGTGGTCCCAGCTATTCAGGAGGCTGAGATGGGAGAACTGCTTGAGCCCAGGTGATAGAGGCTGCAGTGAGCCATGATCATGCCACTGCACTCCAGCCTGGGCAACAGAGAGAGACACTGTCTCAAAAAAAAAAAAAAAAAAAAAAAAGTGATGAGGCAGATGTGGGAAAAACAACTAAATAGAGACACTAGAAAGGAAAATGAGATGCTGAAATTAAAAAAAAAGAAAGAAAACCTGATGTCTGGGCTAAGTATCAGGTGAGAAACAACATTATAATAGCCACAAGCTGGAAACAATCAGATATTTATCAACAAAAGTATTATGAGTAAGTTGTAGTATATTCATATAATGGAATAGTATACAGTGGTGAAAATAAACATATGATAGCTATTCATAACAAAAAGAATAAATCTTAAAAAATGCAACGTAGAGTAAAAAAGCATGACAAAAATAATACAAACTGTAAGATTCCATTTATATAAAATCCAAAAACAGGTTAAAACACATCTTTAGGCATGTACAGAGGACAAAGCTATAAAAAGTAAGCAAGGCAATGATTGACATAAGGTCAGGGCAATGGTTTCCTTTAAGAGAGAAAGTAAGGGATTGTGATGGGATATACACAGGGAGCTTTTAGGAGTGCCTATCATCTTCTACTCTATGACCTGGGGGGTTATGTAGATGTTTGCTTTACAATTATTATTTAAGCTGTGCAATTGTATTTGATATGCCTTTCCATATTGTGGTTATATTTCACAATTTAAAAAATTTGAGGCCGGGCATGGTGGCTGGTGCCTGTAATCCCAGCACTTTGGGAGGCTGAGATGGGTGGATCACTTGAGGTCAGGAGTTTGAGATCAGCCTGGCCAACATGGTGAAACCCGGTCTCTACTAAAAGTACAAAAACTAGCTGGGCATGGTAGCAGTCATCTGTAATCCCAGCTACTCGGGAGGCTGAGTCAGAGAATCACTTGAACCTGGGAGGCAGAGTTTGTGGTGAGCCAAGATCATGCTCAAATATATATATATATTTCAAATATATATAGTCTTTACTGGGTACATGTTTCCGAATCAACAGTTTTTTTCTCTAGGAATTTTGAAGAAATCATTCTTCTGACTTCTATCTTTAATGGCTATTGTTGCAAAATCTATATATATATAGAAATATATATATATTTGAAATATATATATATTTGAAAAGTACAGTAGGTTAGATATAGCTGAAGGGAAAGCTGAAAGACAGATATGAAGAAATTAACCAGAATTCAATAGAGAGAGACAAGGTGATGGAAAATAGAAAAGAATGTGATACTGTGATATAGGGGAAAAAATAATAGGATCTAACATGTTACTAAGCAAATTTCCAGAAAGAGGGAATAGAAAAGATGGAGGACTGTTGAAAGACAAGAAGAATAGACATTTTTACCTGGATATATTGAATTGAAACTGGAAAACGCCAAAGCTGAATAAAAACTATTGACAGCCAGAGAGGAAAAATAGATTATGTGCAAAGGAACTGCAATTAGGCAGACAGCAGATTTTGCAACAATAGCCATTAAAGATAGAAGTCAGAAGAATGATTTCTTCAAAATTCCTAGAGAAAAAAACTGTTCATTCGGAAATGTGTACCCAGTAAAGACTATCATTGAAGAATGAGGATTAAAGTCATTTGCAAATTTAAAAAGCACAGGGTTATGATCCAGTGAGTGCACTATGGGCTCTTTATTCCACAGAAGTGAAACACTTTGTTCATGCAAAACTTGCACGTGAATGTTCACAGCAGCTTTCTTTGTAACAGCCCAAAACTGGAAACAACCCAGTGTTTTAGTATACAAATTGTTAAGCAAACTATGGAATACCATGGAATACTACTCAGCAATGAAAAGGAAAGCGCACACAATCTGGATGGATCTCCAGGGAATTGTGCGGGGTGAGAAAAAGCCAAAAGACAGTCCCAAAAGGTTGTGTGTACTGTGATTCCAGTTATATAACGTTCTTGTTATAACAAAAATTATAGAGGTAGTGAACAGATTAGTGGTTGGCAGGGGTTGGGATGTTGGAGGGAGGGAAGTAGTAGTGGCTATAGAAGGGTAACCAGTTCCAATGATGGAATAGTTTGTATATTGACTGTGATGACAGTCACACAAGTTTACATGTGCTAAAATTGCATAGAACTACACACACACACACACACACACACGTGCATATAAAACTGGTAAAACCTAAATAAGATCAGTAGATTGCATCAATGTCATTTTCTTGGCTGTGCTATTGCACTGTATTTATGCAAGATGTTACCATTGAGGGAAAGGGGATCTGAGGTGTAAGGAATCTTTGTATGATTTCCTACAACAGCACGTCAATCTACAATTATCTCAAAATGAAGTTTAAAAAAAATCTACCAACAGACTTACAGTAAAAGAATGTCTAAATATATATTTCAAAAAGGAAAAAAAGATCGAAAAAGATGCCTGAGATGCAAGAACAAGTTTTGAGGAAACAAAAATGATAAACATGGAAATAAATCTAAACAAACACTGTATCGCATAATGCTAATCATGATGGCAATTTGGGGGGCTGAAAACAAAAGGGACAGGACTAAAATGAAATTGGAATGTAAGGAGGAAGGGGGTGGCCGTTGGAGTTGGAGTTTCCCAAGGTCCTCGTATTATTTGGAAATAGGGCTGGAATATTAAATTTAGGCTTCGTTAAGTGTGCAGTGCCAAATTTAAGGGGAACCACTCTAGGAATAGGAATAGAGTCAATAATTTCCAAACCGGTAGACAGAAAAGTGAAATAAGAAAACAAACAAAAGCTCAGTCTACTTTTCAAAAAGGCAAGAAGGAAACCACGAAGTGGGACAAATTGAAAATAAAAAGCAACATGGTAGAGACAAGCCAAAAATAACACATTGACAATACACACTTAGAAGTGAGATGCTTCAACACACCTCTTTTCATTATCGATTGACTAATCAGTAAAAAAATCAGTAAAGGTATGGAAGATTTGAACAACACAATTAACAAGCTTGATTTAGTGACATAAAGAGAATCCAACACCCAATGCTTATTCTTCTCAAGTACACACGGAGCGTTGACAGACACGGACTACATTTCAGGCCGCAAAGCAAGTCTTAATTTCAAGAATCACAGTGATACACACCACATTCTCTGGTCAAAATACCATTAAGAGTTGGTGACAAAGAGAGAAATAATACCCACATGTTTGGAAATTTAAAAACACATTTCTGGGAACAACCCAAATGTACATCAACAGTTGAATAGATCAATAAACTGTAATATATTTGTACAATGGAATGCTATACACCAAAACACATCACACACAAGCACACACACACAACCACTGTAATGGACAACAACAGGGATGAACCTCACAGACCTAATTTTGAGTGAAAGAAGCCAGAAAGAGTAGATACCCTCTAATTCCATTTGCATGAAATTCAAAAGGGACCAGAACTAATCTATGGAGATAGAAGTTGGAGTAGTAGTTACCTCTGGGGATATGGGGGAGGTTATGACTGGAATTCTGAAAATATTCTATATCTTGCTCTAACTTAGGAAATAAAAAAGAACAATAGAATAAACCTAGTGAAAGCAGAACAAAGGAAATGATAAGAACAAAAATTAATAAAACAGAAAACAAAGAGGATTAATGAGCCAAAAGTTGGTTCTTTGAGAAGATAAAAAAATAGTCAAACCTCCGAGGCTGATTTTTTTAAAAGGAAGGGCACAAATTAATAAATACTAAGAATGCAAATGATATGATAACTACAGGCCCAGGAGAGATTGAAAAGATAAAAACAGAATGATCTCAACAACTATTTCTTTAATGTTATTATTTATTTCTCATTTCCATTTCTTTTTTTTTTTTTTGACACGGAGTCTCGCTCTGTCACCCAAGCTGGAGTGCAGTGGTGCGATCTTGACTCACTGCAACCTCTGCCTCCCGGGTTCAAGCGATTCTCCTGCCTCAGCCTCCTGAGTAGCTGGGATTACAGGTGCGCGCCACCATGCCTGGCTATTTTTTGTATTTTTAGTAGAGACGGGGTTTCACCATGATGGTCAGGCCGGTCTTGATCCATGCTCCTCGGCCTCCCAAAGTGCTGGGATTATAGGCGTGAGCCACTGTGCCCGGCCTCCATTTATTTTTTATTTTTATTTTTTGAGACAGAGTCTTGCTCTTTCCCCAGACTGGAATGCAGTGGCACAATCTTGGCTCACTGCAACCTCCACCTCCTGGGTTCAAGTGATTCTCTTGCCTCAGCCTCTGGAGTAGCTGGGACTACAGGAGCACGCCGCCACACCCAGATAATTTTTGTATTTTTAGTAGAGACAGAGTTTCATCATGTCGGCCAGGCTGGTCTCAAACTCCTGACCTCAAGTGATCTGCCCACTTTAGCCTCCCAAAGTGTTGGGATTACAGGTGTGAGCCACTACGCCTGGCCACTTTTCCATTTCTTAATTCAGGTTTGATGTTACATTTTATAGACACTTACCTATTACATCTGCATTTTCAAATTTATTTGTGTAATGTTGTCTCTTATGATTAAAATTATCTGTAGTTAAATTTCTCTTTTCATTTCTTTCTTTCTTTCTTTTCTTTCTTTTCTTTCTTTCTTTTCTTTCTTTTCTTTCTTTCTTTCTTTCTCTCTCTCTTTATTTCTCTCTCTCTTTCTTTATTTCTTTCTCTCTCTCTTTCTTTTTTTTGAGACAGACTCTGTCTCTGTTGCCCAGGCTGGTGTGCAATGGCACAATCTCAGCTCCCTGCAGCCTCTGCCTCCTGGCTTGAAGAGATTCTCCGGCCTCAGCCTCCCTAGTAGCTGGACTTACAGGCATGCACCACCACGCCTGGCTAATTTTTGTATTTTTAGTAGAGGTGGGTTTTCACCATGTTGGCCATGATGGTTTCAAACTCCTGGCCTGAAGTGATCAGTCCACCTCGGCCTCCCAAAGTGCTGGCATTACAGGCGTGAGCCACTGCGCGTGTCCTCCCCTTTTCACTTCCAATATTATTTGGGCCTTCTTTATTTTTTTCTCAGACTTGCTAGAAATAGATCTATTTTATTAGTCACTTGTTTTGACCATCTCTATTGTTTCTTTGTTTTCTGTTTTATTGATTTCTCTCTTTATTTTTTCCTGCTATTTGGCAGAGGATGGGGTGCTGTTATTATGTTGCCTTTTTCTGATTTCCTAAATTGGATGCTGAATCATTAATGTGTCATCTTTATTCTTATCAAATGTATGTATTTAAGAATATACATACATAGTCCCTCAAGGATTGCTTTAGCTATATTCAAACCTTTATCCAGAACTTTGGGAGGCCGAGGCGAGTGGATCACAAGGTCAAGAGATCGAGACTATCCTGGCCAACACGGTGAAACCCCCGTCTCTACTAAAAATACAAAAATTAGCTGGGCGGGGTGGCATGTGCCTGTAGTCCTAGCTACTCCGGAGGGTGAGGCAGGAGAATCGCTTGAACCCGGAAGGCAGAAGTTGCAGTGAGCTGAGATAGTGCCACTGCACTCCAGCCTGGCGACAGAGAAAGACTGTCTTAAAACAAAACAAAAAAACAAAACCTTTGTATTCGGGTTGTCTGATATTTATAAAGTGACACCAGCTTTCTGTTGCTTAGTATTTGCCCGATGCATTTAGCTGCAAGAAACAAAGGCCAACTTCAGTGACTGAAACAAACTGAGGTTCTCAGTTATTTTTGTTGTGTTGTTTTGTTTTTGTTTTTATTTTCTTGAGACAGGGTCTCACTCTGTTGTGAAGACTGGAGTGCAGTGGCACGATCATAGCTCATTGCAACCTCAAACTGCTGGGCTCAAGTGATCCTCCTGCCTCAGCCTCTCCAGTAGCTAAGAATACAGGGGTGTGCCACATGCCTGGCTAACTTCCTTAGTTTTTGTAGAGACAGGGCCTTGCTATGTTGCCCAGGTGGGTCTCAAGCTCCTGGCCTCAGGCAATCCTCCAAACTCAGCCTTCCAAAGTGTTGAGATTACAGGCATGAGCCACCATGCCCGGTCAGTCATCCTTAAATTTTTAACATGTATACTTCAGTTTTAAAGTCTGAAGTTAATCAATTTCCACCTCTAGCACAACCTTAGAACGCTTTTGAACTCTGATCATAGTGTCCTGTCTGTCTTTATATTGTTTTCCCATTTTTTTTGTGTTTCTTTTTAATCAGCCTTTTAAATTTTTTTCTTATGAAGTCTCTGCTTGTTTGAATTGTCCACACTTAATGATTTTTTAATTCTCCACTTCTTCTTACAAACCACTTCTTCCCTGAGTTTATCTCCTAGATTTTCCATATTAACTTAGTCTGATATCTTGCCAGAACTGGAGGGTCCCCACGGTGTCTTCCTGTGATTTTTCAAAACCTTGATTGCATCTCTAGCCATAGCCTTTTTTTGTTCCTAATATTGTCTATTTTGTGCTAATGATTTATTTATTTTATTAAGGTTTTAAAAAGACTCATCTCAGCATTAGGTTGTTTTCCGTATCATCCCTTTCTGCTTTATCTTTATTATTTGCTTTATTTTATTCTCTGGGGTTTTCTGGTATCTCTTCCTGGGGTCTTGAGTTGGATGCTTAATTCATTTGTTACCAATTCTTCCTGTTTTTAATAAACATATTTTCCCTCCAAGTTTCACTTTAGCTTATTGTTGTTGAGTTTTAAATATCTTGTAACTTCCATTATATTAATAATTTTCTTCCTAGCCCGTGAATTACTTAGAAATGAATTATTAAGTTACTGAACGTATTGGATTTTCTTGGCCAACTTTTTATTATTGATTTCTTTTTTTTTTTTTTTTTTTTTTTTTTTTTGAGACGGAGTCTTGCTCTTTCCCCCAGGCTGGAGTGCAGTGGCGCGATCTTGGCTCACTGCAAGCTCCGCCTCCTGGGTTCATGCCATTCTCCTGTCTCAGCCTCCCGAGTAGCTGGGACTACAGGCGCCCGCCAACACGCCCGGCCAATTTTTTGTATTTTTAGTAGAGACGGGGTTTCACTGTGTTAGCCAGGATAGTCTCGATCTCCTGACCTTGTGATCCGCCCGCCTCGGCCTCCCAAAGTGCTGGGATTACAGGCTTGAGCCACCGCGCCCGGCCTTTTATTATTGATTTCTAATTTTATTATATTGGGATGAGAGGATGTGACTGATGATATTGAGTCCTTGAACAGATTTTAGACTTTCTTTGTTGCCAACTAGGCAGCATTTTTAGAAAAATGTTCCACATGAAAACAATGGGTATTCTGTGGGTGGGGGTGTAAAATTTGATTATCTAGTAGCTCAAGATCCTTAATTATATTGTGCAAACTTCTGTAACCTTACTAATGTTTTGCTACTTGATCCATTGGTTTTAAGAAAGTTCGATTAAAATTTTCCACTTTATCTACAAATTTGTCTATAAATTCCACTTTGTCTATAAACTTCTTGCAGTTCTGCCAGATTTGCTTTATATGTTTCACCAAAATAAACATGTTCTGCGAGATACGTGTAAGTTCATGATTATCATATCTTTTTGGCAGATGTTTCCTGTTATGAGTGTATTGGTTAGGTTATGGGTTTAGCTGCTGTTACAGAAGACCCTGGAAAAGAGAGGCCTAAATAAGATAGAAGGTTATTTCTTGTTCATGTAAAAGTTCGCAGCCGTGATTCGCTGCCTTCTAGCTTCTCGTGGGATTTGGTAAATGCGGAGCCTAGCAGGTGAGAGGGAGGGGAGAGCCAGGCTGAGGGGTTTATTCCCTAGCTTCCTCACTGGCAGGCCACCTCTACTTTAAATGACTCCTTCAGAGTTCTGGTGAACTCTCTTACCCCTTGACCCTGTAGGCCTAGGGGAAGTGACAGCCAGGTCACCGTTAGCCCCAGAGTTCTGCATTCTCTCTGATGACCTCCCTAGACCCTTCTTGGTCATTCATCCTTTTGAAAATAAACTCTACCCCAATTCTCCTAATTAGAATTCGCCATCTGTTTCCTGTTGAGACCCTGTGTGAGTCAGGATGGCATCATGTTTTTAAAAGTCATTGATTCTGAATGCCTTTAGGCACGTGTGCACTCTTCAATACGTGCTGGACACAGACCCCACTACTCCCTATTTTCTGACACTCCTGGCTTCCTCATGCATCTGCCAAGTCCCAGTGGTATTTGAGGCTGAAACACTGAGTTTCTGGCCCCAGGCTAAGAAAGCCCACCACACCTAGGTCTCCAAAGCACCAGCCTGCCATGGGGAAAGTACCAGCCTCAGAGTCCATCAGGAATACCCTCCGTCCATCTGAACACAAGGCTCAGCCTGGTCACTGGTCCGACAGCCAAGCTGACTCTCCCTGGACAACACTCAGCATCCTGGGATCATGGAGACTCATCTTTGTGGATACTTCACTATTTTAGTTGAGTCAATATTTCCACCATGGTGCCTGCCAACTTCTGTAGGACCATTAAAGAAAAAATTATTCAATGATACTTGTGAAAGCATGATAAGGAAGATTTATTTCAGGACCATTTTGAGAGGTATAGGGACCACTGCAACAGGGGTCTTGCAGTGGGAGAGAGAGACTGAGTTCGATTCTGAATACAGAAGGGGCAAGTGGGAGTTTATAGTCATGGAGCAGGGTGGGGGCCAGTGGATGGAAAAATTACTAAGAAGAAACAGCAGGACTGAGGGGGATTCTGACTAAAATGACTTAACAGGATTCTTGCTGAAGACAGGCCTGGGTAAGCAGACATCACCTGGGGAAGGGTGGAACACGAGCAACCTGATCAGATATCAAGGATGATCAGATGTAGAGGATGAGGTGTTCTGCCTAAATGGATTAAGTGGGGTTATTTTGCTAAAACCTAATTTTACAAGGAAATGGGCTCAGCTGGGCTTAGGAGAAGATTCAAGAGCCTCACTAAAGTTAGGCCAAGCAAAGAATCTTTCTCAGGAGCTAGAGTTAGCCTGGCCTTTTAAGGTGACTTTGCACATCCCTGTTGTCATTCATTAGATACTGATTCTTTCTTTTTCTTTCTTTCTTTCTTTCTTTCTTTCTTTCTTTCTTTCTTTCTTTCTTTCTTTCTTTCTCTTTCTTTCTTTCTTTCTTTCTTTCTCTTTCTTTCTTTCTTTCTTTCTTTCTTTCTTTCTTTCTTTCTTTTCTTTCTTTCCTTCCTTCCTTCCTTCTTTCCTTCCTTCCTTCCTTCTTTCTTTTCTTTTCTTTTCTTTCTTTTTTTGTGAGACAAAGTCTCGCTCTGTTGCCCAGGCTGGAGTGCAGTGGTGCGATCTCAGCTCACTGCAACCTCCACCTCCTGGGTTCAAGAGATTCTCCTGCCTCAGCCTCCCAAGTAGCTGGGGCTACAGGTGTGCACCACCACACCCAGCTAATTTTTGTATTTTTAGTAGAAACGGGGCTTCGCCATATTGGCCAGGCTGGTCTCAAACTCCTGACCTTGTGATCCTCCTGCCTTGGCCTCCCAAAGTGCTGGGATTACAGGCGTGAGCCGCTGCGCCCGGCCTAGATACTGATTTCTTCAGTCCACCTCTCAGTGGGCAAGCTTGTTTCTCCATTTCCTTATTTTTTTAATTTTTATTTTATTTTTATTTTTGAGACAGTCTCGCTCTGTTGCCCAGGCTGGAGTACTGTGGGGTGGTCTTGGCTCACTGCAAGCTTGGCCTCCCGGGTTCAAGCAATTCTCCTGCCTCAGCCTCCCAAGTGGCCAGGATTACATGTGCCTGCCACCACGCCTGGCTAATTTTTTGTATTTTCAGTAGAGACAGGGTTTCACCATATTGGTCAGTCTGGTCTTGAACTCCTGACCTGGTGATCCACCCACCTCAGCCTCCCAAAGGAGGACTGCTTGAGCCTGGAAGGTCAAGGTTGCAGCAAGCCATGATCGTGCTACTGCTCTCCAGCACTCCAGCTTGGGCAACAAAGCGAGGCCCTGTCTTTAAAAAAAAAAAAAAAAAAAAAGAGCCAAACTCAGACTGTCTCCTGGCCAGGCTGGAGCACAACATCTGGGTGAGAGGTGACAAGTTGGGGCCACAGCAATGAGTTGGCCTCTGGAGTCAGACCGACTGAGATCCATTCCCAGCTCTGTCCCATCCTTCTTTGTCCCCCTGTGCCAGTCTCCAGGCCTCACAGAACAGTTTTGGCTCCAAAGAGTAAGACACGAACTCACAGCAGGTGCTCAGGTCTGAGAATCTGCACAGGTGGCTTCTCTCCACTACTTCTCTAGGCTGCAGCAGGGGGAGGTGTGGACTCAGCCACCAGGGGGCAGGGTTGCCGCGGAGGTTGACACTGCTGAGATTGGTGCTGCCAAGTGAGCATCCACATTCATTCGCTTCCTCCATCCTCCAGCAAACGGGTCTGGTGTCTCTTCCATGCCCAGTAGAGTTTTAGGCAACACTGAGAGCAGAGAGAGTGAGGCACAGCCCTGCTCTCAGAACCCCACGTCAGCAAGGGTATGGAGAGCTCTCATGCTGGACTATGATGGAGGAAGTGGTGTGAGAGCGGAGTCTCGATGATGGATGAGGGCTGTCCTGGGGAGTCAAAAAGGCTTCTCAATCCCAGCACTTTGGGAGGTGGAGGCAGGAGGATCACTTGAGCCAGGAGCTCTGAACCAGCCTGGGCAACATAGTGAGACTCCATCTCTAAAAAAGAAAAGAAAATTTTTTTTTTTAATTAGCCAGGTGTGGTGATATGCCTGTAGTCCCAATTATTTGGAAGGCTGAGGTGGGAGCATTGCTTGAGCCTGGGAAGTCGAGGCTGCAGGGAGCCATGATCCTGCCACTGTACCACTGTACTCCAGCCTGGGCGACAGCGAGACTCTCTCTAAAAAAAAAAAAAAAAAAATGCTTCTCAGAGGGGGAGGCTTTTGAACTTGACAAGATGAGCAGTGATTCGGCTTGCACGCTGCAGACCCTAGCACCTCCCTGCAGCCCCAGGCCAAGCCCACCCGAGTGTTACATAACCCCCACCACTGCCCCTTCCTTCAGTTGCACCTTGATCACCAACTTCTGCAAGCCCCAAACTTCAGATCCAGGCCGTTTGTGCACAGAACTGGAGGCCAAAGAGCCTGCTCGGGTACAAGCTGAAGAGGGCTGTGTATACACCCAGACACAGCTTAGAAGAAGCTCTGGCTTTGGAGTCTGACAAATGAGGTTGCCCATGACTTCCTAACAAGGTGTCCTCAGGCAAGTCACTTCTCCTTCCCCCACCCCGACCTGCACCCCAGCATCAGTCTCCTCCCTGTAAAAAGGAGGTAATAGCAGCCCTTACCTACAGTGTGTATCTTCAGCATGGCTTCCCTGGGACCCATCTCTCTGATGTGCCCACTGGCATATTTGGTTTACCATCTCATCCCATCCCATGGTGGGAGCCAGGCAGCAGCCCCCTGGGGCAGGAAGCAGGATGCTTCCCTAGAAGTCCTCTTCAGACTCAGCCTCGTTTTATTTTGGAAACATACTGGCTCGGGTGTTGGTGTCAGAGCCCCAGATTTTCATAAAGTGGGGTCTGCATCTAGCTCCAGCACTTACCAGCAGTGTGACTGGACAAGTCATGTCCCCTCCCTGAGCCTCCATCTCCTTATCTGTCAAATGGAGGTAAGAGTAGTTCCTAGCTGTTGTGGACCCATTTCTGTCATTTTGATGCAGGGGAGGCAGGCCCCAAAGTGGAGTTTTGCCCACCGAGTTTTTGGCTTTGCCCAGGAAAGAATTCAAGGGCAAGCCAAAGGTAGGAGAAAATGGCTTTATTGAAGAGGAGTGTCACAGCTCCGTGACTGCTCCTGCAGTCACATAGGCCAAGAGTAGCAGCTCAGGGCAGTTTTGCAGTCACAATTATACCCACTTTAAATGGCACAAGGGGCAGTTTATACAGAAATTTCTAGGGAAGGGGAAGTAATCACTGAGGCCCCATCCCTGGAATTAAGTCTCCCCTCCTACCTCAATCTGTTTGGCATTCCTCCTTTCCCCGGATCCTCTTTCTTTGAGGATCTCCTCCCCTAAACACTGGTTCGGCAAGGGCTGTCATGATTTCCATGACCTTGTCCCTCGGCCACAGGTGACTGTCCCACAGGTGGACACCTGACTGGAGTCTGGCCAATCAAAAGACTTCTCTATTTTGAATCAGAACTGAGAACCTGGCTGTGGATTGGGAGGCCACAAATCCTTCCTCATGGCAGAGTTAGAGAGAAAGGCAGAGAAAAGAGAGGCAGAGTGAGACAGAGACAGAGAGGGTGTGTCCTGGCAGCTTTTGGGTCCCTGGTTCCAGCTGTGCCTGGGCCCACTTGCCCTCCTCACAATTTGGAGGTTTACCCCTCTCGTAGAGTCTGAGAGTTGTCTCACTGATTGGCATTGGGTTTCTAAGCATACACTTCCTCCTAGGGATGCGAGTAGGATCGAAGGAGCTAAAGTGAGAGAAGCACGTAGTCCAAAGCGTGGCTCACTGCAGGCTCGGCAGGAATGAATTCCCCTCCCTTAATGGGCACCAGGCAGAGATGGGGGGTTGGCAAGATCCCAAGAAGATGTGAGGCATCAGCACTTGTGAAGTGATGTAACTTAGCAGCCCCTGGGAGATTAGAGTCAGGTGCCTAGGGACCCCCCCCCCCGCCCGCAGAGCCCCACAGGGGGCCAGAATGAATGCCCAAGTGAAATATTTGGTGGCCAGGAAAGGATGGAGCTGAAAAGCTGAAAAAGAAAAAATTGCTGCCCCATCGGCCTGTAGGAGGAGAAGTTGTCAACAGATACTCCCTCTGTGCCAGGTGTGTATGGAGGAGTCCCCGGAGATCCAGAGGATGGGTGCCAGGAAAGGCTTTCCAGAGGGGGGACATTTGAGCTGGGTTTTGAAGGATGAATAAGAGCTTGCCAGACAGGGAAAGGGCTTGGGGAAGGACATTGGAATATCACTATTAATCTTAATACAGAGCTGATGAGTGTGAGGATTTAGGTGACTTGGGTTTGAATCCTGCCGCAATTATTAATTTATGACATTCAGCAACTTACTTGCTTTTCTCTATGCTTCTGTAAATAGTTTTTTGTTTTGTTTTTTTTGGGTTTTGAGGGGGCTTAAATGAGACGATGTATGTAAAGCGTTCAGAACAACATGCTGGCAGAAACCTATGGTTAAGCACTCAATGAATGTTTAGCTCATTATAAAAAGCCTTTACATTATCAGGTGCAGTCTCTTAAAACGATCATCGTTGTTGCTGTTACCATTTATTAAGCCCTTAATGAGTTCCAGGCACTGAGCTAAAGGCTTAGCGTGTTTTGTCTCATTTAATCCTCCCACCAACCCCAGGAGGTAGGTGAGTACTACTGTCCCCCATTGAAGTTGGAAAAACCCGTCCGATAATACACACAGCTGGACAGACAGGAGTTCAAACCCAGCTCTGTCTAACATCCCACCACACCCTTGGCCATGGGAAAGGGAAGGGCTGGCCCCATGACACACAGCAAGGGGCTGTGGCACCAGGGTTTCTTTAGGGGCAGATTCAGGGGCAGTAATTGGGTTTGGGGCACTTGAGGTAAGCCTCGCTCTTTATAACAACACACCCATGCCCAACATCGGAGGAGCAGGGGTGGCTGGTGGAGGTTGCTGAGGCCCCAGCTGGGGCATCTCCAGCCCTCTCCAAACCCTCATCCACTGCAGAACTGGCCCAGGTGGGCCTGGGCTCGCTGGCCCCAGGAACAAGGCTAAGGAAGGGCCAGGCTGACCCCCCACTGTCAGAGACCTCTGAACCACAGCAACTCCATCTTGAATAAGGGCTGGGTAAAATAAGGCTGAGACCTACTGGGCTGCATTCTCAGACAGCTAGGCATTCTAAAGTCACAGGGTGAGATAGGAGGTCGGCAAAAGATACAAGTCATAAAGATCTTGTTGATAAAACAGGATGTGGAAAGAAGCTGGCCAACAGGGCGCGGTGGCTCACGCCTGTAATCCCAGCACTTTGGGAGGCCGAGGGGCGCAGATCACGAGGTCAGGAGATCGAGACTATCCTGGCTAACACAGTGAAACCCCATCTCTACTAAAAATTAAAAAAAATTAGCTTGGTGTGGTGGCGGGCGCCTGTAGTCCCAGCTACTTGGGAGGCTGAGGCAGGAGAATGGCGTGAACCCGGGAGGCAGAGCTTGCAGTGAGCTGAGATCGCGCCACTGCACTCCAGCCTGGGCGACATAGCAAGACTCCGTCTCAAAAAAAAAAAAGAAGCCGGCCAAAACCCACCAAAACCAAGATGGCATGAGAGTGACCTCTGGTTGTCCTCACTGCTGCACTCCCACTAGTGCCGTGACAGTTTACAAATGTCATGGCAATGTCAGTTAGTGACCCTATGTGGTCTAAAAAGGGGAGGCATGAATAATCCACCCCTTGTTTAGCAGATAATCAAGAAATAACCATAAATATGGGACACCAGCCGCCCTCGGGGCTGCTCTATGGAGTAGCCATTCTTTTCTTCTTCTTCTTTTTTTTTTTTGAGATGAAGTCTTGCTATGTTGCCCAGGCTCAAGTACAGTGGCACGATCTCTGCTCACTGCAACCTCCGCCTCCCAGGTTCAAGGGATTCTCCTGCCTCAGCCCCCAGAGTAGCTGGGATTACAGGCCCACACCACCACGCCCGGCTAATTTTTATATTTTCAGTAGAGACGGGGTTTCACTATATTAGTCAGGCTGGTCTCGATTTCCTGACCTTGTGATCCGACCCCCTTGGCCTCCCAAAGTGCTTGGATTACAGGCGTGAACCACCTCGCCCTGCCGGAGGGGCCATTCTTTTATGCCTTTGCTTTCCTAATGAACTTGCTTTCACTTTACTGCAGGGATTCACCTCTAATTCTTCCTTGCACGAGATCCAAGAACCCTCTCTTGGGGTCTGGATCTGGACCCCTTTCTGGTATCAACGCGGGTCCGCAGCGCCAGGGCGGGCGGAGCTGGAGCCGGAGCCGGAGCCTCAGCCTTGAGACCCGGCGGGCCGCGCCCAACCGTCCCCGCCCAACCGTCCCCGCCCCCCAGAGCTTCCTTGGAAGGTCCCGGTAGAAAATTCCAGCCTCGCGGGGCCACCGAGCTGCCTCCGAACGGGGTTTTTCCGGCGGGGCGGGTCCCGGGGCCGCTGCAGCCGGGCTCTGGACGTCCTGGCAAACAGGAAGAGGGACAAAGGCGGCCACTTGTCCGGCGCCCGCATTCCTTTCAGGTGATGCCCGTGAGGCCCGGGGGACGCGGCGGTCCTGAAGGGCTGCCAGGGGCCCCCGGGGACCTCCCTGCCGCGGTCCCTCGGCGACTCAGGGTGCCCCTGCCTCCCCGCTGGCTGGAGGTGGCGGTGGGGAGGATTCCTTGCGCTCGGGGATCCCCCTCCCAGGTACAGGCCCTTGGGCTCCCAGAAAGGAAGGAGCACCAGCCTGGCGTCTGTGCCCAGAGGGAGGCAGTGGAGGCTTGGGAGGGGCGCGGAGGTGAAAGAATGGGCCATATCCACTAAGTCGTTCCATACGCTGGAGGGGCCACCCTATACCAGGGTTTCGGTGTGGGTACCAGGACCCACCAATGAAACAGACCATCCCTGCCCTCTAGGAACTTCCAGCATAATGGGGAAGGTCAATAGATCCCGGATACCTGAAATATTGGGTGAAGGGCAGAGTGCAGATGATTTGAGGGAGGGTCTAACCCACGCCGGATGGGGATAGGGTGGCCTGGGCTCCGTGCACAGCCTCTGGCACTTCAGTGGCCCTTCACAGGCACTGTCTGGAAGAAGGAGGCTTGGAGCGGGACAAGGGGTGGGTGGCATGGAAGGGCATCTGGCCCGGGGAGCACTGTGAGCGAATGTCTGGCAGTCTGCATGTGTGCCGGGCATTTGAGAGGCAGCAAGGAGCTGGTGACGAGGTTGGGCGGGTGGGTTCTGATGGCCTCGGAGCCAGGCTGAGGCCTGGCTTATTGTGCTGGCACTGGGAACCTGGGGAGGTGGGATGGGAAGCAGGCTCAGCTTGGCCCAAGAGCAGGCGGAGGAGAGGCCCTCCTTGCCTGGGTGGCTTGGAGAGACTGATCTACAGAGACAGAGGCTCCAGCTTCTGAGGGCTGTGCCCCCCTTGCCTGCTGGGCGCTGGCACCGGTTCAGCTGATAGGAGTGCAGGGCTCCCCCTTCAGGCGGCAGCTGACTCAGCGTCTGAAAGGTGGTTCCCACGGTTCAGGTTTCTCTCTAGGGCCAAAGGCCATGCCATCCACGCCCCTCCCCCAGTGGGTCAGTGCCCA
The DNA here is from genome assembly GCF_028878055.3 of Symphalangus syndactylus. Taxonomy (NCBI): domain Eukaryota; kingdom Metazoa; phylum Chordata; class Mammalia; order Primates; family Hylobatidae; genus Symphalangus; species Symphalangus syndactylus. The sequence goes on from NC_072441.2 coordinate 145,893,404, forward strand.
GGGCATTGGCAATTAGGGCTGAATGGAAGTTAGGATTTCCAGTCCCCCCATCCCTGCCAACCAGCAACACCTCAGGCAGTCCTTCCTGCTGTCTAACCACTGCCACCCCAGCTTTGGCTTTGGCTTTCCACTCGCAGAGGTTCCAAGACACTGTAGTTATCAATACTTTGGTTTTATTTTAAAACAGTGAAAAGAAAAATAAATATCTGAAGAATAAGAATACAGGGCTGGGTGCAGTGGCTCATGCCTGCAATCCCAGCACTTTGGGAGGCGGAGGCAGGTGGACCGCTTGAGCCCAGGAGTTCGAGACCAGCCTGGGCAACATAGTGAGACACCCCTGCTCTTTACAAAAAATACAAAAATTAGCCAGGTGTGGTGGTGCATCTGTAGTCCCAGCTACTCGGGAAGCTGAGGCGGGAGGGTCACTTGAGCCCAGGAGTCGGAGGTTACAGTGAGCCCTGATGGGCCACTGCACTCCAGCCTGGGCTACGGAGCAAGACCCTGTCTAAAAAAAAAAAAAGAATACAGGAGTGGGGTGGGGTAGTGGGGCTGGAGACTTGAGGTGTCCTGGCTTTGGTAGTCTTGAGTGGGGGCGCCAGGGGCCTGGGATCTGCAGCTGTGCTCTTCCCAGGCCAGGCCCTACCCCGTCCCCACTGGGAGGTCTGGGGGCTCCGCCAGCCTCGCCTGCCCGCGGCTCCCAGGCGGGGCGCTGCGTCAGCGGAACCCGCGCCGGGATTAGCGCCCTGGCGCCTGCCTGCGCCCCGGGCTCTGTCGGGCGAGGCTGGGGTCACCGCCCCATGGGGGCCTCTTCCGCCGGCCCTCAGCCTGGATCCCAGGCCGGACCCCGCGTGGTGCCCGCAGCCTCAGTGATGACCCATGTCCTCCATGCCCACGCGGCCCCAGACGCCCAGCACGAAACTCTCGATGTCACACTCATTGACGCCGCGCACGATGCGGAAGTGGCCCCTCTCGCCCCAGGCTGGGCCCCAGGAGTTGGCCGCAGTCTGGGAATAAGGAGGGGTGGTGAGAAGGGGAATGAGAGTGGGGCGAGGGGAAGAGGGGGCGGGGAAAGGGTCAGCGGCCTCACCCAGTATTTGAGCGTCCTTCCATCTGGCAGCGTCTCCTCTCCCCATCTGTGGGCAGAGCAGGGGAGGGGGAAGGGCGCTGGGTCTACCTGCTCTCAGGAGCTCCAATCCGGGAAACCTGCCCCATCCAGCCCCCAGTTGCCTTTGGAGGGTTGGGTACACCCTTAGGGCTCAGGCAGATCTCTGTACCTCTCTGCATCTCCCTCACTCTCACATCTGTAAGTCGGTGCACCCAGGTCCAGCATGGGAGAGGGTGGGGCACCAAGGGGACAAGTGGAGGCGAGGTGAGCAGAAGAGGAGGGAACCTGGGTCCTCCAGAGACCCGCCTCCTGGGGGCCGGTTCTGTGGGACCACACATCCACCTGTCCTCCCTCACTTGGGGATCCAGGGAGGGGTAGGTTCCAAGGGCCAGAAGGAAGACACTCTGAGAATGTGGGTATCTTAGAGACCCCCAATTCCGACCGTAAAGCACATTTCACTGAGTTCATTGAAGACAGTGATCCTAACATCTATATTCCCTAAATCGGAAAGGGAAACTGAGGCCAGGGGAGCGACCTCCCAGGTCACTCGGTGGGTCAGGCAGAGCTGGGACAGGTGCTGAGGTGGGGAGAGGTTGAGAAACTCTTGAGGCTGTCTTCGTATTTCATTGGGGTTATTTTATCCCAATGTCAGGAAGGAAGAACAGTTCCTCAAAAAGCCTTCAGAGGCTCCCAACCTTCAATTCCACCCAGGGCAAGTCCTTTCTCTTTCTGAGTCTCAGTTTTCTCCCTGTTGAAATGATGAGAGCAGTCCTGGCTCTTTAGAGAGGCTGTAAGAACCCAAGGCAGGCTCCAGAGCCCCTAGCACGAACCCTGCTGTCCCCAACCCCCTTTGCCCACACGCCCCTCACCCTGTGATCTTGACCGAGTGGGTTCCATGCCGGCGGTATCTCTCTGGCCTCCCAAGGCTCACTGGCGTGTGGCTGTAGATGCCTCCCTTGTATAGGAAGAAGTCCTCGTGCACCTCCATGAGGGCTGTGGGCCGATGTCAAGGTAGGGTCCACTCAGCCCGTTGGCACAGGCACTGGTGCCTGAGTCTGTTGAGGTGTGCCCAGGCACCAGGGTCCCTCCATACCAAAGCTCTAAGTGCTCCCTCCAGGCGCTGCCTGTGGGAGGGGAGGACCCCTGCTCCCAGCCCCACTGGACATGTTGCTGAATGCTGTGCAGACCACTTGTGCCACTGTGCCCGGTCTCAAGCAGGCACAAGCTTCTGGAACCAGGGTGCTGGATGAGGGGGTTTACCTTGGACAGGGCCATTCTCCATCAGCTCCTTCATGACCTCCTTGTCCTGGAGGGCAGGGGATGGACAGAGAGCAACCGTCAGCGGTGAGACGCCAGGCTTTCATGACCCTCCCGCCTCGGTGCCCTCGCCCAAGTGCTGACTTACGTTGGAGCCGAGGCGATAGACAGGAGTGACCTGGTAGATGTCATTGTTATTAACATGGCTGTTGGGGCAGTGGGCAGTGGCCTGGCGCTTGCCCCGACCCATGGCTCGGCTGTGCATCATACAGGGGGGCGCAGGGCCAGCCTCGTCTCGTTCGCGGCCCGAGAAGGGGTAGCAGTGGTCAGACACCACCCTGCAAAGGCAGCAAGAAGGAGCAAAGGCAGAAAGACTCAGTGCATCATGGCCCAGGCCATGCCCATGGAGCTCCTTGCCCTCTTCTCTGCCCACATCCCCTGTTGCTGCATACCCTCGGCGACGCAGGAACCACCAGGCACCATCGAGACGCCCACCGCGGCAGCCCTGCTGCTGGTGGGTGTCACAAGACAGCAGGTTCTGGGGTGACAGTACAGGCGTCATGTGTCCCAGAGAATGGATTGAGACACGATCGGATGCCACAGCTGGTGGGGTGAGACAGAGGGGCTGTCAGGAGGCTCAGGACTTGGCCCTCCTGTCCCAGACGCCAGCCCTTGCCCTTGGCTTACCTGCTGTGGAGAAGGCCCAGGAGCCTGCACAGTTGCCCTGGTCAAGAGGCTCATGAATCAGGTTGGGCCACTTCTCAGAGGCCTCGAAGGCCGTGGGAAGCACCTCCCCTGGGTTCAGCACTGTCTGCAAGATAAAGGTTGCCCCGTCTGCCTCCTGCTCTGCCCTAGCCTGCTCCTCAGTTGCCCATTGGCACTGGAGGGCCACCAAGTCCAGGGCCTTCTGCAGTTTAGTCGTGAGCCTTCCTGCTGCTGCAGGATTCCAGCTGCCTCCAACTTTGACTGGTGTTGAAGAACCAAGTACCATTTAATGCCTCCCAGGTATCAGGTGGGGCTGACTAGTCCTGCTTCCCAGATGAGGCAGCTGAGGCCAGGCACAGGGAAGTGGCCAGGCCAGGTCCCTCAGCTTTCCATTCTCAACCCCTGCCTCTTTCCTCTGCACCTTCTGATCGGCCTTAGCTTCAGGCCCCAAAGGGCAGGGGAGGGAAGAGGCAGTAGGGTCCCGTGACCAGGCAGGCTGCCAACACAAACAGCAGGAGACAGAAAATAGCCAGAGGCCCAGGGGAATAAGGGCAGGGCCAGGGTCTGGTCACCCAAGGCCGAAGTCTCCGCAGGGAGGGCCACTCCTGCCAGCCCCTGCCTCCCCGCTGCCCGCCACTGATGGACAAATGCGCCAGCACATGTCCTAGTCCAGGCCTGCTGAAGCTCCCCTTCCTCACACTTTCACTTTGGGCCTGGTTCTCATTCCTCTCCCAGAGGGTCCCACTGGTGGGAAGGGAGAAGCCCTCTCCTCCCTTGGGATTCCGCTGAATCGGCATTTATTTCCGAGAACTGCTGCCCTCTGGCCAGAGCTGGAGGAGTGTGTGTCCTTCCCTTCCCAAAATACCAAGGTGACCCCCTGTCCCCTTGGGCCCTAACCCAGCTGTACTGAAACCAACAGCATTTTTCCCAGGCTGGAGAGATCGGGGGGAGCTGATGCCAGGACCACAAAATTCAATCTGAGCATCAGTTCTTCCAGCACAGCACATCCTGTGGAAGCAGGGAACAGAGGCCCAGAGAAGGGGAGTAACTTGTCCAGGGACACACAGCCTTGTAGTAGGGGATGGTCCAGGCCTTTGGAGGAGCAGGGCACAGGGCCAGCATCCCTGAGGTTCTGAGCCATGGGGAGATGGCAGGATTGTGGGAAAGGATGGACTTACATAAATTTCATGCATGTTCATGACCGAGGAAGATGGGCGCATGGTGCCCAGGCGGTAGCGAATGCCCTCATCCAGGGTCATGCCCCAGAAGGCGCTGTGGTTCCCAGCCTGCCAGCTGAAGGAGAGGGGATGGAAGGAAGTCACAGATCTGCCATGGCTCAGGGTCCTTGGGGTAGGTGCATGTGGGTGGGAGAGACGCACAGCGGCTGAGTGCACACACAATCAGAGCTGGGTGTAGGAGTGGCCTGCTGGGCGTGCCCCACAGCACCGCACGTGTGTAGACATGCGTGAGTGTGCATGTGTGCCCGCTGAGGGTGCTCCTAGGGCCTCTCACCCGTAGTTGCCCTGGTTGATGGCTTTGATCATGTCTGGATCCACTAGGCATGGCTCTTGGTCACACTGCCACTGCCTGTTCTCCTGGCAGGTGCTGGCAAGAAAAGGAGGGAAGGAAAGGGTAAGTGGGGGACTGGGGATACTCTGAAGGAATGTGGCCTCGGAGGTTAACATGAGCCAGGGAGTCTGTACAAGTGACTATGGGAGAATCCCTAGGTGATCCCTTCCAGCCTGGTGGCTTTAAATGTCAACGTCTAGTTCATGATTCTCAAGTTTGTATCTGTGGCCCAGATCTCTGCCTGAACGCCAGAGTCAAGGATCTCATGGCTACTCAACATCACTACCCTGAACCAAAACACTCCCTGAACCGAATTCCTGATCTCCCACACTTATTCCCCCTACAGTTCTCAGAAAACGGCAACTCTATCCTTCCTGGAGTTTGGGCCCCAAACCTGGCAATCCCCGCTGACTTCCTCTCCCATGCTGATCCAGTTCATCCGCATATCCTGTGGGTCTACCTTAAAAACGCATCCAGAATCCGAACCACTCTCATTCTCTTCTGCAGCCCCCGCAAGTCCGATCACCTCTCACCTGGATTCCTGCTGTGGCCTCCTCACTGTGGGTGCTCCATGCATCTGCCCCTTGCCCCGCTTCCCAGGGTATTTTTAACACAGCTGCCAGAGTGACCCTGCTAAACCTAAGTCATATCACGTCGTTCTTCTGCCCAAAACCCTCCACTGGCTTCACATCACAGAATAAGAGCCAAAGTTTGGTGATGACAAGGCCCTGCACGATCTGTCCTCCTGTCCCCTGATCCCCTCCTCCTTCTTGTTCTGGTTCTAAGGCTCCAACTAGGCTGGCCCCTGATGGTTCACACCCATCTGCCTGCTCCCCACCCTCCCTGCTTTTTTTTTTTTTTTTTTTTTTTTTTGAGACAAGGTCTTGCTCTGTTGCCCAGGCTGGAATGCAGTGGTGTGATCTTGGCTCACTGCAGTCTCTGCCTCCCAGGCTCAAGTGGCCCTCCCACCTCAGCCTCCTAAATAGCTGGGACTACAGGTGTGCACCACCACACCCAGCTAAATTTTGCAATTTTTGTAGAGATGGGGTTTTGCCATGTTGCCCAGGCTGGTCTCAAATTCCTGGCCTCAAGTGATCCACCCGCCTTGGCCTTCCAAAGTGCTGAGATTTACAGGTGCGAGCCACAGGCCTGGCCTGTTTATATTGCTTATACCTGTTTCCTCATAGGCTGTAAATTCCTTGAGGGCGGGTATTGTTTGGTATTTTCAGCACCCAGGAAAACAAAACCTAGCACAGTGAATAAATATTCTTTGTTAACTGAGTCAGTGACTGAGGCCATATGCTGAATTGACTAAGAGCATGGGTTCTGGAATTCAAATTCTGGGTTTCAGCCCACTAGCTGTGTGATCTTAGGAGAATCATTCAAGCTCTGTCTCTCTCAATGCCCTTGTCTATAAAATGAGGATAATACGGTGGTACCACTTTCCAGGGATTTAATGATAGGCTTGTAAAGCATTTAGCACTGGGCCTGGCCCATGGTTAAGTGCTCAGAATTAACATCTACTATCACTATTCTGTTACAGGAACCCCAGACCCCACTTCTCTAGAGCTTCAGACTCATATCCCACTGACCTTCTGACACCTCTGGATGTGCAAAAGCTATATCTCAAACTCGAAATAGCCTGTCTGCCTCCCACAAGCCTGCTGTTCCCTAACATCTTCAACTCTGAAAATGGCACCCAGTTGTTCACATCAGAGCCCCGTGTGGTCGGTGGTGTCCGCCCACATGTCCCCCATCAGCAGGGCTTGGAGATGGCACATGAGGAATCCACCCACCTCTTGCCCCTCCACTGTGGCCACCCTACTCCTGTCCCTCATCACCTCTCACCTGGACCACGGCACTGCCTTATTCACCAAGTCCGCTACCCCTTTAGAATTCCCGGCCATCCCCTCCCTACCCACCCCAAAGCCACAGAGGTCTTTGAAGAACGTAAATCAGACCGCGTGCTCTCTACGTGGCTTCCTGTGACTCCAAACAAAATGCGGAATCCTCGGCACAGCCGATGTGACCCACGGAACGTGGCCTGCACCTCCTTGGGATGTCTCTCCCCTACCCCAGCTCCAGCTAAAATGAGCTCAGTCACCTCCTGGCCTTCCCATGAGCCACTCCCTCTGCCTAGGCCAGGCCTCTTCTATGCTTCTCCCTGGTCTCAGCATCAATGTCCCTTCCTCAGAGTGGCTTTCCCACCCACTCCCTACTCTAAACTGGGACCCCCGTTACCCTCTCTTTTCCCTAGAACACTGGGCAGCTTGTCAGGGTATACTCATTTGTTGTCTTTCCATGCCCTTCACCTTACACTAGAATTGGGACAAGCCCTGTGTCTGTCGCATTCCCGCTCCATCTCCTGAGCTCGGCGTAGTGCCTGGCACGCAGTAGGTCTTAATAATAGGTGCCGACTGAAGGGCTGCATTCTATGAATTCTATAATGCTTTGACAAGCTCATAACTCTGTTATTACAAGATGCTGAACTGCCTCCTTCCAAGCTGCCCGAGGCTCCCACCTCCAATGTTGCCTTTTAAGGATCCTCAAGGGGAGCCAAGATCCAGTAGGGCTGGGCTTTCCAGCCCCAGGAGAGGCGGGGCACTTCTGGGGAGGGCCAGAGGAGTCTGCGGGGCCGGGAAGGCTTTCCTCATCCTTCCTTTCCCTCTCTGCACACCAGGCTGTTCCCCCTCTGCACACCTAGGCAGCAGCACCCGACTAGACTCCGGAAGCATCCGTTGAGGGCTCCAACACCCTGGACACTCCCCCACCCTCGCCCCCAGAGCCTTCGTGAGGAGAGGGCAGTAGACTGGTCCGTCCTTTCCTGCCATCTCCTCCTTTGCCCCCAGGGCTGCCCACACAGGTCCAGGCAGGGCCGGTGGGAGCAGGTCTCAGCATTCCAGAGGGGGCCTAAGGGACCAGGGACAGCAGTGAGAGAGAGAACATTAACCCCTCAACGTCCAGAGCCATCCTATCAGAACCTGCAGACTCGGGCAGGCGTGTTTTATCCTTTTGAACACACACACACACACAGTACACACACAGTCATGCTGCACACCCAGACACGTGCTGAAACATTCCCTCCCTCGCTGTGACCCGGGCACCCCTCACCCTAGTGAGGCAATGGAAATAGCTTATGCGCAATGCATTCCAAAAAGTTTCCTTCTCTCTGGGGCCTCTTAGTCCCAGGCAAGAGGGAGTGGGGGTGGAGTGGGTGCAGGGCCTCCTCCTCCAAGTCGCGGGCTCCCATTATTTCTATTAAGGCGTTCAGGGTTTCCTACCCAGCCCTTCTCCACTTCCCATCTCAGACTGAACAGGGGGTACCCATGACCCCTTCCTCCTCCTACTGGGAATGGTGGGGAGGGGTGGGGAAGGAAAAAGGGGCCACATTTCAGGGAAGGCCCTGCTAGAGGCTGGCTGGCCGCCCGCTCAGCCATCCCTGACCCTCATCCGCTCGGGGCAGCGGATGCTGCAGTCAGAGCTTTCCTTCCTGGCGCCCCCTTCTCCCTCTGACTCTGCGGTGACAGCAGGAATAGCTGGGAGGAGTAGCCCAGCCTAAGCCAGGAGGGGTGGGGAAGGACTCTCAGTTCAAGGGTGACCCCTGGGCCAGGCACCCATGGCTGGCCATGCTTGAGGAATGTTGTTGGAATGGTGTTAGATAAGTTGACTTGGTCAGTGTTAAAATTCCTCTGTTGCAGATGAGGAAGCTGAGGTTCAGAGAAGGGAAAAGACTTCTCCCTTGCAAAAGGGGTCAGGGATAAGATTTGAACCAAGTCTGTCAGCCACACGCTCACAAAGCAAGACCCCTCTAAGCTCCAAACACTCACCAACGGTTACAGTTGTCCCAGTAGGTTCCCAAGACTGGATAGATACGACCTCCGTGCATACATCCTGTTGGAAGGACAGAGAAGAAGAGAAGAGAGGTGGAACCAGAACCAGAGAGGATGGACTGATTGGCCAGGTCCTCAGAGATCAGGTAGCTTGAACCTTTCCAAGATTCTCTCTCTCTCTCTCTCACACACACACACACACACACACCAGTTCTCACTGAAATTAAACTATAACTGAAGACATCTCACACACACACACACACACACACACAAGCTCTCACTGAAATTAAACTATAACTGAAGACATCTCACACACACACACACACACACACAAGCTCTCACTGAAATTAAACTATAACTGAAGACATCACACACACACACACACCAGCTCTCACTGAAATTGAAGCCAAACTATAACTGAAGATATCACACACGCACACACATACACACACACCAGCTCTCACTGAAATTAAACTATAACTGAAGACAAATCCTGCAGGGTCACACACCAACTGCTGTTCGGGAAGTTCTTCAATGATTCCAGCCTGGATTCCTCTTACTTTACTTGGATGCCAGCCACAACATTCCTGGGATCCTTTTCCATTTAAATAAGTTAGGGCTTGGAGATGGGGAGTGGGAGGAGCACGGGGAAGCCAAGGCCCAGAGAAGGTAAGCGACCGTCCTAAGATAACACAGCACTCTGAGATGACAGCTCAGTTATGCAGTCTGCTGGCCCAAGCCCCATGGAACTGTGGGAAGGAACGCAAGTGATTCTCCTATTGGACAGGGGCAAGTGCATGGAAAAGGATGATGGTGAGGCTGAAAGCAGGAACAGATTTGACCCATCTCCCAGGTATGAGCAGCCATCTCAGGGCACAGGATCCTAGAATCCTCATCAAAGGCAGAAAAATGGCTAAGATGACCCTCAGCAACCCATATGTGCCTTATCAGCCCAAGAGTGAGTCAGCAGGTGCGGCCAGCACCTTCCGTGTCTGGAAAAGAGACAGGATTGGGAGAAAATGTGGGAGGCTGCCCTTTCCCTGGGCCAAATTAGAATTCTAACCAAGGAGCTTCTTCAGTCTTGCTGGAGAGTAAAGTTCCCAGAGGGGCAGGGAAGAGTCCCAGATTCTACAGAGCTTCCCCTGGAAATGTCAGTGCATCCCTCAGCTTTGCTCCTGAGCCTTGCTGAGTCTGAGGTGGACAAAGTGACCCACCCTCCTGGCCATCTTAGTGCCCACCTTGGATCGGGGGAAAAGGGGGTGGCACGCCGAGGCAGAAGTCCCAGAAGTCAGGGCAGCAGTCGGAGACCGTGCGGTTGCAGAAGAGGTCACAGTAACAGATGGCGCCCAGGTAGGGCAGGGCACAGTCGTCAGCACGGCCGCGGCAGCACAGGTCCTGCTCCTGGCAGTACCGGCCTCCCGCGTCCCGGATGCCCCGCAGGTGCAGACCCGGTGCTAGCTCCCGGCGCCCACGACCCTGCTGGGCACCCAGAGCCACGTGGCCAGGCAGCGACAGCAACAGCAGTAGCCCCAGTGGACATCGCCACATGGTGGCTCCTGGGCCCTGGGGGGCAGAGATGGTGGGCAGTAGAGACTCCCTGGAACACCAGGGATGGATCTCCCAGTTTCCTGGAGCTGTGAGTTCAAGAGGGCCCAGCAGGGAGGGAAATCCTGATTCCTGAGTCCCCAGGCAGGACACGGGCAGAGGAGCCCCAGTGTGTGGCCCTGGCTATAGGGGGATGGGGACTAGGCAGAAACGGAGCCCCTCCCTGACCTAGGCAGGGACCTTCAAGGACAAGGAAATGAGGGCGGTGGCATTCCTGGTGCTCCCACCCAGCACTCATCCTGTGGACCCAAGGTCTTGTCTCCTGTCCTGGGTCTCTCTGCCCGCCAGCAGCCTCCATCCCTGACCTGGGTCCTTGACTTTGTGCTTTCCTGTCTCCCCCCGTCTTTTGGGTACCCCTCTCTTCTGTTCCTGTGTCCCTCTGTCCCCTTCCACTGTCCCTCTGTCTGCCATCTGTCTTGGTTCCTCTACCTGCCCCCTCCTCCTGTTTCTTCTCAGTCTACACCTTCCACCCTCTGAGCAGGGGAGCGTCCCTACCTGGTGAGGGTGTGGGCTGGGGCCCAGGCTGCCCCGCGCCTCCGCCTCCTGGCTCTGCGACCGCCCGGACGCTCAAAGTCAAGAGAGGAGCGCGGGGCGGGGCGCTTTTTGTACCGCCCGCCCTCTGCACCGCCCCGGCAGTGGCGGAAGGGAGGGCTGCCTGGCTTGTACCTGGAGTAACTACCCCACAACTCAGGGGCTCGCAGGGTGGAGAAATGACAAGCACGCGATTGTCCTGGCTGGGTCTCCGGCGGTGGAAGCCGTTCCCTTAGGGGAACCCCAAGCAGGAAGGATTGTGGTCTCACACTGGGAAGGACTTCCCAGTGGGCATCTCTGTGGAGCTGAGGGGCTCTGGTGGAGAAGGGGAGATATAGGCAGCCGAGCTCTGGGTTATGGACACAAGTTTGGGAAATGATAGGGAGGGCATGTGAGGCAAAATTCTCTAAGCCTCTCTTGACCCCTCAGTAATAAAAATAGCCAAGCACACCCCTCTCCACTGTGCCCCCTAGGCTTGGGTGCCACCCCCCTAGCCGCCCCAGTTTCTAGGAATGATTGGAATTCCAGGAGTATGATCCTTAGGTGCCCTGGGCGGCTCATCCCTGGGAGGTGGGCAGGGTGTGGGGGCGGCCTCTGCACCCTTTGACCCCTCGTTGAGTCTGCCCTCCCTTGCCTGCTCGGGCCCCTGCCCTCTGTAGCAAACCCAAGGGCGTCCTGCTTGGCACCTGTCCCCCTCCAAGGGTCCAAAGGCAAGGGGCCTACCAGCTGGCACCCCCTGCAGAGGCCCTCCTTCCTACCCCAGGCATAAACTTTTCTTTGCCCAGGCTGGCCTGGGACCCAAACAATGAGGCTTCTGTCCCGCCAGGTCTGCCGTCACCTTTTACCTCCCTATTGTGCAACGCCCTCTCTTCAACAGGTTGGGCCCAGGCCAGAGGTCTCTACCAGCAAAGAGGACAAAAGTGACTACACCTGGACAAAACCTCCCAGGCCCAGGCCTGAACCTCACATGCTGGCCCCTGGGGAGGCATCAGGGACCCCCTTTGCCCTCCCACTGACCTCCCTGCAAACCTCCGCCAAACCCAGGGGCATCCTCAGCTGGCCAGCCCCTGGGGGAAGGGAGAGAGCCGAGGATCACCGGCACCTGTGGCTGGATTACCCCTGCCATGGACCACTGGTTGGTGAGTCACCAAGGGGGTCCTGCCCTGGCGGTGGGGGTGGAGGGATAATATCCGGGGGCCCCAGCACTGGCACTAACACACCCAGGAGCTGCCCATCTGCTCCCTGCAGGGACCTAGGAGGACAAAGCGTAGGTGGGAAACTGAGGCTCAGAAGAATGCACTTGCCTGAGGTCGTGCAGCCAGAACACAGGCTCCCTGCCTGCCACCAGCCCACTCCTTTACCCCTAGTCACCCTTAGTCACCCACTACAGGTCTCAACGTGCTCCTGGCTGGGAAGTCTCTCTTCTTATCTAACCTCCATTCATCTTACTGCAAGATGGGCCCCTCGGTATTAGTAAATGTCGTATCCTCAGGGTAAGAGATGAAGGCTGCTTTCTTTCAAAAGAGTTCACGTCCAGGGTTCCTACTTTTATGGTACCTACTTTTTCATGGTTCTGGGGCTGGGGGCTGGTTCAGGGACATCTGGCCTATCTTTTGCCCAAAATCACACCCCATAGGCTACCCTCGTGAGTCTGGGTGTGTTATCTCTGTGTGCATGTATGCACGTGTATATCTGAGTTGCAGTGTTTGTGGGGTGTTTCTGCTTCTGCTTGAGTCTGTCAGTCCACATCTGATCATCTGGGTTTTTGTTTTGTTTTGTTGTTTTGTTTTTTGAGACAAGGTCTCACTTTGTCACCCAGGCTGGAGTACAGTGGCGCGATCTCGAGTCACTGCAGCCTTGACCTGGGCTCAAGCAATCCTCCCACCTCAGCTTCCTGAGTAACTGGGACTACAGGTGCACACTGCCATGGCTGCCTAAATTTTTTCTGTATTTGTAGTAGAGACGGGGTTTCACCATGTTGCCCAGGCTGGTCTCCAACTCCTGAGCTCAAGCGATCCGCCTGCCTTGGCCTTCCGAAGTGTGTTTACCTGTCTATCTGCTATGTGCCTGTGTATCCGTGAGTCTGCATATTTTGGCTATCTGCCTGTCCTTGTCTGACTGATTATCTGCTTGTCTCTCCATTTACCTGTCCGTCCGCTACATACTTGTGCATCTGTGTGTGTGCATCTGTGTGTGTGCATCTGTGTGTGTGCATCTGTGTGTGTGCATCTGTCTGGATGTTGCCTCTGTGTCCATTTTGGATCACTGCCAGCGTGTGTTGCTTGCCTGCATTTGTGCACTTGTTGGCTTGTATGTCTGTGTGTGTGTCCTGCCTATGCCTCCCTGTCTAAGAGGTGTTTGTGTATCTGTGTGGGAGTTGTGGCCATCTGCCTGTCCTTGTCTGCCTGTCTGTCTGTGCATAAGAGGCAGGACTCAGAGCAGGGGATGGGAGCAGAGCCAGAGCCTCCCACCATCACTCAGCTTGGCACAGAGCTCACCCCAGTGGAATTTTGTGACTCACTGGGTTCCTTGGCCGAGGAGGAAAAGGGCAGGGCCGGGGTGCCGGACACCCCCACTTTCCTTTTCCATGACCCTTTGACTCTTTGCCTCCTAGTGACTCCTAGTGACTCATTGACTTATTCTTTTTTTTTTTTTTTTTTTTGACAGAGTCTCGCTCCATCACCCAGGCTGGAGTGCAGTGGCGCAATCTCAGCTCATTGCAAGCTCTGCCTCCTGGGTTCAAGCCATTTTCCTGCCTCAGCCTCCTGAGTAGCTGGGACTACAGGCACCCACCACCACGCCCAGCTAATTTTTTGTATTTTTTAGTAGAGATGAGGTTTCACCATGTTAGCCAGGATGGTCTCAATCTCCTGAACTTGTGATCTGCCCGCCTCAGCCTCCCAAAGTGCTGGGATTACAGGTGTGAGCCACCGCGCCTGGCCAACTCAATGACTTATTCTTGAGCAAAGTGGGCCTTATCCAAGGGCCTGGGACAGCAACAGAGGAGGAGACACCAGCGAGACTTCCCCTCCGAGCCCTTCCAGCTTTTCAAGAAGCAGGTAGCCTGGGTCCCTGTGGTGTTTCTGTCCTCTCTTACTCCGGACCCCTGCAGCGCAGCCCCTCTCTGGGCGTTGGTACCAACCTGTACCCAGATGCTCCCTGGAGGCCCTCTTGTGCTCTCTTACTTTTACAGAGGGAGGTGAAGCCAGAAAGGGACAGTGACATGCCTAAGAACATACAGCAGAGAAGAGGCCTCTCCTCTCCATGGAGTCCCAGAGCTCCCCACACCCCACAACCTTCACAACTGCGCTAAATGCTCAGAATCAGCCATTTTGCTCTGCAAGCTGAGCAGGGCCTTCTGAGAAGACAAAGACCTGTTGTCTGCTCACCCCAGGTCCCTAGCCGAGGACCCGATACTTGAGGCCTGGGAGTTCAGATGCTTAGGTCCCAAACTGCACCCCAGCCAAGGCTGGGGCTCCCTGTGGTCCTCTGTGGTCAGTGGGACATGTCCAGAGCTCAGGTCAGTGCTCCCTGGGACTGCATCTGAGACCCAGTCCAGGCCTAACCCTGTAGCCCGTTGGGCCATGTTGCGATGTGTTGGGGCTTTCCAGGGCTCCTGGACTGTTTCATAGAAAGCCCCGCATCGAGGGCTGCATGACAGTCAGAGTGTGGTGCTGTCACAGCACGCTGGAGCTTGCAGCAGATAAAATTCCACGCCATGTGGAAGTGTGTTGCGCCATGCAATGGCATGCTTTACTGTTTGATTTTCTCATTCATTCAACAAATATTCGTTAAGCATTTACGATGTGCCAGGTTCTGTGCTAGGTGCTGAGTGTACATTGTTGAACCAAACAGATGCAGTTCCTGCTATTGTGGAGTTTGCAATCTAATGGGAAGAGAGGCCGGGCGTGGTGGCTCATGCCTGTAATCCCAGCAGTTTGGGAGGCTGAGGCAGGTAGATTGCTTCAGCTCAGGGGTTTGAGGTCAGCCTGGGAAACGTCGTGTAACCCTGTCTCTACCGAAAGTTCAAAAAATTAGCTGGGCATGGTGGCATGCGCCTGTGGCCCCAGCTACTCGGGAGGCTGAGGTGGGAGGATTGCTTGAGCACAGGAGGCAGAGGTGGCAGTGAGCTGAGATTGTGCCACGGCACTCCAGCCTAGGTGACAAAGTGAGACTCCATCTAAATGATGATGATAATGATAATAAGAATGGGAAGATAGACAAATACATAAGCAAACCACCCCCCACCCACCGATCAAGAAGTCATTCCAAAGTGTGAAGCATTCTGAAGATATGCACATAGCGTAAGAACTGGCGTAATGTGGTGGTCAAGACGTTCTCAGAGAGGAGATGACGTCTGAGCTGTCACCTGAAGGATGAGAGGAAGGCAGCCATTCCCAGGGCCCAGGGGAGGCATCCTAGGAAGCCAGATCAGCATGAGCAAAAGCCCTGAGGCCTGGCACAAGTTCTTCTGCTTGAGAAGCAGGAGAGAGCCCTGAGCAGCCAGAGTGCAGCAAGTGAGGTGCACAGAGGGGCAGGAAGGGGCTGGGAGAAGGCTGGGGCCGGATCATGCAGGACAGGCTGGAGGAAGGGGCTTGAATTGTCTTCTGACCACTGAGGGGATATAAACATGAAGGCGAAATCATCTGATTTCCATGTGCAAAGGTCCACTCTGGCTGCTCTAGAGAGAACAGATGATTGCAGGGTAAAAGTGGATTTAGCGAGGTCAGATGGAGGCTGGGTGTGTGCCGTGTGTGGTAGATAGCTACCAAATTATTATCTCCATTTCACAGATGAGCAAGTCAAGATGCAGAAAGACTCTGGCTTGTCCGAGGTCACACAGCTGTTAGGAGCAGAGCAGTGTCCTGGTGCCCAAGCCCTGAGGGCCCCAACACACTCTGCCCCTGCAGTGGCCACAACTGTCCAAAGACTAAGTTGACTCTCACACCTGGTAGTGTCTGTGGTCATTCACTGTGGATGGAAGTGGAGAAACGTAGAAAACAGAAACACAGCTTCCCCTTTTCTGTCATATTTCTGTATCATTGGTGTTTGGAGCCAGTTGAGCACCAAGGGCCCCTGAGTGCTGTTTCCTTGTGATATTTGGGGGTTAACAGCTTCCCCTCATCTCTTAATTATCTGCCCTCCTTCACTTCAGCTGCACATTCTTTAAAGAATGCTCTCCCAGGAGAAGAGCTTGGTGTTACCACCCGCAAACATCTTAGAAAACTAATGCTATCCTTGAGTGCCTGTTTACGGAAACATTTTTACATCTCACTTGACATTCCCAGCAAATCTTGATCCTTCCAGCCAGGAATATTAATATACAGGTCTTGAAAAGTGCAAGAGGCTCTTCCATGGCTCCAAGCACATTTGACACTCTTCTTTTTTTGATCCCCAAGCAGACAGTGATGAAACCCCAATAGCTGGGCGAATACTCATCCAACAGGAAGAATCACTTTTAAGAGCTGGGTTCTCGGGGTCAAATACTGTGGTGTGGCCTTTTGGTTGCAATGAGTTGAATGGAGGTCTCAAAAAGGATATATCCATATTCTAATCCCCAGAACTTGTGAATGTGACCTTATTTGGAAAAAGTGTCCTTTCGGATGTAATTAAGTTAAGGATTTTGAGATAAGGAGATTGTCCTGGGTTATCTGGGTGGACCCTAAATCTGTTGACAATGTCCTTATGAGAGACCCCAGAGGACACAGACAGAAGAGGAAGAGGCAGTGTGGCCCCAGAGGCTGAGATCAGAGCTCTGTGGCCACAATTCAAGGAACACCTGGAGCCACCAGAAGCTGGAGGAGGCAAGGAACAGATTCTCCCTGGTCCTCTGGATACAGAGGGAGAACAGCCTGGCTGACACCGTGATTTTGGACTTCTGGCCCCCAGAACTGAGAAAATTAACTTCTGTTGTGTTAAGCAGCCAAGTTTGTAGCAGTTCATCATAGCAGCCCTGGGAAAGAAATACAATGGGCTTCCAGTTCAAGGAGGATCCACGAGGCCTGAGCTGCATCTGTTCATTGGAATCACCAAAACCAAGCTGTGTGCAGGTAAGGGCAGCACAAGCAGCTCATGCTGGCAAAAGCAGACCAAACCGGTTCAGGCAATATCATCTTGAAGTGGTTCACGCACGACAGTGAGTGGTACTGATTGTGGCTAACAGCCAGGTTCAAGGAGGTTTACCACTCAGTAGCCAGGTAAAGTAGGTTCCAGGCCTGGCTCCACCACTCAGCAATTGGGGAAACAGGGGTAAGCTTCTTAAATGCTCCGTGTCTCAGGTTCTCCATGTGTAAAATGAGGGAGCTAATAACAGTCCCTACCTGCAAGGTGGTTGTGAAGATGATATGAATTCATATATATAAGGCACTTGGAATTGACAATACTGACATACCACAAGTACAAAATAAGTGTCTGCCATTATTAAGCTAACCCAAATCAAAACAGACACAGATGAATTCAGAACAGTCAAGTAGACTCAAATATGTTCAAATGGAGCCCACCAATTAAAACTAGCTAAGACCAGTGTGAACCGGCTCAAGCCTTTTGGGCCAAGCTGTACTAAAACAAGATTAAATCAGTCAAAACAGGATTAGAATAGTCAGTCTGGAATCTCTACACGCACGCCTGCACATTTAAGGGGTCTCTCTCTTCCCCCTCTGTACATCAGATTGAATAGTAACAAACAGTCCCACATCTCCCAAGAACGAGCATAATGGACAAGCAGGGGCCGCCGATGTCCCCACCAGAACGAACATAATGGACAAGCAGGGGACCGCCAATGTCCCCACCAGAACGAACATAATGGACAGAGGAGGGGACCGCCGATGTCCCCACCAGAACGAACATAATGGACAAGCAGGGGACCGCCGATGTCCCCACCAGAACGAACATAATGGACAAGCAGGGGCCGCCAACGTCCCCACCTAAGACATGCAGACATTTCCCTGTCGGAAACGCGCTCAAATTCTTTACGGCAGGTCAAGGCTCAAATATCAGAAACCAATTTCACTGACACTAACTAAACAAGAGATGGGATCTGTGGTTCAGGATCCTGAGGCACTCGTGAAACTCATGGGTAGGAAGTGCAGCTGGAGCCAGGGAGTGTCTGGAAGGCTATCAGAGCTCAAGGCCCCTCTCTCTGGCCCAGGGAGGGGAATTAACTCCCTCAAAGTCAGGAACTCAGTGAGCAGGAGGCTGGTAGGGAGGTGGGAGCTGCAGGTGACCAGCTGGAAGTCAGAGGCTGTTGTGGGGCAGCTTGCACCAGTGGACACAAGAGCCCCAGCTTGTGGGCACTTAGAAGTCCTAGGCTGTTCCCTGGCTCCACCCCGTCCCCTGGGGTGCCCGCTTCACAGAACACCAGTAATGCATTTGTGTCACTCTCTGCTTCCTGGCAGGAGCAGACCTGCAGAGGGGCCAGAAGACACCTGGCTGGGAGGGGAGCAGCCCCTCCATAATAACAATCGGAACCTAGGAAGATAAGTAGAGTCCCAGGGGAGGGACAGAGTCTCCCCTGTGTCACCACATGGCTACTTTGACACAAATGCACGTGGGCAGAGAGAGGCATGCAGGTCAAGGGCCTGGCAGGGAGTCAGGGGCCCTCAGTGCCAGTCCTGGCTCTGCCTCTGACACGCCACGTGACCTTGAGCAAGTCGCCACCCTGTCTGGGCTTCGCTAACCCATATACGGAATGAGAAGGTATCCTCCCTTGTCACTGCAGATTTTAAATCATGTAGTGAGAGAGAGCTCATTTGGTCCAACTCTCTGCAACTGAAGGAGTGGAGACACCGAGGGGGAGGAATCGGCCACAGTGGTGAGTGGGAGGCAAAGGGAGCTATCACTACCACTGATTATCCAGCTACTTGTGCTTGATAAACCCCGTCTTGGTGGAATGGGCTTTCCCACATCCAGCAGCACAAATGCTGGGAGCACCTACTACGGGCTGGGCACCTTCTCTGGGCTGGCACTTGACATGGGTTATCTCATTTAACCCCCTAACAACCCTATGAGGTATTATCATCCCCATTTCACAAGTGGCAAAACTGAATCCCAGGGAGAAGACTCACTCAGACACAGCTATCTGAACGCTCGTTTCCAGTTCCCCTAGGGCAGCAGAGGAATCAAGGTGGGGGGAAGCCAGTGGTCAGGGATTCCATGGGGAATGTACCCTAGAATTAACCTGTGGAGAGAGGGCAAGGGAACTGGCTCAGGCCCGGGAAGAAGCAGGGAGAGCAGTGTCCTGTTGACTTATTCAAAAATATCCAGTTTTATTTGATTTTTAGTTCATTAGTCACCACTTTTTATTAGTATCTCATGTATTCTTTCACAGTTTCTTTCTGCAGGTACAAAAATAATGATTTTTTTTTCTTTCTTTCTTTTTCTTCTTTGAGACAGGGTCTCGCTCTGTTGCCCAGGCTGTAGTACAATGGTGCAATCTCGTCTCACTGCAACCTCCACCTCCCGGGTTCAAGCGATTCTTTGCCTCCGCCTCCTGAGTAGCTGGAATTACAGGCGTGCACCATGATGCTTGGCTAATTTTTGTATTTTTAGTAGAGTCAGGGTTTTGCTATGTTGGCCAGGCTGGTCTCCAACTTCTGGTCTCAAGTGATCCACCCACCTCGGTCTCCCAAAGTGCTAGGATTACAGGTATGAGCCACCATGCCTGGCGAAATCCCTTTCGCCAAGTGGTGATGTATTCTTAATGCCCATTTTCACATAAAAGGTAATAATCTACCCACACCATGCTGTACCTTGTTTGTTTTTTTGTTTGGTTGGTTGGTTTTTGTTTTTTTTTTTTTTTTGACAGAGTCTTGCTCTGTCAGCCAGGCTAGAGTGCAGTGGCACAATCTCAGCGCACTGCAACCTCTGCCTCCCGGGTTCAAGCGATTATCCTGCCTCAGCCTCCCGAGTAGCTGGAATTACAGGCGCCTGCAACCGTGCCCGGCTAATTTTTGTGTTTTTAGTAGAGATGGGGTTTCACCATGTTGGCCAGGCTGGTCTCAAACTCCTGACCTCAAGTGATCCATCCACCTTGGCCTCCCAATATGCTGGGATTATAGGTGTGACCCACCGAGCCTGGCCCTTGTTTTTTTTTTTTTTTTTTTTTTTTTTTTAACTAATCACACATCTTAGAGATCTTTATTGGTAATTAGAGAGCTTCCTGGATCTTTTATATCACTGCATAATGTTCTATTATATAGATTAGAATAATTCAATTTACTGGTTCCCTATTGGTGGACATTTGTTTCTGGTTTGTTTGTTTTTTCTATTTTTTTCTTATCACAAACAATGCTGCAATAAGTAGTTGTGCATATGCACTGTTTCATATGTGTGCAGGTATACCTGCAGGATAAATTCCCAAAAATGAATTGCTGATTTAAGAGTATCTTTTTTTTTTTTTTTGAGACAGGGTCTTGCTCTGTTGCCCAGGCTAGAGTGCAGTGGCATGATCATGATGCACTGCAGCCTCAGCCTCCTGGGCTCAAGCAATCTTCCCACCTCAGCCTCCCAGTAGCTGGGACTACAGGCATGTGCCACCACGGCTGGTTAATATTTTCAACATAACAGAGTTTCATCACATTGCCCAGGCCAGGCTTGAACTCCCGGGCTCATGCAATCCTCCCACCTCAGCATCCCAAAATGCTGGGATCACAGGCGTGCGCCACTGTGCCTGGCAGCTTGAAAGTACTGGATGAGTTATCTATTGCTGCATACTAGATTATCATAAACTCAGCAGCTTAAAACAACACCCACTGATCAGCTCACAGTCTCACCTGAACTGGGTGCTCAGTTCAGGGTGAAACCAAGGTGGTGGCCAGGCTCGGTTCTTTTTTGGAAGCTCTGAGGGGAAAATCTACTTCCAAGGCCATTCTTGTGGTTGGCAGAATTTGGTTCCTTGTGGTTGTAGAACTGAGTCTCTGGTTTCTTGCAGGCTTCCAGGAGGGGCCTCCCTGGGCTCCCCGAGGACACCCACAGTCCTCACCATGCAGCTCCCTCCAACATCAAGCCAGGAATGGCCCAACAGATCTTACTCATGCTTCAAATCTCTGACGAATTTCTCTTGCCAGAGAAAGCGTGCTGCTTTCCAAGGGCTCACCCAATCAGATCCATCCAACAAGGGTGATCTCCCTATCATTAGGTTAACTGACTTGGAACCTGAGTTAATCTGCAAAATCCCTTTCGCCATATAATGGAATACAATCATTTCATTCACGTGCTCATCTTATTCACAGACCCTTCACTCATAAAAGGGCAGGGGACCACACAAGAGGGAAGGCCAGTGAGGGTCTCCTTAGAATTTTGCCTAACACAGGTGTTTTGAAACTTGGGTCAATGTTGCCATGTTGTCCCCAGCAGGGATTGAGCAGAGGGAACTCTCCTCCTCCAGCAATAGTACACGTGCCTGCTTTTCCATGGTGCTGCTTAGAGAATGTTATCAAACCTTTGGATTTCTGCCAGTCTGATAGGTGAAAAATGGAATCTTGATTGTATTTTAAAATTGTAATTATCGTCTTATGAATAAGACAGCATTTCCTCGAAAGCATAAGAGCCATTTATGTATTTTTTTCTTTATGGCTTCTGGTTTTGAGGCATAGAAAGGTCTTTCTAGCTCTAAAGTTAATCAGAAACTCTATGTTTTCTTTTTTCTTTTTTTTAAAAATTTTACTTTAAGTCCTGGGATACATGTGCTGAACGTGCAGGTTTGTTACATAAGTATACATGTGCCATGGTGGTTTGCTGCACCTATCAACCCATCATCTAGGTTTTAAGCTCCACATGCATTAGATATTTGTCCTAATGCTCTCCCTCCTCTTTCCCCACACCCCCAACAGGCCCAGGTGTGTGATGTCCCCCTCCCTGTGTCCATGTGTTCTCATTGTTTAGCTCTCACTTATGAGTGAGAACATGCAGTGTTTGGTTTTCTGTTCCTGTGTTAGTTTGCTGAGGATGATGGTTTTCAGCTTCATCCAGGTCCCTGCAAAGGACATGAACTCATTCTTTTTTATGGCTGCATAGTATTCCATGGTGTGTATGTGCCACATTTTCTTTATCCAGTCTATCATTGATGGGCATTTGGGTTGGTTCCAAGTCTTTGCTATTGTATATAGTGCTGCAATAAACATACATATGCATGTCTCTTTATAGTAGAATGATTTATAATCCTTTGGGTATATACCCAGTAATGGGATGGCTGGATCAAATGGCATTTCTAGTTCTAGATCCTTGAGGAGTCACCACACTGTCTTCCACAATGGTTGAGCTAATTTACACTCCCACCAACAGTGTAAACGTGTTCCTATTTCTCCACATCCTCACCAGCATCTGTTATTTCCAGACTTTTTAATGATTGCCATTCTAACTGGCATGAGATGGTATCTCATTGTGGTTTTGATTTGCATTTCTCAGCTCATTGCAACCTCTGCCTCCCGGGTTCAAGCGATTCTCCTGCCTCAGCCTCCAGAGTAGCTAGGATTACAGGTGCATGGCACCAACCCCAGCTAATTTTTGTATTTTTAGAGGAAACAGGGCTTCACCATGTTGGCCAGGCTGGTCTCAAACTCCTGATCTCAAGTGATCCATCCACCTCAGCCCCCCAAAGTGCTGGGATTATAGGCATGAGCCACTGCGGCTGGCCATTCTTTTATGTTTTCTTCTGGGGCTTTTATCCTTTCACTTTTTAAAATCCATAGTTTCTTGGAGCTGGAGGCGTCCCTTGTCATTTTCTCATCAGTGAGTGCAAAGCAGGATCCCAAAAGGATTGGAGTCCAGAGTACAGAAAGGAGCTGCCACGGTGGAATCTGTTCAGTGCAGGCTCTGACCTCCTTCCGCCCTGCCAGGAATCCCAGCCAGCAGATCTTCTTCCAGCTTCCCTTTCTCCAGGACTTTGGATCTTCTGGGCTGGCACAGGGGTCCAGGGTTGATGGGGATCCTAGCTGCCTGAGGAGCTTCCAGTCTGGAGGGTGATACAAGCACATGGCCAGACCTGAATTCAAGCCATGGCAGAGATTCAGAGCCTGGGCTGGGAGTGCAGGGGAGGGAGGGGGGTGCTCATGGGGGTGGACAGGAGGCTCCAGAGAGGAGGTGGCGTCTGAGCTGAGCCTTAAGAATGAGGGGGAATGTAATGGCAGCGATGAGAAAGGGGAGGCACTTCAGTGTAGAGAACAGCAGGAGCAAAGACAAGGAGGTGGAAAATCAGCCAGAAACCTAGCCTGGAGAGGGTTTAGTGGACCATGGGTCCTCATGGTAGAGACACGACATGACTTATCTCTGTGTCCCATCCTCTGTGCCAGAGGCGGCATCGACCAGAGGTGGACAAATGAAGCAGAAGGGACAGGGGACTTAGAATACTAGGCTGCATCATTTTCTTTTTACTCCGACAGTGAGACGCAAAGACCTCCACAAAGAAAGAAGCCCTTGGCTGTGCCATCATTTTAGAATCTGGGCACTCTCTGTACACCATTGCCCCCTTATGGCTGATCTAGGAATTCTCTCTAAATCCCAGACTGAAGGTGAGGAGGAGGCTCACGGAGTCTTAGAGATTTGAACAGCCGTGAAATCCTGGCTGGAGAACATCTGAGTCCAAAGGGCCCTCAGAGACTGTCTGACTTCCTCATTACATATAAAGAAATCAAGAGGGTGCTGCCAGGGAGTGGGGACAAGAACACTGAATTTGGTATAAAACGGCCCTCAGCTTGCAGCCTGGCTCTATTTCTTACTGGCTGTAAGGCCCTAGGCAAGTGGCCTCGCCTCTCTAAGCCATAGTTTTCATTTCTTTCAAATGGAGTCTGCCATCTGGCCGGCTTCTCTTTTCTGGGAATTCCACGCCAAGTTCCTCAGATCAATTCTCCTACTGAAAACAACTAAAGGCTGGGCACGGTGGCTCACGCCTGTAATCCCAGCACTTTGGGAGACCAAGGTGGGCAGATCACTTGAGGTCAGGAGTTCAAGACCAGCCTGTCCAACATGGGGAAACCCCATCTCTACTAAAAATATAAAAATTAGCTGGGCATGGTGGTGCATGCCTGTAATCCCAGCTACTCGGGAGGCCAAGGCACAAGAATCGCTTGAACTTGGGAGGCGGAGGTTGCAGTGAACAGAGATCAGGCCATTGCACTCCAGCCTGGGCGCCAGAGCAAGACTTGTCTCAAAAAAAAAAAAAAAAGAAAGAAAAAAAGAAAACAACTAAAAACACTGACATATTGGTACAACCATAGGGTAAGGCATCACCAGAACAAAGCTAAAGGGAAAACAGAAACTTAGACAGATAAACCATGCAGGAAACTCACATTTACTCTGAGGGCACTTCCTGATTTGGGCCAGTTTGAACTGTTGTTTTGATAACTCCTCTAGGCAAGGTACACAAATAAAAGTCCAGAGCACATGGTGGAAGATCAGATAGAAGACCCTCCCCCAAATTAGTTGGGATCCCAAAGAGCCATACTCTCAGAAGTAAACCAGCCCCAGTGTGGACTTGTCAGAGGCGTTTGAATCAGAGGAAGAGCAGCTGCATCTTGAATACGGGCTGGGTAAGATAAGGCTGAGACCTACTGGGCTGCATTCCTAGGAGGTTAGGCATTCTTGGTCACAGGATGAGATAGGAGGTCAGCACAACACACTGGTCATAAAGCCCTCGCTGGTAAAACAAAAGCCGGCCAAAACCCACCAAAACCAACATAGCAATGAGAATGACCTCTGGTCATCCTCACTGCTCACTATAGGAAAATTATAATACATTAGCCTGGTTCTATTTCTTACTGGCTGTAAGGTGAGGAGGAAGCTAAAAGACACTCCCACCAGGACCATGACAGCTGACAAATGCCATGGCAACATCTGGAAGTTACCCTATAGGGTCCAAAAGGAGAGGAACCCTCAGCTCCAGGGATTGTCCACACCTTTCCCTGGAAATTCATAAATAATCTACCCCTTGTTTAGTGTATAATCAAGAAATAACCATAAAAATGGACAACCAGAGGCCCGTGCTGCTGCTCTACCTGTGGAGTATGCATTCTTTCATTCCTTTACTTTCCTAATAAACTTGCTTTCTCTTTACCCTATGGACTCACCCCAAATTCTTTCTTGAACGAGATCTAAAAACCCTCTCTTGGGGTCTGGATTGGGACTCCTTTCCAGTAACAGACTTGCAGCTCTAATTTGTATCTCCTGGGTGGTCGGTAACCTCAAGCCTTGAACTTAGATTGAGGTGATCCCAGACTATTTGTGCCAAAGGTTTCTGGAAGAAGCAAATGAAAATCTTCTCTGGAGGGAGGTCCTTCAGTCAAGGCTCCAAATGAGTCACACAAAGAAATATTTAAGAACGATGGCCAGCACACAGTAAAAGATAATCAGGGCCGGGCGTGGTGGCTCACACCTGTAATCCCAGCACTTTGGGAGGCTGAGGCAGGTGGATCACTTGAGGTCAGGAGTTTGAGACCAGCCTGGCTAACATGATGAAATCCTGTCTCTACTAAAAATTAGGCAGGCGTGGTGGCAGGCACCTGTAGTTCCAGCTACTCAGGAGGCTGAGGCAGAAGAATTGCTTGAACCCAGGAGGCGGAGGTTGCAGTGAGCCGAGATCGTGCCACTGCACTACAGCTTGGTGACAGAGTGAGACTCCATCTCAAAAAAAAAAAAAAGAAAAAGAAAAAAAGATAATCAGGCACATAAGGAAATGAGACCACACAGCAAGAACCAGAAGAAACAAGAGACAATAGAAACATACCTATAAAGAATTTAAACACTGGAATTATTTTACATGGAATATAAAACAACCATATTTAAATAAACAATAGAGTAGCTTGAAAATATTTGCCTGGAACAGGATGAAAAGTGACAGTAGGTTTGAAAAAGGACAAACTGAACTTCTAGAAATGAATAATACAATTAACTAAAATTTAAAAATCAATAGCAAATTTAAAGCATTTTGGACATAGCAAAAAAGATAATTGGTGGATTGGAAGAAAGGTCAGAAGAAATAATCCAAAATGAGCATGGACAGACATAAAGATTAAAAATAATAGCAAGAAATAGTAAAAGACAAGAAGAATAAATGAGAAATGGATCTAACACTCGTAACTGGAACTTCAGGAGAGAAGAGAGAGAGTAATGAAGACGTGATATTGGAAAAGTCAGTGGCTGAAAATTTCCCAGAACTGATCAAAGCCATTAATCTACAGATTCAAAAAGCCCAACAAATCCCAAGTGGGATAAAAAAAAATTTTTTTTTTGAGACGGAGCTTTGCTGTGTTGCCCAGGCTGGAGTGCAGTGGCGTGATCTTGACTCACTACAACCTCCGTCTCCTGGGTTCAAGCAATTCTCCCACTTCAGCCTCCTGAGTAGCTGGGATTATAGGCACCCGCCATCATGCCTGGCTAATTTTTGTATTTTTGTAGAGAAGGGGTTTCACCATGTTGGACGGGCTGGTCTTGAACTCCTGACCACAGGTAATCCGCCCGCCTTGGCCTCCCAAAGTGCTGGGATTATAGGCATGAGCCACTGTGCCTGGCCAGATAAAAATTTTTTTAATTTGCTGGGTGCGGTGGCTCACGCCTGTAATCCCAGCACTTTGGGAGGCCGAGGCAGGCGGATCACAAGGTCAGAAGATCAAGACCAGCCTGGCCAACATGGTGAAACTCGTCTCTAGTAAAAATACAAAAATTAGCCAGGTGTAGTGGTGCATGCCTGTAGACCCAGGTACTTAGGAGGCTGAGGCAGGAGAATTGCTTGAACCTGGGAGGCGGAGATTGCAGTGAGCCGAGATTGCACTACTGCCCAGCCTGGCGACAGGGTGAGACTCCGTCTAAAAAAAAAAAAAGAAAAATTTAATTTACACCTAGAAAAGCTTACATAGTGTATGATTCCAACTATGTAACATTCTGGAAAAGACAAGGCCATGGAGACAGTGAAAAGATCAGTGGCTGCCGGGGGTTTGGGGTGAGAGAGGGTGAAGACGTGAGAACAGGACCTTTTTAGCAGTAAGACTGTTTTGTATGATGCTGTAATAATATACACATTTCATTATAAGTTTGTCAAAACCCATAGAATTTACAGTACAAAGAGTGAATCCTAATGTAAACTATGGACTTTGGTCGATAACGATAATGTTGGTTTATTGATTGTAACAAATGTACAACACCCATGGAGGATGTTGATGTTGAGGGGGGCTGTGTGTGGAAAACGAGGGAGGGGCATCTGGAAACTCTTTGGACTTTGGTTTTTTTTCTCTTTTTTCTTTTTTTAAATTTTGAGACGGGGTCTCACTCCGTCGCCCAGGATGGAGTGCAATGCTGCAATCACAGCTCACTGCAGCCTCGACCTCCTAGGCTCAAACAATCCTTCTCATAGCCTTCCTAGTAGCTGGGACTACAGACATGCACCACCACGTCTGGCTACTAATTTTTGTATTTTTTGGTAGAGATGGGGTTTGCCATGTTGCCCAGGCTGGTCTCGGATTCTGGGATTAAGCGATCCTCCTGCCTTGGCTGGGATTACAGGCATGGACCACTGCATCTGGCCAACTCTCCTCTCTACTTGATTTTGTTGTGAACCTAAAACTGCTCTAAAAAAATGAAGTCTATTAATTCAAAAAGAATTTGCACCTAGACATATGTGGTGAAATAGCAGAATACCAAAGACAAACAGAATATCTTCAAAACTGCCGGGAAAAAATGTCAGATTATCTTCAACGGAGCAAGGTAAGCTGAGAGCTAACTTCTCAAGAGCAACATTAAAAGACAGAGGATAGCAGAAGGATCATCTTCCATGTGCTAAAAGAAAATAATTGCAGGCCAAGAATTCTATCCCCAGTGAAAACATCCTTTAAGAATGAATAAGAAATAAAGTCATTTTCAGACAAACAAAAGCTGTAAGTGTATGTCACCAATGGACTTCTAGTATAAAGAAAAAAAGCTCAAATAGAAGGTCAAAAATGCTAGAAAGAATGAAGAGAATTCAAGTGGCAAATACATGGCAAATCTAAATGAACCCCGAATGTATAAAATGTTAATAATAGTGGTTAAAACGGAATTAAACTGTTGTAAGTTCCTTACATTGTCTTGGAGTAAATGTATTCATTAACTCTAGACTCGAACAAGTTACATGTTCAGATTATAACTTCTAGGTTACTGGATAATGAGCAAAACAGACAGTGTAATTTCCAAATTAGTCGAAGAAAAGCAGAAATTTATTTTGGGTGAGATCTACTAAAAACAACAGAAACAACAAAAATTAATATCAGACAGAATGGACTTTAAGGCGAAAAGTACTATTAGGAATAGAGACGATCACTGTATAATAGTAAATGAGGCTGAGCACAGTGGCTCATGCCTGGAATCCTAGCACTTTGGGAGGCAAAAGTGAGCAGATCCCTTGAGCCCAAGAGTTCGAGACCAGCCTGGGCAACATGGCTAAATCGCATCTCTACAAAAAATACAAAAATTAACTGGGCATGGTGGTGCATGTCTGTAGCCCCAGCTACTCGGGAGGCTGAAGTGGGAGGATCACTGGAGCCCAGGAGATGGAAGCTGCCGTGAGCCATGGATCGTATTACTACACTCCAGCCAGGACAACAGAGTGAGACCCTGTTTCCAAAAACTATAATAATAGTAATAATAATAAATGGATCAAGTCATCAGGAAGACATATCAACTTATATACACCTGAAAATCAATGAGAAAAAAGATAACCAAATCAAATGTTGAACAAAATACTTGAACAGGCATTTAACAAAAAGGAAAACCAAATTATGAATAAACATATGAAAACATCCTCAACATCACTAGTAATCAGAGTGCAAATTAAGACCACAATAAGATGTCACTACATACTCACCATATTGGGATAGTTTACAGTTTTAACCATATCATGTGTTGGAAGTTTCTAGACCTACAGAAAAATGTGACTGTTAAGAGAAAAAATAGATAGTAGTATCAGAACCACAGTGACCCACATACTGGAGTTAGCAGACAAAAAATGTAAGATAACCAATTAATATGTTAAATAAAATAGATGAAAAGATTGGCAAAGTAGATAAAAATAGAGACTGTCAGCAGAGGAAGTGGGATATCTTTCAAAAATAAAATGTTCTAGAACTGAGAAATGCAACATCTGAAATTAAGAATTTATTGAATGTGTTTAGCAGAAGGACAAAGGACAGGGTTAGCAAACGAAGACAGGTCAACAAAAAATATCCAAGCCAGAAACACAGAAAAAAAAAAAAATAGAAGAAGGAACAGAGCATAAGATATGTGGGACACAGTTAGAAGATCTAACATTTGTGTAACTGTACTTCCAGAAGGCAAGAAAAAACTGAGGAAGAAGCAATATTTGAAGTAATATGGCTGATAATTTCCCAAAACTGTTGAAATATATCAACCCTTAAATTTAAGAAGCTTAGTAAATCTAGACAGGATAAAAACAAAGAAAAGCACAAAAACATATCATTGTTAACAGCTGGAAACTAAGACAAAGAGAAAACCTTAAAAGCAGCTAGATAAGCTACGTGATGCCTGCATTTCAACAGACACTATAGAATCCAAAAGGTAATTTTTTAATTTCAGAAAAAAGAAAAAAACAAAAACCCTGCTAACCTAGAATTCTATACTGAAAAAAAAACAAAAAACAAACGTAAGAATTAAGGTAAAACAGGCCAGGCACAGTGGCTCACGCCTGTAATCCCAGCACTTTGGGAGGCCGAGGCGGGCGGATCACGAGGTCAGGAGATCGAGACCATCCTGGCTAACACAGTGAAACCCCATCTGTACTAAAAATACAAAAAAAAAAAAAAAAAAAAAAAAATAGCCAGGCGTGGTGGCATGCACCTGCAGTCCCAGCTACTCGGGAGGCTGAGGCAGGAGAATGGCGTGAACCCTGGAGGTGGAGCTTGCAGTGAGCTGAGATCAGCCACTGCACTCCAGCCTGGGCAACAGGGCAAGACGCTGTCTCAAAAAAAAAAAAAAAAAAAAGGATTAAGGTAAAACAAAGACATTTTTATACAAAGAAAAGGCTGAGAAAGTGCATTGCTAACAAACCTTAATAATGTTACAAGAAATATTAAAGGAAATCTTCATGCTGAAGTAAAATGATCTCAGATGAAAGCACAAACTTTACAAAGCCTGGCGTGGTGGCGCACGCCTGTGATCCCAGCTACTTGTAGGGCTGAGGCTGGAGGATCGCTTGAGGCCAGGAACTCAAGACCAGTCTAAGCAACATAGCAAGAGCTTGGTCGCTTAAAAAAAAAAAATTGTCAGAAAAGTGGGGAGTAATTTTTTTTTTTAAGCACAAATCTTCTGGAAGTAATACAGGGCACCAAAAAGGACAAATATATGGACAAAAAGGAAATAATTAACTAACAAAACAATAATAGGAATGCCTTGTAGGGCTTACACCAGGTAGTAAAATACACAATAATAACACATAGGGTGGAAGGCAGGTAAATGGAGTGGAACAGTTGTAAAGTTCTTGCATTGTTTTCTTTCTCCTTTCTTTCTTTCTTTCTTTTTTTTGAGACACAGTCTTATTGTCAGCCAGGCTGGAGTGCAGTGGCACAATCTCAGCTCACTGCAACTGCCTCCTCCTGGGTTAAAGTGAGCACATCCGGCTAATTTTCATATTTTTAGTAGAGACGGGGTTTCACCCTGTGGGCCAGGCTGGTCTCAAACTCCTGACCTCAAGTGATATGCCTGCCTCAGCCTCCCAAAGTCCAAATTGCTGGGATTACAGGTGTGAGGCACCACACCCGGCCAGTTCTTGCATTGTTAAAACCATGGGAAACATTAATTTAATATGACAATATATCTGTAATAGGTCAAAGATGCATATTTAAATATCTAGAGTTAAAACTTTTTGTAAAAATGTATGAATAGAACCTAATAGAGGAAAAACTGAAATAGTGAAACAACTTGATTATCCAAAAGAAGAAAATAATGAAGGAATAAATGAACAAAGAACAAATGAGACAGAAAAACAAATAGCAAGATGGTAGCTCTAAATCCAACTATATCCGTAATTACATTAAATGTACATGATGTAAACAAACAGAAAGACACATATTGTTAGAACGGATTTTTTTTAAAACCCCAATTACGTTTTATTTTTAAGCAACACAATTTTAATGTAAAAACACAGAAAGGTGAAACAAAAAGATGAAAAAGTATATACCATTCAAATACTAATTTTTAATAAGTTGGTATTACTATATTAATATCAGATAAAATAGGC
The DNA here is from genome assembly GCF_028878055.3 of Symphalangus syndactylus. NCBI lineage: Eukaryota > Metazoa > Chordata > Mammalia > Primates > Hylobatidae > Symphalangus > Symphalangus syndactylus. Next base: position 145,924,218 of record NC_072441.2, read on the forward strand.
TTAAGACAAACAGTATAACTAGAGGTGAGATGGACATTAAATAATGATAACAGATCTTTCCAACAGGAAAATATAACAATTCTAAACTTCTGTGCACCAAATAACACAGCTTAAAAATATAGAAAGTAAGAATTATTGAGACTGAAAGGAAAAATAGACAAATGTGCAGCCACCGCTGGAGATTTTAACACACTTTTTTTTTTTGAGACGGAGTCTTGCCCTGTCGCCCAGGCTGGAGTGCAGTGGCAGTGGTGCAGTCTCAGCATACTGCAACCTCCGTTTCCTGGGTTCAAATGATTCTCCTGCCTCAGCCTCCCGAGTAGCTGGGATTACAGGTGCCCGCCACCACGCCCAGCTAATTGTTGTATTTTTAGTAGAGACAGAGTTTCACCATGTTGGCCAGGCTGGTTTAACACACTTTTTTAAAGAAACTCAAAACAAAAAATCAGTGAGGAAATGGGTTATTTGAATAAAGTGGTTAGCCAACTTAACTCAATTGACATATATAGAATATATACGGAGAATACACATAATTTTCAAGTTCATATGAATGATTTACAAAAATTGACCCTATGCTGGGCCATAAAGCAAGTTTCAACAAATTCCAAAGGATTGAAATCATACAGACTATGTTACTGATCACAATTAAACCAGAAAACAATAAAAGAGAGATGCTAAAAAATCACTAAATGCTTGGAAATTAAGGAACATACTGCTAAATAATCCACAAGTCAATGAAGTCAGAACAGAAATTAGAAAATGTATTGAATTGAATAAGACAAAATATATTAAAATGTATGAATACAGCTAAAACAGAGCTTGTAGGAATTGTTTAGGTTTACATTATATTAGGAAAGAATATTTTAAAAATTAATGAAAAGGCTAAAACAAAGAACAAATTAAACCCAGAGTAGGCAGTAAAAAGGAAGTAATAAAAATAGAAAACAAACAGTAGAGAATAATAAAAAGTCTAAAGGTGGTTCTTTAAAAAGATTAATAAAATAAATACACCTCTAACAAGAATGAAGAGAGAGAAAAACAAATATCACCAATATCGGGATGTACAAGAGAACATCACTTCAGATCCTGCACATAAAAAGGATAATAAATATTATGGGCTGGGCACGGTGGCTCATGCCTGTAATCCCATCACTTTGGGAGGCTGAGGTGGGTGGATCACTTGAGGCCAGGAGTTTGAGACCAGCCTGGCCAACATGGTGAAACCCTGTCGCTACTAAAAATGCAAAAATTAGCCGGGTATGGTAGCGCATGCCTGTAATCCCGGCTACTTGGGAGGCTGAGGCAGGAGACTCGCTTGAACCCAGAAGGTGGAGGTTGCAGTGAGTTGAGATCATGCTACTGCACTCCAGCTTGGGCAACAGAGTGAGACTCTGTCTAAAAAAAAAAAAAAGAAAGAAAGGAAAGAGAAGAAATATTATGAACTACTTTACGTCAACAGATTCAACAACCTAGATAAAATGACCAAATTCCTTGAAATAAACAATTTAGTAAAACTAATGCAGAAAGAAATAGGAAATCTAAATAGCCCTGTATCAACAACAACAAAAAATCCTGAACTTGAAGTAAAAAATAAAGTTCTAACAAAGATTACTCCAGTTCAACTCAAATGGCTTTACTGGTAAACACTAGCTAACATTTAAGGAAAGAATAACAACAGTCTTACACAAACTATTTCAGGAAATGAAAGAAGAAAGACTTCCCAACATATTTTGTAAGGCGAGCATAAACTTAATACCGAAATCAGATAAAGACATTACCAAAAAACTACAGACCAATTAACATAGTCACAGAAATTCTTAACAAAATATTAGCAAATTGATTTAGCAACATATAAAAAAGATAAAACCTAATGACAAAGTGAGGTTTATCCCAGAAATATAAGATTGATTTAACATTCACAAATCAATTATTGTGATTCACTATGTTAAAAAAGAGAACTATAAAAATCACAAAATAACCTCAAGCAAATCCAGAAAAAAATTTTACAAAAATTAACACCCATTCTTTATTTCAAAACAAAAACCAAACAACACAGACACACACACACACACACACACACACACAACCTTAGTCATCTAGGAATAGAAGATAACTCTTGATGAAAGGCATTTATAAAAGAATCTACAGCTCACATCATACTTAATGGAGAAACATTGAATAGGTTTTTGTTAAGATTCCCTACGGCAAATATTTTGTTCTTACCACTTCTATTCAACATTGTACTAGAAAGTTCCAGCCAGTTCCATAAAGCAAAAAAAAGCAAGAAAAGGCATAAAGAGTGGGAGGGGTGTGGAGAGAGTAAAACTGTCATTGTTCCATACCACATGATTGCGTACGTGGTGAACCCTATGGGATCTACCCTCTCCACCTCACCGCCCCTCTCCAAAATCCTACTAAAATTAAAACTGAAGTTATCAAGGTCACAGGCTATAAAATTAATAGGTGAAAATCCATTTTTGGTATATTAGTCACAATCAATTGGAAAATGAAATAAAAATACTATTTACAATAGTAAATATAGAGTCAATTTTTTTTTAAACGAAGATGCAAAGTTAATTCAATGGAAGAAGAAAAGCCTTTTAATATATGGTGCTGAAACAACTGGGTATCCATATGGAAAAAAATGAATCTCCATCCCTGTCCTTTTCCGTAGGTAAAAATTAATTTGCCATGGATGATAAACCCAAATGAAGAAAACTAGAACCATGAAGTCTGGGAGAAAATAGATAGAATATCTTTATGACAGAATATCTTTTTAACCTTGGGGTTGGCAAAAGTTCCTTAGAACACAAAAAGCACTATCGGTCAAAGAGGAAAATACACATGTTGGACTTCATCAAAATTGAACATTTCTTCTCTCAAGAGACACGTTTAAGAAAACAAATAGGCAAGACGTGGATTTGGAAAAAATATTTCCACAACACTTGTGTCTAACAAAGGGCTTGTATTCAGAGTATAAAGAGCTAAGGAAGGCCGGGGGCGGTAGCTCATGCCTGTAATCCCAACACTTTGGGAGGCTGAGGTGGGCGGATCACCTGAGGTCAGGAGTTCAAGACCATCCTGGCCAATGCGGTGAAACCCTGTCTCTACTAAAAAATACAAAAATTAGTCATCTGTGGAGGCAGGCTTCTGTAATCCCAGCTACTCGGGAGGCCAAGACAAGAGAATTGCTTGAACCCCAGAGGCAGAGGTTGCAGTGAGTTGAGATTGCACCATTGCACTCTTGCCTAGGCGACAAGATGGAAACTTTTTCTCAAAAAAAATGGACAAAAGATTGTGGTAGGCTTACGTGGGTGGTCCGCAATGAGCTATGCCTCCCAGTACTCATGCTTCTGTATGGTCCCTTCCCACCTTGCCTTTGGGCTCGGACGTGTGATTTATCTTGGCCTGTGGAGCATTAGCCAGCATGATGCAAGAAGATAAACCCTTGCACGTTGTGTATTGTCCTCTTTGAATGCTCTATTTTGGAACCCTGCACCACCGTGTAAAGTGACCAGGCTACCTTGATGGGGGACCACGAGGAGAGAGATACCCGGCCAGCCTCCAGCTGCTTCAGCCATCCCAGCAGAGGCACCAGACGTGTGTGTTAGGCCACCTTGGATGCTAAGTCACTGGAGACACGGACCCTCCACATGATCACAGTCAATATCATGTGGAGCAAAAGACCTGCCCAGATATGGCCAAGTCAGATCGTAGAAGAAGGAGCAAATAAATGGTTTTGTCTTACGTCACTAATTGTCGTGGTGGTGTGTTACACAGTAATAATTTAAATAAGATGTGGAAAACATTTCACAAAAGAAGATACGCAAACAGCCAATAAGCACATTAAAAGGTGTTCAACATCATTAATTATTAGGAAACGTCAAATTAAATTCAAATTAAAACCACAATGAAATAGCACTTCATGCCACTAGAATGGCTAAAATTTTTCTTAAAAAAAGATTAACAATTCTAAATACTGGTGAAGACTTGGAGCAATTGTAACTTTTCTGCATTGCTGGTGGAAGTATACGTAAGTACACCACTCAGAAAACTGTTTAACAGATTCTTAGTAAGTTAAACCTTTATCTGCCTTAGGAACTAGCAATTCTACTCCTAGGTATTTCCCTAAGAAATCTGGGCTGGCTTTTTTACCTGGTTTCACTAACGAATGAATTATAAGAGTAAAAAAGATGGAAAGAGAATCAAAGATAAAACAATATTTAAAGACACATCAAGACAAACAAAAAACAGGCAAAGCAAAGCCATATGTAAACAAAAACCATACCAAAAAAAATACAGCCAAGCGCGGTAGCTCATGCCTGTAATCCCAGCACTTTGGGAGGCTGAGGCAGGAGGACCGCTTGAGCCCAGGAGTTTCAGATCAGCCTGGTGAAATCCCATCTCTACAAAACACACAAAAATCAGCCAGGCGGGGTGGCATGTACCTGTAGCCCCAGCTACTCGGGAGGCTGAGATGGGAGGATCACCTGAACCCTAGGAGGTCGAGGCTGCTGTGACCTGTGATTGAGCCAGTGCACTCCAGCCTAGACAACAGAGTGAAACCCTATCTAAAAAGAAAAAAAAAAGAAAAGCCTAAAAGACACCAATCTTTGGGATTTGAGTATGAGAAATCAGAATTCCAGGGAATTCCAAGAATTCCTAAAAATTACACACTATTCTGTATTTTTCCTAACAGCTTACGTGTTTTGAGAAGATAATGACTGACCATAAAAACAAATAGTGAACATTTTTCTGTGACAGGGATACACTAAAAATGTCAGAGGTTTTCTGTTTAGTGCACGGTTTTTATTATGCAGTAAAGTGCATGGTTTTAATTTATTTTATTATTTTGTTTTAATATACCATGACTCAGTGATGTATTTCAAGAACATGTAAAAATGATGCAGACATTTAATAATAGAAAACATTAAAAGAAGGAGACATTAACTCAAAGTAAACACCAAATAAAAGTTATTTTAAAAATGGAACAATAGTATCACAAATGTTTACTTTTTTTTTTTTTGAGACGGAGTCTCGCTGTCGTCGCCCAGGCTGGAGTGGAATGGCACGATCTTGGCTCACTGCAACCTCTGCCTCCTGGGTTCAAGCGATTCTCCTGCCTCAGCCTCCCAAGTAGCTGGGATTGCAGGCACCTGCCACCACACCCGGCTAATTATTGTATTTTTAGTAGGGATGGGGTTTCACCATGTTAGCTATGCTGGTCTTGAACTCCTGACCTCAGGTGATCCACCCGCCCTGGCCTCCCAAAGTGCTGGGATTACAGACATGAGCCACTGCACCTGGCCAAATGTAACTATTTAAGTCACTCTTTTTTGAACATCTATCAGAAAAAAAGTGTTATTCTTACAATGAAAATTTAAAACACTCAAAGTATTAACTGCCCTATCCAATAGTCTTGATCTTTGTTCTTATGACAAATAATTCAAACATAGGAAATTTTATTTCATTTTGCATTGATGTTAGTTGAATTCATAAGATTGTGTCTAATCACATCTTCAGGTTGGGTATGAGGGTACATGTTGCTTCATATAACTTTCTGTCTCTCTTTCTCTTTTTTTTTTTTTTTTTTTTTTTGAGACAGGGTCATGCTGTTACCCAGGCTGGAGTGCAGTAGAGCAATCATGGCTCCCCCCAACCTCTGAACTCTCAGGATCACGATGTTCCTGCCTCAGCCTCCTGAGTAGCTGGGATTACAGGCATGCGCGACTATGCTGCGCTAATTTTTTCTTATTTTTTGTACAAATGGGGTCTCACTATGTTGTCCAGGCTTAACTTTCTCCTTTTTAAGGATGAAAATATTTTGCATTACAAAGAACCATAGCCTATAGCAAATATTCACACACTGGAAAATACCAGCTAATTGGAAGCATTTGAGTACCATGGGAATTGCTAATGGACTTACTGAATCATAGACTTATTTTACTTCCACACCTTATTTCTTGAACACTACTCGTAGGGTTTGAACAAAGCATACTCATATCTATAAACTTATAAATAGTCACTTTATTTGCAAGAATGACTCACCACTAGCAGCAGACAGGGCCATCAACAGGCTCATAACATGGGGACAGCTGCAAGCAAGACTGACTCTGTCCTGACCCACCTTCCCTGTCCCAGGTCCGAGAAGTGTTGACTTTGACCTTTGACACTGCATGCCACTGTTTTCTGCTCTAGCCTTTCACACAGCGTCAGTGGCTTCCTTCAAACCAGTAACAGCTCTATGTTGATGGTTAAGTTTTAATTTTCACAAGAGAATAATAATAGTTTTTCCTGCCACCGGAGGTTGGTGTTGCACAAGCTGAGAGAGGAGAGAATTTCAAGGAGGGAGTGGTCAGCTGTCTGGGGACTGGGAGGAGGCTGTGGGCTGACTGACAGGCCAGTGGCCTGGCCCTCTGAGAGAACGTTCTACACGGATCTACACGGATCGCTCCACATTCTTCACGGGTAGTTGTGTGTTGAGGTGTGGGCTCCACCTCCCTGGCCGCCTGTGTTCCTGGAACCCGCCCAAACCTTTCAGCCTCTCAGGGCCTTTGTGACGCTGTTTCCTCTTCCTAGGGCGTCTTTCCCTGTCCCTCTCACCCTCAGGTCTTCCCTCCACTGGCAACTCCTGACCACCGTCTCCAGTCGCTGTCTCCTTGTTCCTTCCCGGCACCCATCGCCATCTTTCGTCCTCTCACTGATGTACTTGTTGATGGTGTGTCCCTCCCTCCCGCTCCCCCACAGGGCATGTCAGCTATACAGAGACTCTGCTGTCTCATTCCCTGCAGAGCCCCAGAACCTAGCACATAGTAGGTTTCCAAGAAATATTTATTGAATGAATAAACAACTGAATAGATGGGGTAGGCAAGTGCAGGTGAAAGCTTAAAGTCGCCTCTCTGGACCTCTATTTCCTGGTTTGTCTGATTTGTCAAAGAGATAAGAGCTCCCATCCTCGCCTTTGAACCAGGCATGGTTAGACCAGACCGTGAGCAAATCCCACGTGGGTGCAACACTGAGAATGGCCAGTGGGTGGCAGTAAGTCACTGTGGTCGAACTGGGACAAAGCCTGGCCCAATCAGGGCGCGAAATACCTAAAGTTTAATCCACCGAAGTTTATTTCCACCACTAGGCATGCAAGTCTTTCTTAAACACAGCACGCGTGCCCCTGCTATCCTGAATGCAGAACAATGAACCTCCATTTGGATTCAAATCCCAACTCTGCCACCAACTGCTAGGTGGCCAGGGTAAACGGCCTCTGTAAAGTGGGAGCATTATGAGCGCGCAGTGGGTGACGGATATGGAAGGACAGCATGCCGGGGCAGGGCGAGGATCCGAGGACTGCAGGCAGCTGGCCGTAGATGGAGCCTGGGCCTGCGGGGAGCCCACGGCCACCTCATACTCCAAGCCACGCCCCATACCCCCATTGGCTCTTCCCCAAAGCCCTCCACCCATTCTGCTCCTGCACCCACGCAGCTGCATGTGGCTGAGGACAAGGTACATCAGATGACTGGCCTCACTCCAAGGTGACCCCACAAACCTGGTATGGGCCCCTGTGCTTCCGGCAACCCAACCAGGCTTCACCAGCCCATTAACTCTCCCGCCCCCATCCCTCTTCTCCTCGAGTCATCACCAAGACCCCCTCCTGCCCCCTGGCTATTGGCTGTGACCTTGGTTCTTATCTCACTGAGAAAAGAGAATCAGACGAAAATGCCGCATTCTCAGGATGCCAAATCTTCCACCAACCAGCACCACCCAGGTACCATAGAGGCATCCACTGAGGGCACATCCTTCCTCATGCACAGGGTGCCAAGCCCTCTCACCACCCTGGGTTTTGCCCTGGCAATTCTCACCTTTCTCTTTGGCATTTTTTTTTTTTTTTTTGAGATGAAGTCTCAATTTGTTGCCCAGGCTGGAGTGCAGTGGCACAATCTCAGCTCACTGCAACCTCCACCTCCCGGGTTCAAGCGATTCTGTCACCTCAGCCTCCCGAGTAGCTGGGACTACCAGTGCCCGCCACCAAATCCGGCTAATTTTTTTTTTAATTTTTTAGTAGAGGCGGGGTTTCACCATGTTGGCCAGGCTGGTCTTGAATTCCTGTCCTCAAATGATCCACCCACCTCGGCCTCCCAAAGTGCTGAGATTACAGGCATGAGCCACCACACCCGGCCTCTCTTCTGCGTCTTAATTACTTTTCCCTCTATGGGTCATACCCATCAGCCTAAAAACAATTCTCTCATTCAGAATAAACTCTCCCTTGACCCTACGTTCCCTCCCTCTAGCTGCACTCCCGTGTGTCTGCCCTCTTTTACAGCACAACTGTCTGGGAGAGGGGCCCATGCTCCACCCATTCCCACTGGGCCCCACTGCAGTCCACCTGCCCTTGCCACTGAAACCCTCAGGTTAAGATCACCAGTGACCTCGGTTCTTCCCAATTCCATTCTCAGCCCTCAGCCCACCTCTCGGCAGCATCTGACAGTTGAGCGTGTTCCCTCCTTACAACATTTCTTCTCTTAGTTTCTGTGACTTTGTCTCTTCTCTATCCGTGGTCACTTCCCAGCTGTCTCATTGGCCCAGGGAATATAAAGTCCACCCAATGCCAATCATTCCCACGTGTGTATCTCTCATCCTGACCTCTCCCTGGAAACCAGATTCTTCCATCTGGCCCCAGTTGGAGGTCTGATAGGCTACTCAAACTTAACTTGAACTCTTGATTTTAATCCCACCTAAACTGCTTCTCCCCCAGTGTCCCTGTCTGTGTAATGGCAGTTCTGGCCCCAAATCCTGAAGTTGCCCTTGACACCCCATATCTGATTCTGCAGCAAATTCTCTGGGTCCAACCTTTAAAATCTGTGCTGAACCTGACTGCTCTCACCATCTGCACCACAAACAGCCTACTCCATGCCCCCTTATTTTTGCCAGGAGTGACATATGTGGCATAGCCTCCTCCCTGGTCCTGCCACATTCTCTCTGTCTCTGTTGCATGCACCGCATTCACCTGCTTAGAATAAAGTTCAAGTCCCGACACAACAAGGCTTGACGGGAATAGTGGGGACCCTTCTCCTGCCTCATCTCCTTACACTTCCCTCTGACTCACTCTGCTCACCCACTCAGGACTCCTTGACCCGCCCCCTCTTTTTTGGTACAGTCTCCATTCCAGCCATGGAACTTGCTGTTTCAATGCCTATAGCTGCGACCCAGCCAACCGCACAGCCCCTCCCACTTCCCTTTAAGTCTCTTCTCTTCAGAGAAGCTTCCCTGACCCCTCCACCTAAAGTAGCCCCACCCTCTACCATTCACTATCCCCTCATCCTGTTTAATTTCTCTTCACAGCACCAATGCTTCCATTTCGTCATTTCTTTATATGTTTTTTATGCCGTCTTCTCCCAACTGGAAGGTAAGTTGCACACGTGTGGGTTCTCACCCATCTTGTTCACCATGTGTTACCTGTGTCTGCAACAGTGCCAGGAAGACTAGGACCTCACACTTTTATTGAGTAGATGGATGGATGGATGAATAGATGCATGCATGGGTGGAAGGATGGATGGATGCATGCATGCATGCATGCATGCATGCATAGATGAATGGATGGATGGGTGGATGCATGGATACATGGATGGATGGATGGATGCATGCATGCATGGGTGGAAGGATGGATGGAGGCATGTATGCATGCATGCATAGATGAATGGATGGATGGGTGGATGCATGGATACATGGATGGATGCATGCATGCATGCATAGATGGATGGATGGATGGGTGGATGCATGCATGGGTGGAAGGATGGATGGATGCATGCATGCATGCATGCATAGATGAATGGATGGATGGGTGGATGCATGGATACATGGATGGATGGATGGATGGATGCATGCATGCATGCATAGATGGATGGATGGATGCATGGATACATGGATGAATGAATGGATGCATGGATGGATGGATAGATGGATGGATGGATGCATGCATGGATGGACTGATGGATGCATGGATGTATGTATGCATGGATGGATGGATGCTTGGATGGATAAATGGATTCATGGATGGATAAATGGATGCATGGATGGATAGATGGGTGGATGCATGGATGGATGGATGAATGGATGAATGGATGGATGCATGCATGCATGCATGCATGCATGCAAAGATGAATTGATGATGCATGGATCCACGGACGGATGAATGGATGTATGTATGGATGAGTAAATGGATGGATGGATGGATGGATGGATGGATGGATGCATGGATGGATGGATGCATGCATGGATGGATGGATGGGTGGATGGATGCATGGGTGGATGGATGGATGCATGGGTGGATGGATGGATGCATGGATGGATAAATGGATGCATGGATGGATGGATGGGTGGATGGATGCATGGGTGGATGGATGGATGCATGGACTGATGTATGGATGGATGGATTGATGGATGCATGGATGGATGGATGCATGCATGCATGCATAGATTAATGGATGGATGCATGGATGGATAAATGGATGCATGGATGGATGGATGGGTGGATGGATGCATGGGTGGATGGATGGATACATGGATTGATGGATGCATGAATGGATGGATGCATGCATGCATGCACAGATGAATGGATGGATGGATAAATGGATGCACGGATGGATGGATTAATGGATGCATGGATGGATGGGTGGATGCATGCATGGATAGATGGATGGATGGATACCCACAATCTCATAAGACAGTACCCATAGGGCAAACAAAACACCAGAATCTCTTGCATCTGAATAAAATGTTATGTTTTCCCTAAGGTCCACCCATATCTGTACTTCCAAACACTTCTGAGGGGTAAGGGTGGATGTTTTTACTTCTAATTTGCAGGCTTTGGGAGGATACAGATGAGTAACACATTGACTTGAAGGCCCCTCTGGCTTCTATGGGTGGCATCTGCAGTTCACCCCTGCTCCTAAGATGTCTGAGGGAGAAATCTCTTCAGCCCAAGGGTGCTGGATGATTCCTTCTGGCCTTGACTGAGCTGAGGAGGTAGCAGCAAGATTGGTGGGGCTGATTCTGGCAGATGGGGAGGATTGTTTGCAGAGGCTGTCATTCAGATAACTCCCTCAGCAGGTGAAGTTTATAAAGGGGACAGGATGGAGGTGGTCTTGGCCTCTAGGTCCCACTGCCCTCCCCGCACTGCAGGGATGTGGCTGGTCATCCTAATGTGCACCTACCCCCATCTCTGACAATGTCCATCCTTGTAGGGCACATTCTCTTTCTGAGCTCAGAACTCCCCAAATAGTGGTTTTGAAGTTTTAAAGTGCCTGGGAGACATGCCGTAGCATCTGCTCTATTTTAGAGTTGGCTGGATCCACACCTCATTCATCACACCTTTCAACCTGGGGGCTTCTCAAGGCCAAGGTGAGTTCTGAGGCACACCCTGTGCCTGGCCCATTGGCTATGGTCAGATGCTGTGTGTGCTCTCTGAGGACAGCCAGACCGTGGGGCAGGGGCGGCCTCTGAGGGTCAGGCCAGGATCAGGGCCAGCCAGAGGCAGGGCCCTGGACATGGACTGACGTTCAGCAAGGATTTGCATTATCTGTATTAATCCTCTCAACAACCCTGCAAGAGGGATACTCATATCATCCTTACTTCATGGGGGGGAAACTGAGGCTCTGACCACACTGCTAGTATGTGGCAGAGCCTGGATTTATTCCAAAAGCCAGAGCTCTCCCCACTAGGGCAGGCATCTATAGTTCATCCAAACCCTTTTCTAGAACAACGCAGGGGCCACTAACTGAATGAAATGAGGACGTGTAGGCGCCCATGGAGGGGAAGACCAGACAACCGCCTATGTTCAGCTTGGGCGGCTGTACTTCCTTCAAGAAGAGCCTGTCAAAGGTGTTGCACATGGGGCCATAGAGGGTGCAAGGCAAGAGGGGTGGCACAGAGCAGAACTCCTGCAGAACCCCCTGCCTGGGCACAAGTGGGGAAACAGCAGTGAGATCACAATACTTCAAACATTTTTATTATTGGCCAGGCGCGGTGGCTCACACCTGTAATCCCAACACTTTGGGAGGCCGAGGCAGGCGGATGACTTGAGGTCAGGAGTTCGAGACCATTTCTCTACTAAAAATACAAAAATTAGCCGAGTGTGGTGGTGGGTGCCTGTAATCCCAGCTACTCGGGAGGCTGAGGCACAAGAATCTCTTGAACCCAGGAGGCAGAGGTTGCAGTCAGCCAAGATCACACCACTGCACTCCAGCCTGGGCGACAGAGAGAGACTCCATTTCAGAAAAAAAAACAACAACTTTTTTTCCATTGTTATTATGTCTGCGTTGGTGATCTATAATCAGAGATCTTGGATGTTACTACTGTAAAAGTTTGGGGGTGCCATAAACCACACCCATACAAGATGGCAAACTTAATAAATACTGCGTGTGTTCTGACTGCTCCACTGACCAGCTATTCCCCCATCACTCTCATCCTGAGGCCTCCCTGTTCCCAAAGATACAGCGATATTGAAATTAGGTCAATAAATAACCCTACAATGGCCTCGATGTGTTCAAATGAAAGGAGGAATTGCATGTCTCTCATTTTAAATCAAAAGCTAGAATTGATTAAGCTTAGCAAGGAAGACCTATCGAAAGCCGAGGCAGGCCGAAAGCTAGCTCCCTCGCACCAGTTAGCCAAGTTGAGAATGCAAAGGAAAAGTCCTTGAGGGAAATTGAAAGTGCCGCTCCAGTGAACATGTAAGTGGTAAGAAGGCAAAACAGGCTTATTGCTGATATGGAGAAAGTTTGAGTGGTCTGGATAGAAGATCAAATTAACCACAGCATTCCCTTAAGCCAAAGCTTAATCCAGAGCAACGCCCTAACTCTCGTCAATTCTATGAAGGCTGAGAGAGGTGAGGAAACTTCAGAAGAAAAGTTGGAAGCTAGCAGGGGTTGGTTCATGAGGTTTAATGAAAGAAGGCGTCTGCATAACTTAAAAGTGCAAGTGAAGCAGTAAATGCTGGTATAAAAGTTGCAGCACGTCATCCAGAAGATCTAGCTAAGATCATTGATGAAGGTTGCTACACTAAACAATAGATTTTCCGTGTAGGCAAAACAGCCTTCTATTAGAAGAGGTTGCTATCTAGAACTTTCACCATTAGAGAGAAGTCAACGCCTGGCTTCAAAGCTTCAAAGAACTAAATGGCCCTCTTGTTAGGGGCTAATGTAGTTGGTGACTTTAAGTGGAAGCCAATGGTATTTTATTGTTCCAAAAATCCTAGGCCCTTAAGAATTATGCTAAATCCACTCTGCCTGTGCTGTATAAATGCAACAACAAAGCCTGATGACAGCACATCTGTTTACAGCATGGTTGACTGAATATCTTATGTCCACTGTTGAGACCTACTACTCAGAAAAAAAAAGATTCCCTTAAAAATATTACAGCTCATTGACAATGCACCTGGTTACTCAAGAGCCCTGATGGAGATGTACAAAGAGATTAAGTTGTTTTCATGCCTGCTAACACAACATCCTTTCTGCAGCCCATGGATTAAGGAGTCATTTCAACTTTCAAGTCTTATTATTTAAGAAATACAATTTGTAAGGCTAGCTGCTACAGAGAGATCCTCCGACGGATCTGGGCAAAGCCAATTGGAAACATTCTAGAAAGGAGTCACCATTCTTGTGCCATTAAGAACATTTGTGATTCCTGGGAAGAGGTCAAAATATCAAGATTAACAGGAGTTTAAAAGAAGTTGATTTTAACCCTCAAGGATGCCTTTGAAGTGTTAAAGACTTCAGTAGGGGAAGTCACTGCAGATGTTTTGAAAATAGCAAAAGAACTAGAATTAGGAGTGGAACCCAGACAAGTGACTGAATTGCTGCAATCATGCCTGGGCTGGAGGGGCAAAAGGAAAAGTGGTATTTCCCAAGCCAAGTTCGGATGCCACTCTGCAGAAGCTGGAACCACGAAGACATAGCCACTACCTAAGAAGCCACGTGGGACAGAGAGGAGAGGGAGACAAACCCTGGCTTTTTCCTTGTCTTTCCAGTCTCCTGTCAGTGGTCCCCAGCAGCTGCTCTCTGCTGGAAGCCAGTGCTCCTGCAGGATAGAACTAAGTGTTGGGGGCAGAGAGTGGGTCTAGGGGCAACCAGACCCAGGAGGAGCAAAGGCAGTCAGCAAAGGCTTCTCTGAGGTGGGGACATTTAACTCAGCTCTGAAGGATGAGGAGGCATCAGGCAGGTTAGACACCAGGGGAGAGCATTCCAGGCATAGGTAACGGCTAGCAGTGTGAAGCCTCGGAGGCGGGAAAAAGCCTAGCATCAGGAGGAACAGAAAGGAGTGTAGTGGATGGAAGAAGGTAGGTGGGAATTTCCTAGGCTCCAAAACTGACGTATGCTACATGTCAAATGTTGTCCTGATATTCCAGATGTGAAAGTGGAGGGGCAGAGTATGGCTTCCAGAACCCAAAGAACCCTTCTGATAAGATGACCTTAATCGCGGATCTGATCTAGACCAAGCTGGATGCTTGGAGACCGAAAGGCTTTCTGTGTCTTACCAGCCTCTGTTTCCTAGCACCTGCACAACCCGGAAAGCTGCTTCTGGCCCATTTCCTAGTCTGTGCATCTGTATCCACCACCCTGCCCCTCCCTCCCTGATATGGTTTGGATGTTTTGCCACCTCCAAATCTCATGTTGAAATGTGACCTCCAACGTTGGAGGTGAGGCCTAGTGGGAGGTGTTTGTGTCATGCGGGTGCACCCCTCATAAATGTCGTGGTGCTGTCCTTGAAGTAATGAGTGAGTTCTCACTCTGTGAGTCCATACGAGATCTGGTTGTTTAGAGGAGCCTGGTGTCCCCTCCTCTGTCTTGCTCCCTCTCTTGCCATGTGATGCCAGCTTCCCCTTTGCCTTCAGCCATGAGTGGAAGCTTCCTGAGTCCTCACCAGAAGCAGATGTTGGCACCATGCTTCTTGTACAGCTTGCAGAACCATAAGCCAAATAAACCTCTTTATAAATCACCCAGTCTCAGGTATTCCTTTGTAGCAATGCAAAACAGACTAATACACTTCCCCTCCAAAGCTTCGGAGGCTCACTTTATAGGAACACTCTTGTACCACCTGGAAAGATGCTCAAACTCTGCTTCCTTTTGTTTGTCAGAGTCAGGTTCCAAGGTGAACCAGCTCAACTGCTGAGGCCTCAAAACACACAGGAAATAAAAGGAGAAGAAGAAAACCAAAGAATAAAACTGTTTTATCAAAACTCAGTATGTGATTGGAAATAACGCTTTCATAAGTCACTTGGAGAGAGGTGATGCTCAGGTACTAATTTCTCATGGTCCCCCTGGCTTTAGGAGAGGATGGATCCGGTAATCTGCAGGGCTTTTGCTTTGCTGAAGAAATCCTGCATGTCTGGGCAGAGAAACCTTGCTGAGGACAGAAAAGACAGGTCCAGTGCTGTTAGCACAGGCCCAGTCATCTACTCTCCCTCTACATACCACCATCTGAGTGAATGTTGAATAAATACTTCAGGAATAACTATTTATTGCTGGGACAACTGGGTTTCCACATGTGAAAGAATGAATCTGGACTCCTACCTCACACCATATGCAAAAGGTAACTCAAAAGGAACCAAGACCTAAATGTAAGAGCTGAAAGTATAAAACTCTTAGAAGACACCATAAGAGTACGTCATTATGACTTTGGGTTAGGCAGGGGTTTCTTAGATACAGTTTCTTATTTATTTATTTATTGGGGATGGTGTCTCACTCTGCCCCCAGGCAGGAGTACAATGGCTCAATCTCAGCTCGCTGCAACCTCTGACTCCCTGGTTCAAGCGATTCTCCTGCCTCAGCCTCCTGAGTAGCTGGGATTACAGGCACACACCATCACATCCAACTAATTTTTATATTTTTGGTAGAGATGGAGTTTCACCATGTTGTCCAGGATGGTCTCTATCTCCTGACCTTGTGATCTACCCGACTCGGCCTCCCAAAGTGCTGGGATTACAGGCGTGAGCCACCACGCCTGGCTGATATGATTTCTTAAACACCTAAAGAAATGAGGAGATACCGGGTGTGGTGGCTCATGCCTGTAATCCCAGCACTTTGGGAGGCTGAGGCAGGTGGATCACCTGAGGTCGGAAGTTTGAGACCAACCTGACCAACATGGAGAAACCCTGTCTCTACTAAAAATACAAAATTAGCTAGGCATGGTGGTGCATGCCTGTAATCCCAGCTACTTGGGAGGCTGGGGCAGGAGAATCCCTTGAACCCGGGAGGCGGAGGTTGCAGTGAGCCAAGATCATGCCATTGCACTCTAGCCTGGGCAACAAGAAAAAAAAAAAAAAAAAAAAAGAACATTTCAGCTCTACTCTCTTAACAAATTTCAAGTGTACAATATGATATTATTAACCGTAGTTGCTGTGATGTACATTAGCTCTTTATGGCTTATTCTGCGCAGCTGAAAGCTTGTGCCCTTTGACCAATATCTCCCCGTTTCCCCTACTCCCCACCATTCTACTCTTGCTTCCATGAGTTCAACTTTGTTTAGATTCCACATATAAGATCATGCAAAATTTGTCAGAAAAAGAAAAATCTGAAGGAAAAAGTTTAAAAAGCCGCCCAAGATGGTTGCAGCCTGGACATTAAGTAATAGAAAGTAAGCCTATGAACTAAAGCTGAAGTCTCACCTGCACGGCTGGCATTTGTCAAAATATTTCACTGGCATTACTGAGTGTAACTGTGACTATCACATGAAGCACAAAAGCAGGATAGAATCAAATATCCCTCCCCAGACCTTAAGACACCTATGTAATCATTAACTTTTTACCCTATATACATTAACTGCACCTTTGCTTTATCTTATGTATAATGTCACCAAACACCAATCAAAATTGTAAGAACACCACCTTTGCTCCACTGCCCCTTCTCCTGTTTTCTGTTTTTTTTTTCTTTTCTTTTTTTTTTTTTTTTTTTGAGATGGAGTCTCGCTCTGTCGCCCAGGCTGGAGTGCAGTGACATGATCTTGGCTCACTGCAACCTCCACCTCCCGGGTTCACGCCATTCTCCTGCCTCAGCCTCCCGAGTAGCTGGGACTACAGGTGTCCGCCACCATGCCCGGCTAATTTTTTTTGTGTGTGTGTATTTTTAGCAGAGACGGGGTTTCACCATGTTAGCCAGGATGGTCTCGATCTCCTGACCTCATGATCCGCCCGCCTCGGCCTCCCAAAGTGCTGGGATTGCAGGCGTGAGCCACCGCGCCTGGCCGTGCTTCTCCCATTTTCTATGTAGAAAACATATATATACTGTGCCTCACGGAACCCACCACAGGACGCATTCTGGGTTTGTACTGAGTCTGTGTTCCCGGGCTATAGTCCTGAAACTTGTCTCAGAATAAAGTTAACTTTGATTTAAGTTTATAGTGCCTATTCTTTCACTTTTTGGGTCAACAGATAGCATACTCGGCGGAATTCCAGCAGGATCCGCAGACACCCAGAACTCATTCTTGGCACTTGGTGCTTGGTATCAGCACGAACTCATTGTGTTCAAATGGACTCTGGAGGAGCCACTGAGTGGCCGGCGTGAGTTACCTGGAATCCGGAGCTCCCTCTCTTCTGTAGAGGTCCAGATCCACTTTATTCTGAGCTGTTTCCAGGGCCACCAAAAGGAGAAGTAAAGTCTGAGTTTGCTAGATTCTTCGTATGGTTGTTATTGCTTGTTGTTCTTAACTGCTAGAGAGGAAGGAAACGGTCATCCAAGCATTGCCATGGTTAGAGCGGTGGTTTCTTCCATCAGCTGAGTGTTTCTCTTTTTAAAAGCTTTTTTTCTGCGCGGTGGCTCACGCCTGTAATCCTAGCACTTTGGAGGCTGAGGCGGGCGGATCACGAGGTCAGGAGATCCAGACCATCCTGGCTAACACGGTGAAACCCCATCTCTACTAAAAATACAAAAAATTAGCCTGGCGAGGGAGGCTGAGGCAGGAGAATGGCGTGAACCCGGGAGGCGGAGCTTGCAGTGAGCTGAGATCGCGCCACTGCACTCCAGCCTGGGCGACAAAAAAGCTTTTTTGTCTGCAGCAACCCTTTACCTTCTATATGAGGGCAATTGAGATAGAATTGCTCCCTCCAGCCCAAACCTCAGGTATTCTTAGGTGACTAAGAACCTTGTGGAGGTGTTGGAGGAGATTCCTCATGGCTCGCAGCAGTCCCAAAGGGTGTCACCATCAACACTCATATTGCAACAGTTCCTCTAGGAACCTCTCAGAAAGGTTAGTCACCTAGTGCTCGGAATAGCAGCTGCTTCAGCGGCAGAGCTTCTCCTGAGACATGCAAGAGAGCAGACCACCTCGGGGGTAAAAGCCCGAGGAGTGAAGCTCATATGCAACACCCTTTTATTTTTGAGACAGGGTCTCACTCTGTCACTCAGGCTGGAGTGCAGTGGTGTGATCATGGCTCACTGCAGCCTCAACCACCTGGGCCCAAGTGATCCTCCCACCTCAGCCTCCTGAGTAGCTGGAACTACAGGCACACACCACCATGCCCGGCTCATTTCTTTTTTCTTTTTTGTAGAGATAGAGTCTCACTATTTGTAGGTCTTCTTTCAGATTGGCCTTGAACTCCTGGGCTCAAGCACTTCTACCGACTCAGCCTCACGATGTGCTGGGATTACAGGCATGAACCACTGCACCCCAGCCCGCAGCACACTTTTGACCCTGAATACAACCTTAGTTTGCTGCAGACAAGGGAGAAGTGGGGAGAAACAAGGAAAACAAGACATCTAAAGTTGACAGGGTCACCACCTTCCAAGACACCAGTTAGATTTATAATTAAAAGTTATGGTGCCTTATTTTGTAAATTTCTGACTCATTAGACCAACATCACTGAAAATGAAATTAGCTTAACTTGGCCGAAATGGGGCTCATTCAAGATTCTGAAATTGGTTTATTTATATGCACAGTTGGAAGGAGTCAGCTCAAAAATTAAACAGAAAGCATGAGATAGTTATTTCAAATGGTATTTAGATGCTTCTAAAAGAGGGAAAGATAAAATTGCTTCCTCTCAGGAGGTGAACCACAAGATCTTGGAAACTGTTTCTTGACTGGAAACATTGTCTGAAGTCTACCGTCTCACGTCCTCCACCTACCACTCCTTCTACTGTCTCAGAACCCTTGTACCCTTTGCTTTCAGAACTGCTTTGCCCAGATCTTCCTTTACTCCTTTCTCCACCACGCACAGAAGTTTTTTTGTGTTTTTTTTTTTGAGACAGAGTCTCGCTGTCTCCCAGGCTGAAGTGCAGTGGCGCGATCTTGGCTCACTGCAAGCTCTGCCTCCTGGTTTCACACTATTCTCCTGCCTCAGCCTCCCGAGTAGCCGGGAATACAGGCGCCCGCCACCACACCCGGCTAATTTTTTGTATTTTTAGTAGAGACGGGGTTTCGCCGTGTTAGCCAGGATGGTCTCAATCTCCTGACCTTGTGATCCGCCCGCCTCGGCCTCCCAAACTGCTGCAATTACAGGCGTGAGCCACCACGTCCAGCCCACCCACAGAAGTTTTGACAGCGTCTTTTTAAAATAAAAAGCCTAACCCAGTGGGAGAATCTTTAGTAGCTTATACTCCTGGACCAAGGCAGAACTTACAGCTCTTACTAAGACATTTCCAGATCCTACCCAGGATCCTATAGGTTTCACTAAATGGTTTAGTCTAAATTGTAAGAACTTATGAACCTGGCTATTCAGATGTGTATCAGCTGGTTCACATGTTAGTATCTGAAAAAAAAAAAAGTGAGGGAATCATTATCAAAGGCTGACTGGAAAGATTCATTAAGCAATTTTCATAAAGAAAAAGCCAAAGACCAAGAGAGAACTCGGGAACTAGCAAATCGTTTAGCACAAGTAATTTCCCAGATATTTCCTAAGACCATGCCTCATCTAAAGACCAGCGATGTAAACAAAGAGCAAATGAGACTGTGCTGGACTATTTTGAAATATCTGAGAGGGATTTTAAATAATATTTGGGAATAAAGTCTAAGAGATTATCGGAATGATTCTTTATTAAATTCAATCTTCTTTCATGGACTCAATGAGCAATTGGCCAAAGTGGTCAAATTGCACCAAATAAATTGGCATTCTGTGCACACTTCAGAACTAGTGAATCTTGCTGATAAACTTGGCCAGAGTTATACAGCAGAAGAAAGATTAAAAAGCCACTAAAATCATGAATTTACAGCATCAACAATGTACTGGTCAATTTATCTGAGCTAAACAGAAGTCTCCCTTTCAAAAGGGAGTCCAATAAACATCTAAAGATGTCTATTATTATTGCAAGAAAATAATACATCTAAAGAAAAATTGCAGAAAGTTGAAATGGGTACAGAAACAGAAAGAAAAAGAGAAAGGAGAAGAGGAATGGGGGACTCTAAGGAGATAAAGAGGGCCTTCCCCTGTCTTTTAAGCAACACTCTGGGGGAAGTGGAACTATATGTAAATGGAGAAAAAACGAAGGCATTAGTTGACACAGGATCTATCCTTTCTGTTCTCAACCCTACCTTTTTAAAGAGCCCTCTTCCTCGGAGTAATCAAATTGTTCAAATGATAGGGTTGATTAGATAATCAACCAATGACTATATACAAATAAAAACTTTTCCCTTTCCAATTAGGTCATTTAGATGGACATTCTTTTCTTTTGGTGCCCTTTGCACCAGTACATCTTATAGGAAGAGATTTTCTGGAGCTTTATAATGTTCATATTTCCTTCTCAAAAAGAGGAGAAGTGAGCCGAGATCACGCCACCGCACTCCAGCCTGGGTGACAGCGAGACTCCATCTCAAAAAAAAAAAAAAAAGAAAATGGCTGAAAGGGCATTGACTGAAAATGATAAATTAGGAAGTTTAGATCAAATGATCATCAAAATTCAATAAAGTAGTAAGACAAAAAAGAACTTGATGCTTTATTATGCCAAATCCCTGGTTGTTTATGGTCCCAGTTGTCTACTGACATGGGAAAAATTTAACAGCCACTCCAATATGGATACAGGTGGATTCAAATAAGCCACTTCCCAATATTAAATCATATTCATTAAAACAGGAAGCAATGATAGGAATAAAACAAATAATCAAAGATTTCATTGATTAAAAAAATGATTATTCCTTGCACCAGTCCTTATAATACTCCCATCCTTCTAGTACCAAAACCTAATGGGAAAGGATGGAGATTCATACAAGATTTGAGAGCCATTAAAAATATTGTCATTCCTTGTCACCCAGTAGTTCCAAACCCCTACACTCTTTTATCTAATATACACATGAGCAGTAAATATTTCACTGCAATTGATTTATGCAGTGCTTTTTAAAATATCCGTTGATCCTGACAGTCAATACTTGTTTGCCTTTACCTGGGACACCAGTCCAGCTTGACTGTAATGCCTCAAGGTGATACTGAAAGCCCAACTTATTTTCCACAAATGTTAAGGGCTGGCCTGGTTGAGCTAAATGTTTAAGGACATTCCACTCTACTTCAGTATGTGGATAATCTCTTGTTATGCTCCTTTAGTCTGCATGATTGTAAAAACAACTCCCTTTACTTGCTAGAACAATTAGCAAACAGAGAACACAAGGTGTGTACAGAAAAACTCTAATTTTGCTTAATGGAAGTAAAACATTTGGGACATTTAATTTCTAAAGAGGGACAACATATAAATCTGGATTGAGTTACTGGAATTCTTGCATACCTCACTCCAAAAACTAAAAGGTAGCTCCGGGATTCTTAAGCTTAACTGGCTACTGCTGTAGGTGGATCCCCAATTTTTCTCTCATGGCACAGCCTTTATATACATTATTAAAAGAAGACCAACTTGATTCTATACAGTGGACATCAGAAGGACACATAGCAATTCAAGAAATAAAGGAAAATTTTACAAGGGCCCCTGCTTTGGGCCATCTAAATTATCAGCTGTCATTTTTCCTTTTTTTTAATAAAAAATATGATAGCACCCTGGGTATTCTGACCCAAAAACACAAGATATTCTATCTTGTCTATCTGACAAGATAGACCTATTGACCATTATAGTCAGCAGTGACACACCATAGCGCATGTGCTGCCCCCTCGTCTGAGGTCTATTTCCGTAGCCGCAAGCTCTTTAAGGCCACTCAGGCAATTGTAATGCATGCTCCTTTGACTGTATATGTACCTCATTCTGTAGAAACTCTTTTAAATTCACAAATATATGCAACACTTTTCTGTTAACAGGTTAGCTTCGTATAAAGTACTTTCACTCTCTGCTGCACATACTAGCCTCCCTTACTGTAATATTCTTAATCCCACATTACTTCCTGAAACAACTGATGAGATGCCTCATGACTGTATTTTACTAACAGAATAGCTTTTGATGCCCAGACAGGATTTACAGGAGACACTGCTGTAAAATGCTGATGTTATCTTGTTCACAGATGGATCTTATCTAAAGGATGAATTTGGAAAATAATGAGCAGGCTAGGCCATTGTGTCTCTTATGGACATTACAAAGAGCAATCCCTTGCCTAAAGTAGGATCAGCACAGTTAGCTGAGTTAATAGGGCTCACCAGAGCTTGTCAACTGGCCAAAAATCAAATGGCTAATGTTTACATTGACAGCTATTCTGCTTTGGGTGTAGCTCATGATTTTGGAATGTTATGGAAATAGCAACCTCCTCCAGACGCCCTATTATCATGGCTCTTAAGTTTCTGATCATTTAGAAGCCATCCAATTAACAACAACAAAAATAATGGACTATTATCAAGCCCATCTATAACAGCCCTGGACATTTCCAGCTTCATTCTCCAAAGAGTAAAGGAAATTATTTTGCTGATTCAACAGCAAAAAAGTCTGCATTAACACTGATATCAAATAAAACTAGAGAGGTGGCTATATTTAAAATGCACTCCATTGAAAAGGAACTCCAAGGGGCTCAAGAAAAGGCTTCAGAGAGGGAAAAGCAGATATGGCTAACAAAAATGGGGGTGCTTTTTCTCCACTTGCAAATTATGTTATAGACCCAACGACAGACCAGTTTTGCCTTTGGGATTTCAATTTTCTATGTCAAAACATATCTATGAGCTCACTCACTGGGGGCCTGAAAAAATGATTGCCTGGGGAAAACAATTATTATTGGGAATTCTCACCTACAATAGCTCATAGACTTTATGCTAAATGTCCAAGTTGTCCTAAACCTAATCCAAGAAAGTGTCTTCACAGATTTCAAGGGCATTTCCCTTTGCCCACTGGACCTTCCAATACATGGCAAATGAATTTTATCCAATTGCCTCCAGCCCAGGGTTATAAATATGTGCTGGTTATGATTTGTATGTTCACTCATCAGATTGAAGCATTTGCTTGCAGAAAAGTCATGGCACAAGCAGTAGAAAAATATGGGTTGCAGTGGGTAATTCCCTCTTGGGGAATTCCTTCCAAATTACATCGCAATAGGGGACTCATTTTACTGGAGAGATAGTCCACTCCATTTGTAAAATCTGGCTCATTTTCCAACATTTTCATTTTGCATACCATCCACAGTCTTCTGAATTGGTGGAATGGAGAAACGAAATAATAATAATCCAGCTGGCAAAATTAATGAAAGCTTTTCATATTATGTGACCCAAGGCTCTTCCACTGGTTTCACTCAACCTAAGAGCAACTCCTTTCAGAAACCATCAATTATAAGATAATTACAGGGTGACCTATGAAATTGGATGGTGGTTTATATAAACTAACTTTACTGAAAGGAGATATACTCCATTATTGTCAAGGCTTAACTAAATGTCTTTTTAAAAAAAAATCAATAAAACTTATTTTAACAGTGTGCTCCCAGAAGATGAAGATCTCAAATACCACAATCTCCAGCCAGGTGACTCTGTTTATTGAAAAAGACATCAACTAAAAGTCTCGCTTCATCCTCATTGGAAAGGAGCTTATCAGGTATCGTTGACTAATCACTGTGAAGCTAAACTTGAAGGAGTTGACTCCTGGATTCACATTTCTCAGTTAAGAAAAACTCCAACACTTAGGCCGGGCGCGGTGGCTCACGCTTGTAATCCCAGCACTTTGGGAGGCCGAGGCAGGCGGATCACAAGGTCAGGCGATCGAGACCACGGTGAAACCCCGTCTCTACTAAAAATACAAAAAACTAGCCGGGCGTGGTGGCGGGCGCCTGTAGTCCCAGCTACTCGGAGAGGCTGAGGCAGGAGAATGGCGTGAACCCGGGAGGCGGAGCTTGCAGTGAGCCGAGATCGCGCCACTGCACTCCAGCCTGGGTGACAGAGCAAGACTCCGTCTCAAAAAAAAAAAAAGAAAAACTCCAACACTTAAATGGACTTCCAAGTCCACCAGAGACCTCCAATTAAAGATCTCTAAGATTTCCGACTCCTCTGAAGGTGGGAAGGAGACATCTGAGTAGACAGTATTTCCCAAGATACCAGACCAGGTGTGTATTCACGATGATTTTCTTCTGCATATACCTTTTGTTTTTGCATTTTCCTGTCATGATGATGAGTATCTAGTAACATCCTCTCCTTTGTTTGATCCCCATTTCTCTTATTGGGAAATCACTCATCTAACTTATATGGAAGTAGAACAAACCTTTCTTTTTCAATATCAGGAGGATATTGGAACTCTGATGTTGACTTCTTGGAATCAGTTCGATGTTCCTATAGCCTATGGCACCTTCTTTTCAGGCATAATATATTATTAGGAACCCTATTTAAAGAAATACATCCAGAAAATTCTTCTCAATTCGATGCCTGGTTGGACAGTTTTTAATACTTTACTAATAGCTCACTGTATGACTGTGAATCTAGATGATCAATTACTACCCGAAGTCCTTGAGATAATTGAAAACAGCTGCAGCTTTTGTGCCTTGCCATGGTGTCTGTTGCCCTAGAGGTCAGAGGCTTTGTTTTGTGGCTGTAGGTCTATGAAACATTCTAATTAAACTGGGAATCATACAATGGGAATTACTCGGTGGTATGGTTTGGCCTGTGTCCCCACCCAAATCTCATCTTGAACTGTAATCCCCACCTGTGGAGGGAGGGACCTGATGGGAGGTGATTGGATCATGGGGGTGGTTTCCCCATGCTGTTCTCATGATAGTGAGGGAGTTCTCAAGTTTGCTAATGGGTTTAAGTATGGCACTTTCTCACTCTTTCTCTCTGTCTCTCCTACCACCATGTAAGATGTGCCTTGCTTCCCCTTTGGCTTCTGTCATGATTGTAAGTTTCCTGAGGCCTCTGCAGTCATGTGGAACCATGAGTCAATTAAACCTCTTTTCTTTATAAGTTACCCAGTCTCAGGTATTCTTTATAGCAGTGTGGAAATGGTATTCTCCAGTGGTATCCTCGTCCAGTTGGTGGATAAGAATACCGCCGGAGGATAATTTGGGGATTCAACCAGGGAGAATGTGAAAAGCCTTATGGTATACCCAAACTAAACTATATCTAGAGGTAACTGCTACATATCTCACCCTAACTTGAAACACTAAACATATTTGGTTTCACAATCTGTACCTAAATTGCACTTCTGCTGTAATTGTTCAATGGCAACAACGTATTTGGTGGATAAAATGGCACTGGCCAACTAAGGTAAAAAGAAATTTAGGTGCAACAGGGGAATGACTTGTGATATTAGGACAAGTTAAAAATGTATTTTATGAAAAAAGACATTCAAAAGAAAAGTTGATACTTACCAATCAAAATAGATTAGAAGAAATACTCTTTCATGAGGAAAGTAAGGATCAGGAAGCTTCATGGAAAGATAATGACACTGTTGCTAAGTGAATAAGTCAAACTGCTCAACTAATGAGGCACCACACCAAAACTTAGCGATGAGAAAGAGCATGCATCCAAACTCAGCAAGGTTTATTGACCATGCTAATCCAAATGGAAGCAAAAGCCTCTAAAATATGGCCAACCATTTTGGATACGGAAGCATGAGGTGTGCATTTATGGAAAAAACAAATCCTCTTCTTCCTGGAAAATTACTACCAGGGTGTGTAGCCAAATTTGCTGCACTCTACAGCTTTAGCACCAGATATGGTTTGGCTGTGTCCCCTCCCAAATCTCATCCTGAATTGTAATTCCCATAATCCTCACAGGTCCTGAGATGGAGCTGGTGAGAGGTAATTGAATCACGGGGGTAGGTTTCCCCCATACTGTTCTTGTGATAGTGAATAAGTCTCATGAGATCTGATGGTTTTATAAATGGGAGTTCCCCTGCACAAGCCCTCTTGCCTGCCACCACGTAAGACGTCACTTTGCTCTTCCTTTGTCTTCCACCATGATTATGAGGTCTCCCCAGCCATGTGGAACTGTGAGTCCATTAAACCACTTTTTCTTTATAAATTACCCAATCTTGGGTATGTCTTTATTAGCAACATGAGAACAGACTAATACAGCACCCCATATATGTAGTCACCAGACATATTACATAGTAGTTAGTAGGAATAGGGATTATTTTAACAATACCTACATTCTCCCAATGGGCAGTTGATGGACCATATTAAATAATAATACTTGGAATCCAATTTCAGTTCTAGATTGTAAACACATTCAAGGAGACTAGTACTGTCCCTGTTAGATTTGGAATCCTGAAATCATGGAAACATGACCTCTAATTTCTACCCCTGTTCAAAATAATATATGGAGCCCAGGTGACATAATAAGACCTCGTCTCTAAAAAAAAAAAAAAAAAAAAAAGGAGCTGGGGGTGGTGGCCCATGCCTGTAGTCTCAGCTACTCGGGAAGCTGAGGTGGTAGGATCACTTGAGACCGGGAGGTCGAGGCTGCAGTAAGCCATGAACACACCACTGCACTCCAGCCTGGGCAACAGAGCAAGACCCTGTCTCAAAAACAAAACAAAATAATATATGGTATATGGGAAAAGAATGGTTTTGTTGGGAAAGGAAAAAAATGAGATTGTAACCACTCTCATTTTCACCATAGTTGGCCAGTGCTGTTTTATCCACCAAACATGTTGTTGCCATTGAACAATTATAGCAGAAATGCAATTTAGGTACAGGTTGTGAATCCGAATATGTTGGGTGTTCCAAGTTAGGGTGAGATAGGCAGCAGCAAATAAGTTTGCAACCAGACAATATTTGATTTAAATTATACTGGATCATCTGGCCCGAACACACACCCTCACTGGGGAACCTGAAGGTCTAGATCACGGGAGAAGATTCTGACCTTATCTGGGGCTAAGTCAATTTGGAAAGCCCAGCAAAATACAGGGGTAAAGGAAGCAGTGGAAAAGCCCTGTGGGCTCTCTGGGTCTCCCGGGAAGCCATTTCTGCATTATCTCACAGGGGTCCTTGGGGAGGGCTGCCAGAGGTACTAGGAAAAGACCACAGGAAGAAGGAAACCTTCAGGTGAACTTTGTAGCAATTCCAACCAAATGCAAAGTCTCCTGGCCAGAACCTGGGGGAGGACATGAATCTGGTGGGCAGACTGCACAGGTCAGAGAGGCCCGAAAGCCCTGTTCGCTTTCGCAGCTGGGAAGCTGGTAGCCTGGGGCAAATTCTCAGTCCTGCTCGCCCACTGCCTGGAAACAGACTCAGTACCACTGGGGGTGGAACATGGTGTGAGTGAGACTGGCCTTTTGGGTTGTGTGGGAGCTGAGTAAGGCCTGTGACTGCTGGCTTTGCCCCACTTCCCTGACAACCTGCAAGACACAGCAGAGCCAGCCATAATCCTCCTGGGAACATAACTCCATTGACCTGGGAACCACACTCCCATCCCCCACAGCAGCCACAGCAAGACCCATCCAAGGAGAGTCTGAGTCCGGACATGCCTAGCCCTGCCCCTATCTGATGGTCCTTCCATACCCACCCTGGCTGTTAAAGACAAAGGGCATATACTCTTGGGAGTTCTAGGGCCCTGCCCACCACCTGATCCTCCCTATACTACCACATCTGATGCTCTCTTGAAAGTACCACCTCCTGGCAGGAGACCAAACAGCACAAAAATAGTGCATTAAACAACCAAAACTAAGGCACCTCACAGAGTCCATTTCACCCCCTGGCACCTCCACTGGAGAAGGTGCTGGTATCCACAGCTGAGAGAACTGCACATGGTTCACATCACAGGACTCTGTGCAGACAACCCCCAGTACCAGCCTGGAGCCTGGTAGACCTGCTGGGTGTCTAGATCCAAAAGAGAGATAACAATCACTACATCTCAGCTCTCAGGAAGCCACATCCCTAGGAAAAGGGGGAGTACGACATTAAGGGAACACCCCATGGGACAAAAGAATCTGAACAGCAGCCTTGAGCCCCAGATCTTCCCTCTGACATAGCCCACTCAAATGAGAAGGAACCAGAAAAACAACTCTGGTAACATGACAAAGCAAAGTTCTTTAATACCCCCCAAAAAATCACACTTGCTCACCAGCAATGGATCCAAACCAAGAAGAAATCCCTGATCTACCTGAAAAAGAATTCAGAAGGTCAGGTACTAAGCTAACCAAGGAGGCACCAGAGAAAGGTGAAGTCCAATTTAAGGAAACCAAAAACATGATACAAGAAACAAGGCGAGAAATCTTCAGTGAAATAGACAGCATAAATAAAAATCAAAACTTCAGGAAATAATAAATGCAGTTAGAGAATGCAAAATGTTCTGGAAAGTCTCAGGGATAGAATCAAACAAGCAGAAGAAAGAGCTTCAGAGCTCAAAGACAAGGTCTTCAAATTAACCCAATCCAACAGAGACAAAGAAAAAAGAATAAGAAAAAATAAACAAAGCCTCCAAGAGTTTGGGATTGTGTTAAACAACCAAACCTAAGAATAATTAGCATTCCTGAGGACGAAGAGAAATCTAGAAGTTTGAAAAACATATTTGGGGGAATAATCGAGGAAAACCCCCAGTCTTGCTAGAGACCTAGACATCCAAAAACGAGAAGCTCAAAGAACACCTGGGAAATTAATCACAAAAAGATAATCGCCTAGGCATGCTATCATCAGGTTATCTAAAGTCAAGACAAAGAAAAGAATCTTAAGGGCTGTGAGGCAAAAGCACCAGGTAACCTATAAAGGAAAACTTATCAAATTAACAGCAGATTTCTCAGCAGAAACCCTACAATCCCTATAAGGGATTGGGGGCCTATATTCAGCCTCTTAAACAAAATAATTATTGGTCAAGGATTTTGTATCTAGCAAAACTAAGCTTCATACATAAAGGAAAGATAGTCTTTTTCAGACAAACAAATGCTGACAGAATTCACCACGACCAAGCCAGCACTACAAGAACTGCTGAAAGGAGCTCTAATTCTTGAAACAAATCCTGGAAACACATCCAAACAGAACCCTTACACAGCATAAATCTCACGGGACCTATAAAACAAAAATACAATTAAAAAAAGTGTACAGGCAACAAATAGCACGATGAATGGAATAGTGCCTCACCTCACAATACTAACATTGAATGTAAATGTCCTAAATGCTCCACTTAAAGATAAAGAATTGCAGAATGGGTAAGAACTCACTAACCAACTATCTGCTGCCTTCAAGAGACTCCCCTAACGCATAAGGACTCCCATAAACTTAAGTTTAGCTAATTAAGCCTAGCTAATTTTTTGTATTTTTAGTAGAGACAGGGTTTCATCATACTGGCCAGGATGGTCTCGAACTCCTGACCTTGTGATCCACCTGCCAGCCTCCCAAAGTGCTGGGATTACAGGCATAAGCCACTGCACCTGGCTCAGGTGTGTCTTTATCAGCAGCATGAAAACGAACTTATACAGTAAATTGGTACCAGTAGAGTGGGCATTGTTGAAAAGATACCTGAAAATGTGGAAGCAACTTAGGAACTGGGTAACAGGCAGATGTTGGAACAGTTTTGAGAGCTCAGAAGACAGGAAAATGTGGGAAAGTTTGGAACTTCCTAGAGACTTGTTGAATGACTTTGCCCAAAATGCTGACAGTGATATGGACAATAAAATCCAGGCTGAGATGGTCTCAGATGAAAAACTTGTTGGGAACTGGAGTAAATGTGACATTACTAAGTTTTAGCAAAAAGTCTGGTGGTATTTTGCCCCTCCCTTAGAGATCTGTGGAACTTTGAACTTGAGAAAGATGATTTAGGGTATCTGGCAGAAGAAACTTATAAGCAGCAAAGAATTCAAGAGGTGACTTGGGTACTGTTAAAGGCATTCAGTTTTAAAAGGGAAGCAGAGCATAGAAGTTTGGAAAATTTGCAGCCTGACTATGCAATAGAAAAGAAAAATCCATTTTCTGGGGAGAAATTCAAGCCGGCTGCAGAAATTTGCATAAGTAACAAGGAGCCTAATGTTAATCCCTAAGACCATGGGGAAAACGTCTCCAGGCCACGTCAGGGATGGCCCCTCCCATCACAGGCCCAGAGGCCCAGGAAGGAAAAGTGGTTTCATGGGCCAGGCCCAGGGTCCCCATGCTGTGTGAAGCATAGGGACTTGGTGCCTTGTGTCCTACCTGTTCCAGCCACGGCTGAAAGGGGCTAATGTAGAGCTCAAGCTGTGGCTTCAGAGGGTGGAAGCCCCCCAAGTCCTGGCAGCTTCCATGTGGTGTTGAGCCTGTGGGTACACAGAAGTCAGGAACTGAGGTTTGGGAACCTCTGCCTAGATTTCAGAAGATGTATGGAAATGCCTGGATGCCCAGGCAAAAGTTTGCAGCAGGGGTGGGCCCTCATGGAGAACCTCTACTAGGGTAGTGCCAAAGGGAAATGTGGGGTCAGAGCCCCCACACAGAGTTCCTACTGGGATGCTGCCTAGTGGAGCTGTGAGAAGAGGGCCACTGTCCTCCAGACCCCAGAATGGTACATCCACCAACAGCTTACAGTATGTGCCCAGAAAAGCTGCAGACACTCAATCTAGCCCATGAAAGCAGCTGGGAGGGAGGTTGTAACCTACAAAGCCACAGGGGTGGAGCTGCCCAAGATGATGGGAACCCATCTGTTGCATCACTATGACCTGGATGTGAGACCTGAAGTCAAAGGAGATCATTCTGGAGCTTTAAAATTTGACTGGCCCACTGGATTTCAGACTTGCATGGGCCCTGTAACCCATTTGTTTTGGCCAATTTCTCCCATTTGGAGCAGTTGTATTTACCCAATACCTATACCCACATTGTATCTAGGAAGTGACTAGCTTGTTTTTGATTTTAAAGGCTCATAGGCAGAAGGGACTTGCCTTGTCTCAGATGAGACTTTGGACCATGGACTTTTGGGTTAATGCTGAAATGAGCTAAGGCTTTGGGGGACTGTTGGGAAGGCATGATTGGTTTTGAAATGTGAGGACATGAGATTTGGAGGGGCCAGAAGCAGAATGATATGGTTTGGCTGTGACCCTACCTAAATCTAAACTTGAATTGCATATCCCAGAATTCTCACGTTTTGGGAGGGACCCCAGGGGAGGTAATCAAATCACGGGGGCTGGTCTTTCCTGTGCTATTCTCATGAAAGTGAATAAGTCTCAGGAGATCTGATGGGTTTATCAGGGGTTTCCACTTTTGCTTCTTCCTCATTTTTTCTCTTGCCATCACCATGTAAGAAGTGCCTTTTTCCACCCCCTGTGATTCTGAGGCCTCCCCAGCCATGTGGAACTGTGTAAGTCCAATTAAACCTCTTTTTATTCCCAGTTTCAGGTGTGTCTTTATCAGCAGCATGAAAACAAACTAATACAACAGTGCTAAGAGAAAAGTTCATAACCCTAAATGCCTACATCAAAAAGCCTGAAAGAGCACAAATAGACAATCTAGGGTCATACCTCAAGGAACTAGAGAAACAAGAACAAACCAAATCCAAATCGAGCAGAAGAAAGGAAATAACCAAGATCAGAGCAGAACTAAATGAAATTTAAATAACAACAACAACAAAATACAAAAGATAAATAAAACAAAAAGCTGGTT
This sequence comes from Symphalangus syndactylus, assembly GCF_028878055.3. Classification (NCBI taxonomy): domain Eukaryota; kingdom Metazoa; phylum Chordata; class Mammalia; order Primates; family Hylobatidae; genus Symphalangus; species Symphalangus syndactylus. The sequence continues at coordinate 145,956,081 of NC_072441.2, forward strand.
CTTTGAAAAGATAAATAAAATTGATAGACCATTAGCAAGATTAACCAAGAAAAGAAGAGAAAAATCCAAATAAGCTCAATTAGAAACAAAATGGGGTATTACAACTGACACCACAGAAATACAAAACCTTGTTCAAGTTTACACACATAAACTAGAAAACCTAGCAGAGATGGATAAATTCCTGGAAAGACATAACCCTCCTAGCTTAAATCAGGAAGAACTAGATACCCTTGTTAAAGATAGTGAACTCCAAGTTTCTTTTCAAAGAATCAGTATGTTAGTATGTTCAGCTCTCTTATTCTTTATTCTCCATTTTAAAGTCTAACTTCCTGGTTCTATTGCCCCACTTGCCTCTAGTTTCAGTAAACAACTTTCCTGCCAGTTCTAATCAGTAGCACACATCCGTTCCCTGGTCACTTACTTTGACCTGAGTCACCCCTGTCACCTGCTCTGATATGAACCATCCTGAGTCACCTGTTCTGTAACCGCCCTTCTTGCCAAACTTCTCACCCCATCACTCCAGCTTGTACCCCTGCTCTCTTTAAAATAACCCATCAGAATTAGCTTAGACTGCGCGGTCCAATCCTAGCCAATACAGGAATGACACAACAGCAGGGGCTACCCGCATCAGGAATAAGAACCGCTTCCCTTCCCTTGTTCAGGTGTGCTTTCGCCATTACTCCATCCATGAGTCACACCCTTCTATAGAAGTAAAAATTGCCTTGCTGAGAAAATTAAATTTATGTTCAAGTGCTATTTCTCTGCAGCACCGAGGAACAAGCATTTGTTTCTGACAATCTCGTGGCCCATACGGGGAGCCATTCTCCTCTAGGGGTGGTCTCCATTCCTCTCTCGTGAGGAGGCATGCCCCGCTGCCTTGTTGCGGTGGCCTCAAGAGTAAGGAATCTAGACTCACCTGCTGTGACAAATAAACCTGGACTCAGCAATGTCAAAAGAAACCAGCTGGCGGCCTAGGGGAAAGGATCTTCACATACCACGGTGACCAGGCAACTCTGTGCACAGACCAAGGAAGGAAATACTCAGGAGCCAGCAAAGTACTTCCTTGGTGGTCAGGACAGACCAAGGTAAGAACAGCTGTGGGGGTGGTGGTAATCCTTGATCGGGACAGACCAAGGTAAGAAAAGCCATGGGGGAGGTGGGGCGGTGAAGTATTCCCTGGTTGGGGTATCTTGGGGGTTAAAAAGAGGCAAGACATTTCTAGTAAGGGAAATTGAGCCTCATACCAAAAATGGGAAATACCCCAAGTAAGGTAAGGGATAAAAAGGATAAACTAGCAATGATAATATTCCCCCTAATAATCCCTTCAGCCTAATGATAAAATATTAGAGGGATAATGAAAGGACCAAAAACAAGAAAAAGCAGCTGCTGTCCCAGACCCTTCTCCTATCCCTGTTGTCGCTCTCCTTATAACTCTGCCTCTTGGGAATCTTCCCAAGAGCCCACTCACGACCACCCTGAGTACCCTTCCCTAAAAGGACTTCAACACGAGATAGAGCAATGTAAAAAGGATATTCAGAACTTCCCTTTCCCCTCTCCCTCTTCTCAGGGGAAGAAAGAGGCATGATCCATAGAGCTGTGATGGGAGCCCAGGAACCGTGAACACCCCGCCCCTCGCTCCCGGCCAAAACGTTCCTACAGCGGATCAAAAATCTCCCACCCAAGACCCCTGGTGGGACGATAACGATGCAGCCCGCCAAGAAAACATGCAAGACCTTAGGGAACTGATAATAAAGGGATCAAAGAATCAGTACCCCGAACCCAGAATCTTACCCAAACATTTGATATACAGCAAGGGAAAGATGAAGGGACTATAGAATTTTTAGAGAGGTTAAAGGAACAAATGAGAAAATACACTGGTCTAGGTCTTGAGGATCCCCGTGGACAGGGAATGTTAAAACTTCATTTTGTCACTAACAGTTGACCAGATATTAACAAGAAATTACAAAAGATAGGGAACTAGAAAGATAAACCTATAGAAGAGCTTCTAAGAGAAGCCCAAAAAGTATACGTAGGAAGAGATGAAGAAAAACAAAAGCAGAGGGCAAACATTCTGCTGTCCACCACACAACAAAGTACCCAGGGGGCAAGAACCTATAAAGAACCTAGACCCCTACTCTCCAGGCAACATAAAGGGTACAAAAGAGTAAAGCCAGGAGACTCAAAGGTAGAGAAAAAAATCTTAGAGGCGAGAGAAAGACTGACAGAGGGGACAGAGGAAGTCAGAGAGAGAGAGAGAGGGAGAGGAAAAGGGAGAGAAAGAGGACAAATGTTTCAAATTAAAAATAGGTCACTTTAAAAGAGAATGTCCCAAGTGGGAAAAAGAATAAAAGTCATATGTAAAAGCAAATCAGCTAATATTAACTTTCTGTTAATTCTGGAAGCAGGGACAAATCTATAAGGAAGACATTTAATGCTAAAATTAGGCTTAGGCCTCGAATTCAATCACAGAAAATTCCTCCTTTCCCTAAACTTACCACCGCAGCAAAAGATGGGAACCGAGGAAAGTCACAGATTCCTCCAATTCATGTTAAATTAAAAAAAAAACTATTAAAAACACCTGGGGAAGTAGTAAAGAGAAAGCAATGTACCCTATTTCTTTGAAAACTAGGGTAAAATTTAAAACCTATAATTGATAATTGAAGGTCGTCTTGGTGATGGGCTTCTTAAACCCTGTGTGTCTCCCTATAACACTCCAATATTGCCTGTAAAGAAGCCAGATGGGGGCTGGGCACAGTGGCTCACATCTGTAATCCCAGCACTTTTGGAGGCCAAGGCACGTGGATCACGAGGTCAGGAGATTGAGACCATCCTGGCTAACACGGTGAAACCCCGTCTCTACTAAAAATACAAAAAATGAGCTGGGCATGGTGGCAGGTGCCTGTGATCCCGACTACTCGGGAGGCTGAGGCAGGAGAATGGCGTGAACCTGGGAGGTGGAGCTTGCAGTGAGCTAAGATTGCGCCACTGCACTCCAGCCTGGGTGACAGAGCGAGACTCCATCTCAAAAAAAAAAAAAGAAGCCAGACGTGTCATACCAGTTAGTTCAAGACCTTGGAGCTATTAATCAAATAATCCAAACTACCCACCCTGTTGTTCCCAATCCTTATACCATTACAGTCACCAGTGGTTTACAGTAATAGATGCCTCCTGGGCTTGCCCGTTAGCAGAGACAGCTGGGACCTGTTTGCCTTTGAATAAGAAGACCCTCACTCTGGTTGAAAATGCAATACTGATAGTCTTACCCCAAGGGTTTACAGAGTCTCCAAATTTATTTAGTCAAATATTAGAACAAGTCACTTAATTAGCAAAGGTAAACAGAAAATCGAGCTTGAACGGATTGAAGGCATAATATCCTTCCCTCTGCTGGAGACTAAACAAGAACTTAAAACATTTTAGGATTAGTTGGGTACTGTCATCTATGGATAGACTCTTATGCCCTATAAACAAAACCCTTATACAAAAAGCTCATGCAAGATGGCCAAACCCCCTCATTTGGCAATTACCAGAAATCCAACAGGTGGAAACTTTAAAACATCTATTAGTGGCCGGGCACGGTGGCTCATGCCTGTAATCCCAGCACTTTGGGAGGCCGAGGTGGGCGGATCATGAGGTCAGGAGATTGAGATCATCCTGTCTAACACGATGAAACCCCGTCTCTACTAGAAATACAAAAAACTAGCTGTGCATGGTGGCGGGTGCCTGTAGTCCCAGCTACTCGGGAGGCTGAGGCAGGAGAATGGTGTGAACCTGGGAGGCAAAGCTTGCAGTGAGCCAAGATCACACTACTGCACTCCAGCCTGTGCGACAGAGCAAGACTCTGTCTCAAAAACCAAACAAAACAAAAACATTTATTAGTAACTGCCCCATCCTAGCTTTACCCTCCTTAGGCAACCATTCCATCTTTTGTCAGTGTAAACAAGGGCATAGCCTTAGAAATACCCAAAAGCACAGAGGCCACTGACAACCTGTACCCTTTCTATGAAAAATCCTTAACCCAGTAACCTGTCGATGGCCCAAATGCATTCAGTCTGTAGCGGCAACTGCTTTGCTAACAGAATAAAGTAGAAAACTAACTTTTAGAGGAAACCTCATTGTGAGTACACCTCACCAGGTCAGAGCTATCCTAAGTGAAAAAGCAAAAATGTAGCTTACTGACTCAAGAATGTTAAAGTATGAGGCTATTCTGTTAGAAAAAGATGATTTCACATTAACCACTGATAATTCCCTTAACCCAGCAGGTTTCCTAACAGGGGATCTAAATCTTAATTAATTACCATGCAAAGGTCTGACCAGACCTAGGAGAAACTCCCTTCAGGAAGGGACGACACTTATTTATAGATGGTTCCTCCCGGGTAATTGAGGGAAAAAGACACAATGGGTATTCAGTAATTAACAGAGAAACTCTTGTAGAAATAGAGTTAGGAAAATTGCCTAATAATTGGTCAGCTCAAATGTGTGAGCTGTTTGCACTCAGCCAAGCCTTAAAGTACTTACGGAATCAGGAAGGACCATCTATACTGATTCTAAGTATGCCTTTGGAGTGACTCATACATTTAAAAACAGCTGGACTGAATGAGGTCTTATTAATAGCAAAAGCGAAGACCTGGTCCACAAGGAATTAATCACCCAAGTATTAAATAACCTTAAGTTGTCAAAAGAAATAGCTATTGTCCATGTCCCTGGACACCAGAAAAGTCTTTCTTTAATTAAAATCCCAAACTTACAAGATTTTCCACAAAAATAAAGTTTGCTGTTAGAAGTAAATGCTTATTTCTCAGTGCCACAAAGAAAAACCAGCATTCAGACAAAAAAAAAATTTCTCAGCAAGGCAGTTTTACTTTCTGCAGAAAGGGTGCTACTCATCTGCAATCTTGCCACGAAAGCACACCGAACAAAGAAAGGCAGGAATATTTATCCCTTATTGGGTCCTTACTGCTGTGTCTTATCTCCATTGGTTGGAGCTGGACCTCACAGTCCAAGCTAAACCTGATTGGCTAACAACTTAAAACTTCCCTAAATAGGTAAAGGCAATGGAGAACAAAAAAAAAAAAAAAAAAAAAGAGAGAGAGAGACAGAGAGAGAGAGAGAGAGAGAGAGGAAGTTGCTTGCAAAGGACTTAGAGAAGTAATAACATTTCCAAATAAGAAAGGGGCATAGGCTGCAAGCTGGGACATGCCTGAACATGTCCAGAATAAATATCTTGGTTAAAGCACAAGGACATAGAATGTACTTATTGCCTTATATCTAACATCCACATAGGATAGGGCTTAACAAAGCTTATTAGCAAAAAGTAAGAAGGCTTTGAAGGAAGTCAGTCTTTAAAAGAATCTATTATTTCTAACATTTATTATTTATTATTTAACAAGAAGGGAAACTTTGAAGAGGAACTTCTTACTTTCCACAATTTCCCCCTCTTGATTTTATAGTTTTTCCTCTTCAAACTTTCTTAATATGTCTTGGCTTAGTTGTTCTGCCTGAGTCTCTAAAAAAAAAACGCTTCTCTGAATAAGGTGGGGTAGAGTTAAGGGAGGTTTAGTAAGAGCCATTTTTATTAACCTTTGCACCAACTCTCGGATGCATGGTTTAACACAACACCCAAAAAGAAGGAGTATACTTATTACAGTTGGTAAAGAAGTAAGAATTGAGGCTACGGTCTCTTTCCATTGGCCGAACCACCCTTCTAGCCATTTTGAAACAGGATTATTAATTCCAGGATTTTTAGCTAGTTCTTCAGGTAAAGCAATAAGGCCTTGTAGGGTCGTTGTTATGCTTCCGCTGGGAGCAGTGTTGTTTGGGATGAAGGTACAACACTGGATTTTAATCATAACACAAATACCACCTTTTTCAACTAATATCATATCCAAAGCCATTCTGTTTTCCAGGCCATTTGGCTAGTGGACCCTAACTGTTCCACTATTCCTTTGACAGCATCTTTAGTGTAATTAATAAATTGTTGTTGATTGCAATAGATATAGTTTATCCAATCTTTGTTTTTATTAACTGTTATCCATGGGAGAATAGATTCAAACAGTTGGTAAAGATGTGGTTTTCCCAGCTTAGTGGACATCAAGAATAAGACATGAACGCCCATTTATTCTGCTGCCAAGGACTGTGGCAGGCGTGGTGTGACTGTGTGGTGCATCAGTAGCAGCCTCCTGATAATGGTGGCTCCCTGGTGGCAGCTGTGACGCATTCTGGAGCCGGTGGTTCTCTGATTACAGCAGTTACCTTGATGGCCTAGTCCTGGGAGTTGTTCCTGAAACTTCAACTCAAAGTCTGTTTCTTCAGCCTTTGGTGAAGTCTTTACTTTTTAAACCAGTTTGAATTGGGCTTTCTGTTGGCTATACTTCAAAGCATCCTAAATGATACACAAAGCCATGAGCCAAAATACATGTTTAATCATTTAGCACCCTAATAACTCCTTTCTACTTAAACCAGCTAATGAGGATCGTATTGTATGACACCACCGTTTAACCTTCCAAAGCCACACCCTTGGATAAACTGTTGACACTCCCTTTCACCAGCTTACCTGCATTCATTTCCAATCCATCACCAAGCCCTGTTGACTTCACCTCCATCCTCTTCCTCCACCACCACTACCCTCATCCAGGCCACCATCCTGGGTCGATATGGAAAAATGTGAACTTTGATTTCTACTTCACACTATAACAAGAAGTAATGAGATAGGTCATAATCATATCCCTAAATGTAAAAAGCAAAACAATAAAGATTCCAGAAGAAAAAGTAAAATAATATCCGACCTTGGAGGGAGGCAAAATTTTCTTAATAAGGGCAAAATAAGCATCATAAAAGAAAAGATTTAGGCCAGGTGCGGTGGCTCACGCCTGTAATCCCAGCGCTTTAGGAGGCCGAGGTGAGTAGATCACCTGCCGTCAGGAGTTCAAGATCCGCCTGGCCAACGTGGCGAAACCCTGTCTCTAGTAAAAATATAAAATGTAGCTGGACGTGGTGGCACGTGCCTATAATCTCAGCTACTTGGGAGGCTGAGGCAAGAGAACTGCTTGAACCTGGGAGGCGGAGGTTTCAGTGAGCCGAGATCGCGCCATTGCACTCCAGCCTGGGCAACAAGAGTGAAACTCCGTCTCAAAAAATAATAATAATAATGAATAATTTTAAAAACTAAAGAAAATATTTAAAAATTAGACTTCATTGAAATTAAGAATCACTGTTCATCAGAAGACAACATTAAGAGAGTGAAAAGATAAGGCAGAGACTATGAGAAGATATTTGCAAAATACATATCCACCAAGGACTCACTTCCCACATATCCACTACAAATCAGCAGGGAAAAAAACCTCTCAATTTAAAAATGGGCTAAAGAGTTAAATAGGCACTTTACACACAGCAAAAAAGGATATTCAGTATTCCAATAAGCATATGAAACAGCGTCCAACATCAGTGGTCATGAAGGAGATGCAAATTAAAATCACAAGATACTTCTATATCCCTGCTTTGGACCTCAGCTCACCCCTTACGGAAGTGTGTGACATTGGCTGTCTTTCTATCATGGCCCTTGACACGTTTACAACGTACACGTTTGTGTGGCTACTGGGTTTACGTCCATCTCCTCCACCAGATCTCAGCCCCCTAATGGCAAGCGTGACATCTGCTGCTGATCCTTGTGTAAACAAGGCCTGCTATAGAATAAGTGTGTGACACACAGCTAGTAGATGAAGGAATGAAGGAAGGAATGAAGGAATGAAAAAGGCACTATCATTGCCATTTTACAGGTCAGGAAACTGAGTCTCCTTTGTCTGAGAAATTTGTCCAAAGTTCCACTACTCACCTGTGGTTACTAATGCACTTCAGGGTTCAGATCCTGCTAGGGAGTAGATGAGTTGTCCTGCCTTGGTAACTGAAAGTTCTAAAGACTCTCAGTGGGGGAGACATCTTATTCAGATGTTCCTAGGTGATCTGAACAGAAAAGCCTTGCAAATATAGTAAGATGAGGGCGTGGCTCAGGCTGATCTGTCCCAGGCACAAGCCAAGTTAAGATTTTGTTGTTGTGGTCCAATTCAGGAAGAGACCTGCCTAGTGGACATTCTGGTTTTCTGCTCAGGGGACAGTCAGGGTGAAGGAGGTCACAGTGTCCCCCCTTGCACCTCTCTGAGCAGCCAGTGGCATGGTGTGGCCTGATTTCCATGTGAGACATCCACACATTCACAAACACAATTTTAGATACCACTCCTAGGTGTGTACCCAAGAGATATGAAAACAGATGTTCAAATAAAAACCTGTGCATGCATGTGTACAGCAGCATTTTTCATAACAGTTAAAAAGTGAAACAATCCAATAATTTATCAACGGATGATGAATGGACAAACAAAATGTGGATATTCATACAATGGAATATTATGCAGCCATAGAAAGGAATGAAGTAGGCTGGGCAAGGTGGCTCACACCTGTAATCCCGGCACTGTGGGAGGCTGAGGCGGGTGGATCACAAGGTCAGGAGATCGAGGCCATCCTGGCTAACAAGGTGAAACCCCGTCTCTACTGAAAATACAAAAAAAAAAAATTAGCCAGGTGTGGTGGCGGGCGCCTGTAGTCCTAGCTAGTCGGGAGGCTGAGGTGGGAGAATGGTGTGAACCTGGGAGGCAGAGCTTGCAGTGAGCCGAGATCGTGCCACTGCTCTCCAGCCTGGGCAACAGAGCAAGACTCCGTCTCAAAAAAAAAATAAAGAGAAAGGAATGGAGTAGTGCAATATGGATGAACCTTAAAAACATTATGCTAAGTGAAAGAAGTCAGACACAAAAAAGGTCACAGAGTGTGTGATTCCATTCATATACAATATCCAGAATAGACAAACCCACAGAAACAGGAAGCAGATTAGTGGTTGCAAAGGCTGAGGGGAGGGGGAACGGGGAGTGATTGCTTCATGGATATGAGGTTTCCTTCTGGGGTGATGAGAATGTTTTGGAACTGGATAGAGGCGATGGTTGCTTAACATTGTGAATGTACTCAATACCACTGAATTGTATCTTTAAAATGGTAAATTTTGTTATGTGAGGGGAACCCTGGCTCTAACTCAGAACCCCCTGCAGCATGGGGCAAAGGCACAGAAAAGTGGGGTGAATGGATATTGAATGTCAGTCCGTCGAATGCATTGCTGTGTGCAAGTATGCTCATGTCCGTGTGTGTACACATGCTATGTGCACGTGTGTGCATATGTGCATGCATGCATGCGTGTGAATCCATGTGTGTGTGGTGGGAGGGCACTTGGGCCAGTAATAGGCCATTGAGACCAGAGGGAAAGAGGCATATTCTCAAGAGGCCACCACAGACTCTTCTTCTGTGAGGACCTGGACCAGAGCTCCTAAGGGCCATTGGGCTAAGGCGGGAAACAGACGTCAGCTGTCAAATTGCCTAAAACCACCCCTTATTCTACTAATGAGAAAAACCTGGCCTTGCCCAGGGCCACACTGCAAGTCAGTGGCACTGACTGAAACCCCAGCCGGGTCTCCAGGATTAGGGTCCACGTTTTCCACTTGAGATGTAACGAGGGTCCTAGGTTTTACCTGGGGGGGTCCCCCCACTTTGGGCTCCCAGCCCCGAGGACACCCAACAGTGCCAGGCCTCCACCGCCCTCTGGCTGCTCAGCAGATCCTGGATCCTGGTGGTTCAGGGGCATGTTCCAATGTGCTTCAACAACAGCAAACATTTACAGATGTCTGCTCTCTGCCGGTCCCCGGGGAGTGGAAGGTGGCAGAATGCATCAGTTATGACTCCTCCCCCCACTTGAGCAATCCCTAGGCTTGTGGGGGCATTAGGTAAACAATCTCATCAGAGTCAAGAGGCCAACAAGGAGGCAAAGGCCCCTGAGAGGGCATCTCGACTGCTATCAAAGAGGAAACTGAGACTCAGAAGATCCCTGACCTGGCTGAGGCCACCCAACCCAGATGCAGCTGAGCCTAGAATTTGAACCTGATAACCTACAGGTCACATTTGGCAGGCTTCCAAATCCAGGGGAAGGTCTTGTGATTCATGGCAATATCCTGTCCCTGAATAAAGAATCTTATCACAAGTCCCTCAAATCTTACGTGACTTCCTCCAACTGTTGACGTGCTGATTAATATGTAACCTACTGACATGGAAAAGGACACTGATTTGTGTCTGAATCACGAAGTTTACTGCCTTACATGTAGAGCATTTTCATCCGTGTGATATAACCTGTGGTCAGTCATTGTAACCTCTGTATCATGCCCTCCAATGAGAAACGGCAAATCTGAAATGAGGAACCCCCTGCCCCTTTCCCTAAACTTTCTTATAAAAGCAATCCCACTTGTTACAGACTTGGGAAGATGCCAAATTGTGTTGGTGTGTCTTCCAGGTCAATCTTCACATTTGGTTTCTGACAAACTTTTACCAAATTACTTCTGCCTCAACAGCCTTGATTTCGGTCAACTAACCCAATATATTTGAGTCCAAACCCATGCTTTTAGAATATAGAAGGTAGCAGAGCAGAGAGTGTGGACTTAGGTGTCACCTAGACTTGTGTCCAAATCCTAGGCTCAGCACCTTATTGGCTGTGTGCCTTGGGTGACACTTCTTGCCTTAGTTTTCTCATACATGAAATAGAACCATGAATATGTCTACTTCAGGGAGTGGGTGGGAGAGTTAGTTGAGATAACGCATGGAGGTGGTTGAGTCACTGTCTGGCACATAACAAGTGCTCAGTAAGTATGAACCATTTACCTTATGCCCTCAACCTACCAGCCCCAGACTTTTCAGACTGTAAGAGAGGGTAGAGGCCAAGTGGCTCTTCTGGGATCTTCCAAGGGGCACAAGTCAGGTCCCTCTTCCAGGCTGACCTTGTGTACAGGAAAGACTTTAAGCTTGCCAAAAAGAGGTCTGGACTTTCTCCTTGGTAAGTAATCTCTGTTTGTCTGGGGATCTTGGGCTAGCCTGATAGCAACATTTTTATGTAGAGTGGGAAGACCAACCACATGATTTAGGGTAGGAGCTCTGGGTCACACTATCTCAGTTGACCTGGGGATTGAAATCCACCACATGGGCAATCAATCAATGATGCCTGCGTAATGGAGGCCCAATAAAAACTCTGAACTCCAGAGCTCAGGAGAGCCTCCATGGCTGATAATACTCCATGCACATCATCATACATGGATGCTGGGAAGTAACGCATCCTGGCTTCAGGGAGAGAGGACAGTGGGAACTCTGCATCTCACACTTCCCTAGACTCTGTTCTATGCACGTCTTCCCTTAACTGATCTTAATCTTTATCCTTTCCCTGTAATAAACCATAACTCTGAGCCCAATAGCTTTCAGTGGATTCTGTGAGTCCTTCTAGTGAATAATAAAACTTAAGGATGGTTTTGGAAATTCCTGGACTTGCAATTGGTGTCAGAAGTGAGGGTGGGCCTGGCCAACATGGTGAAACCCCGTCTCTATTAAGGATACTAAAAATTAGCCTGAAATTAGCCAGGTGTGGTGGTGGGCACCTGTAATCCCAGCTACTCAGGAGGCAGAGGCAGGAGAATCACTTGGAAACAGAAGGCGGAGGTTGCAGTGAGCCGAGATCACACCACTGCACTCCAGCCTGGGCAACAGGGCAAGACTCTGTCTCAAAAAAAAAAAAAAAAAAGAAGTGAGGGTGGTTGGCTGGGCATGATGGCTTGTGCCCATAATCCTAGCGTTTTGGGAGGCCAAGGTGGGTGGATTGCTTGAGCCCAGGAGTTGGGGACCAGCCTGGGCAACATGGCAGAACTTCATCTCTAGCTAAAAAAAAAAAAAGGGAAGAAGTGAGAGTGATCTTGTGGACTGTGTTCCCTCTGAGCTATAGTTGGCCAAACACTCACACCCTGGCGTGTTAAACAAATGAGAAAGTGACCGGGTTGTCCAGAACAGCTCATGGTCAAAGAAAATGTATCCAAATCCCGCACGGAGTGCTTTAAGTGCAGTGTGTCTCTACGTCTCTCCAGCAAGTCTGTGTGGTAGGAGCTCATCATCCCTGTTACAGACAAGCTGGGGCTCCAAGAGGTGAGGTGAGGGGAGGGGCCAGATGAGAGCCCGGGCCTGCCTGACTCCACACTCAGGATCTGACCACCATACGGTACCGCCCTCTCCCAAGGGCCCTTCTACGATCACAAGCTAAGATGTCACCAGTCTGGAACCTCTTGGGAAGTCAAATGGAGAAAGGCTGAGACTTTTCAGAGCAGGGTAATATCAGGCCTCTTTGGTGGCCGCATGACAACATCTTCATCACTCTCAACAGCCTGATCACAGTACTTGGCCCTGCATCAGGGCATGCAAACACAAATGTCTTCATGGGCCAGACAGGTCCCTTAAAGGATGAAACACCAGGTGAACACTGAGGAGGAGCAGTGGGAAGTGGGGAGGATGGAGAAGGTGCTCCGTGGCCAGGCATCACAGTCTGTGTTGAGTTCTTGTTCGATTTTTTTTTTTCAGAAGCAGAGTCTGTTGTCCAGGCTGGAGTGCAGTGGTACAATCATAGCTCACTGCAGCCTTGAACTCCTGGGCTCAAGCGACCCTCCCACCTCAGCCTTTCAAGTAGCTGGGACTACAGTCACACGCCACCATGCCCAGCTAATTTTGGTATTTTTTGGTAGGGGTGGGATTTTGCTATATTGCCCAGGCTGGTCTCAAGCTCCTGGCCTCAAACAATCCTCCCACCTTGGCCTCCGCAAGTGTTGGGATTACAGGTGTGAGCCACCGCGCCCTGCCTGTTCTTGCTTTTTTATACACAGTGAGGGCCAAACCAGACACGCCTTTGGGGCCCAGCCTGTGACCTCTGAACCACACAACCCTGCCCTTCTCCCTTCTGCAGCTTCACCCCAAACCGCAGAGCTCCAGCCCCTACACATTGCACCGGCGCTGTCTTCTCCCTGCAGAGCCTCTATAGGTGTGGCTCCCTGCCCGCACTCTCCCCAGGCTCTGCGCCCCTCTGGGCTCTCACCATTTCTGCAAGTCTCAGCTTCACAGCCATTTCTCAGAATTGTCCTCTGACCCTGCACACCTCAGTCAATAGAGCTCAGGCCTCTTGACCCAGCCCAGGGCTCCCCTCTCCCAACTCCTTTATAAACTCACCACTCCTGCCCCCAGGCTTTCCCATGGCTGCTGCAGAATCGACTAATGTTCATTCAGGTGGTCAGCCAGTCAATCAAGGAACCCAGCGCTTGCTGAATACCTTCTCTTTATCAGGCTCTGTTCTAGGCACTGGGAAACCATAAACAACAAAGATAGATTCTCACCCTCATTGACCATATGAGGAGTCAGAGAATATAAATAGATACATAATTATACCCAGTAACAAAGGCCATGCAGACCTGGGCAACACAGTGAAACCTCATCTGTACTAAAAATGAAAATAAAAAAATTAGCCGGGCGTGGTGATGTGTGCCTGTAATCCTAGCTACTCAGGAGGCTAAGGCAAGAGGATCGCTTGAGCCTGGGAGGTTGAGGCTGCAATGAGCTATGATACCACCACTGCACTCCAGCCTGGGTGACAGGAGGATTCTATCTCAAAACAAGAAGGAAAAAAGGCTATGCAGAGAATACAGAATGGCCTAATTAGACTAGGGGTCAGGGTCTCCATCTCCCTCTTCTGTTTCGAATTCCTTTCTCTGTACACTAGCAGGTTTGCTATAGGGATTAAAGCTCCTTGCTCCAAGCGGGGGCACACGGAACTGCTCCATAAACATTGGCTCCTGTTAGCATTTCCCCCCCACATCCTGCCACCTGTCATTCACAGCCACCTCCAGAGGGGCAAAAGGCAGGTGTGCCTGGAGGGAGAAGGAAGACTAAGGTGACCTCATCTGTCAGCCTAGCCTTCTTTCTTAGTACCTGAGGACTGGTAGCCGGGGAAAGGAAGGGACTATATCTTCTTTGGCCCCAACTCTCCCCAGCATGGTGCTAGGCCCTTTATAGATGTGCTCTCACTGATCCCAGCAGCATGCCATGGGGTGGATGCTACTACAATCTCCATTCTGCAGATGGGGAAACTGAGGCCCAGAGAGTCCCTAGCAGCTGGGGGGCAAAGCTGAGAGATGAGAACCTGGAGGATCTTGGTTCTGACACCCATGTTCTTCCTGGACTCCCACAAGCTCCCAGAATCACCACAGCTGCAGATGGCAGCAATAACAAAACAAAACAACAGAACACCGAAGGCAGCATAGGTGCCCATCAATTGAGGATTAGTTACATAAACAATGGAAGATTCATTCCGTAGAATCCTATGCTGCTGCTTGAAAAAAGTCAAGTAGATAAATGCTTTTCATACTCCTGTACTGTTTAAATGGGGCTTTATTTAAAAACCATAAACTTGCAGCCAGGTGCGGTGGTTCACACCTGTAATCCCAACACTTTGGGAGGCTGAGGTGGGCAGATCACTTGAGGTCAGGAGTTTGAGACCAGCCTGGCCAACATGGCGAAACCCTGTCTCTACTAAAATACAAAAAGTAGCCGGGCATTGTGGTGCATGCCTGTAATCCCAGCTACTTGGGAGGCTGAGGCATAAGAATCACTTGCACCTGGGAGGCAGAGGCTGCAGTGAGCCAAGTTTGCACCATTGCACTCCAGCCTGGGCAACAGAGTGAGACTGTCTCAAAAAAGAAAAAGTAAAAACAAACAAACCATAAACTTGCATTATATCTAAAATTATTTTAAAGTGGATATGAGGCCTGGCGCAGTGGCTCATGACTGTAATCCCAGCACTTTGGGAGGCTGATGTGAGTGGATCACCTGAGGTCAGGAGTTTGAGACCAGCCTGACTAACATGGTGAAACCCGGTCTCTACCAAAGAAAAATAATAATAATACAAAAGTTAGCCAGGCATGACGGCATGCGCCTTTAGTCCCAGCTACTCGGGAGGTTGAGACTAAGAATCGCTTGAACCTGGGAGGCAGAGGTTGCAGTGAGTGGAGATCGCACCACTGCACTCCAGCCTGGGCAACAGAGCGAGACCCTGTCTAAAAATAAAATAAAATTAAAAACAAATAAATAAAGTGGATATGACACTCAATTCACAGGTGTGCAAGAAACAGCATCATTCATTTGCTTTGTATCAACACTTTCTCTCCCTTTTTTTGGAAACAGTCTCACTGTGACGCCCAGGCTAGAGTGCAGTGGCACAATCTCGGCCCCCTGCAGCTTCGACCTCCTGGGCTCAAAGGACCCTCCCACCTCAGCCTCCCAAGTAGCTGGCACTACAGGTGCATGCCACTACACTTGGCTGATTTTTTTGTGTTTAATAGAGATGAAGTCTCGCTATGTTGCCCAGACTGGTCTCAAGCTCCTGGGCTCAAGTGATCCTCCTGCCTCTGCCTCCCAAAGTGCTGGCATTACAGGCGTGAGCCACTGCACCTGGCCCATTTGCTGTGCGTCAACTTTCTATCCAAAATTTCCATCCCACCATGCTGGTGGGAAATTCAACCTCAGCCCATTCATCATTCTCTCTGACACACACACACGCCTCATCAGGACAGAGCAAAAGTCCTGGGGTCACCTGTGGCAGCAAGTCAGTAGGCAGAGTGGGAAGAACCCAGCACCACTGGACATCAATCCACACTGGTTACTGCCAAAATACCCCGTCCCAGCCCACCAGGGCGCACTGCAGGGCTGGGCTGGAGCCTATGCTTCTCTCTCGAGGTCTGTAGCTGTGCCTCACTCTCTCCTCTCCCTCCAGGAAGCCCGTGCTGCCTCCATCACTGCCCCGTCCCTCACTACCCAGGAGTTCCTCAGTGAACCCAGGCTTTTGGAAACCAGAGTTAGGAGTTATATTTTGCAGGTAACTCTCCCCTGCTTGCTGCACCTCCACAAACTTCCCCCAAAAGGGGGAAGGAGGCACAAAACCTTCAAAAAACTATCTTGTCATAATTTATCCTACTGGTAAATACATATGTATATTATACAAACATATATAATACACATATGTTTATAAATATACACATTGATGTGGGGAGATTGTGCACACACATTATTGGCAGCCAATGTCCCTAAGTAATGGAGACAGGTTTCTCCTGTTTGTTATTTTTATTTTCACTAAAATGAATGACCATCTCACAAGTCATATCAGTTAGCAACACATTCAGTTGCAAGGAACGTAATACTCGAGTAAGAGGGGCTTGCATGCATTGGGGTTTGTTTTCTTCCTCACATAACAGGCATCTGGAGTCAAGGACAGCAGAGGTGATGTAGTGACTTAAAGATGCATCAAAGACCCAGACTCTTCCTTTTTGTTTTTCGAGACAGGGTCTGGCTCTGTTGCCCAGGCTGGAGTGCAGTGGCACAATCACAGCTCACTGCAGCCTCGACCTGCCAGGCTTAAGCGATCCTCCCACCTCAGCCTCCTAAGTAGTTGGAACTACAGGCACACCCCACCACGCCTGGCTAATTTTTTTTTTTTTGAGACGGATTCTCACACTGTCACCCAGGCTGGAGTGCAGTGGCACAATCTTGGCTCACTGCAAGCTCCGCCTCCCGGGTTCACGCCATTCTCCTGCCTCAGCCTCCCAAGAAGCTGGACTACATGGTGCCCGCCACCATGCCCAGCTAATTTTTTGGATTTTTAGTAGAGACGGGGTTTCACCATGTTACCCAGGATGGTCTCAATCTCCTGACCTTGTGATCCGCCTGCCTCAGCCTCCCAAAGTGCTGGGATTACAAATGTTTTGTTTCTTTTTTGTTTGTTTTTGAGACAGAGTCTTGTTCTGTTGCCAGGCTGGAGTGCAGTAGCAAAATCTCGGATCACTACAACCTCCGCCACCTGGGTTCAAGCGATTCTCCTACCTCAGCCTCCTGAGTAGCTGGAATTACAGGTGCACATGACCACCCCCAGCTCATTTTTGTGTTTTTAGTAGAGATGGGGTTTCACCATGTTGGTCAGGCTGGTTTCAAACTCCTGACCTCGTGATCCACCCACCTCGGCCTCCTAAAGTGCTGGGATTACAGGCGTGAGCCACCGCGCCCAGCCCAAATTTTTATTTTTTGTAGAGATGGGGTCTCACTGTTGTCCAGGCTGGTCTTGAACTCCTGAACTCAAGTGATCCTCCTGCCTCTGCCCCACAAAGTGTTGGGGTTACAGGGGAAGGAGGTTCAGGCTGCTCTAAAGGTTACAGGCATGAGCCGCCATGCCCAGCCAACTTCCTATTTTTCTATTTTCTTCCTATTTTTTCCTGTCTTCTCCAGGTTGGTTTCTCATCCTCAGACTTGTTGCCTCATTGTCCCAAGACAGCTGCTGCCGCCCCAGGCACTGTGGTTGTGTCCAAAGAGGAGAAGGAAGAAGCAGTGCTGTGTAATATGAAAGCAAAAACTCCTGGAAACGTCGGTGAACATTTCCACTTAGATCTAATTAACCATGAAGGATTCTAACTCTGAGGGAAGCTGCAAAGTTACCAGCTGGCTTTTCCAGCCTTGGTGATGGAGACAGGAAAGGTCACGGGGGTTGGGAATGGCAGGCTCCTCGCATGAACCACACTGCCTCTGTTCCTGACACGATCTATAAGCTTCGCACTCACTCTGCCCAGATATTCCACAGCCTGGGTCCAAAGATGTGCCGGGACAGGCAGGACTGACACTGCCACTGGTATTTCTGCAGTGACAGCAGCCCAGGCCCGGGGACTGCGGCACAGTGTCCAGGGGCAGAGCGTGGGCCCTCAGGGCCGAGGGCAGCGTTTTCCCCATTACCAGTCCGGCAGGGAAGCCCAGTGTGTCAGGGGCTGGCAGACAAAAAGAGTGGGATCTCACGGGCCTCTCCCACCTACTGACAAAGGAGGGGAGGTGACAAAGAAGAGTAAGAGGAAAGAGAAGTGACAGAGAGGATGATGGAGAAGAGGAGGTGACTGAGAAAGAAGGTGACGGAGAACAGGAGGTGGAGGAAAGATGAGGGTGAGGGAGGAGAAGGGAAGACAGGGGGATATGTGGAAACCACAGTGCTAGGCAGGAGACAAGGGAGCGCCCAGCAGACAGGCCAAGTGGACGTCCTGGGTCCTGGGTGGGCAGCTGGTCAGGCCTGACATGGAACAGCAGGTTCATGAGCATAGCCAGTGCCTGGAGGGAAGAACAGGGGCTGAGGAGACACAGGGGGAAGCCCTACCTGGGGGATTAGAGGTGGCTTCCCAAAGGTGGTGACCTCCACACTGGGGACCTGCAGCTCCCTAGCCAGGCATTCCAGCTCCTCAGCCTGGCCCCTGCCCCTTCCCAGCCAGTCCTGCTCCAGCCCACCGCAGCAAAGAACTCGTGTTCAGTACATTTGTTGAATGAATAATTTAAAACCTATAGAGCAACAAGGCTACAAAAGCTGGACAAAATTGCCCATTTAGGCTGAGCGTGGTGGCTTATGCCTGTAATCCTAGCACTTTGGGAGGCCGAGGCAGGTGGGTCACCTGAGGTCAAGAGTTCGAGACCAGGCTGGCCAACATGGTGAACCTGTCTCTACTAAAAATACAAAAAAAAAAAAAAAAAAAAAAAGCTGGGCGTGGAGGTGCATGCCTGTAATCCCAGCTACCCGGGAGGCTGAGGCAGGAGAATCACTGGAACCTGGGAGGCGGAGGTTGCAGTGAGCTGAGATCATGCCACTGCACTCCAGCCTGGGTGACAGAGTGAGACTCAGTCTCAAAAAAAGAAAAAAAAAATTCCCCACTTGCACAAATGCAAAGAAAATGTTATCAAGAGCACAATGTGAGCTTTTTCTCCCAAGGGTGAAATAAGAAAAGAAGCGAAATCTGTGGTTGGGGGAAGGAGGTTCAGGCTGCTCTGAAGAGAGGGGTCTCAGCCGAAAGGCAGCAGGGACAAGAGCATCTGCAAGATCCATCCCAGCAGTGAGAGAAGCCCTCCTCAGCCCCTGCCCCAGCAGGCCCCGACTCCCTCTGCCCTGAGCCCTGGCACCTGCCCCCAGCTGCTGCACTCCCCTCTATCTCATCCAGGGAAACCTTTCTAAAATGGCAATCTTAAAATGACATGCCCCTGCTGTGCTCGAAATCATGTAGGGCCTTTCCATGGTCAGCCCACACCTTCACCACTTCTCCCCTGCTCTAAAACCCTCCATGGCCCCCCACTACCAGCAGGATTAGGTCTGGTCTCCCCACCATGACTCTCAAGGGCCTGTGTGATTTGGCCTGGCCCATGTCTCCAAGCTCATATTAACCTCGCCACCCACCTCTCTCTGCACCCTGGCCATCTTGGCTTCTCCCTGGTCCTTGAACCCCACACCCTCCGGCTCCTGTGTTGTCCCCCTGCCCTCAGTGCTGTGGCTTCTCTTGGCCCAGCTGACTCCTACACATTCTCCAGATGCCTGTCCTACCTCCTCGGTGACCCCACAGGTCCCAGTGCAGCCCCACCAGTCACTCACCCCAGAACCCAGGAGAGCCTTAGAGGCAGGCTGTGTCCCCAGCACCCATCCCCAGCACCTTCATACCTATTTTTATCCCCACAAATGGAGGGGACGAATGGCCTGCAGTCCACCGTCGTAACAAGACCAGGCCTTGGGGCCCTAGCCAGGAGCCTGTCAGTCTCCCTCACATCTCTCTGCCCTTGTGAGATGGGGGCTGATGTTATTTCTCAAGAACTCACTGTGCCAGGTAGGTTGCATGGGCTGCTTCCTCTGATCCTCACAACAGCCTAGGACGGGGTGGCATTGTTCCCATTGAATGAATGAGGAACCAGGGCCCAGAGAAGGATGATCCGGAGCCGGACAGCAGCCCCACGGCTTCCGTGGCACAGAGGGATCTGGGCCAGCCTGGCTGACTCAAGGGCACACGCTCCTCGAGGCCTGGGGCTTGACTGGTCAGGGCAGGTACCAAGGGTGGTAACAATTCCAGGCAGGTCAGAGGTGGGCGGGAGCTTGAGGCAGGCCCTGGTGAGAAGGGACCTGAAGAGCACCTTCTGGCCCTGTCATCGCCCCCTCCTCCCCACTGTGACTCTCTCACTGCCCTCCCTCGGATGGTCGGGCAGCCTCCTGCTGGCCCCACTGCCTCTAGGGTCTCCTTTTCTGACCACCAGACACACCCCACTTTCTCAAAACCCTGGTCTGCCCCTCCTTCCTCATTGGCCGCCTCCCCTCAGGCGCTCCATGACCCAGAAGACAGAGCCCAGGCCATTCTGTCTGCCTTTGAGGCTCATCCTGGTCTGGCCCTGATGTCCCAGCCTCCTCAGCCCTAACATTCTATTCCCAAACCCCACACTGGCCTCCATGCAGTGGGGCTCCGTGCTGAGGGTGAGGGGCACAGAACATGGTACACGCACTGGCTTGTTTATTAGAAAAAGTCTTAGAGACTCAGTAAGGCACGAAGTCCAGGAAGGGGGCAAGGCCCCTGGGGGAGGTGACCAGGAACACAGGGCCCCAGTGCCGGATGCCCCACTGTGGTGGGAGTTCCCCGCTCTAGAGCGGCTCTCTCCAGCAGCCCTGCTCCCGTGGAGCCTGAGGACAAGGGAGCCCTTTCATCGGAGATGCTGAGTATGGGCAACAGGGAGGAGGGGAAGGAAGAGGCAGCTCCACCGTGTGGGTGTGGCGCGGGGATGGGCCGCTGCAGGAGCCTGATGCTCCTCGGACCCTGAAGGCACTAAGACTAGGGGGCCCGGCTCAGGGGCAGGTCCTGGAGCTGGGGCAGGGGTGGGTGCTCAGCCTGGCTGATTGGTGTGGGGAGGGGGCAGGTTGGCTGTCACTGAGCCGAGAGGCACCAGGTGGCAGGAGGCACCAGGTAGCAGGCTGTGAGGCTGCCTCAGCTGAAGTCGCGGTTGCGCAGGAGGAGTGGGGCTACCAGGGTCCACAGGTAGAGGAGCAGCCCTGCCCAGCTGGCACAGATCTTCACCCACACAGCGGTCCACGTGCTGATCATCTTCCGGGTCTCGCCGGGTCTGGAACACACCATCTTCCCCATGAGCCTGGTGCCCAGTCTGGCGACCTCTATCATGGCCCCTGGCCTTATGACCCAGTTGTGACCTGTGACCCTGACTTCAACTCTGGCTCTTACCCTGTAACTCCAGTCCGTCTCTGACATTTTTAACACCCGGCCTTGTGACCGTGGACACAGCTCCTGACCTCTATTCCCATCCTGAGCCCAGTGTTAGTCCATGAGATCATGACCTGACTCCTGGTCTCCAACCTTGTGATCCTAATTCCGGGACCTCAATCCCAGCCTCTGAGCTGGGGACCCTGGAGCTCCTTAGTCCTGACTGCTACCCTTGATTCTGACCTTTGATCCTGTAACTTAGGGGTGGCCCCTGACCTTATTACTGTCATTAACTCCTTGGCCTTGCCACTTCAATCCTGGCTTTATGACCTCCTACTCTCAATTTTAACTGTAACCAAATGACCAAATTCGTGACACTAAATGACCACAATCCCAGCGCTAGACCTCATGACTTCTATCCTTGACCTTGTAACTTTGGTTCTGAACTCCACACCCTGATCCTAACCCTCCAACCATGAAGCCCGAATCTGACCCCATGCCCCACCGGCTACGTACTTGTACCAGTTGGTGAGCGTCATCATGACGTGCAGTGAGGCCAGCACCAGGCAGAAGTGGAAGAAGGAGTAGCTGTAGGTGACGCCGTCCTGCTCATTGTCAAAGGCCCGGCCTTCACAGGCCGCCACCTGCTGCTGCTGCTGCGTGGCGTCTAGCATAGGTGGGCACTCCTCGGTCTGCATCAGGCTATTCACCTGCCGGTGGTCTGAGGAGCGCACACTGCAGGGGAGGGAGGAAGGTGGGCAAATAGATAGCCCTGGTGTTGGTCATAACACTGGACACAAATGGTCCCAGAGCCTCAGAGGCCAGTGACCCGGTTACTGGGCCTGGGAGTTAACAAACTGCTTTGCCTCTCAACTCTACCCCTACCCCCACTCCCATTTTCTGTGTGACCTTGAGCAAAACACTTAACCTCTCTGAGCCTCTGATTCCTTGTCTGTAAAACAAGGGATAATTGTACCTCCTCTAGAGGGCTGCTGGGGGGACTAGATGGAATAATGATGTAAGGTCTCTAGCATAGTGCCTGGCACAGAATATCAATTCAATCAACAGTCACTGTTGTTAGGGTTGTTCCTTTGCCATTTCCATAAACACGTATTGAGTGCCTAATACTACAAAGCACCATACCAGGTACTACATCCATTAAGAATGTTAATAATTAATCACGCTCGTTTGCCATTAATTTTAAGTTTCCATTTTATTAGCGTCAGGTGGTTTTACCAATGGCCTCCCTTTCCTTCATGCTTTCACTAAAAAAAGAACAACAGTAATGATTGTATGTCATGCTTTTCTGTGATGAGCCTTGATGTTTTCAACAGAATTTGATAGTTTGAGACATAAAAATTTTTGAAAAACCAACTCACGTTTCCACAAAAAAAGTGAAAAGGAGAGCTGGATTCCAGCCCCACCACCCCAGCAAAATGAGAAATCACCCTTGCTGTGAGTCAGTCCCTCTCCACCCTCTCCACCCTCTCCACCCTCTCTACTCTAACCACCCTCTCCACCCTCTCCATCCTATCTACCAAATACCATATGGATATCTCATGCATGGCAGCCCAGATTGGGTGGGCCTGGCCCTCACGGGTCGCATATGCTTCTTTGCTGCCTGTGCTTAAGAACCATGCTAAGAACAGACCTGAGCCCCTGGGCTCTCAGCAGCGCATGTGCCAGGGAGCTGTGGGTGTGGAAGCAGCAGGAAAAACAGCTGTGCCAGGTCAGGGAGGGGAAGGGACAGAGAACGAGGGGCAAGGAAAGAGTTCCAAGCTCCTCGGCCACCGGCCACCATATGCTCATGGCCTCCTCCCCGGGTCTCAGTTTCCCTATCTGTAAAATGAAGGTCATCAGGCCAGGAGTGGCACACTCCTGTAATCCAAACACTTTGGCAGGCTGAGGTGGGAGGATCACTTGAGCCCAGGAGTTTGAGGCTACAGTGAGCTGCGATCGTGCCATTGCACTCCAGCCTGGGTGACAGAGGAAGACACTGTCTCAAAAAAGAAAAGGGAGAGGAGGGGGAGGGGAGGGGAGAGGAGAGGAAAGGACACAGAGGTAATTCAAGCCTTTCCAGCTTGAAAAGGAATCAAATGTGACAAAGAGGACAGATGTTTATGAACTGTACAGAACTGGCTTGGAGAAAATGTTTTGAAAAAGGCCAAAACAGAAGAAAATGTGAAAGAGCCTTAAAATGTTCTAGCCCAGGGGCCTGGAGGCAGGGGTGCTGTTGGAACTGGGGTGGATGGATGGGGGAGATCAGGGGAGCAGAGCCAAGATTCCCTCTAGAGTTAAGGGCAGATGGAAAGTGGTACTTGGAGAAATGCACGGCCACAGGAAGGCAAACTCAGGGTCTGCCTGATCCGTGTAAACAAAAATTAAACCTAATCTTATGATCTAGTGACTCATAAGAACAGTCACCCACAGCTACCTAGTTGTGCAAATGTTCACAATATTATGTTCATGCTAATATACAAATGTTCACAATATTATGCAAATGTTCACAATAATATGCAACACTTAATTTGGCAAACTCCCAGGCTCAAGCGATCCTCCCACCTCAGCCTCCTCGGGCACTGGGACTAAAAGATGTACACCACCAGGCCTGACTAATTACAAAACCTTTTTTTTTTTAGAGACACTATGTTGCCAGGCTGGCCTTGAACTCCTGGGCCCAAGCAATCCTCCTGCTTCAGTCTGGCAAAGTGTTTGGATTACAAATAACCTACTACTTGCCAAGTTCCTTTCTAAGTGTTTTTGTTTTGTTTTGTTAATTTTTAAAAAGAGACAGGGTCTCACTATGTTGCCCAGGCTGGTCTCAATCGCCTGGGCCAAAGAGATCCTCCCACCTCGCCCTCCCAAAGTGCTGCGGATTACAGGTGTGAGCCACCACGCCCGGCCCCTTTCTAAGTGTTTTACACATACTGGTTCATCTATAGCCCTTCAACAATCCAATGAGGAAGGTACTATTTTTATCTCTATTTTACAGACAAGGAAATGGAGGCCTAGAGAGGTTAAGTGACTTGCCCAGGATCACATAGCTAGTATGTGGCAATGCCAGGCTCAAATGCAGACAGTCTGGCTGCAGAGTCCACACGGATAAGCACCTACTAAGATGCCCCTTTGAAAAGAGCCGCTGTGTGACCTTCAGCGTGAGCTGCCTTCTCTCAGGGGAGAGTGTGGGGTCACAGCCACATCCACTACAATGGAGGTTATCGTCCTCTTCTCATTGAGGAGGAAACAGGAGCTCAGAAAGGTTAAGCCACTTACCCCAAGCCACACAGCAGGTGAGAAACAGACCCTGGACCCACTCACCCCAGTCCATGCTCCTTCCCTGACCCCACAGCTGTCTGCACCCAACTGAACTGGCCCAGTATGCGGGAAGGGCCGTGAGCCAGGAGGCAAGGTCATGCCTGCCTCTGTCGCCCACTCATGCCATGCCCTCTGAGGGACTCAGTTTCCCCTCCCGCACAATGCAAGAGCTGGACACACTGAATGTGAAGAGCACCTTCCAGCTTGGTATCCTGGCTCCCACGCCCTCCCCTCACTCTGGATCAGGGCCCCCAGTCAGGATCCTTCCCCAGAATCCAGACCTGGCCGTACCTGATGAAGAGTGTGCACAGGAGGAAGATGATGAGGCCCACAATGCTCGGGGCATCCCACCACTGGGTCTCATAGCCCTCGGGGCCTGCCACGACCGTCTCATTGCCCAGCTGGGTTGGCAAGTGGGGATTGCATTTCTGTTCTGGAGATGGGAGCACAATCACCCTCAGCCCATGCAGGCCAGGCCTAGGTAGCCAAGTGGCCCTGAGGGTTGTTAGAGAGCCATCCCTAATAGACAGACAGATACACGGCCAACCACTCAAGTCCCAGCAACAGAGTGCTCAGCAGCCACAAGGGCAGAGAGACAACTCAGGAACAGACGGGGCCCTCCCACCTCATGGGAGGA
Organism: Symphalangus syndactylus; assembly: GCF_028878055.3. Lineage (NCBI taxonomy): Eukaryota > Metazoa > Chordata > Mammalia > Primates > Hylobatidae > Symphalangus > Symphalangus syndactylus. Next base: position 145,980,999 of record NC_072441.2, read on the forward strand.
CTGAGTCTCGGAACGGGCTGGAACAGGGATGTCCCTGTCACCTGTGAGGGTCTCCAGCCCCACAGTAGGCTGACACTGACCCGGGAACGAGGCCAGGCCTCCTTGAGCCTGGGCCCATACTTACCAGGGACACTGGATAGGGCTGACCAGGTGACAAACATGGCGTAGAGGGTGATGACGGAGGCCTGCAGCAGACCCGAGTTGGGCTGGGCATCCTGGCAAGAGCCATTCACTGGTAAGACCCCTGCCAGACCAGAGACACCCCACCCCACCCAGCCCACTCACACCAGCCAAGGGACCTCAGAAACTCCCACCCGCCGAGGATACCCCAGCACACCCCACTTAGGGAAAACACCAACCAGGCCACCTACCACCCACCTCACTAACCAAAGGCTGAGTCCTAATTCTTCTTTCTCTTAACACCCCTCAGATTACTGCCCTCCTCCCCTGCTGAAACCCCATCTCATCACACTGAATTCCTTTATCTCCACCTGGCCCGCTGCCCCACTCCTCCCTGCTCTCTGTCTGGAGAGCCTGCCCAGCCTCTCCCACTGCAAGGCCTTTGCCCTCGCTGTGCCCTCCCTCTGACATGTTCCTTCCCAGCATCTCCGCACACGCAGCCCCTCTTCAGTATTCAGACAGGACCCCCTCGGAGCCCTGGGAACCTGACTACGGCAGCCCTGCGCCTGCCAGCCACCTACCTTTCAGCCCACACCCTCTGTCATGTTCCACATCGCACATATTACCCAAAATCACCTCACTGGGCCTAGCCCCCTGTGGCCTGTCCTTCCCCACCCCGCACCACACATGCACGTAAAAACATGAACCTAAACTCTGTGATTAAGAGTACAGGCAGCTAGGCATGGCGGCTCATGCCTGTAATCCCAGTGCTTTTGGAGGCTGAGGCGGGCAGATGGTTTGAAGTCAGAAGTTCAAGACCAGCCTGGCCAACATGGCAAGACCCTGTCTCTACTAAAAATACAAAAATTAGCTGGGTGTGGTGGTGGCTGCCTGTAATCCCAGCTACTCGGGAGGCTGAGGCAGAAGAATTGCTTGAACCTGGGAGGTGAAGGTTGGTTGCAGTAAGCTGAGATCACACCACTGCACTCCAGCCTAAGTGACAGAGCAAGATTCTGTCTCAAAAAAACAAAAACAAAAACAATTTTAGGCTGGGTGTGGTGGCTCATGCCTGTAATCCCAGCACTTTGGGAGGCTGAGGTGGGCAGATCACTGGTTACTTGGGAGGCTGAAGCACAAGAATCGCTTGAACCCAGGAGGCAGAGCTTGTAGTGAGCCAAGATTACACCACTGCACTCCAGCCTGGGCAACAGAGCCAGACCCTGTCTCAAAAAAAAAAAAAAAAAAAAAAAAAGAAAGAAAGAAAAAAGAAAACCAGAGCACAGACTCTGGAGCCAGCCTGCCAGGGTTCGAATCCCAGCTCCCCATGTGACCTTGGCTAGGCCTCTTCTCTAAGCCTTCATTTCCTCATCTGTAAAGTGAGGATGAGGATGGTGTGAGGATCAAATAACATGTCCGAGGCCACTAACTACTGGCTATCATCATTATTCCTCCTCCCCTTCCTCACAGCCATATCCCCAACATCTAGAAGAGGGCTTGGTACACAGGAAGTGCTCAAGAGGTATTTGCTGGATAATTACTGATTGCTGTGTGACCTGAGACACAGACTTCACCTTCTCTGGGCTTCAACTTTTCTTACTGGGAAATGAGGCTCTGACCAGAAGGGAGGTTCCCAGCCTTTCTGCTAAGGACCCCTGAAGACTCCCTAAGCCCCTGAAGCCGCTGGTGTGCTGAGATCTCAAACCGCAAAGCACCGCTGGACTCAGAAGGGGCAAGCGGTACTTTCTGAAGAACATGCAGCTCCTCTGGGAGCTCCTGCCCATTATTCCAGATGGTCTTGGATTGGGAATGTGAAACTGCACCTTCCTACACTACTTCCAGAGTGTCTAGGAATCACCGCTCAGGGACTCCCCCTAATGTTCTACTGATTTGCATAAAAACAAAGATGACAACAATAATAACTACAATAATAGCTAATGTCTGAGGGAAATCTACAGGCCAGGCATGGAGTGTTTACAAATAGGATCTCAATCCTGAGAATAACTCCAGCAGTAGGTCTTATTATCTCCATTTAATATTTGAGAGGCAGAGAGAGGTTGGGGCATCTCCTAAAGACACGCAGCATGAAGCCGTGAGAGCCCGACTGTAACCTGGGGACGCTGACCTGGAAGCCCACACGCTCGGGCCGAGCCTCTGTGATGACAGCCCCAGGACCCAGGTTCCTGCAAGAAGTCCCACCCACTAAGGGGCCGGGCCTCAGGCCGGGGAGGGACAGGCAGGCTCACCTGCACCTTGGGCAGGACAGCAGCGATGGACACGCAGACACAGAAGGTGAGGTTGAGGCTGATGAAGACCTTGCCCTCGTGGCAGCCGCCGGGCTCAGTGTAGTAGATGAACATCAGCGCCACGGCCGCGATCGACAGCAAGTAGAAGAGGAGAGTGAAGAAGAAGAGGCCTGGCCACAGGGGTAGTGAGAGGGTAGGCAGGGGGTGAGGCAGGAGGAATAGGGACCCCTACACCCTCGAGGGACCCTGTGGGCAGCTCTCCCCCTCTCCAGCTCTCGGTTTCCCCACTTGAAGAATGACGTCACTGCCTTTCACCAACACCTTTGTGAGTCATTGCCCCACCCTCAGCTAACATGATTCACTTGCTACCTTGTAATAAGGGAATTGTAACAATAAATACAATGAACTCAAAACAGTCTTGCAAAAACTGAACGAGGTACAGGCTGTTGACCTGCCCTCCCTGTCCGAGAGAGACGGGCAAGTTTACGGAGGTGTGAAAACCAAACAGCACCCAGGTGAGCCTTTCTCCTCGTTGTGTTCAGAACTGAAAGAACCAGGGACTCACCCTGCTACTGGGGTTTCAGGGACCAGGTGTCACTTGAAGTTCAGCCTGGGCACCACCAAAAGGGCTTCACACACTACTGGCTGTGTGTGGCCCACCCGGCAGGAACCCCCAAACAAGACCCCTCGAAGGCCTCTCCAGGTCAGCTCTCCTCGGATCCCCCGGAAGACACCCCAGGATCAGCTGGCACCCCCATCTCCCTGGGACAATTGGAATCTTGCCCTAAGGCAGTGGCTGCTAGAGATGCCCCCCAGTTTTATCTAGCTTCAGGGACCCTCGATTTCTCAGGCAGCCCCAGCCCCGCCCAGGCTCGAGTCCCCACACGGAGGCAGGGTGGCAGCACTGACCTGCATACCAGGCGCGGGAATCGCACTCCTCGGCCTTGCCCAGCCACCGCTGGTTCCAGGAGTGCGCAAAGTCGATGAGCAGCACCAGCTGGATGAGGATGAAGAGGAAGGAGCCCACGACGCCAAAGTAGAACCAGACTGGGTGGGGAGAGGGGAGTGAGGCGAGGAGGGTCCCTCTCTCACATCTACTCGTTCAACAAGCGTTTTCCGCTACGCCCTGCACCAGGGACACTGAGAAGAACAGAGTCCCTGCCCTCAGGGAGCCCCCAGCTACACACAGAGGGCAGGATATGGGTCGGGGCAAGGCAGCTCCCCCAACCCCTGGGTTGCACAAAGGCCGTGTGACCAAGCACCACAGTGCTGTCTCATGGGTGGGGAGCGAGGACCCAGCCAGCAGCCTGGGGTCTGTGTGCCCCAACAAAGAGCAGCCCCACCATGTTCCTCTAACCTGCTGCCCCACCTCCCTCCCCACAGCCCCCCATGCCTCCTGCCAAGTCCACCTACTGTTGGTGAAGGAGCCATCAGGGATGTAGAAGGCACCCACGGTGAGGCCCACCAGGATCAGGAACTTAAAGAACCAAAACCTATGGAAGCGGTGGGGGAATGCACAAGGAAGCTGAGTGCAGGCAGGGAAACTGGAAGCCAGACTGGGCCTGGCCCCAGAGCCCCCACCCACAAAGAGCAGGTGCTGGGAGGGGTGAGCGTGGGCTTTCTGGTGGTCTGCTGGGCACAGGAAGTCTCTCCTGGCCCTGGAAAAAACCCTAAGGGGCAGGAGGAAGGACCAAGCAGTGGTGAGGGTGGTCACCCAGGTCCAGCCCCAGCTGCGTCACTGAAGTGCTGCGGGGCCTGAGGCTTGCTGCCACCCTTTCTGAGCCTTACTCTTCATCTGAGAAATGGATATAACTCAGAGCTGTTCTCCATGCTGTGCCCCCCCGTGGCTCCTGAGTCTGGGGTAGGGTCTGCAGATCCCTGGACGGGCAGAGGAGCGGGCAAGGCACTGGGGGAAGGTCCCAGGGTGCAGGCAGGGACCCCTCTCTCACCCATTCTGGATGGCAGCCCGGGGGTCCCGGCTGCTGTTCACGCAGAGCATGAGCAGCGTGAAGAAGAAGAAGAAGGCTGCCGTGGCGAAGCACATGCGGTAGACAGCGCGGTAGCCAAGCAGGGAGCCACAGTCGATGTGGCCCTGCAGGATGGTGGGGATCCCGGCCCCCTCCTCACACACCCAGGGCAGCTGTGGAGACAGACAGAGCAGCATCAAAGCCCCACCCCACACAGAACCCTGGCAGCTCCCTTTATAAACCAGAGCCCTGGTCTCCCAAGGCCGGCCAGGAAAGAGGCTCTCCCAGCAGGGGCTGGACCAGGCAGGAGGGGAGCCCCTCACCTCTGTCTCCACTGCCTCCACCTCCATTCCTAGTCCTCTCTGGGGCGGAAGCCCTGGGAGGGAGCTCCCCAGTTACATCTTGTTATTGTTCACTTCCCACAGCCTCAGTAACTATTGCACTGTCTAAAGCAGGGGTTCCCAAAGTGTTCTCCACCCACCACCTACATCAGAACCACCTGAGATGCTTGGGAAAACAGAGATTCTGTGGCCCCTCTCCCATGGAATAGAGCCTCAAGGTGGGGTCTGAGAATCTGCATTTCTACAAACTCCCCAGGGAATCTCGTTTTCTTACACACTAAAATGTGTATAAGGCACCTACGGTGATGCCCACATCCCCCTGGGTCTGTGCTAGGCTGTAAAACACTGAGATGAAGGGAAGAGTTAGGAGCCCCAACCTGGGCTTGAGCACTAAGAGGGAGAAGAGCATCCCCTAGGCCAGTGTCCAGGGGGGCAATAATGATTAATAAGATTTTCCAAGGAGACTGTGGCCTAGGAGAAAGAAGAATCCCCCCAAGAGGCTCAAGCCCTCCTCCCCTCATTTCCAACCTCAGATCATCAGTGCACCCAAACACCCTGCCTCCCCTTCCGGATGAGCTGTGACCCCAAGCCTGGGCCCTCTATCCTGGAGCCACTGAGGCCCCTCACTGGAGGCTGCCCTGCCTCCCCTGGGGCGCTCACCTTGTAGAGCTGACTCTCCACGCCCGGGCTCAGCATAATGATGGACACCAGCACCCCCAGGAAGAGGAAGAACGTGAAGATGAGGCGGCTCACGGTGGAGTTGCGGCTGGCGGGGCAGCAGCTGCACAGGATGCAGGGGGCAGAGCCGCAGAGGCAGGACGCCTGCGGGATGGCACTGTTACTCTCCCCTCTCCTCTTCACCGCCCAAGCTCGCACCTCTCACCACCTGCCCAGAGGTCGGCGCATCTGTGCTGTGCTAGGCAGGAGCACACTGTTCCCCAGACACCAGCCCATTGAACTTTCAGGTCCGAGAGGGAGGCTGAGTCATATAGGACTACACAGCCAGTAACCACAGCACCCAGATTCAAACCTGGGTCTATCTCAAGTGATACTGTGGCTTGAAAGAGAGAGCCAGCCGAGGTCACACTGTTTCTTACTTACAGGGAGGGAGAGTAGTCTAAAAAAAAAAATCACAACGCCAGCTGTCACCGATTACCTCTGTGACCTTATACAACTCACTCACCCTCTCTGTACCTCAGTGTCCTCTATCTGTAACAGAGCGGTATGTACTCCTCACAAATCAGTTGTGAGAGTGAAACAGAAATTCCAAATTGTAGCCCCCTTGGGCTCCCTTTCCCCTTCACCGCTTAATTTTTCCCCGCGGGACTTCCTGCTGTCAGCGAGGCTTTATGTTTTGTCAGCCTCCGCTTTCCAGCAGGGCAGGAATTTTTGCGTTTTGTTCATTGTGGTATTCCTAGAAATTGGAACAGTGCCTGTCACACAGCAGGAGCTTACAGGCTGTCTGTTGAAGGAATATGAAGTGTTTAGCATAGTACCAGCCAAATGTTAAGACCTCAGAAAACAGCAAGTGCATAATACACATCAGCTGGATGAACAGAATGATTTTCGGCTCTGAGGTTATGCCAGCACTAGACAGCAGGTGGCGGTCTAACCCTTTCCCTCTCCGGGGTCCTCTGCCCCAGTCGCGGTCGGCCCTTCCCCTGGGCTGGCTGCAATCATTCAAGGGCTGGTGGTGACACAGTATGACACACCTGAAAAGGAGACTCACCCTCCTGGGAGCCCAGTCTACAGCCCAACCTTTAAGGAAACAGGCCCCACATCCAGATACCTCTGGTAAACTTTATCTTCCCCCAAACAGCCCCTACTCCTCACCCAGAGATTTAAGAGGCTGGAGAGCAAGACACAGGCCTCGCCTTCCTGGAGCTTACACAAGCAGGAAAAGCACTAAACAAAGCATGACTCACGTTGTGACAAGCGCTAAGAAGGACACGTACCCACTGCCAGAAGAGTGGCATGTCAGGGAAGCCCTCCTTGAAGAAGTGACTTTTAAGCTGAGAGCAGGCCAGGCGCGGTGGCTCACACCTGTAATCCCAGCATTTTGGGAGGCCAAGGCAGGAGGATCGCTTGAGCCCAGGAGTTGGAGAATAGCCTGGGCAGGATAGCGAGACTGTATCTTTTAAAAAGAAGGGTTTTCTTCTTTTTTTTTTTTTTTTTTTTTGAGACAGGGTCTTGCCCTGTCACCCAGGCTGGAGTGCAGTGGCGCAATCTCAGCTCACTACAACTTCTGCCTCCTGGGGTCAAGCCATCCTCCCACCTCAGCCTCCTGAGTAGCTGGGACTACAAGCACACACCACCATGCCTGGTTAATTTTTGTATTTTTTTGTAGAGACGGAGTTTCCCCACGTTGCCCAGACTGGTCTCAAACTCCTGGGCTCAAGCAATCTGCCCGCCTCAGCCTCCCAAAGTGCTGGGATTACAGGCGTGAGCCACTGCACCTGGCCTTTTAAAAAGAAATTTTTAAAATAAAATAATAAGCGGAGAGCAGAGGGATGAGACACTGCCAGACCAAAGGGAGGAAAGAAAGTTCCAGACAGGTGGCTCTGGGGTGGGTAGGGGCTGGGCATTTGAGGAATTTAAGAAGGCCCTCGTGGCCAAAGCTTGGTGAGCAGACAGTCAGCGGTGAGTATGAGGTCAGACAGGCTGGCAAGGCCAGACCACATAGGCACCAGCAGTCAGGAACGGGACCCTGGTTTTCATCCTAAGAGCAGTGGATGAAATCATTCAGGGGCTGGAGCCAAGGGTTAGGAATTGAAAGATGAGCTTTGAAGAGAGCAGGCTGGCAGGGGCCCCTTGCTCCTCAGAGACCTCTGCTCTTCTTTCTGGACTGGTCACAAGGCACACAGCACACCCTGCTGGGGGGATCTGCCTCCCCTCTTACTCTCCCCCAGACTAGAAATGCTCCTCGCCTATCTCTCATTCACACAGATGCTAAACAAAATGCTTTGGAAACGAAACTATTTCTCATGGTCTAAATCAAAACTGTCCACCTGTCCAACAACTTCTGGTTACGTCTTGCAGCTGCCACCCCAAGACCTGCCTCCTATCCGTGGCTGTCTTTGGTGGGTGAGAGGATAAGAAAAGCCTGAAAAATGTTTTAGAGGCCATAAAGCAGTGGTCCCAAACCTTTCTGGCACCAGGAGCCAATTTCAGGGAAGACACTTTTTCCACAGATGGCAGCAGGAGTGCTGGCAGGGGGCAGATATGGTTTTGGGATGAAACTGTTCCACCTCTGATCATCAGGCATTAGATTCTCATAAGAAGCACGCAACTTGGATCCCTCGCATGCACAGTTCGCAACAGGGTTTGCACTCGTATGAGAATCTAATGCTGCCAATGATCTGACAGGAGGTGGAGCTCAGGTGGTAATGCTTGTTCACCTGCTGTTCACGTCCTGCTGTGTGGCCCAGTTCTTAACAGGCCATGGACAGATACTGGTCCATGGCCCAGGGTTTGGGGACCCCTGCTATAAAGAACATTCTGGGTATCAGTTAGAGCAGGTTATTAGTCCCATTTTACAGACATGGAAATTGAGACCAGAGGGGCTAAGACACTTACCAGAGGTCACACAGCAAGTTGATAACGGCACTGAGATTCAAGTAGTATTAGTGACAGCTACCATTTACGAAGGGTTGCTCAGTCCCAGGCACTGTGATAAGCACTTTATCTACATTAAGCTTCACTGATGCTATGAATTACGTGGTCACTTTCCATTTTCAAATGGGAAAACTGAGACAGAGAGGTGGCATGACCAAAGTCACACGGCAAGTGAGCTGAGGAGCTGGGATGCAAATTCAGATCTGTGTGCACCAAGGGCCAGGCTCTGCCTACAGGACTACACTAGTTCCCAGCTCGCTAATTCACTGACGGTCATCTCATTTAATTTAAATACATCCCAGTGATGAAAAAACAAACAAACAAAAAACCCAAGACCAGAAAACCAAGGGAGGCCAGTGGGTACTGATCTCAGGAGCCAGGTTCCCGGGTGCCCTGTCAGATCCCGACGCTGGCTTGTTACCATTTAATTTCAATTTGAGACATCTGAGACACAAGAAAGCTGTTCTGCTTTCAGAGAGCTTGGCCTTTCATTTCGCTCTGGTTCTTAAAGATCAAAATCCAGGTGTTCCTGATGCCTGAAACCTCAGGATTTCCAAGGGCCTCATCAGCAGCCAGAGAGACCAGGTCAAAGAGAAAAACAGACACTGCTTCCAGAGCATCCTTGGAAATGTTTATCCACCTTAGTCCATTCAGCCCACCCCAGAATGGCTCCTAGAAGAACCTGTTCCATTTGACCAAAATGTCATTTTATATATATTTAAATCTCTTCCTACAGAAATGCCAGACCATTGGAGTAAGGGCAGGTGTGTGCATATATATACAAACACACAGAAATTCATTGTGGCACTGATCATAATAGGAAAATAATAGGGGAAAAAATTTTTTTTGAGACAGGGTCTCGTTCTGTCACCCAGGCTAGAGTGCAGTGGTACCATCTCAGCTCACTGCAACCTCCACCTCCAGGGCTCAAGCAATCCTCCCACCTCAGCCTCCTGAGTAGCTGGGACCACAGGCACCAGCCACAATGCCCAGCTAATTTTTCTTTTTGGTTTCTTGGTTTTTGTTTCAAGAAAGGGTCTGGCTCTGTCACTCAGGATGGAGTGCAGTGGTGTGATCTCAGCTCACTGAAGCCTCAACCTCCTGGGCTCAAGCGATCCTCCTACCTCAGCCTCCCAAGTAGCTGGGACCACAGGCATGCACCACCACACCCAGCTAATTTTTGTATTTTTTTGGTAGAGACAGGGTTTTCTCATGTTGGCCAGGCTGGTCTTGAACTCCTGGGCTCAAGGGATCCTCCCACCTTGGCCTCCCAAAGTGCTGGGATTATAGGCATGAGCCACCATGCCTGGCCATTAGGGGAAAATTGAAAATAACAAAACGCCCATCAATACATCATGGTACTCCATAAAACGGATTCCTCTGCTGAATGGGGCAAATATGTAGGTAACATTTAACTTGGGTACGTTTAATTGTATATAAATAATACTTCAATTAAGTTAAATTTACAATTATAAAAATAACGATTTTTATATAAAGAAAAAACTTAAATAAGCTTTGGATTTTGTGAGCCTATTGGAGTCTCAAGAAACTACAAATAACCTCAATGTCTAACACCTGGGACAGCCCACCTGGGACAGCCCACCTGGGACAGCACACCTGGGGCAGCCCACCTGGGACAGCACACCTGGGGCAGCACACCTGGGACAGCACACCTGGGACAGCACACCTGGGGCAGCCCACCTGGGGCAGCACACCTGGGACAGCACACCTGGGGCAGCCCACCTGGGGCAGCACACCTGGGACAGCACACCTGGGGCAGCACACCTGGGACAGCACACCTGGGGACAGCACACCTGGGACAGCACACCTGGGACAGCACACCTGGGACAGCACACCTGGGGCAGCACACCTGGGGCAGCCCACCTGGGACAGCCCACCTGGGGCAGCACACCTGGGGCAGCCCACCTGGGGCAGCACACCTGGGGCAGCCCACCTGGGGCAGCACACCTGGGGCAGCCCACCTGGGGCAGCACACCTGGGACAGCCCACCTGGGGCAGCACACCTGGGGCAGCACACCTGGGGCAGCACACCTGGGGACAGCCGTGGCCCTTTCACTCCATGGAATGCTACAGAGCCAGAAAGATGGACTCCCCGGCTACAGAGCAACATGGAATAATGCTCATGACGCAGTGTAAAAGGAAGGCAGACTGGGAAGCTGTCCCCATACTCTGATAACAACCACTCCCCTCTTCCTGCAGATGCACTCAAGGGCAGCAACAGAAAAGCCCCAGAACAGTTACAGTGGCTGAATCTTAGCACCAGCCCAGGTTCTCAGAATGGAGAACTCAGAATTTAAGCCCCCGGCCTTAGTCTTACAGCTGCAAGGTTCCTTGGCATTCAACCAATCCATTCTCTTTCCAACGAAGAACCACCCAGAAAGCATCTGGCCATCCTCTGCTGCTTGCACATTGCCAATGACAAGAAGCTCACTACCTCCCAAGGCAAGGCAGATAGCTCTGGAGACTTGAGTGGTTTGGCATTATGTGAACAGGCTGTCACTGAGTCATTCATATTGTCTCCTGGTTGTCCTCAGAGCCAGGGACAGAAGTTCGTAGAACCACTCGTAGGGTGTTGGGTGGGTAGGGGAGGCAGCTGAGGGCTGGATGAATTTTTCTATTTAAAACAAACTGGCTGTCTGGGCGTGGTGGTTCATGCCTGTAATCCCAGCACTTTGAGAAGCCGACACAGGCAAATTACTTGAGATCAGGAGTTTGAGACCATCCTGCCAACATGGTGAAACCCCGTCTCTACTAAAAATACAAAAATTAGCCAGGCATGATGGCAGGCACTTGTAATCCCAGCTACTTGGGAGGTTGAGGCAGCAGACTCGCTTGAACCCAGGAGTTAGAAGTTGCAGTGAGCTGAATCACACCATTGCACTCCAGCCTGGGTGACACAGCATAAGTTCGCCTCAAAAAATAATAAAACAAAATAAAATAAAACAAAGTGACCCTCCACTTCTGGACATATATCCAAAAGAAATGAAGCAGGGACTCACATATTTACACACCCATGTTCATAGCAGAATTATTCACAGTAGCCATAAGGTGAAAACAAGCTAAATGTCCATTGGTGGATGAGATGAATGGATAAACAAAATGTGGCATATCCATATCCATACAATAGAATATTATTCCTTCTTAAAAAGGAATGAGGCCAGATGCGGAGGCTCATGCGTGTAATCCCTGCACTTTGGGAGGCCAAGGCGGGCGGATCACCTGAGGTCAGGAGTTCGAGACCAGCCTGGCCAACATGGTGAAACCCTATCTCTACTAAAAATACAAAAAAATTAGCCGGGCATGGTGGTGTGTGCCTATAGTCCCAGCTACTCGGGAGGCTGAGGCAAGAAAACTGCTTGAACCCGGGAGGTGGAAGTTGCAATGAGCCGAGATTGTGCCATTGCACTCCAGCCTGGGCAACAGAGCAGAACTCCGCCTCAGAAAAAAAAAAAAAAAAAAAGAATGAAATTTTGACACATGGTACAACATGGATGAACCCTCAGGGCATTATGCTAAGTGAAATAAGCCAGACACCAAAGAACAAATATTGTTTGACTCCACTTAGACGGAGAGAGTAGCCAAACTCATAGAGAAAAGCAGTGAATTGGTGGTTACTAGGGGCTGGGGAGTTACTGTTTAGCGGGAGTTTCAGTCTGGGAAGATGAAGAAGTTCTGGAGAAGGATGGTGGTGATGGTTGCATAACAGTGCCACTGTACTTAATGCTACACTTAAAAAATTGTTAAAATGGTATATTTTATGTTATGCATCTTTTACCTCAATTTTTTTAAAAGGGAGGGGGCAAGGAGTTTTCAAAGAAGAGCAGGAAGAGGGGAGAAGGGTATTCCCAGCAAAGAGAATGACACGTGCAGAGCTACAGGGACACCGTATTTTCAGGGCAGCTGAAAGGGTGAGAAAAGCTGCAGAGGTCATGGAAGTGGTGGCCAATATCCCTGTATGCCACGTCAGGGAGTCTGGACTTCACCCTGAAAGCAATGGGGAATGATTGCGAAAGAAGAGGAATGACAGCAGATTTGCATTTTAGAAATATCATTTTGATCACAAAAAGACAGGTCAGGGGGTGGTGTGTGGTATCTTTGGGGGAAGGGAGGAGAGTCAGGGGCTGTTGTCAGTAATCCAGATGAGGGCTGACAGTAAGAAGATGTTCTGGAGTTACTGTGTGCCTTAGCTGGCACTACTTCTGACAATGCCATTCATTTGAGATTAATTTTTATTAGGGTTGTATTTATTAGATCTCCATTTTAATATACATGTCTTCTAAAATAAATTACAGGCTGGGTGTGGTGGCTCACGCCTGTAATCCCAGCACTTTGGGAGGCCGAGGCTGGTGGATCACTTGAGATCAGGAGTTCGAGACCAGCCTGGCCAACATGGTGAAACCCTGTCTCTATTAAAAACACAAAAATTAGCCAGGCGTGGTGGCGCACGCCTATAATCACAGCTACTCGGGAGGCTGAGGCAGGAGAATCACTTGAACCTGGAGGCAGAGGTTGCAGTGAACCAGAATGGTGCCACTGCACTCCAGTCTGGACAACAGAGCAAGACTTCATCTCAAAAAAATAAAGCAAAATAAAATAAAATAAAATAACATACAAACTCCTTGAAGACTAAAATAAAAGGTTAAAAGAGTAAATTTTTTAACATATATTTCATCACAATTTTAAAAATGCAAAACTGGCCTGGGCAAGCATGCACCTTGCCGCCCTCATTAACAACTCCGTAACTGGCTGAGCCGCCCCAGGGCTAGTCAAAACACAGCAGAGAAGAGGTCAGCTGGAAATGTCCCAAGGTACACTTATTTCCCCCATGCAGTGCCAAGAATGCAGGTCCTAATGCTGGCTCTGCCATAACTTGTAATCTGACCTCAGGCAAGTCTCTCCTCCCCTCCATGGGACTCAGTTTCCTCATCTGTAAAATGGTCTCCTGGGGCAGGAGAGTACAGTGGCTCAGAGCCCAGTCTCTATAGTTAGGCAGCCCTGGGTCTCACTGGCTTCAGCACTTCCTTGCATGTAGTCTTGAGTCATGTACTACTGTGGGGTGTTTATGGACCGGCCACTGCACACCAGCTTGGTGCTAAATATGCAGCTGTGCTAACCTCAGTCCCATTTAATCCTCACAACAGGCTAAGGGGCAGACACCATTGTTTTCTCCACTTTACAGACAAGGGGATGGGCAAAGTGACTGCCCACAGTCACAGAGATGCGAAGAGGCAAAGCTAGGATCCGAGTCCAGTGGTCTGACCCAAAGGCCTTTCACACTCCCTAGGATGTACAAGACCCTCCTGAAATCTTTGCAGACAGCCGAGTCATCACGTGCCGGCGGCTTGCCTGGTGGCCCCATCCTCTGTGGACCCATCTTACCTCCCCATCCAAAGCAGGACCCACCTTCAGCCCAGTTCACCTTCAGCCCGGTTTCAATGCTGAGAAGCACAATCAGCAGATGAGTCACACCTGGGAGGGTACGAAAATCTTCCCCACTGACCCATGCATGCAAAAAAACACCTCCTGAAGTTGCCCAGAAACCCCACATAGAACTTGACTCCCGTGCAGCAACTCTTCACTGCAACAGGACGGTACTGGTGTCCAGCATTGCCCAGCTACACCACTTAATGTTGTGTGGCTGTGGAGAAGTCACCTTCACTCTCTGAGCCAGTTTCCTCATCTGTGAAATGGGAACAATATTAACTGCCCCAGTGGGGTCTTCGTGAGGATTAAATGGAAGGAGATATATATATATACACACACACACACACACATACTGCTCACTACTGTATGGGGCCTAGGCCACTGCTGGACAGCTTCATGCCGCGAGTGTTGGGATAGTTATCTGTAAAATGGGCTAACGATTTCATAGGGTGGAGGAGGTGGGGAGAGCCAATGAGATGGCATGGTGAAGAGCTTGGAACAGTACCTGGCTCAGTAAATGTCAGAGGCCAGAACATCAGTAAATGTCGGAGGCCAGAACCCCAAGGGGATGGCACTGAAGGGAGGGCTGGGTCCCTTGCTGATATTATTCACTAAGTTATCTCCCAATTCTTCCCTGGACCAGCCCTGTGCCTCAGGCAGCCAAGATGTAGGGAAGGGAGGGAAGGTGTGGGCAGAAGCCTGGACCAGGAATCAGATGTTGATCCTAACTATGCAGTTCTCCACCCTTTCCCTGTGCAACCTTAGGCAAGTCAGCTATCTTCTCCAGGCCACAGTCTTCTCATCTGTAAACAGACAGTTTGAGCAGACCTATCTGCTCTCAGCATTGTAGAATGCTGTGACTCAGAGACCAGCACTTGGCTTTGCATTGTCTCCAAATGGAATTCTCCACCCACCTTTCCTTGATGTTAGCAATAATTCCCACAGGCAGCACTCACGACGTGCCAGGAGCTGTGCCTCATCTCCCAACAGCATTGTGAGAAAGGCCCTGTTACTGTCAACTGCCAGATGGGGTGACCAAGGCACACAGGGCTGGCAGGCTGCCCCTCAACATCTCCACCCCCAGGCCAGCCCAGCAGGGCCTGTGCCTCACCAGGAGCAACCGATGGAAATCAGGTCCACTGTGGAAGCTCTGCCTCCCTCACCAGGAAGCAAACCCTTGTTGGCAGAGACTTGGCCCAAACCTTGAATTCTTTGGGCTGGGAGGGATTTCAGGCACCAGCTTGATTCCTCCTCCTGCACACGCGCACACACACGAAAAATGGAGGCCTAGTGAAGCAAGAGGCTCTCTTGCCTCTCGGTGCTATGATCTCATTCTCAGGAAATGGCTGTGAAGTCAATCTCTAGACCCCCAGCTCTCCCCTACACCCCCTCCTCCCCCTGTCTCTCTCTCTCTCTCTCACACACACACACACCCGTCAGGGACAAAGGAAAGCCAGTCCCGACATTCAGCAGCCGCTGGAGCCCGTTCTCCCTCTCAGGGCCTCTTTGTGTGGGGCCAGAGGGGGAGGGGGCTGCCTGCATGAACCTCAGATTTAATGAGGGGAAGAGGGAAGGAGAGGGGGGTTGGGGAAAGGGAAAGGAGAACGGGCCTCCCAGCCGGGGTCTTGCTGGAGCCCCTGCCCTCCGCGGCTGCAGCTACAGCACAGAGGCTGGCCTCCCCCCAGGTCCCGAACCCGCGACCGGGCACTCCCCGCGCACACCCGAACCTCCCTCGATTCCTGCTCTCCCAACCCAGAGTTCCGCCCGGTGGTCCGTGACGACCCGCACCCGCCTCACTCGAGGGCAGCTAAGAAAGTCCGGGGCTCCCTCCTCCCATCCCAGTCTCCGCGCTGGGGCCCAGATGGTCCGGGGCGAGCTGGGGACGTGCCTGGAAGGCAGCGCGAGCCGGACTGAGGACGGTAACGGGACCGCAGAGAGACCGAGGGACGGACGGGCAGACGCACAGAAGGACAGTCGGACGAACGACGGACAGAGACAGGAACCAGACAAATACGAACGGCCAGGCGGAGCCCGAGCGACAGGACAGGCGGACGGGCAGGCGGCCAGAGGGGTGGGCAGGGCACTCCCAGGAGGGACGGGGCCCGGCCGACCCGCACACAGAACCAGGGCGTCCGGGACGGGGACAGAGGCCACCCCGAGGACCGCCCCAAGGGGGGCGACGAGGGTCCACAGAGCTGCCCCGACCCCGGGCTCCAGGCTCAGTCTCTGCAGGTCCCGGGAGGGCGCCCGCCGAGGGCGCTCCCCTCCTGCCCGCGGACACCCGAGCCGGGACCGCAGCTGCCCGGCGCCTGCCGGCCAGGACGGAGCGGGGGGACGGGGGCAGCGGGATCCGGAGGCCGAGCGAAGGTCCGGGAGGGCGAGCAGGCGGGACACCGGCCCAGAAAGACAAGTTTGCAAGAAGGAAAAAGACGAAACTACTCGGAGCACAACAGAAGAAAGTGAGGGATGCAGCAGGAACGGGCGGCGCGGGCGGGCGCCGGGGTCGGGACTCACGCAGCTGAGCAGGGAGCAGGCTCCCAGGCAGGCCCCCATGGCGGCGGCTCCGGGCTGCGGGCGCCCGGGGCTGGGCGCGGGGAGCGGACCTCGGGATCCGGGTGCCGGGCCTGGCCCCTCCCCGGCCCCGGCCCCGCCCCGGCCCCGCCCCACCTACCGAAGCCGCTCGACGCTTTCCGGCGGCGCTCGGGGCCTCTGCAGACTCACCTGGGGCAGGTGCGCCGGGAGGGACCCCAGGGGAAGGGGGCGGTCGGGGATTCCCGCGGCCACGCGAGCCGCGCAGCCTGACCCAACCCTGGCCCGGGCTCGCATCCTGCTCCAAAGCGAGCGTTCGGAAATCGACTTCGGTTTGAGCCCGTGTGACCTCAGGACACTGTCACCCTTGGGAACAGAAGCCAAGAGGTGGTCACCGCTGACTCCTCAGTGCTTGGCGCAGAGCCTCTGCTCAATACGTAGATGCTGAGGTTGAATGCTGAATGACTGGATAAAGAAACTTCGGCAAGTCACTGCACCTCTCTGAGCCTCAGTTTCCCGGTCTGTAAAGTGAGGATACATACCTCACAGGGTGGTTACAACACATGGTAGGTGCTTGACAAATGTAAGCCCCCATCGTCACTGTTTTCTTCTTCTTCCTTTTTAAGAGAGAGGGTCTTGCTCTGTCACCCAGGCTGGAGTGCAGTGGTGCAATCATAGCTCACTGCAGCCTCGACCTCCTGGGCTCAAGTGATCCTCCTGCTTCAGGCTCCTGAGTAGCTGGGACTACAGGTGCATGCCACCATGCCCACCTACTGCTTCTTCTAAGACCCCAGCCTCTCACTCTAAACCCATCCTCCCTTCTCTCCATCTGTTCTTCAAACTCCACTGACTCCCAACAGCCTGCTGGGGGCTACTCACTCCCTACAGCCACCCCTGCTTGGTGGCTTATCACTCCCTAGGGATGCCCAAACTGGTCCCTAGCTAAGGAGGTCAGAAGGCGGGGAGGGGCGGCCACATTCCTGACAGATGGCTCTCCAGGGGTAGGTGTGAGAGACCCAGAAGTAGGGCTGTGTAATTAGTCTCCCTTCACCCTTAGCCCTGTCCTCAGCCACCTCTGGACAAGATAATGTTAGGGAAAGAAGTCTCTGTGCCTCGAAGCTGGCCCCAGGGCCAAAGAGCTGGTTGACTGCATCCTTGGGTGATTCACTGGGCGCCAGGCTTAGCCATTAATTGCACCAGGACTGTTCCACAAACACACCCTACACTTTCCCTCCTCCACACTTTTGCCCACACAATGCCGTCCTCTTTTTTTTTTTTTTTTTCGAGACAGGGTCTCATTCTATCACCCAGGTGGGAACACAGTAGCCCAATCATGGCTCACTGCAGCTTCAACCTCCTGGACCCAAGTGATCCTCCCACCTCAGCCTCCCAAGTAGCTGGGACCACCAGTGTGTACTACCACACCCGGGTAATTTTTTAAAAATTTTGTGTAGAGATGAGGTCTCCTTATGTTGCCCGGGCTGGTCTTGAACTCCTGGGCTTAAGCAATCCTCCTGCCTTGGCCTCCCAAAGTGCTGGTATTACAGATGTGAGGCACTGCACCTGGCAGATGCCCTCCTCTTGAAGGTCCTTCTCCTTATCCCTGTTTCTCTCCTTTGAAGCTTGCTCACATGCCATACCTCTCAGTGAAGACAGCCAGCACCATCATCCCCAGCCCACTACCTGGCTCCATTAGGAATGAACATCCTCCCGATTCCCCCAATTCTCCAAACAATATGGGCCTCCCTTATGGCCTCACAAACAACCCGAGCACATGCCCAACTTTCCCCCATGGTACAATTTGAGCCCCACAACAGCCCTGAGAAGTCGATTAATTCCCCACCCACTCATTTACAGATGAGGAAACCGAGGAACAAAGAAGTAGTGACACGCGAAATGTAAATCAAGCGTTGAATAAACGTTGACTGTGATCACTGTGGTTGTTGTTACTGTTGCTGAAGGCCACACGGCTCAGAAGAAACAGAGCTGGAAGGCCACCTGGCCTGGCTTTCACCCTGATGTCCTACTGCTTCCCTTGAAAAAGTAGAGGTGACAATATCTAGTCTTCCTATTTTTCTGTCCAGTAATATTTCAGTCCTTCCCTAACCCGAGGCCTTTAAGGGACTGTGAGCCACCCAAGAACGGTCTGCTCTCTGGCTACCCCCTCTCCTACCCAGAGCACAGTACAGGGCCTGGCACACAGTCAGGCAGTGAATGCTTGCTGGATGAATGTCTGACCTTTTACCATAAGTCCACTTTCCTCCTTCTGCTGTGACTGACAGTCTGATCCAAAAACAGCCCCTACACAGTCATCTTCTGCACAGAAATCCTTTAGACTGAAATGCCACCAAGCACTCTCAGATGAGCCCCCCTCACACGCTCCCATCTCAGGGTCAGCTCCTCGAACACTTCTGCTCCAAGAGCTGAATTTTTCACCCCCAACCCCTCCCTATCCATGACCTAGAACAGTAGAAAGCACCCAAGACCCAGAGGACCAACCCCTGGGATTCTTGTTCTGCCACAGATGACCATGCCCCATGCCATCCTTGGGGGGCCACTTCACCCCACAGGGGGTGTCCGTCCATCCCCTTCCCTGAAATAGGGAGGGTCATTCTGTTTAACCTCACAGAGCAAATGTGAGCATCTGCAAAAACATTCTCAGAAATAAGCAGTTATCTGCAAGGAACGAGGGACTAAGATGACTGTATGTGTGAAGGGACAGCCACTCTGGCTTCAGGCTAAAATTTTCCAGAGCAAGGTAATACGCTGCCACTGTCCTGGCCTCCTGCCTGCCCAAGACCAAGGCTGGCTGGGCTCTCACATGCCCAGCATGGAGGGCATAACTCACTGTGTGGCTGGGTCCTGGTGACTCCTCCTCTCTCAGTCTCATGCTTCTCATCTGTAAAATAAAGATAAGTTTTTTTTACCCCAGCTATCTCAGGGGACTACCGAGGAGATGAAATGAGGACATAGATAAAAAGCTTCATTTCTTGGTGTCCTGGCCAGCCCATCAGCCTTTACTCCCAGATTTGAACCTCCTGCATGGGGCCAGAGTAGCTCTATCTCTTGCACCCCCAAAAGCACAGTCACAGTCAGCAGCTATGTGATACTGGCAAGTCACCCAACCACCACTCTGAGCTTCACTGGAGGGTTGGAATTCAGGATTCAGCTTCTCCACCCAATGCCATGTAAACCATGTCCCTTGAAATAAACATATAAGGGTCATTTGGTCCATTGCCCTGTGCCCATCACCCAGCCCAGACAGATGCTCAACTCCAGTTCCCAAAGGAAGCAGGCTCTGATTTCTTGGACCACCCACCCCAAGGTTCTCTAATCTGATCTCACTGGGCCTGAGTTTTCAAATCTGCAACATAGGAATGAACTCCTGCCCCGACCCCAGTGCCCCCAGTCCATTCTCACCCTATCCCCTCTTACCATCCTTCCATCCATGAGGACTCAGATGTGTGCCGGCTTTGAGCCTCCTATCCCTTGGGCTTCGCTGTCTGTACTGGCCTCTATTTCCTGCTTCTGACCCATTTACAGAGCAGGGCTGAGGCCATCCCTTATGAATATGCATATAGGATAATGAGAGCTTGGGATTGGGGGAGCATCTGGGGAGAAGTATTCACATACGCACCATCCACTCTGCTCTCCCCATAAACACCCCCCAACCAAGGCTGTCCTTCTTCACAAAGCATGCGTGGGATTTCGGAGCAAAAGCTAAAGTAACAATAATCATATTCACAGCAAGCATTTCTAAGAGCTTACAACATGCCAGGCACTCTGCTGAGATTATCTCCTTTAAGATGCATTTAAGGTAGGAACTATTGCCCCCATTTAGCAAATAAGGAAATCGATGCTCCAAGAGGTTAGGTAACTTGTACATAAATCATATGGGGAACATGCACAGTGATCACGTGCAGAGCCAGGGTGGAACCCGGGTTTTCTCAGGAGAACTGGAATTCCAAAGCTGGCGCTCTAAACCCCTGCTGCCCAGATGTTCAGGGCCAAGCCAGGAGCCCTAAGCGGTCATGGGGCCACATCTGGATCTCACGTGCCAGCAGATGAGCGCACAGTGGTCTTAGGTGATTTTGTGAAAGGACCCAGGTCCTGGCAGGGACTCTATCTGGAAGGTATGGAGACAGGCAGACATGATGCGCATTTACACGTGTGCAGGCACACAGTGATGCAAGCTTGAGCATGTACACACACAGGGTGTTCTGCGTGCATGGATGTAACTGTGTGGGGTGGGGGTACCCCTGTGGCTGCCCAGTGTATGTGCCTCTGTGCTGCTCTGGGGACGTTTTTCCAATCAACACTTAGAGAGAGCCACAGTGGGGCCAGGCGCGGTGGCTCACGCTTGTAATCCCAGCACTTTGGGAGGCCGAGGCGGGTGGATCACGAGGTCAGGAGATCGAAACCACAGTGAAACCCCGTCTCTACTAAAAATACAAAAAATTAGCCCAGCGTGGTGGCGGGCGCCTGTAGTCCCAGCCACTCGGAGAGGCTGAGGCAGGAGAATGGCATGAACCCGGGAGGCGGAGCTTGCAGTGAGCCGAGATAGCGCCACTGCACTCCAGCCTGGATGACAGAGCGAGACTCCGTCTCCAAAAAAAAAAAGAGAGAGCCACAGTGGGCCAGGAGCTGGGAATGCAGTGTGGATAGGGCAGACACAGTCCCAGCCTGCGTGGAGTGGATGGTCTGTGGGATTTGCTTCCCATACACAGTAACACTCTGGAAGGAATCCGTTTCCTTTGTGGGAAGCAACTAGAGGTTGAGAGAGAAGACGGGTAAGAGTGAAAAAGGTAGGACATCTGAGGTAGGTAGCTCAAGGGAGCCTCTGGCACTTGCCAGAAAAGTGTGGAGGAGAGAGCCAGGGCCTGGCACCGGCTTCACGGAGTCACAGGTCTGAGGATTCCCAAAGGTCTCCAGATGCTTTCCTTACAGATGTCCAGGGTCTTCTGTGAGTGCATATGTGGGCAGTGCATGTGTGTTGGGGAGGGGCAGATGTCCAGGGTCTTCTGTGAGTGCACATGTGGGCAGTGCGTGTGTGTTGGGGAGGGGAGGTGTTTAGGTATATGTGCACAGATGAGCGTGTGTGGTTATGTGAATATGTGCATGGAATGTACATGTATAAATGTGGGGACATGGGTAAGTCATATATGGTGTGTACACATGTGGGGTTTACATGTAGAGGTAGGTGTGTGCCTGTGTGTGTGGCAGGGCCTGTTACTGCAAAGGAGAGAAGAGAATGCCATTTGGCCCAGGTCTCACATTCAGAAGCCTCAAAAATGCATCCAAAAATGAGATGGAATGAAAGGAGGGAGGGAGGGATGGATGGCTAGGTAGATGGATAGGCAGAGGGCTGGCTGTGCAGAGAGATGGAGAGAGGGTTGGACAGAGGAATGGATATGTGATAAAGCAGATACTGCAAAATGTTCATTGTAGCCCCCAGATGCTGAGTATATGGGTGCTCACTGTACCATTATTTCAATCCTTCTGGATGCTTGATACTTTTCATAATACAATGAGCACACAAAGTGGGCTGGATGTCTAGCCCTGGAGAATCATGGATGAGATGGGAAGAACAGAATGCTCTTCATGCCATTTGAAACTTACATCCCATCACTGGACCACACAGCAATGTGAAATCACATTTTTTATAATTCTCGTTATGATCTTGTGAGTCCCTTAGTTGCACTGCATTGGATGTGTGTGCGTGCGTTTGTGTGTTAAAAAACATTAATTTGTTAAATAAAAACATACCACAATTGCGAACATCCTATTTAGGTCTTTCTTCATCTTTAAATTACCAGGAGCCTTAAAAGACAGAAGCGGTCCGGCTCAGCTGGGCGCGGTGGCTAGCGCCTATAATCCCGGCATTTTGGGAGACCAAGGCGGGCAGATCACCTGAGGTCGGGAGTTTGAGACCAGCCTGACCAACATGGAGAAACTCCACCTCTACTAAAAAATACAAAATTAGCCGGGCATGGTGGCGCATGCCTGTAATCCCAGCTACTCGGGAGGCTGAGGCAGGAGAATCACTTGAACCCGGGAGGTGGAGGTGAGCTGACATCAGACCATTGCACTCCAGCCTGGGCAACAAGAGCGAAACTCTGTCTCAAAAAAAAAAAGAGAGAAGTGGCCTGGTTCTTTCCGTCTGTGAGCTCCTGCTATGCAGGGTGTGTGTATGGGTTTGCATGTATGTGCACGTGTCAGGGATGTGAGCACGCAGGGGTAGGTCAGGCTGACACCCATGTGAGTGCCCACACAGAGAGCTCAGCCTCCTCCAAGCCCCGCTGGGGCCAGCACCACTCCAAGGTGAGGAGGATGTCTTAGGACTGAAGAAGGGCAGCCACCAGCCCCAGGGCAGCATAGGGGACCAGGAACTCTGTCATCTAAGGCTTGGACACGCTCAGGCCACGCGGCGTCCTCCGGCCAGCAGCCAGAGTGTGGGAGGCTGTTTCCTGGAGGAGGATGGGGCAAAGGCAGGATGTCCACAGCCCTCCTGGGCCCAGTGGCTCCTGTCTTCCTCCCCATACATTTATATCTCCTGTCGGGACCATTCATCCTCCCCTGCTCGGTGCCTGTGGGCCCAAGCGGTCAATACCCCATCATTGAACAGATGGAGAAATGGAGGCCTGGAGAGAACGCAGCCACTCAGGCCACACAACAAGTCAGCCCAGAGCCAGCCTGAGATCTAGCCTGGGTTCTAATCTCTGCCCCTACTGCCTGCCATCTCCGCATCTCCCTCCTTCAGTGATTTGTCCACCAGCCAAGGCCTGCAGGGGTCCTACAGAATGGGCTCCAGGCCCAGCAGACCCAGCAGGGGAGGCCCCAGAGTGCCCTCCTGCCTAGGGAGGTCACATACAAAATCCAGGAAGACAGGTGGGCACCAGAAACAGCAGGTGGCTGAGAGGCAGGGCCTGGCTCAGCCACCAACCCTGTTAGAATGACCCTAGACAGCTCCCTGCCGCTTTCTGGGCCTCAGTTTCTCCATCTGTAAAATAAATGGGTTGAGGCCGGGAGCAGTGGCTCACACCTGAAGTCCCAGCACTTTGGGAGGCCTACGTAGGCAGATCACTTGAGCTCAGGAGTTCGAGACCAGCCTGGGCAACATGGCAAGACCCCCATCTCTACTAAAAATACAAAGAAATAGCCAGGCATGGTGGTGCACACCTGTGGTCTCGGCTGCTCGGGAGGCGGAGGTGGGAGGATCGCTTGAGCCTGGGGAGTAAAGGTTGCCGTGAGCCAAGGTTGCACCACTGCACTCCAGCCTGGGCATAGAGTGAGACCCTATCTCAAAAAAAATACATAAATTAAAATAAATAGGTTGAACTACTAACAGTGGCTTTCAAATAATGTTTTGAAGCAGAATCCATAAGTAGCTACAAGAGGAGCTCTCCTGGCCCATGTGGGGAAGGCAGGTGGATCTCGGCCCCTCACCCACTCTCCACTAAGAAGCTGGCCAAAGAATGTCCCACCGAATCACAGAAGCAGTGGACAAGAAACCAGCCTTCAGCACATAACCAGGGCCCAATTCCAGCTGGGCCATTTACCAACTGCATAGACCTAGGCAAGGCTCTCCAAGCCTCAGCTTGCTTATCTGTAAAATGGGGGCAACGATACCAACCTCCTACCGCTGTGTGACAATTAACTGAGATAATCCATGTCCAGTGTTTGGTATGTGGTGAACATATTAAAACTTGAAGCAACCGTGATTGTCACTACTAGTTAGCCCTCAGATGAGAACCAGCATGAACTTGCTGGCTTCACCATGAGTTGTATCTCTTGTGCCAGGCCCCAAAGCCAATGCATTTTGGCAGCTGCTGTCCCAAATTCCTCAGCTCCGCCTACCTCTGCAGCTGCCCCAGAACAGCTGGGCATGCAGGGGCTGCTGCAAGGCCAGGCCTGGGCCGTGGGGAGGGCAAGCGCAGGGCTCCCTGTAATCAGGCCAGGCCTCAGAGCAAAGCCCGTTTCATCTGGACAACCAAGCCCCTGGCAGGCCATCATTAACTCCCCAACCCTTGCTCAGCACCCAACCCTGACCCAGCTGCTGAAGCCTCAGAGAGAAGGCAGCAGGTGTTTAGCCAAAGCCTTTCATTCCTAGGATCCCTCCCCAGGATCTCCCAGGACCACTGGGCTCAGGGAAGGTTCTGGTGACATAAGCAGGAAGGAAAGTCTTTCTGAAGCCAGGATCTCCACTCACCCTACAGGCAGCAGTCCACCCTGAGGGACAACGGAGGCCTCGCATTGAGACTCCTACAGCCTCAAGGTTGAAGAAAGCTCTAAAGCCATCTCATGTATATACGTGCAATGCAATACTATTCAGCCTTAAAAAGACAAGAAATTCTGACACATGCTGCAACATGGCTGAACTTTGAGGATATTATGCTAAGTAAATAAGCCAGACACAAAAGGACAAAAACTGTATGATTTCACTTATACAAGGTACCCAGAGTACTCTAATTTGTAGAGACAGAACGTACAATGGTAATTGCCAGGGACTGGGAAGAGAGCAGAATGGAGAGTTATTAAAAAAACACAAGATGGGCCAGGTATGGTGGTTCATGCCTGAATCCCTGCTACTCAGGAGGCTGAGGCAGGAGAATTGCTTGAACCCGAGAGGCAGAGGTTGCAGTGAGTTGAGATCTCGCCATTGCACTCCAGCCTGGGCAACAAGAGTGAAACTCCGTCTCAAAAAAAAAAAAAAAAAAAAAGATGAAAGACAAGCATTGGCTGAGTGCAGTGGTTCATGCCTGTAACCCCAGCACTTTGAGAGGCTGAGGCAGGAGGACTGCTTGAGCCCAGGAGTTCAAGACCAGCCTGGACAACATAGCGAGGCCTCCATCTCTACAAAACATTTAAATGTTTTTTTTTTTTTTTTGAGACGGAGTTTCGCTCTTGTTGCCCAGGCTGGAATGCAATGGCACGATCTCAGCTCACTGCAACCTCCACCTCCCAGGTTCAAGCGATTCTCCTGCCTCAGCTTCCTGAGTGGCTGGGATTACAAGCACCCGCCATCATGCCCAGTCAATTTTTGTATTTTTAGTAGAGACAGGGTTTCACCATGTTGGCCAGGCTGGTCTCGAACTCCTGACCTGAGGCGATCTGCCCGCTTCAGCCTCCCAAAGTGCTGGGATTACAGGCATGAGTCACCACACTCAGCCTCATAAAAAGTAATTTTTTTACTTTTTGTAAGTGTTTATACTTTTTACAAGTGTTAGTGAGGATGTAGAGAAAAGAGAACACTTGTACACTTCTGGTGGGAACGTAAACTGGTACAACCATTATGGAAAACAGTATGCAGGTTCTTGAAAAACTAAAAATAGAACTACCACACTATCCAGCAATCCTACTTTTGGTTATATATCCAAAAGAAATGAAATCAATAAGTCAAAGAGATATCTACACTCCCATGTTCACTGCAGTATCATCCACAATAGCCAAGATATGGAAACAACCTAACTGTCCATCACTGAATGAATGGATAAAGAAATTGTGACGGCCAGGCACAGTGGCTCACGCCTGTAATCCCAGCACTCTGGGAGGCCGAGGCGGGTGGATCACCTCAGGTCAGGAGTTCGAGACCAGCCTGGCCAACATGGTGAAATGCTATCTCTACTAAAAACACAAAAATTAGGCAGGCATGGTGGCGGGTGTCTGTAATCCCAGCTACTTGGGAGGCTGAGACAGAAGGACTGCTTGAACCCGGGAAGTGGAGGTTGCAGTGAGCCGAGACTGCACCATTGCACTCTAGCCTGGGGAACTAGAGCAAAACTCTATCTCAAACAAACAACAACACAAAAAAATTGTGATATATACACAATAGAATACTATACAGCCTTTAAAAAGAAGGACATCCTGTCATCTGCGACAACATAGATGAACCTGGAGAACATTGCGTTAAGTGAAGTAAGCCAGGCACTGAAAGACTAATACTGCATGATCTCACTTATGTGAAATTTTAAAAGTCGGACTCATAGAAGCAGAGAGCACAACAGTGGTTAACAGGGGCTGGGGCCAGGCCCAGGAGAAGGGATTGAGGAGATGTGGGTCAATGGATACAAAATTTCAGTTAGACAGGAGGAAAAAATTCAAGAGACTTATTGTACACCATGGTCACTATAGTTATTAACAATGTATTGTATACTTCAAAATCGCTAAGCAAATTTTAACTGTTCTCATTGCAAAACAATTAGTATGTGAGGTAATGCATACTTAACCCAATTAGCCATTCCACAATGTATACATATTTATTAATTTATTTATTTCTTATTTTTTGACAGGGTCTTACTCTGTCACCCAGGCTAGAGTGCAGTGGTGTGATCCCAGCTCACTTCAACCTCCGCCTCCCGGGCTCAAGCCATCCTCCCACCTCAGGCTCCCGAGTAGCTGGGACTACAGGTGTGCACCACCACATGCAGATAATATTTGTATTTTTTGTAGAGAGAGGGTCGCATCATGTTGCCCAGGCTGGTCTCGAACTCCTGGGCCCATGTGATCTGCCCACCTCAGCCTCACAAAGTGCTGGGATTACAGGCATGCGCTGCCGTGCCTGGCCAATATATACATATTTCAAAACATTATATTGCACACTATAAATGTATAAATTTGTATTTGTCAATTAAATTTTTAAAGTTCTCTGATTTGAATAATAAAGAGATAAACGCACACATCTAGTGCCTTCTCTCAGTTAACAGATGGAGAAACTGAGGACAAGACAGAAGAAGGGACTTACCAGAGTACACACAATGGGTGTGTGTTGAGAGGCATTCTCTGTCTTCCTGCTTCTTCCTAAACAAGCCCTCACCCCGACTCCCTAGTCTGCACTACTGCTGGAACAGTCCCCTACCTACAAGCTTCCAGCTGGTTCTTCAGCACATCCGGAATTTCATCAGTCTTTTAAAAAAATAACTTTGCTCCTTTACTCTGGGTTTCATTCCCTCCAATTATAAAATCCTACCTGTCCCATGATAGCAGGGATCTTATCTGCCTGGTTCACCACAGGATCTCAGCTCCCAGAGTTGCATCTGGCAGGGCATCACAGAGGCTGAATAAAAAATGAAAAATGAATTTTAGGTCGGGTGCGGTGGCTCATGCCTGTAATCCCAGCACTTTGGGAGACTGAGGTACGTGAATCACTTGAGGTCAGGAGTTCCAGACCAGCCTGGCCAACATGGTGAAACCCTGCCTCTACTAAAAATGGAAAAATTAGCCGGGCATGGTGGCGCACACCTATAATCCCAGCTCCTTGGGAAGCTGAGGTGGCAGAATCGCTTGAACCCAGGAGGCGGAGGTTGCAGTGAGCTGAGATCACGCCATTGCACTCCAGCCTGGGCAACAAAGCGAGACCGCATCTCAAAAAAAAAAAAAAAGAATTTAAAAATTCAAAAGTATTCACCAATGGATTCCCACCTTCGACATACTTTAATATGTCCCATTCTCATCTATTCTAATGCTTAAACGCTTTTTAAAAATTAATTAAAAATTTTTTTTGAGACAGAATCTTGCTGTGTCACCCAGGCCAGAGTACAATAATGCGATCTCGGCTCACTGCAACCTCTGCCTCCCGGGGTTCAAGCCATTCTCCTGCCTCGGCCTCCCGAGTAGCTGGGATTACAGGCATGCACCACCACCCCAAGCTACTTTTCGTACTTTTAGTAGAGATGGGGGTTTCACCATGTTGGCAAGGCTGGTGTTGAACTCCTGACCTCAAGTGATCCACCCACCTTGGCCTCCCAACACGCTGGGATTACGGGTGTGAGCCACCGCGCCTGGTCACTTAAACACTATTAAACAATCTGGACTCACACTACCTACATAATTTTGTGTTCCATCTTTTTCACATAACATTCCATCATGAGCATTTTTCCTTGCCATTAAAATATTTTCTTAACAGCACTGAGATGTCCCTATACTCGCTGTCAGTGGAGTCCTCCACCCAGAAGCCGCCTTCTCAGCCAGACTTCTGGGACCACTCAGGATTTGGCGAAAGAGAACGATGTACTGCTGGCTTCCAGCACACGGTCCCCCTCAACAAACATCTACAGAACATCTGATGTGCCAGGCACAATTCTAGGCCCCGGGAGGACAGCAGTGAATCAAACAGACAAAAGCCCTTGCTTTCATAGAGCTTGCACTCTAATGGGGAGTGAATGAATGAATGAACCAATGAAACTACTTCCTGTGGTTGGACATTGAAGTCAGTGCTTCTTAAACGTTCCCTCTGCAGTAGCACTAGTGAACTGCAAGCAGAAAATCCCTTTAAAGTCTTATATGTTATTATTAATACGAATGTAAAGTCTGCATTCTATGTGGGGTGGCCAACTCATCCTGCCTTGCCTGGGACCTTTCCGGTTTGGGTACTGAAAGTCTCATGTCCTGGAAAAACTTTTTTTTTGAAACGAAGTTTCGTTCTTGTTGCCCAGCCTGGGAGGCAGAGGTTGCAGTGAGCCGAGATCGCGCCATTGCACTCCAGCCTGGGCTCACTGCAACCTCTGCCTCCCAGGTTCAGGTGATTCTCCTGCCTCAGCCTCCCGAGTAGCTGGGACTGCAGGCATGCACCACCACGCCCAGCTAATTTTGTATTTTTGGTAGAGACGGGATTTCACCGTGTTGGCCTCTGCCTCCCAGGTTCAGGTGATGCTCCTGCCTCAGCCTCCCAAGTAGCTGGGATTGCAGGCATGCACCACCATGCCCGGCGAATTTTGTATTTTTAGTAGAGATGGGGTTTCGCCATGTTGGTCTTGAACTCCTGACCTCAGGTGATCCGGCTGCCTCGGCGTCCCAAAGTGCTGGGATTACACACATGAGCCATTGCGCCCAGCCCCTGGGAAAACTTTTTGTACTGGGCAAACTAGAACAATTGGTCACCCTAATTCTATGCCATATCATATCCATTTAAAAAAAACAACACCTTTATTGAAATATATTTCACATACCATAAAATCCACCTATGTTAAGAAACCATTCAGTGGTTTTTAGTACATTCACAAGGTTGTGCAATCACCACCACTCATTCCAGAACATTTTTCTCACCCCAGAAGGGAACCCCATGCTCGTCTAGCAGTCACTCCTCATTCATACTTCTCCTAGGTCCCAGCAACCACTCATCTCCTTCCTGTCTCTATGGATTTGCCTATTCTAGCCATTTCTTTTATGACTGTCTTCTTTCACTTTACATAATGTTTTCAAGGCTCGTCCACGTTGTAGCAGGTATCACTGTATCAGTGCCTCATTCTTTTTACTTGCCAAACGAGATTCCATTGTACAAATATCAACCATACTTTGTTTATCCACTCATCAATTGTTAGACGTTTAGGTTGCTTCCACTTTTTGACTCTTATGAATAATGCTGCTATGAACATTCATATGCAAGTTTTTATATGAACATATGTTTTCATTTCTCTTGGGTATATACCTTGGAGTTGAATTACTGGGTCATATGGTATCTCAATGTTTAACTTTTTGAGGAACTGCCAAACAGTTTTCCAAAGTGACCACACCATTTTACTTCTCACCAGCATGTAAGAGGGCTTCAGTTTCTCCACATCCTTGGCTATACTTATCATCTGTCTCTTTTATTTTAGTCATCCTAGTGGTGTGACCTGCTATATTGGTTTCAATATAAAGTTTTTGTTCTAAATTAGTCACTATCAAGTAAAACCAACCCCCTTTGAATGTGCACCATGTCTACCATATTGCTTAGAGCACCCTAATACACGACTCAGTACCTCTGAGGGCAAGGGTGCCAGCCTGAAGCATGTGGATTAAAGTCATTTGTAATGTTTTGATATTATAAATGACACTGTGATAACCAGCCTTGTACAGATTTGTGCACCTCTATTATTTTTTTTCCTTAGGAAAAATGGATAGGGATGGAACAATTTGGTTAAGGGATACACATTGAAAATGTAAACACGTGGCTCAAAGTTTCAAAGGGTGTACAGAGAAAAGTAAAGTTTCTTTCTTCCCCTGCCCTCAGGTCCCCTCCCCAGAAACAACCACAGGCACCAGTTTCTTAAGTATCCTTCCCAAAACATCTTAGGGTGCACATTTTTGAAGTTTTCCAAACAAATTGCCACCAGAAATTTGCACTCATTGATAGACCCACTGCTACTGGGAAAGTTTTCTTTTCACCATTTTGCCTACATTTTTCTTTTTTTTTTTCTTTTGAGACAAAGTCTCGCTCTTGTTCCCCAGGCTGGAGTGCAGTGGCATGATCTCAGCTCACTGCAACCTCCACCTCGCAGGTTCAAGTGATTCTCCTGCCTCAGCCTGCCGAGCAGCTGGGATTACAGGCACACACCACCATGTCCAGCTAATTTTTATATTTTTAGTAGAGACAGGGATTCACCATGTTGAACAGGCTGGTCTCAAACTCCTGACCTCAAGTGATCCACCCACCTTGGCCTCCCAGAGTGCTGGAATTACAGGCGTGAGCCGCGGCACATGGCCTTGCCTACATCGTTCTTTTTTTTCTTTTTGCCACATTAATCTTTAATTTTTTAAATTGCTAATGAAGTTGAACTTCTTTCCATTGTATTTTATTTGTTGTATTATTCATATATATTATTATTTGTATTTTTCATATGTTTATTATTTGTATTTCATATCTGGTGCCAGAATGATATTTAAAAAAAAAAATCTGGCCGGGCGCAGTGGCTCACATGTGTAATCCCAGCACTCTGGGAGGCAGAGGAGAGTGGATCACTTGAAGTCAGAAGTGTGAAACCAGCCTGGCTGGTTTCATGGTGAAACCCCATCTCTACTAAAAATACAAAAATTAGCCGGGCATGGTGGCACACGCCTGTAGTCCCAGCTACTCAGGAGGCTGAGGCAGGAGAATTGCTTGAACCCTGGAAGTGGAGGTTGCAGTGAGCCTAAATCGCGCCACTCTGCTCCAGACTGGACAACACAGGGGAACTCCGTCTCATTAATTAATTAATTAATTAATTAATTTTAAAAATCTAATAATGCTCTTGGTTAACACTTTTGGAGCTTCCCCACTGCCTGGGAATAAAGACCCAGCTCCGCGCCTCTGCCCGGCCGCCCCGTCCGGGAAGAAGTGAGGAGCGCCTCTGCCCGGGCGCCCCGTCCGGGAAGAAGTGAGGAGCGCCTCTGCCCGGCCACCCCGTCCGGGAAGAAGTGAGGAGCGCCTCTGCCCGGCCGCCCCGTCTGGGAAGTGAGGAGCGCCTCTGCCCAGCCGCCCCGTCCGGGAAGAAATGAGGAGCGCCTCTGCCCGGGCGCCCCGTCCGGGAAGAAGTGAGGAGCGCCTCTGCCCGGCCACCCCGTCCGGGAAGAAGTGAGGAGCGCCTCTGCCCGGCCGCCCCGTCTGGGAAGTGAGGAGCGCCTCTGCCCAGCCGCCCCGTCCGGGAAGAAATGAGGAGCGCCTCTGCCCGGGCGCCCCGTCCGGGAAGAAGTGAGGAGCGCCTCTGCCCGGCCGCCCCGTCCGGGAAGAAGTGAGGAGCGCCTCTGCCCGGCCGCCCCGTCTGGGAAGTGAGGAGCGCCTCTGCCCGGCCGCCCCGTCCGGGAAGAAATGAGGAGCGCCTCTGCCCGGGCGCCCCATCCGGGAAGAAGTGAGGAGCGCCTCTGCCCGGCCGCCCCGTCTGGGAAGTGAGGAGCGCCTCTGCCCGGCCGCCCCGTCCGGGAAGAAATGAGGAGCGCCTCTGCCCGGGCGCCCCATCCGGGAAGAAGTGAGGAGCACCTCTGCCCAGTCGCCCCATCCGGGAAGAAGTGAGAAGCGCCTCTGCCCGGCCACCCATCGTCTGGGAAGTGAGGAGCGCCTCTGCCCGGCCAGCCACCGTCTGGGAAGTGAGGAGCGCCTCTGCCCGGCCGCCCCGTGTTTGGGTAGAAGTGAGGAGCTCCTCTGCCTGGCCGCTCCGTCTGGGAGGTCTACCACGGAGGCCAGAAGCAATGTGGGGGCTGGACGTGGTGGCTCATGCCTGTGGTCCCGGCACTCTGGGGGGCGAGGCGGGTTGATCACTTCGGGCTAGGAGTTCGAGACCAGTCTGGCCAACTTGGCGAAACATGAAGAATACAACAGACAAACCAACCAACCAACTCAATGACAACAAAACAGGTCTACCCTGGAGTCATACTCTAATTTTTTCTATTTTCCTCCCTTTCTGATCCTTTATCCTACTTTCTTTTTCTTCCTCTTCCTTCTCCCTCTTCTTTGTCAAATAGAGGATTGAGTTATTATCACTGATCCATATAAAGTCCCTCTCTCATTTATTTTAACTCCCACCCCCATTTCTATTCCCCGACTTCCCATGTGCAACCTTCCTAATATGTTTGATACGCATCTTTTTGTTTGTATGTATTTTTAGAAAATGTTTATTGTTTTTGTATGCAAAAAAAATTAATAAAAATAAATAAATAAATAAATAAATAAAATAAAGACCCAGCTCCTTAACTGGTCCACAAAGCCCCACATAGCCTGACTCCAGCTGCTCCTGGCCCTTTTGTTTGGACAACTTGCAGTTTCCAGAAACAGCCATGTGGCTTCTCTCCTCCTGGCTCTGGCAGTTACAGACATCACCTCCTCTCTGATGACTTTCAGGCTCACCTCCATCACACATCTCTCATGAAATCACTTGCTTACAGGGCCAGCTTGTATGGGTGTATGACCTCTGCAGAGGGACCCCATGGTGAAGAAGGGCCCCTGGACTGGTTTGATGCTCTGCTGTCACTGTTTCGAAATTCATAGTACATTTTGGACAAGGGGCTCTGCATTTTCTTTTTTTTTTTTTTTTTTTTTTTTTGAGACGGAGTCTCGCTCTGTCGCCCAGGCTGGAGTGCAGTGGCGCAATCTCGGCTCACTGCAAGCTCCGCCTCCCGGGTTCACGCCATTCTCCTGCCTCAGCCTCTCCGAGTAGCTGGGACTACAGGCGCCCGCCACCACGCCCGGCTAATTTTTTGTATTTTTAATAGAGGCGGGGTTTCACCGTGGTCTCGATCTCCTGACCTCGTGATCCGCCCGCCTCGGCCTCCCAAAGTGCTGGGATTACAAGCGTGAGCCACCGCGCCCGGCCTGGGGCTCTGCATTTTCATCTGCACTGGGACCTGTCAATTATGTAGCAGGTCCTGCTGGTTTACCTTGTGTTTCTCACAGAGGATGAGACACCCCTTGACCTCAGGGTCAGTCCCACCCCCTCTTGCATCCCCAGTGCCTGGCAGGAACCAAATGAATGCCTAAATTTTATGAAGGAAATGAATGAATGGATGAAAACAAAGAAAGAATGATGGCATGAATTAAAGGAAGGAGTCTGTTACTCCTTGAAGAGTAAGGTAGGTGGAATTGTCTATGTAAACAAAAGTCAAAAAGGCATTCCAAGTAGAAGGAATGGCACCCATGGGCAAGAACTGACTGTGGGCAGGGCTAGGAGGCCCTGGGGTTGTGCTTGTACCAGCCTCAGTGGAACCGCCCGAATCTGGGCGAAGTGGGAGGGGTGGGGCCACGGATGATCTCTGGAAAGAGCTGTTTCCCTGACCCCAGTCAGGGAGAAAGCCCTGGAATCTAGAAGAGGAAGTTCTAATTAATACCCTCAAAGGGACTTCTCCTGTCACTGGAGGTAGCAAGCAGTCAGGCCAGGAAGTTGAGGGGGGTCAACGGGACAGTTTGACTCAGGGTTGGGACATCAAAGCTTGGTGATCTTAAAGACCCCAATTAAAGTGCCTTTGCACTACCTGGCCTCTGACTCACGGGTCAACATCTCCTGCCCACCCCGCATTTAGTTTAAAGGGTTTCTCCAGGCCCTAGGCCCTCCCTTAGCATCCTCCCCAACATTCCAGACAGTGGACGGTCATCAGGGTCCCAGGACCAGTGGGACCAATGCGAGATTAGAGGCAGCCCCTCAATGGGTGCCCTAGCCACCCATGGAGATAGAAAGATAATGACCTCTTGGGGTTTATGGGCATAGGGCTTGGCCTTGCCCGAGCAAGGGAAGAAGCCCAATGGCTGCAAAGCCCTTAAGGGGTTTTATATTGCCAGCCTGGGCCCATCCACCCTTCTCCTCACCTCTTTCCACACTCTCCTCTTCATTCCTGCCCTTCTAGCCATAGAGGCTTCCTTTCCAGCTCTTGACCACATCAAGTTCATTCTTGTCTCAGCCTTTGCACTTGCTGTAGTAATCTTACTGCTTGCAACACTCATCCTCCAGATCTAGGCATGGCTGCTTCTCATTAGGCAGGTCTCAGCTAGAAGACCACTTCCTCCCTGAGCAAGTCAACCCTTCTGCACCCCATGGCCTTGCTTAATTTTCAGACTGTCTGAGTTGGAATCCTACCTCTATTAGCTACTAGCTTGGGCAAGATACAGAGCCTCCCTGTGCCTCTGTTTCCTCGCCTATACAATGAAGATAACAGAAGCATTTATATCATTATGCTGTTGGAAGTAGTAAATGAGTTGACACAGGGCCCGGCACATAGTAGGGCTCCATGCATATTAAGCATTATGACAATCACTGTCTGCCCCCTGGAGGTCACTTTGGGAGAAGAGACTGTGTCAGCCTGCACAGAGCTGTTACCCCAGGGCCTAAAACAGTGCTACATAAAAGGCACTCCAAAAATAGGTATCTAAATCATTGATTTGTTTGTTTCTCCTTGGG
Organism: Symphalangus syndactylus; assembly: GCF_028878055.3. Lineage (NCBI taxonomy): Eukaryota > Metazoa > Chordata > Mammalia > Primates > Hylobatidae > Symphalangus > Symphalangus syndactylus. Next base: position 146,015,873 of record NC_072441.2, read on the forward strand.
TATTTTCCCTTTTGCTATTCTCCCTCTCCCAATTCAAGCAGATTGCCGGTTAGGCAGACAAGAGGCTTCCAAGGCTGGCAGGGGAGGAAAGATGGAGTGAATGGTAACTGCAGAGACGCCTCTGGCTCTGCAGATGGTGGCCAGAGCCCAGTGACCAAATGACCCCGAGCTGCACTGTGAACCCAACTCCGCAGAACAATTCTTGCCTTTCTAGTAATGCCCAGAAGAAGCGGAGAGAGAGAGATGTCAGCCCCAGAAGGGCTACTCAGAGCAAAAAGGACAATGGGTGTTGCAAGGTGACCCATTTAGAAAACATGCCTGGGAACACACATGGACCTACCAAGCCTTAGCTGCACATAAATTTTATCTCCCATCCCAGCTTAGACACAGCTCCGTATTGAAGAGAAAGAAAGTTCTACTTCTTATACCCGTAAGTCAATCACACCTGGCGCTCAAATAAAAAGTTCCCTTATGACTCCTCACTGAGAGCCTCTCAGAGCTTCAGTTCTGCCAGTGTAAGGTGAAGGCAGTTCCAGCTCTCCTATGACGCTTGTGCACGTTTCAATCATGATAAAAAGTTCCCAAGGGCCAGGCAAGGTGGCTTACACCTGTAATCCCAGCACTTTGGGAGGACGAGATGGGAGGATCGCTTGAGCCCAGGAGTTGGAGACCAGCCTGGGCAACAAAGTAAAACCCTGCCTCTACAAAACAATAAAAAATTAGCCATGGTGGAGCCGCATGTGGTCCCAGCTACATGGAGGCTGAGGCAGGAGGATTGCTTGAAGCCAGGAAGTGGAGGCTGCAGTGAGCCACAATCGCGGTACCGCACTTCAGCCTGGGATACTGAGCAAGACCCTGTCTCAAAAAGAAAAGTTCCCAAGGACTTGCTGTGCTACTTCCTTTAATCCTCTCAACAACCCTGTGAGATAAGAACGATGATCTCTGCTTTAAAATAATGAAACCGAGGCACAAAGTGATTGTGTAACGAGATGAGTTTGAGTAGCTGGTCCAAGACTGAAGCTCAGGTCTAACCCCAGCCCCTGCCACCCTTCCTGTCTACGCAGAAAAAGAAGGTAATCAGAGGTTGTGACACTGTTTGGTAAACGGCAAAGACTTGCGCTGATACGGAGTGACAGAAGGCGGGGCGGGCGCGGTGGCTCACGCCTGTAATCCCAGCACTTTGGGAGGCTGAAGTGGGTGGATCACCTGAGGTCAGGAGTTCAAAACCAGCCTGGCCAACATGGTGAAACCCCGTCTCTACTAAAAATACAAAAATTAGCTGGGCGTGGTGGCAGGCGCCTGTAATCCCAAGTACTCTGGGGAGGCTGAGGCAGGAGAATGGCTTGGACCCAGGAGGCAGAGGTTGCAGTGAGCTGAGGTCGCGCCACTGCACTCCAGCCTGGGTGACAGAGCGAGACTCCGTCTCAAAAAAAAAAAAAAAAAGAAGAAGAAGAAGAGGAAGAAGAGGGGGGGAGCGGCCCTGGACAGAGAGGGAATGAGGCATGTGTCGCTCAGCACAGGCCACTGTCCAGTGGAGGTGCAAGGCCATGCCACACAGAGCTGTGGCTCTGCACAGCCTGGCCCAGGAGGGCTTTGGCTGACCCCAGTTGACAGGAAAAGAAGGAGCAGCCCGGAAGCGGGGGAGGGACGCACCCAGACGCCGGGAGAGGGCACCTGACTGGTGTCAGGAGGTCGCGTCAAGTGCCAGCTCTGTCTCTAGTTCTCAGGGTGACCTCCGGCTAGTTCCTCTCCTCTCGGGCACCTGTTTTCCCGTCTGGCTCAAGTGCGGATCAATCAGGGCTGGGCGGCTCCGGGAGCCCGCGCGCTCTCCTAGCTCGGCTCCGTAGTGCCCCCCGGTGGACAAACTGGTGCGTGCCAACCTCAGCTCCGAGAAGAACACCCGCAGGAATCGCCCCTTCCGTGTTCACGCCTGGCCCCTGGGTGCACGGAGGAAGCGCGCACATGCCTCATTTCCAGGGCCCAAGAGGAAGGTGAAGGTTCCGAGGAGGTCTGGGTGGGCGAGGAGAATCCCCAGGCTCTGGCTGTGACGCTTGTTTGCTGTGTGAATTTGCACTCACCTTCCTCTCTCTGAGCCGGCTTCCCTACCCCTAAGAAAGGAGTTAATAGGATGAGTCCTGACCTGGGAAGTAAGACTTGGTTTTCAATGTTAATGAGCTTAAGCAAGTCCCTGCCCTACCCTGGGCCTCAGTTTCCCCATCTTCACAAGTTGAAGGCACCAAATGGCCTCAGGACCCTTCTGGCTCTGACATTCAGTAGTCTAAATGGGAACGATGTGTTTAGGAGAATTAAGAGGAGGTGCAAGTGACCCCAAGAAGAGTTTCTTGAGGTCTGGGAGATGATTTTGACTGGGTCAAAAATTATTAATATTTATAATTATAAATATTATATCATGGGCCTCTTTTGTTGACAATGCCCCGTGGGATGTCTTTGGCTGGGGACAAGTCCATCAGTGTATAAGAGCCGCTCACACCAGCTAGCAAGAGCAAATTGCTAAAGTTTCAGGCATTTTGCAAGTGGGCTGTTGAACAGTCATTGTTAAAAATTAAATTGTATACTGGGCACAGCAGCTCACACCAGTAATCCCAGCACTTTGGAAGCCTGAGGTGAGAGGGGGATCACTTGAGGCCAGGAGTTCCAGATCAGCCTGGGCAAAATAGCGAGACTTCCATCTCTATTAAAAAAATCATAATACCAGGCTGGGCAACATAGTGAGACCCTATCTCTACAAAAAATTTTAGACATTAACGGGGTGCGGTGGTGCATGCCTATATTCTCAGCTACTCAGGAGGCTGAGGTGGGAGGATTGCTTGAGCCCAGGAGGTCAAGGCTGCAGTGAGCTGTGATCATGCCACTGCACTCCAGCCTGGATGACAGAGTGAGACCCTGTCCCCAAAAAATATATATCATCATAATAAAAATTTTAAAATTAAATTGTATACATTTACAATTAAATAAATTATATAAAAACAAAGATAGTAAAAATCATCACTTCCTAATTATTTTACTATATTTCACTATTATCTATTCTTTTGAGTTTACCTACACCTATTTTTTTTCATTTTTATTTATTTATTTATTTTTGAGACAGAGTCTTGCTATTGCCCAGGCTGGAATGCAGTGGTACCATCTCAGCTCACTACAACCTCTGCCTCCCAGGTTCAAGCAATTCCTCTACCTCAGCCTCCCGAGTAGCTGGGATTAAGGCGCACACCAGCACGCTGGGCTAATTTTTGTATTTTTACTAGAGACAGGGTTTCACCATGTTGGCCAGGCTGGTCTCGAACTCCTGACCTCAAGTGATCCACCCAGCTCGGCCTCCTAAAGTGCTGGGATTACAGGTGTGAGCCCCCGCGCCCGGCCCTACATCTGTTGGTGTCTGTGTAGTGGAACTATGGCTTCTGCACATCTCTTCCTAACTTCTTGGCTCCATAACATCACGGCAGCAGCTTGAATCAGCCGAGTGGGGGTATTTACACCACAGAAATTGGTAAACAGTATATGGAGGCCAGGGGAAATTTTCCCTTTTGCCCTCTGATGGTTCATGGAAAAATCAACTCACAAAAGGCAGAAAATTGGAGACAAGGCATACAGAAGTTATTATTAACATGTATATGGGAGCCCTCAGCATGAAGACCTGAAGAAAAACAGAAAATTATTCATTTTTATGCTTAGGTTCAACAAAGTATGGACAGCCATGTAGAAATATGACTGGATGAAAACGCTATGACCAAATGCTAATAGACCGAGTGAGGACGCCCAGCAAGGACTTCTGCCTAGATTCTTCCTGGCCGCTCTGAGCGTTCATTCCTTCCTTCTGAATGTGGGGCAGGACCCACTCTGGAATGAGGATCTTATGACCTAGAGTCAAGGTAGGTAAGATAACTTCTTTTCACACAGAAAGGTGGAGGAAAATCCAGAGTAATGCTTTTAGGTTTTACGGCTGGCTTTAGGGGAAAAGGCGTTTGTTTTCCATGAACTGTCTTGGGGAAAAGGGATGCTAGCCTTGGGGAAGAGAGATTCTGGTTTCTATGGCTAGCCTCAGGGGAGAATGGGACAGAAAGACAAGAGAACAGGAGGAGGTCAAAGAAAAACTTTTGCTTCTGAGGCCTTCATTTTGGGGTATTGTTGTCTGAGTCCTGATAGGTACAAATAAGGAACTGATTTGTTGTTTTGTTGACTTTGAAGACTAAAGAAAGTGATAGACAAAATGTTAAAAGTGCAAATTAAACTTAATAGTTTGTCAAGTCTGGTACTAAAGCTGAAAGAAGTTTCTGTTTAATGAATATATTTGTAGAAGGGTGAAAAATATTATAACAGTAGGTTGGGTGCAGTGGCTCACGCCTGTAATCCCAGCATTTTGGGAGGATAAGGCGGGTGGATCACTTGAGGTCAGGAGTTCGAGAGCCGCCTGGCCAAGATGGTGAAACCCTGCCTCTACTAAAAATACAAAACAAATTAGCTGGGGGTGGTGATGTGCGCCTATAATCCCAGCTACTTGGGAGGCTGAGGCATGAAAATCACTTGAACCCGGGAGGCGGAGGTTGTAGTGAGCTGAGATCAAGCCATTGCTGCCTGGGCGACACAGCGAGACTCCATCTCAAAAAAAAAGAGAGAGAAAAATATTATAACAGTAGATCCTGTAGCACATTTAATGACAATAAATTTATTAGGAAAATAATTAGCAGATTGGTATGCAATTCAATTTCAAATTTTGGTTGAATTGCAACCATAGGTTGGCTACAGATATGAGTTCAGCAAAAATTAACGAAAGTGTTCTGCGAGAATCAATTGGCTGTATGGAATTTACTATCAAGTGTTTGTATATGGACCAGCATGGTACCTCCCATCCGTAATGCTAGTGCTTTGGAGACCCATGCGAGAGGTTTGGGGTCAGGAGTTTGAGGACAGCCTAGGCAACATAGCAAGACCTTGTCTAAAAAACAAAACAAAACAAACAAACAAAAAAAACTGTTTAAATGATCTGGGTGTCATGGTACGAGCCTGCAGTCCCAGCACTCAAGAGGCTGAGGCAGGAGGATCACTTGAGCCCAGTAGTTCAAGGCTGCAGTGAGCCATGATCGCCCTACTGCATACCAGCCTGGGTGACAGGGTAAGACCCTGTCTCAAAAAAAAAAAAAAAAAGGGAGTCTGCATATTGTGTCATTTGTAAGTTAAGTTGTGTGCTACACAGCCTTTATTTATTTTTTTGAGACAGAGTCTCACTCTGTCACCCAGGCTGGAGTGCCGTGGCGCAATCTCAGCTCGTTGCAACCTCCATCTCCCGGGTTCAAGAGATTCTCCTGCCTCAGCCTCCTGAGTAGCTGGGATTACAGGTGTGTACCATAATGCCCAGCTAATTTTTGTTTTTTTAGTAAAGACTGGGTTTTATCATGTTGGCCAGGCTGGTCTCGAACTCCTGACCTCAAGCCATCTGCCCGCCTTGGCCTCCCAAAGGGCTAAGATTACAGGCATGAGCCACTGTGCCCGGCCTACACAGCCTTCATATCAGTAAAATTTATAATAAATATATGTCCATATATAACCTATACATTTGGATTTTTGAGAAACCAGTTGTCAAATATTTATTGTCCAGCAAACCACTGGGCAATTCCAAGCTTAATAAAGTCCTTTCAAAGCACATTTCTTATCAGGGAAGCCATCTCCACTCCACTAGGGGATGTACAGAGAGACAAACAACCTCAAGCTTCCACTGGGGACACTCCAGGCCACATGTAGCTCCATGGCTTTGGAGTCTGTCATATTCAAAAATGACCATAAAACCAACACATTCAGGAGATTTGTGGCACTCTCTTCTCTTTGATGTTTTCTAATTCACGTGCCTTAAATAAGGCCCTTTGACTACAAGTAACAGAAACTGTCTCAGGCTAATGGAAAGAAAAAGCAGGTGTTATAAGGATTGGGGGAGCAATTGTGGCCCCTTGCGGAGCTGGATGGCTTCTGGAGCTCAGCACTTTCCCCCTCTTCACTGCCTCATTCTTCTCTACCCCTGTGGATAGCTTTCTGCTTCTCTTCTGTGTAAACCGCAGTGAATGTGAAGGTGGCTGCTTTACAGTTCCCAAGATTACCTGTTCTCAGTTCAGGGGCCAGTCCCAGCAGTGGAATGCAGATTCCCAAGCCCCAGACAAAGGGCCTGGATCAGGTAGGCATTCCTGGGTCAGTCAGTCTCAGTTGCTTCTGTGGCCTTCGTTTTGGGGTATCCCCTCCGGGAAGCTGAAGGGACAGGAGTCAAAGCATACAAACATGGCCTCAGGGGCCATACCTAGTGGGGAGCGGCAACCCTCAGAGAAGGAGGGTGGGGCTCCTGAAGGTTTGTAAAATTGAACTAAGTCATAAATGAGGCCCGCTGCATGCCCAGAACACACTGGCAGAGCAGGTTTCCTTGCATTCCCACCATTGAGAAAGCCCCCTATCTAGGCTGGGTAACCAGCCGCCGTGTGGACTGTCCATCATCTGACAGCGTACACTACCAGTGAAAACGCCTTTATTATATATTTGACATTTTGTCTGTGAAAACGTAAAAAGGACGATGTCTCTCATGCAAACATCTTCCAAATACTGTGACTGTAGTGAAAGAAAATCATCTCTGTTCCTCCAGGCAAGTGACCATCCTGGGGACTCCTGGGACTGACCATGGACCCCAGTCAAAAAGACGCTGCATCATAATCATCTTTTTTCATCATTTCACAGAGGACCTGAGCTCCTCAGGGGCAGGCCCTGGAACCACTGGGTTCACAGTGCCTGACACGCCCAGTACAGTCACATCAACAACTGACAGAGCATGCTGTCTGCAGCAGGTTAAAATCCCAGCTTCCTCTCCTACTAGCTGTGATCTTGCTCAAGTGACTTAACTTTTCTGTGCCTCAGCTTCCTTACCTATAAAATGGGGATAAAAAAATATTACCTACTTCAGGGCCGGGCATGATGGTTCACGCCTGTAATCCCAGCACTTTGGGAAGCCGAGGACGGTGGATCACCTGAAGTCAGGAGTTTGAGACCAGCCTGGCCAACATAGTGAAACCCTGTCTCTACTAAAAATACAAAAAATTAGCTGGGCGTGATGGCGGGCGCCTGTAATTCCAGCTACTCTGGAGGCTGAGGCAGGAGAATCACTTGAACCTGAGAGGCGGAAGTTGTGGTGAGCCGAGATCCCGCCACTGCACTCCAGCCTGGGCAACAAGAGCAAACTCTGTCTCAAAAAAAAAAAAAAAATTATCTGCTTCATAGGGTTGTGGGATTAAATGAGTTAGTATTTATAAAGTGTTAGAACAGTGCCTGGCACATGGTAAATGTTCAACAAGTGTTAAGTTTTGTTTTTTTTGTTTTTGTTTTTGTTTTTTTGAGATGGAGTTTCACTTGCCCAGGCAGGAGTGCAATGGCGCGACTTTGGCTCACTGCAACCTCCCTGCCTCCCGAGTTCAAGTGATTCTCCTGCCTCAGCCTCCTGAGTAGCTGGGATTACAGGCGTGCACCACCACTCCCAGCTGATTTTTGTAATTTTAGTAGAGATGGGTTTTCACGATGTTGATCAGGCTGTCTCAAATTCCCAACCTCAGATGATCCACCCACCTCGGCCTCCCAAAGTGTCGGGATTACAGACGTGAGCCACCGCGCCCAGCCAGGTATTATTACTGGCATCTTATCCTCAGCTGGGTCCCTGCAGGCTGGCTACAGAGTGGGTGGAAGAGCTGGCATTGCCCTCTCCTCTATCCTCCACAGCCAGCCCAGCAGGTAAGCTAGTGTGCATTTAGGGGAGGGATTGTGTGGAGCAAGAGGGTGGAGGAGACCCTGGCAGCCTGAGGGAGGGGTGAGTGTAATGGCCTGTGCCCTGGTGGGATGCCTGGACCCACCCAGCTGGGAGGAACTCTGGCTCTAGGTGAGGCTCTGTGGTACTGGGGCTGATGCGACTGTATGTGTCTGGGGTGGAGAGGTGGGTGTGCCCTCAGTGGTGATGGGTCTAGGGGTGTGAATGTTTGTCCCTGGGTGAGTGTGTCTCTCTAGCAGGATGGTGTCTGTGGGACTGTGAGTCCCCAAGGGAATGGCTGGAATGTGTTGGGAGCAGAGCTAGCATCATTGGTGTGAAACCAACCTGTGTGGTCAAACAGAACCCTCAGAAAGGCCCTGCTCTTGGTTTAATGATCTGCTGTCATCATCTTGAAATTCTTTTTTTTTTTTTTTTTTTTGAGACGGAGTCTTGCTCTGTAGCCCAGGCTGGAGTGCAGTGGCACGATCTCGGTTCACTGCAAGCTCCACCTCCTGGGTTCCATTGTCCTGCCTCAGCCTCCTGAGTAGCTAGGATTACAGGTGCACCGCTATGCCCGGCTAATCTGCGTATTTTTAGTAGAGTCAGGGTTTCTCCATGTTGGCCAGGCTGGTCTTGAACTCCAGACCTCAAGTGATCCACCTACCTTGGCCTCCCAAAGTGCTGAGATTACAGGCGTGGGCCACCGACCCCGGCCTTATCTTGAAATTCTTAATAATTGTTGAACAGGGGCTCACATTTTCACTTTGCACTGGATCCTGCCAATTTTGTAGCCAGTTCTGTGTAGGGGCTGTGTGTGTATGGTCCACCATGGGCTAGCTGCAGGCCTCTGCCCCAGTCTCTGATGCCAGGTATGTGGTGAGGATATGTGGGTGAGGTCGTCCATGTGGATGTGTCTGGATGTGGGGGTGAGGTTGTCTGCATGGATGTGTCTGGGGGTGTGGGTGAGGTTGTCTGTGTGGATGTGTCTGGGGGTGTGGGTGAGGTCGTCCGTGGGGACGTGTCTAGGGGTGTGGGTGAGGTCATCTGTGTGGATGTGCCTGGGTATGTGCATGTCTGGGATGTCTCTTCTGGACTTGAGAACCAGAAAACCACGGTCTCTGCAGGGGTTCCAGAAATGATTAGAGAAACCTTACCTCACCCCAACCCCAGACACAGGGGGAAGCTCTGTGCTCAGTTCCTCTCTGCACATCCTAGCCCAATCTCATGCCCCTACACCTGGGCCTCTTCATCACTGCAAAATCCCAACCCCGTTTTCTGCTGCTCCTGTCCGACTGCACCCCTATCCTGTCCTTGTGGAAAAGAGGGGATGGTTAACTGGAGACTTCTGAGATTAACAAGTCCTGAGCAGAGTGCGGGACAAGCAGAGAGAAAAAAGAAAGGGAACACAAGCTGGCTGAGCTCCCCTTGTGTTATCTGTTTCAGCACCTCGCAGGGATGTGTAGGGGCCATCTCCCCGCTCCCCAGACAACGCTACTCCCTGTACCTTCTATCAGAGCTTCCTGTGAGGAGAAGCTGGAATAGATGGTCAGCAATCCCAGTTTTCATCCTGTCTCTGTCCACAACCCATTCTGGGACCCTCGACAACTGGTCTCCCCACATCCAGCCTGTTTCCCCATCTATAAACCAAAAAAGTTGGAGGTTCCTCCAGCACTCCCACCTGAGTCTTGGTTTTCTGCGCTACCTTTGACAACCACTCCTGGCTCTGCACAATGAGACCGTGACCCTCACCTGGGCCAGCTGCAGGCCTCTGCCCCAGTCTCTGATGCCAGGTGCAGTCACTGACTCCTGGGTCTGGGAGCATCTAGTCCCACTAGACAGATGGAGAAAGTGTGGCCCCAGGAGGGGACAACATGCACTAACTTAGCAGCAGGGCCCAGGTTCAACCAAGTCTTCCTACCAACCCTCCCTTCAAGGCTCAGCTGCTGCAGCCACCATCACTGGCTCTGAACTATGAGCAAGACGCTCTCTCAGGAAACCCAGCACCCACAACACAAAATCTGCCCCCATCCCCACTCCTATCATTCTGCCAGTCACAAATGAAAGGGCATTCATCCCTCATTGTACTGATGGAGAAACTGAGATCCAGAGAGATGCAGTGGCTACTCTAGATCACTTAGCCAGGAGCCTCCTGGCTCCAATCTCGTGGTTCCCCCAAAACACATTTCTTCTCTTCCCAACCCCCTACTAAAGACCCCAATCCCTGCTAAGCATCCAGAGTCTCTGGAATCTGAGGGCTCTCTCTGGGCCCCTCCCCCAGCCCAAGGGACCCAGGGCAAGACCACTGTGCCTGTGTGAGGTGGGGCTGGGGTGAGTGGTGCTATTTCCCAGGGATTGAAAGACAACCTCAAGAGGGGCACTGCTTGCTCTTGGCAAGTTGACTGGACCCCCATTCCCACCCAGACTGCAGAAAGGACATGCGGAGGTAGTGGGGATGGGATAGCAGGCAGGGGTGGGATAGCCAGGCTTGCTTGAGGCCCAGAGAGCACAACTTCCATTCTTTAAACTGGCCTCCGCAGACCACCCAGGACCATATAAGTGGGTTCCAACACCCTTCCTGGCTTCCACCGGTGAAGATCCCTTTTATCTCCTGGACTTCCAACTAAGAATTTGTGGTTTTTTGAGAGTCTCACTCTGCTGCCCAGGCTGGAGTGCAGTGGCATGATCATGGCTCACTGCAACCTCGACCTGGGCTCAAGTGATCCTCCCGCTCAGCCTCCCAAGTAGCTGCGACTACAGGCATGCGCCACCACGCCCAGCTAATTACTTAATTTTTTTTTTTTTTTGAGACGGAGTCTGGCTCTGTTGCCCAGGCTGGAGTGCAGTGGCGCAATCTCGGCTCACTGCAAGCTCCGCCTCCCAGGTTCACGTCATTCTCCTGCCTCAGCCTCTCCGAGTAGCTGGGACTACAGGCGCCCGCCACCACGCCCGGCTAATTTTTTTTTTTGTATTTTTAGTAGAGACGGGGTTTCACCGTGGTCTCGATCTCCTGACCTCGTGATCCGCCCGCCTCGGCCTCCCAAAGTGCTGGGATTACAAGCGTGAGCCACCGCGCCCGGCCTAATTTTTTTTTTTTTTGTAGAGATGAGGGTCTCACTTTGTTGGCCAGGCAGGTCTCAAACTCCTGGGCTCAAGCGATCCTCCCACCTCAGCCTTCCAAAGTGTTGGAAATACAGGCATGAGCCACCACACCTGGCCTAAGAATTTGTTTGAAGATAGGATTTAATGGAGTAAAAATAGCTCTCAAACCACAGCCATGGACTCACGTTACTCAGATGGGGAAAGAGCTTTAGAGGATAAGTGGTTTGTCCCAGGTAGCACAGCAAGGCACTGAGGGAGCCCTAGCGGGACCCACACTCCTGTCTCCCAGCTGCCCTTCCTTCTCAAGGCTGCCTTTCAGATCCTCCCGTAAGCAGGGCCTGGGTGGGGAGGCTTCATGAAGGCTCAGTGGGGGACCAAGTCTGGGGTTCAGTCAACAAACTCTGACAGCAGAACTGTTTTCAGTGGAGGCTTATACTGTGCCCTGCCCTGAGAAGAGGACAGAGAGATGAATAAGGCACAGAGCTTACCCTCAGCAAGCTCCCCATCTGCTCCTGGACATGGGGAGAGTGGGTTCCCACAAAGCTAATTCTAGACACCTTCCCCTTCTCTCTAAGTTTTCATTTTCCCCAGCCATGGGCCCTCAATCTTACCATTCTGCCTTTGTCCTGATGTTGCTATCCTTCTCCCTCTTGTTTCCTTCCACCCGTCCTTTCCCTCCCACATTACTCTCTTATCCCACCCTATTTTACAACCAGTAGCCTGGTGAAAAGAGCATAGCTCAAATGAGGAAGAAGGCAGGACAGGCAGTCATAGCTTAGCTGGACTGAGCTGCAATGCTTCTCCTCCTGGGGAAGGGGTACACCATCATCTGCTACTGACACATCCCTCCAAGGCACTCAGCCCCGCAGGGAGCAACCTGATTCTACGACTGACATCTAATCTTCACACTCACCTTGCCGGAAGGCAAGGAGAAGTGATCCCAGCCTCCAGATGGAAAGATCAAGGCCCAGAGAAGGTCAGTGGTGGTTGGAGGCCTGAGGTCACACAGCAGCCAATTCTGGAGTCACTAGTCAAGGTGACCTTGACTAGCCACCCCGCCTCCCCTTCCCTGCCCCACCATGGCCCTGGGAGATCTGTTGTTCTGTGAGGGAAAGCGGCTCCAGGCTGGGCTGCATCTGAAGCCCCTAGATGCAGAGACATCATTTCTCAGGCTATCTTTGAATTATCTCCAAAATCCACCTTCCTTTCTTTTCCCAGGACCCCCATACCCTGCTCCCAGCATCCTCTGCCTCAGCTAAGCCATGGGGATTGAGAGAATGGGGCTAAAGGGCACAGCTCGTAGTCCTGGCTGCCCTAGCCAGATATCTGCCCCACTGTGGGTGCCTCAGTGATTCCGGGGGAGTCGGGCAATACCTGTTCCCAGAGCCCCCACTTCTCTTAGAAACGAAAACAGCTCTGGGCCTCACTCTGTGCCAGGATCTGTCTAAGCACTTGGTGTGTGTTAGCTCACTGTACCCTCAGAGGAGGCAATTGAGGCACAAGAGAGGGTGAGTAATCTGCCTGAACAGATGGTAAGTGGTTAAGGCAGGACTTAAACTCAGAAATCTGATTTCAGAGACTTTTTTATTTTTTATTTTTGAAACAGAGTCTTGCTCTGTCACCCAGGCTGGAGTGCAATGGCGCGATCTTGGCTCACTGTGTAGCCTCTGCCTCCTGGGTTCAAGTGATTCTCCTGCCTTAGCCTCCCAAGTAGCTGGGATTACAGGCATGCACCACCATGCCCAGCTAATTTTTGTATTTTTAGTAGAGATGGGGTTTTGCCATGTTGGCCAGGCTGGTCTCGAACTCCTAACCTCAAGTGATCCACCTGCCTCAGCCTCCCAAATTGCTGGGATTACAGGTGTGAGCCACCATGCCCGGCTCAGAGACTTTTAACCACTGTATCAGAGACCTTCAGTACCCTGATATCTACTCTCTCCCTTTTCTAGAGTAAAAAGCAGTCCAGAATAATCACTATATTTCCTGGTCTCACTTGCATCTAGATGTAGCCAAGAGAGAAGAGATGTGTGCAGTGGCCAGGCCATGCCTTCAATTAGGAGGAGTGTGTCCCCTTCCCTTTCCCCCTCTCTCTAGTTGCAGTGTGGGCATGGGTGAGCCCTGCCGGACTGTGCAGTCTGGACAGCTGCCACAGCCTCCTAACCGGTATCTTCCATGCAGCTTCCACACAGCAGGCAGGGAACTCTTCCCATAATACAAATCGGATCATAAAGGTCCCCTGCCCGAAACCCTCCATTACTCTCAATTGCTTTCAGAAAGAAGGCCAGACTCCTGGATGATGAGCAAGGTCTTCTCCTGTGTGCCCTACATTATCTTTCCATTTTCATCACTTGCCATTTTTATCTCCTGCCGTCACCCCAGGGCAATCACCAGGAAAATCTCATCCTCTCCCAATGGACCCTTCTCCTCCGCCTTCCCAATTCCCCTCCCCACATCTAGTGGACTCCTATATGCCTATCCTTCAAGACCCAGCCCAAAGAGTGCCTCCTGTATGAAGCCTTTCCTGACTTTCCTGGGAGAGTGGGGGGCTCCCTCCCTCCATGGTATTCCATGGTATAGAGATAGCCTTATGTGATAGTAATAGCCTTTCTGTATTGTCATAGTCTGTAGACAAGTCCACCTCTCCCATCCCTCTATGAGGGCAGGGACCAAGTCTAGGTCATCTGTTGGTTATCTGTACTCAGCATGAGGCCAGGCATCAGACTAGTGACAGTCAAGTTCAATGAGTGATTGACAGAGAAAATGTGTGTGTGCACACGCATGTGTGTGAATGGCCTAATCTGGCTAGAGGCCCAGGCCAAGGAGACAGAAGACATCTATAAATAGCCCCATCCCCAGGCCCCGGACCAGGCCTGGTGCCCAGATAAACGGATCCTGGGTGAGGGGACTGGGGCCCAGATGGGCGGGTAGAGACTGAAGACTGAAGAAGAGTCCTCTGGAGTCTGTTAGCAGAAGCAGATGGGCTTTGCCTAACTATTGGCAGGCGGACCTGGTGGTCAGACCTCAGTGATCCTCAGGGACCAGTGAATATTTCAGGCTGGGACTGAGCATCACCTGTTCCCTTGGCCCCACTTATAGGGCAAAGGGGAGCATGCCAGCCTACTCACTAATGAAAAGGCAGAGACACTGAAAAAAGTTTGTCCTCTCTCTGCCTTGGCCCCACCTCACCCTCTCCCCCACTTGGAAGTTCCTTTCCTGAACCATGGACTGCCAAAGCTTGAGGGATTAAATAGATCATCTGGCCCAATCTCCTACCATAGAGTTAGGAACACTGAAGAAAAGAGACTGGCCCAAGGTCACAGAAAAGGCAGGGTGAACACTGTCACAGGGAGAGCCAGTGTAGAATAATGGTTAAGCCACACAAGCTCTAGAGCCAGTCTACCTGAGTCCAAATCCTGGCTGTCATCTGTAAATCAGGGATGAGAATAGTACCTGCCTCACTAGGTTATTGTCAGGGTGACATGAGTTTGCAAGACAAAAAGTTGCTAAGTCCGGTGCAGTGCTCAGGGAGTGCTGCAGCAATGTTAGCTGCAATTTTCTGCACCTGGCTCACAGCACACAAAACTTCTCTATACCCACAATCTCATTTATTCTCTCGAAAGGTTAGACATTGCTATCCTCATCACATAGAGGAGGAAACAGGCACAGAGAGACTGACTTGTCCAAGTTCATGCAGGTATTGTGTCTCCCAGCTTTTCTTGGTGGTCTTTACACCTCCTCCCCATTTCCTCTGACAGATCATAAACTGGCTCACCAGTGGTGGGAGAAGAATCGGTAGCCAGACACATACCAGCCTACTATGACTCCTGGTGCTGCCTGGGCTGGTTTTTTGTTTGTTTGTTTGTTTGGAGACAGAATCTCACTCTGTTGCCCAGGCTGGAGTGTGGTGGCGTGATCTTGGCTCACCGCAACCTCCGCCTCTCGGGTTCAAGCGATTCTCTTGCCTCAGCCTCCCAAGTAGCTGGGATTACAGGTGCCCGCCACCATGCCCTGCGAATTTTTTTGTATTTTTAGTAGAGTCAGGGTTTCACCATGTTGGCCAGACTGGTCTTGAACTCCTGACCTCAAGTGATCTGCCCCCCTTGGCCTCCCAAAGTGCTGGGATTACAGGCGTGACCTGGACTGTTTTTACTCCTGCACAGGGTGATCCCATTCTAAGAAGGACAGCCTTCTTCATCTGACTTTATCTTTTCCTGACTCTGATCCTATCCCTCTAACCTCATGGTCCTCCCACCGCCAACCTTTACAAGGAGAAATCTTTCACCCTGGGCTCCAGTCCTGGTCACCCCCAGCCCCCCCAGTCCTTCCTGCCAATGGGCTCCCTCCTTTTCCTATCCAGTGTCTTTGTTTACTATAGAGTCCTGGGTTGCTGCCCCATCAACCCATCCCGGATAACTCCCAAGATCTCAGCACAAGCCAGGCTGACAGTTTTGGCTTTGTACTTGCTTCCTGGAACACATCTGGCCTCAGACTCCTGAGGCCAAGATACACTCCCTGCCAGCCACCCTGCCATGGCTTGCCAGCTCTCCTCACCCAGGGACAACAGTGGGCATCTGTCCACACCAACCAGGCTCGTCAGGTCTCCGGGAGCTGCTTGAATCCTTCCACAATCTTGGGTAAGCTGTTCCTGAATAGAATGCATTATGAGGCATGACTACTGGACCATCTGGTGCCAGAAGAGGGGATGGAGGCCAGGCCACATGGCACATGAACATGCTTGAGACCTCATGGTGATGTGAGGTGGCATTTTATAAGCCTAAGGTTTACCTTTCTAATTACACTTTACCTAATCCAATATTAGAGGCTATTTAGATTTTTGCAGAGGCAACCTTTTTTTCATTTGAGAGAAAAGGAAACTGAAGTTTGAGGAGGGAGCCAGAGTCAGCCCCAGGTCTGGGGCCTGGTTTAATCACTTTCTGGGAATAGCCCCGTCCCCCCAAAAAAGCTGCTGTTGAGATCCAGGCTACACTCATGCTTTCCAAAGGGCAATTCTCACCTGGGAGTACTTGGGGCCCCACCAGACACAGGAAGTGGCCCAGGCTACTGGCCCTCAGGGATGGAGTGAGAAAGAGGACACAAAACAGGATACTTTTGCAGGAGGAAAGTTGAGAGTAGTAGAGAAGGAGATGGTGATGGTGTCAGAATTTCAAAACAGAGAGAACACTGCAAGAACAAGTGGCCTTCTTTTCTCTGGAGAGACTGTCCACTCCACAAATACATGCCAGGTCCTGTGCACAGCAGGGAGCAACACAGACTGGGTCCCAGCCCTCTAAGGGCCTCCGGTGTAATGGCAAAGACAGATTCTGAAACAAACATCAAAGCAGGATAGGGAAGGCCAGGGAAGTTGGGGCTACCCAGAAGCAGGATAGTTACGCTGAAAGCTGAAAAATGAGTAGGAGTTGGCCAGGCGTGGTGGTTCATGCCTGTAATCCTAGCATTTTGGGAGGCTGAGGCAGGTGGATCACTTGAGGTCAGGAGTTGGAGACCAGCCTGGTTAACATGATGAAACCCCATCTCTACTGAAAATACAAAAATTAGCCGGGTGTGGTGGCAGGTGCCTGTAATCCCAGCTACCCAGGGGACTGAGGCATGAGCATCGCTTGAACCTGGGAGGCACAGGTTGCAATGAGCGGAGATTGCACCATTGCACTCCAGCCTGGGTGACAGAGCCAGACTGTCTAAAAAAAAAAATTATTTTTAAAAGATTTTTTGAAAAAGAAAAGACGGTAGGGTTGAGGAAGAGCACTGTTGGCAAACATAAAGAGAAAAACATGGTGCCCCCTCAAGGCACACAAAGGTCAGAGTGGCTGCAGTGTGTGTGGAAAGCTGGGAGAGGCAGGTAGTGGCTCTAGTGTGTGGGCTGTGAGGCTATAGGTTGTGGCTATGGGGTCATGTCAAAGAAAGTGGGTCTTGTGCTAAGGACCACAGGCAGCCAAGGAGGGAGGCTGGAAGAGAAAAAACATACACCAGGTACACCTGTCCCAGCTACTGCAGAGGCTGAGGCAGGAGGATCGCCTGAGGCCAGGAGCTGGAGAAACATCCTTTGTGCTGCATTCCTCAACTTGTCCTCCCCTAGCTTCTCAGTCCTTGGGAGGCTGGCTAGGTGAGAACAGTGATAATGCTCTTTGCAGATTTAGAAACAGACCCAGTGAGATCATGACTTGCCTGAGGTCACACAGCTATTGTATACATATGGCAAGATTGGAACCCAAGTCTCACTCCAGAGCCCCTAAAGCTAGAGAGGTAGATAGATTCTCTCCTTCACTGACTCATTTGTTCATTCATTCAATATACTGTATCTGTCTACAGCCATACCACCCTGAATGCACCCAGTCTTGTCAATATACTGTACCTTATTCTCCGCCAGGAACTCTTCTTAAAAAGGATTTCAGTAACAAATTAGACCAAGGAAATAGATGCGACCAGGCTCTAGAGTCTGGGCTTTCTTCTGTCAGCAACAGGGAGAGGCTGGCTTCTGAGAAGGCAGATTGCCCCTCCCCACTTAGGTACCCCCTCTGCCCCAGGGCAGGGAGGGTCATTGTTCTCATTTCAGGGAGCATTCTGCCACAGGCAGCAGTTTCTTAGAAGCAAATTGGTGTTGAGTAAACCTCTACCTTCTGCCATCATTTGTTCTCTCGAGCCCACAGTATCTAGAACTCTTGGGGAACAAGGAAGCAGATTTCCTAGTGGTAGAAAGAACACTCCACCCCACCCACTGTGGCTGCAGTCCCCCTGCACTGTGAGCTAAGTGACAGCAAGGAGCTCTCCCGTTCACCCTGGATCCCCACTGGGCCTACACAGTGCCTGGCCATAGGAGGTGCTCAATTAAGGTTGGTAGAATGAATGAGTATTTAAAGAGAGAGAAAGGGAAATATGAGGAAACTTACGTCCAAGATCTGAAGGCCACTCTGTGACCTCAGTGAGGAGGAGTTGGCCATATACTTGAATCCTTTCCTACTGATTCAGGGTCTCAAAGGGCCTTGGCTTACTCAAATATCCCGGGAAAAAGAACTGGAAGGAGGAAAGGAGAAGGGAGTTACTATTCCTTCAATATTAGTGCACGGTAGGCTTTCCATTTGTTATCTCTTTTAATCCTCCTGACAACCCTGAGAAGTTGATGGCCTTCCTCTATTTGGGAGAAAACGAGGCTCAGAAGGGGGAAAGGGAGCTTGTTCTAGGTCTCTAGCTAGTAAGCGCAGGCCTGGAATTTAGAATCAGGGCTCTTTCCAAAGACACTGCATCTGAAGATGTCAGAGGCATTCTAACCAGAGTGACTCCACCTTGAATAGAGGCTGGGTAAAATGAAGCTGAGACCTGGCTGGGATGCACTCCCACAAGGTGAAACATTCTTAGTCACAAAATGCTTACAGTTAAGAGTTAAGGGAACAGGTTAATAATGGTTACTAAACAGACATTTCTTTACTTCTCTAATAAACTTGCTTTTACTTTATTCTGTGGATTTGCCCCGAATTCTTTCTTGTGTGAGATGCAAGAACTCTCTCTTGGGGTCTGGATTGGGACTCTTTTCTGGTAACAAAGACATCATGGACCAAGGGCATAAAAAGAAGGGATGTCTAAGACTTGCTGGTTCCATGGCAGGCAGAGGCAGAAAGAGCCCCACCATCATTCCCAGCAAATGGGAAAAGTTCCCAGTTGCAGATATTAGGGGTGGGATGGGGCGGGGGTAGTCAGCATCCATAGACTTAGACCCTGAAGAGGCAAAAAAGGAGGGCCATGTTCTTGGGTCAGCAGAGCTTCTAGCTCAGCTTCTTCAGCCTCTAGCTCTTTCCTGGTGCTAGTAGCACATTCTCTAGTGGAGGCATCCAGATGGCAGGGAGGGTCCAGGAAACAGCTGAACATGCTGAGCAGGCCTCCCTTGTCCCTGCTCCCCATGGCCCCATGGATCATCCGTTGCTGCAGCTCATCTCATTGGCTGGCTTCTGATTACTCATCTCTCCTCTTCTCCATCTTCCCAGCCTGTGGTTGCCGTGGAAACATAGAACAGTGACCTCACCATAGGATGAGGGCTGGGGAGATGCTGCTCTTGCCAGGGGCTGGTCTTGCTCCCTGCCAGATGTTATATCCACATCTGGATCTGCCAAGGGCAAGACAGAGGAGCACAAAAAGGGACAGGGCTCACATTCTCCCCCAAATGTAGTCAGCATAACAGAGGAAGAGGATGCAGGTAACTCAGAGGGATGAGGAGAGAACTGTACATAACTCAGAAGGGAGAAGGATGTAAACCAGGAGGAAAGGAGATGGGGTGTGGCTTATGGGTTAACCTCGGTGACCCAGGTCTGAGCACGGTGGCAAGGTGAGGGAAGGGCAGTGAGGGTAGTTGGTCTGAGGTTTGTCTAGTAGAGCTCCTCAAAGCCCCATGCTGCTCAATTTGGACAGGCCCAAGAGAGGGAGCAAATGGATTTTCTGGCAGTGCTCCCCACCCCAACCCATCCTGAAAAACCTCTATAGCCCCTTTTTCACAGTTGCAGCAGTTTCTAATCCTGTCCCAGAAATAAGAAAACTGAGGATTAAAGAAGCAAAGCAATCTGCCGTGGGTAACTAACTCAGTAGGTAGTGGCGGAGCTCAGATTAGGTCTTAGGTGTCTGCACTATCCCTGGAGATAATAACAATAGCAGCAGGAGGAGCAGCAGCAGTGAACTTTAGTAAGTCAACCATGCTTGGCATTTAAATGTATTATCTCAGGCCAGGTGTCGTGGCTCACACCTGTAGTCTCAGCACTTTGGAAGCCAAGGCAAGCAGATTGCTTGAGGCCAGGAGTCCAAGACCAGCCTGGGCAACATGGCAAAACCCTGTCTCTACCAAAAAAACACACACAAAAAATTAGCCAGGTGTGGTGCCATGCGCCTGTAGTCCTAACTACTCAGGAGGCTGAGGTGGGAGGATCCCTTGAGTCTGGGAGGTCCAAGCTGCCATGAGCTGAGATCATGCCACTGCACTCCAGCCTGAGTGACAGAGTGAGACTCTCTCCAAATAAATAAATAGGCCAGGTGCAGTGGCTCACGCCTGTAATCCCAGCACTTTGGGAGGCCGAGGCAGGTGGATCACTTAAGGTCAGGAGTTCAAGGCCAGCCTGGCCAATATGGCGAAACCCCATCTCTACTAAAAATATAAAAATTAGCCAGGCATGGTGGCCCGCGCCTGTAGTCTCAGCTACTTGGGAGGCTGAGGCAGGAGAGTCGCTTGAACCCAGGAGGCAGAGGTTGCAGTGAGCTGAGATAATGCCATTGCACTCCAGCCTGGGCGACAGAGTGCAAGACTCCATCTCCAGAAAAAAAAATCCCTTCATTTTAAAGATGACACTGAAGCTGGTGTGGTGGCTCATGCCTGCAATCCCAGAACTTTAGGAGGTCGAGGCAGACAGATCACCTGAGGTCAGGAGTTTAAGATCAGCCTGGCCAACATGGCGAAACCCCATCTCTACTAAAAATACAAAAATTTTCCAGGTGTGGTGGCAGTTGCCTGTAACCCCAGCTACTCAGGAGGCTGAAGCAGGAGAATTGCTTGAACCCAGGAGGTGGAGGTTGCAGTGAGCCGAGATCACACCACTGCACTTCAGCCTGGGCGACGAGACTCCTTCTCAAAAAAAAAAAAAAAATGGAGACTCAGAATGGCTTAAGTGAATTGCCCGAGGCCACACAGCTAGTACCCAACAAAATTCAGTTCAGAACCAGATCTGCCAGCAGCCATTAGCCCAGCCCCAGCTCTCCATCACTGCATTATAAGGGCCACATAAGGAGTCAGTTCTGGTTCATGGCCACACAGTCCTTGAGAGGAGGCCCTATGTGTGAGGGCTGTGACCTTGAGTCAGAAATCATCTTTTTCCCCTCCTCCTCTCCTGGCACCTGTTCCAACAGTGAGATCACCAAGGCTCCATGCCCAGCCCTGAGGTCGGTCCCTATAGCTTTGGCAGAAATGAGCCTCTGAGTCTTCTGGCAACTGGACTGTCCAAAGGAATCAAGATCTTAGGGTGGGGAGAGGGCTCTTCCTCCCTGGCCTTGTTCCCAGAACAGTCCAGGGAAGGGAGGCAGGGTTTGCACATGGAGAAACAGAGTCCCAGGAAGGAGGGCCTGCCATACTATACGCACATGGCAGGCCTCAGGGCTCCTGTGTTGGCTTCTGCAGGCCCACCCTGACAGGCTGCTGCTGGCTGAAGTTCAGTTTGGCACTACTCCTTGGTGTGCAGGGCCTCCTGCCATCCCTCAGAAACTCATTTGTACCTCACTTCCTCTGAGAAGCCTACATTGGGCCCTCAGGTCAGGACAGGACAGGACTCCCTTTAGAGTCACCACACTAGTTTTGTGTCTGGCTGCCCAGAGGTGAATGTGTCTTGTTCCCTGTTGTCTCTCTCCAAAGCAGGGCCTGGCACAAAGTAGGTGCTTTATTAACTGCTGAATTAATGAGTGAGCTCCTCAGAGCTTCACCTTGTTCATCTTTTTAAAAAGAGAAAATAATACAGTAACACCTACTTCATGGATTTTGCTTTAAAAGTTCAATGAGGCCAGGTGTGGTGGCGTGTGCCTATAGTCCCAGCTACTGCGGAGGCTAAGGTAGGAGCATCCCTTGAGCCCAGGAGTTGGAGGCTGCAGTGAGCTATGATGGCATCACAGCACTCCAGCCTGGGAGACACAGCGAGAGACTTTGTCTCTAAAAAATAATAATAAAATAAAAAGTTCAATGAAATAATACACCTAAAGCCCTCAGCATGCAATAAATAGCAATACAAGGCAGGTCTTATTTTTACTGAAAGTGCTTAGTAAACTATACAGTGACAAACCACCGCACAACAGGCTCTCGAAAGGAGGCAGCAAATTACCCAAAAGTGCAGGCGGCTTGCTAGTGTGCACAGGTCAAAGAAAGGGCGGCAGGTGGGGAAGGCAGCCGTGGGCCTTGAAGAGAATTTCTGAAGGAGGGGAGCTAGGAACGACCTGAGCTAAAGCTCGGAGCTGTGAGAAGAAACCGGAAAAGCCCGGAGCACTTGCAGGGGCGGGTGGGGAGCTGGATGGTGGGGTGGGGTGGGGTGGGGTGGGGAGGGAGGAGGGCCAGCAGGAGACATTCCGCAGGGAGGGGCAAGCACGTGTGAGGCGGGCGGGGCGCGAAGGGTCAGGCTTTTGCTCAAAACAGGCGGAGGACAAGGTCAGCTCAGCCGCAGACCGAGCCCCTGGTGACTGTCTCCGCCACCAGGCAGTGAGAGTGAAGGGAGAGCGCGAGCTCTGAAGCCCGCTAGACTAAGCTTGCAATCTGAGCTCCATTCACCCCCTCCCATTTCTTGAGACCTTGTCAGTTCCCCTCTGAGCCTCGGGCTCTTCACTTGTAAAACGAGGACAGATGCCGGAAGTCAACCAGAGCTTTCCCCGGCGTGGGCACCAGCTCAAGGGCGTTTTGCTTTTCTAGTCTCATCTCTGCTCTGACCCCAAGCTCAAAGAGGGACTGGGGGACGGAAGATATCCATGGCATGCGCCCTAGCTCTCGGGCTGGTGTCGGCTGCTTCCTTCTCAGATTCCAGAGTGCCTAGGGGCCAGGAAAGGGAGAAGGTCTTGCCAGCCTGGGGTAGGGACTCGGGGGCCAGGCACTGGCGCTGACGCAGGCAAGCAGGGCGCCACTGGCTGGTCCCCACCCACCTCTGTGGGTTGGGGGATGGGCGGACCAGCCCCTCCTGGGTGAGCCCTAGCCTGGGGCTTCCTATTTCGGGAGCCGGGGGCGTGGGCCACGTCTCCTCATGTGATGCGAGGGCTATTTAAAGCGGCAGCCCGGGCAGGGAGCCGCCGTCGGAGCCTGCTCTCTCGTAGCTTCTCTCAGCCTAGCCCAGCATCACTATGGTGGACGCTTTCCTGGGCACCTGGAAGCTAGTGGACAGCAAGAATTTCGATGACTACATGAAGTCACTCGGTGAGCAAGCCGCGGGGCTCAGGATGCTGGCTTGGGGACGGGCTGGTGGCGTGCCCCACGCAGCACTCCTGCCACATCCCTCCTGGTTAAGACTGGGGAATAGGGGAGCGGGGAGATGGCAGCCTGGCCTAGAGCAGGTGGGGCCTGTTCGGAGGGGGCACTGGTGGTCCAAATTTGGTTAGAGACCAAGGTAGGGAGGTGGAGGAAGGAGGCAGCTGTATGGGAGGCTCTTTCCAGGAAGAGGGATATATGATTTCGAGGTAGGAGGAGGGTTTCGATAAAGAACACTCATCACAGGAAGGGGAGTCTAGCTAGGGAAGAAAAAGAACAGGGGCATGGGTAGTTTAGAAATTGGAGGAGACTGAACCCAGAAAGGGAATGGGGCAGCTAGGGAGTGTACTATGTATGACCTTAAACAAGTAGAAAATACCTAGGAGGAAAAAGATTAGTGGGGAAAAAACCGTGGATCAGTGAATCAGATATAAGAAGGACGTAAGACAGGAACCTGCATTAAGCAGCAATCCCCATCTCTCCATGTTGGATTAGGGAAGAGAATTCTTGCTGGAGATGCCCTTTCTCACCAGCCAGTCTGACCTTGTCCTGCAGTCTATGTATCCAGGCCTTCATCACTGTCTGTGAGCCTCATGGTAGGGTGGGGCAAGAGGCCCATGATCAGCTGGGCCTTTCCTGCAACCCAAGGCTCACCTATTTGTGTGAGGGGTAGGCAGAGAAAGCCATTGGACTTCTGATGTGCAGTAGAGGGTCCCAAGGCAAGGTCAAGACCTGGGAGGGAGGATCACTGGTTTAGCAGGATGTGGAGAACTGCTGTGGTGTTGGGATGGAGAAGAATAAGGATTCAAACAATCTTACAGGTGATGAACTTGGAGATTCCCATAACATCTAGTTCAACAGGGAAACTGAAACCGGAGAGTAGAAATGTATTATAACAATTCCACGACAGAGCCAATATGAAAACCTAAGGTTTCTAGATCTGTAACCCACAGCTCTTCCCACTACCCTACAGGCCCTGGGATTGGGAAGAAAAGTAGGAACTGCTTAGCTAATGATTGACCTCAGCCCTTCTTATACTGCTTTGGGCTTAGACGGAGAGGTCAAAGCTCTCAACAGCCCCTACCCTATCTTGGGCACTATGCCCAGTAATTCCAGGTAGGCAGTCATTCTTAGAGGAGCACCCCCCAGCCCCCACAAACACAGCCCAGCAGCTACTGGGAAGTTGGAATGCCCAGATTTAGTTCCTCCTTCCAAAGCTGGGCCAGAGCTGAGTCTTGAACTGAGCTGCAACAACTTTACCATTCTTGCTCCCTTATTCTGCCACAAGTTGGGTCGGCCGGCTGGTCTCCCTGAAGTCCTGTTATCTTTCAGCAGCTTATGGTAACGCAGCCTGCGCTAACGCAGCCTGCATTCTTATCACAGGAATGGAAAGCCTGGGAAAATACCCTCCTCAGCTCTCAATAAATAGTGCTGGCTTCATTTTTTTTTTTTTTTTTTTTTTTTGAGACGAAGTCTCGCTCTGTCACCCAGCCTGGAGTGCAGTGGCGCAATCTCGGCTCACTGCAAGCTCCGCCTCCCGGGCTCACGCCATTCTCCTGCCTCAGCCTCCCGTGTAGCTGGGACTACAGGTGCCCGCCAACGCGCCCGGCTTATTTTTGTATTTTTAGTAGAGACAGGGTTTCACCGTGGTCTCGATCTCCTGACCTCGTGATCCGCCCGCCTCGGCCTCCCAAAGTGCTGGGATTACAGGTGTGAGCCACCACGCCCAGCCAAAGTGCTGGCTTCATTTCTAAGTAGAACCCAGATCTCCCTGAGTCTCCTAAATTCTGTCAGCTCAATATTCTTAGTTTCTCTTGGTTCAGACCCTCACTCATCCCGCAGTGGCTTCCTTTTCAAACACTCCATACCTCTGGGTAGGTCCTAAGTGAACAGAGCTCCCAGTGCCGTGACAAGGTCCTGCTCTGTGCAGGGGAGTGTGATTGGCCTGACTCATCCTGATAGCAAGGGGGAATGTCAAGTTCCTCACTGGCCAAGCAAGGGTGGGCTGACAGCATAATGGCAGAGGCAGCCCCTGCCCGTCCTGCTGTAGACCTAGGGCTCTCAAGGGGCAAAGGGGTCCCATCTAGTACCAGTGACCACAGGCACAACTGCTGGCCTGGATTGAGTATGTGCTGGGCAGAATCGCCCAGTGAAAACAGTCAACAGTTTTGGAGCCTAGATTCAAATCTATGTCAGTAGTTTATTTGAATTTAGACAAGACACTTCACTCTCTTCATTATAAACTGGGGATAATCTACGCTTCAAGGCTGTTACAAGCATTAAGTAAAACAACCCATGTAGGGCATGTGCAGAGTACTTAGCTTCCAGCAAGCACTATGTAGCCAGGTACATTTGGAGACTTTACACACACCACCTCACTACACTGGGCTGCCTCCTGCCTCATATTTGCCTTGGGGGACAGCTCAGCGTTAAGCTGCTGCGGGGAGAGGGGGCAGTCATGATTAGTTCTTTGTTCTTTACTTGCTTGCAGGACACTTAGGACTTTGCCCAGTACCCAAGGAAGCCATGATTGGGTCAGGAAAAGTCTCTGTAGAGCCTTAGACTGGGAGTCAGGAGAGAGGTTTGAGTCTAACTCATTGTTGCTACCGCTTTAGGCTCCTCCTTAATCTGTACAATAGGACAAATACTTTCTAACTCCTAGATCATAGATAACGGGCTTTGAAAATGATGGGTTGCCATATATAAGGGACAAGAGCACTAACACTTCTTAGTTTCAGGGTAAAAACTTCCAAAGTTGGAAAACTCTTATGCCTAAGGCTTTGGAAGGGAAACTCTATGTTTCTCTTCTTTCCTCAGCCTTATTCCTAAGGCTTTGAGAGCTTTTCAGGTGCCCTGGAAGGCAGCCTTATGTTCCAACCTTGTGAGGGAGTATAGCTGAGCACTTAAGTAAGCTCTGGAGTCAGAGAGTTCTGGGCTTCAATCTCAGATTTGTGACCCTGGGCTTTACCTGTTTTTGCATCTGTAACGTGGAAACAGTCTTCAGAGGAACAGGAAGAACTAAAGGAGATAACATGTACAGTGCTTACTACACAAAAAGCTCATAGTACTTAACAGTAGCTTTTTTTTTTTTTTTTTTGAGATGGAATCTCACTCTGTCGGCCAGGCTGGAGTACAGTGGCACAATCTCGACTCACTGCAACCTCCACCTCCTAGGTTCAAGCAATTCTCAGCCTCAGCCTCCTGAGTAGCTGGGATTACAGGCACATACCACCACATCTGGCTAATTTTTTGTATTTTTAGTAGAGACGGGGTTTCACCATATTGGCCAGGCTGGTCTTGAACTCCTGGCCTCATGTGATCCGCCTGCCTTGGCCTCCCAAAGTATTGTGATTACAGGCATGAACCACCACACTCAGCCCAATAGTAGCTTGTTCTAATCCCAGCTCTGCCACTGACTTGCTATGACACCGCTGTTCCTTAAGTATCTCATCTAATGGGATCAGTAATCTGTGTTCACCAAACAGAACTAAGGGCAAGACTGAATTTTAAAATTCCCATGCAAAGGCTTTGAAAGATACGTCCTCCACTTCTCCATACCCAGGCCTGAGTTATTCACTGAGTTTCTCGTACACTGCTTCTCTACCCCAGCTCGTATACTCATAACCTTCCCCCTACCCTCAGGTGTGGGTTTTGCTACCAGGCAGGTGGCCAGCATGACCAAGCCTACCACAATCATCGAAAAGAATGGGGACATTCTCACCGTAAAAACACACAGCACCTTCAAGAACACAGAGATCAGCTTTAAGCTGGGGGTGGAGTTCGATGAGACAACAGCAGATGACAGGAAGGTCAAGGTAAGTCAGGGAAACGGGTGGGGAATGGAGAGTGCTGAGATTCTTTTTAAAAGAGAATAGGCTGGTAGTCTTGGCTCCCTGGTATTGCACCCTGAGGGGCAGACTATCTTGGGGAATTTAAATGAAACAAGGTTCATAAAGCCTGTGTAGTGCTAGAATGCCGCTGATGCTACACGTCAGTTCTGTCCTCTTGTTTTCTTCCCGCCCTTCTTGGGATTCACCTATTATCTGCCTCGGAATGGGCAGCACAGAGCCAGGATGTTCTTCTGACCTCAGTATCTACTCCAGCTCCAGCTGGGTGACCCCGTGCAAGGTATGCAGTAGCTCTAGGTTTCTTTCCCCTTCCATAGACAGCAGAGTTATGTGGCCATGGCTGTGACCTGAAGTGCTTTAGGAATGATGCCCAGAAGTCAGGGCCCTCCACTGACTGAGGTCATCGTGGCCTCCAGCAGCAAAAAAGGCAGCCAGAAACAAGAAGCACCTACTCAGATGCCGCTTCAACTTCTAACTCCCAGACATGGCCAATGACCCTGACAAACTATTTCCGATGTTGCCAGATGACAGGCAGGAAGAGCTATGTTCCGTGATAGGGCATTCACCTTGTCATGAATGTGTTTGCAATGTCTTCCCACCAAGCCTCAGCCCCTCTTCCCAGGGTTCTATCATCCTGCAGTGGCTGTCTTGGCAGCTTGCCTCAGCCTTCCAGGCCAGGCATGGGAGCGAGAGAACTTAGGGGCTTTGACCTCTATAGGATGTCCCTATAGCAGTGTTCTATCATGACACTATCACTCAGCCCCATCAGCTGTTTCCTCTTCCTCATAGCTGTCCCCAGAAAGAACAGGATCACACAGGTGGCTGGCAGCAGAGCTGGGGATGGTGCCCAAAATGGCAGTCTACCTTGGATAAAGGGGGCTGCCCCACCACATGCTCCTACCTCCTTGGACTTGCCTACTTTTTCAAGGGGCAAGAACCCCAATTAAACACAATAGCCCCCTGGAATGCCTAAGGCAAAAGTATCTACTCTGAGTAGGCAAAAAAAACTAGGGGAATGAGAACAAGGAGTAAGCTAAGGATAAAAAAGAGCACACTAAGAGACAGGCCTCATACTCCTTCTCACCTGAACAACACACAGAACCTTCTCGGATTCTCCTACTGAACCACCTTGCTCATCAGGATCCCTTAGCCTGGCCTCGTGGCCCCCAAACTCCTCGGAAAGAGAGACCTGGAAGAGCTGCCAAATGAGAACCAGCTGATATATGTATGCTGGCAGCACCCAGAGCTGAGGAACACTTCAAGGGCATCCAGTCACAGTACTTTGTGGTTGCTGCCCTCTTGCTAAAGAGGTCACATGATGTGGACCAAGAAAAGGTGTAGGAATACAGGGCAGGAAGTCTAATTATCCACTACTTCCTATCACTAAGGGTCTTTTAGACATTATGTGGATTAACCACAAGGCTGGATAAAGATTCTCAGGACTACTCCTCTTCCTCAGTCAGTCTTTCCCAGGGATAGACTAGTAAATCCCACCTGTATCTGAGGGGACCAGGCTATGGGCATCACCTGGAGTACAGATACGTGTCTATCTTGAAGGCTTGTGGTACTTCTCAGAGCCAGGCTCTCTGGCTTCCCCATACTGCCTGCCTCTCCCTCCTTGCCTAATATCTGAAGGCCTTTTCCCTAGCAAGGCAGTAGGGGAGCAGAGGCTGGAGGTGAACTAGATGTCCTGCAGGGCTAGCTGGGAGGTGGATTGCCTGAGCTCTTGTCCTCACACCATCACTAGTTTGGGTCAAAGGCTGTGTCCTCTATGGCCCCAGGGTCCAGAGCCCATCCTGCCTCTCGATTCCTGACTGTGATCACAGCTCAGGCCTCTACCCTCTTTCCACAGTCCATTGTGACACTGGATGGAGGGAAACTTGTTCACCTGCAGAAATGGGACGGGCAAGAGACGACACTTGTGCGGGAGCTAATTGATGGAAAACTCATCCTGGTAAGATGGGCAACTTTGGAGCCATATCTGATTGGTTATTACTACTGCTCTTTCAGCCAAGCCTGTTCTAAAAAGCCAGGTCCTCCCCCGAGAGCCGTAGAAGCTGGGACAAGAGAGTGGTTGTGGGTCAGGGTGGTATCATGTGGGAATTTTCTGTGTAGTGGCTTTGGACTCACACAGGCGGGGACTCAAATCTTACCTTACAGGCTGCATGACTGTGGGAAAATCACCTTCTCCAAGTGCAACTGTAAAATGGGTATTAATAATACCAACTTTGTAGGGCTGATGGGAAGCCTGTAAGAGACAGTGTGTGCACAGCACAAAGCATCACCGATTGAGGACACAGCAGGTGCTCCATGTCCTTTGTTTGCTCTTCCTGTTTCTACCTTGCCTCGCCTCAGGAAGAAGTAGAAAACGGCCAAGTCTGATCGCAGGCCCTCTAGGAGAGGCTCCCACTGCCTATCTCAGCATTCCCTTTCCTCTCCTTCCTAGGACTGCATCGTCACTTGCAGGGACAGGCTCGTGACTGGTGGGGACACTGAATGACAGTACAGTCCTTTCTTCCCCATTCTAGTCCTACCCCATTTTCATGCTTTCTATGTCTGGCCTACTGCAACTACTTGACTACTGCCTGGGTAGGAAGTACCGCAGCCAGGCTGGCAGATCTGTTCAAGCTTGGGGACTTCATTTAGAGAATCTAGCCTTGACTGAATTCCCCCCAGACTCAGGGAGAGCAGCCGACTGTGGATTCTGCCTAACCACAGGACCTCAGATTTTCACCTAGGCATCTTCACTGCACACCTTCTTGGGTCAGCATAACCTGTTAACTGCATTCTTGCACTCATGTGGGACAGGCGTCCCCTTGAAGTTTGGAATGAGGTGCCTAGCTCTGGTGGGGATGTGATATGCAGGACCAAATTCTCAGCGGCAACTGAACTATGGTGAGGTCATGGGTCCGGCTCTATGATGCCAGACTGGATAGTGGGAGGTACAGGGCTCTGGCCCTGGCACTACCCTAAGTTAGGGAAGGATTGGAGTCAGTAGCCAAACACAGTCCTTTCCTGAGTCTCTGGATATTTTTCCTATTTGTCAACTATATGCCAGGCACCATCTTAGACACTAAGGATGAAGGAAGCCAAATGGTGTAAGGGAAGGACACACACTCAGGATCTTGACCAAATTACTTCCTCTCTAAAGGCTCGTTTTTTCCAAATCTCTAAGAATTACAATGCCTGTCTTAAGGATTTGCTGTACATATCAGAAAAAAAATTTATATATATATATACACACACACACACACAAATACACATACACACACACACCTACATATAGCTGGCACATAGTAGGTATTCAAGTGACAATTATCAGGAGGAAGGGAGGGTAGAATGCTCGCAATGGCCTTCCTGGCTCCACCCCCCATCTCACTCTGTCTTTCCTTCCAGACACTCACCCACGGCACTGCAGTTTGCACTCGCACTTATGAGAAAGAGGCATGACCTGACTGCACTGTTGCTGACTATTACTCTGCCAATCGGCTACCCCTCGACTCAGCACCACATTGCCTCATTTATTCCTCTGCATTTTGTACAAATCCACGAATTCTTCTGGCGTCAGGTGCTACTGACCGGGATCCAGTTCCAGTTCCCATGGTGTATGTGGTTTTTTTTTGGTTTGTTTTTTTTTTTTAACTGCACTCATAGGGTGCTCTGAGGTCAATAAAGCAGAGCCAAGGCCACCCAGTTGCCTTTTTGCCTTTGGTAACATAACTCTGGGAGTCTTGGTTTATCCTGTGTGTCAGAGAGTGGGCAGAAATAACTGCCTGAAGGTTACTCATGAAGAAGCACTGGATAGGAGACTGAAATGGACAGTCTCGGAACCTGTTAATCAGCTGATCACCTTACACATCCAATAATAAAACAGCTGTACCTACACTTTGCCTTTACACTGCCCCCCCTCCATGGTCAAATGACCTAGTTCAGTCAGTGAGAGGGCTTCCCCAGGTTTGGCTATTGAACTGTCACTTCAGGCCCATCCTACACTGAAAGCTGTTGGGTCTGGCTGTTCTCTGTGAAATGCTGTAGTCTCTCCCTTTCCAGAATTCAGGTTCAGGGCACAGAACCCAGGCTTGTACCATGGTGGTGGGAGAAAATGACCACTGGCCAAGAGGACTGCTGACCTGTGCACCAGGCTAGTACTCAGGACTACAAATTTTTACTGCTTCTCTAATCAACCCTGAGGGAAGAGGGCATCCGATCATTACAAAAGGGAGGGCTTATAAGTGATCTCCCAAGAAGGCTGTGATCTGCTAGTGCCTTTGGCTCTGTACCTCTGCTGGGCATCTCTCCAAGGTCTAAGGTAACATATTAAATGTTTTTGTCAGCTAATGCAGGCTCAGTGACTTTAAGTCTGTAAGTTACCCAGGAAGAAGGATTATAGGAAAAATAACTTTCAGTAAGTTTAAAACCAAACACATTTCCATTTAGTGACAGGAATTTAAGCAAGGACCTGAAGTAGAATCAACTGATTCACACTGTAGTAAATACAAAGTAGAACAATGATCTTGGCTTCGCTGTCTGGTTCAGTGGTCTGCTGGAATGCAATACACAAGTTAAGTCACACTGCAGACTGTTTTCTAGCTGTGGCCGCTGGATGCCACTTCTAGCACAGTAGAACTATGTTAGGAGGAATGGGAAAAGTGAGCACCACTTCTCACCATGTTCCCCCTCCTGCTGCCAGTCTCTCTCTGCTCCCATGTTGGATGCAGCAGAGATCACCCACCAACTGGCCCAGGACAGACCAATAGGAAGGGTCCAATCACTCTAACTACAGCCAAACTCACCTCCACAACAGTCTCTGTGGCTCTAGCGTGGACTCCTTTACAGGAATCCAGCTCTGGCAGTGGCAGCTGGAGAGGGTAACAGGACCTCCTGCTGAATGGGTGAATGAATGGGTGAGCTGCAGGGTTCACTTGCAAAGGGACCAGGAGTGATAGGGAAACAACAACTCATTCAGGCAGCTGCTTTTGACCTCCAACTCCCAAACCTGCCTGTTGCATGAGGGAAGCCGTCTCCCATGGGAGTGAAGTTAATGGGGTGGGAGGCTGTATTCTCACCATTGAGTCTTTCTAGGAGTCTCAAGGCACAAGGCTCCTAGTTCCTTCCTCTCAACCACCCCCTACATTCTTTCTACTCTCACTCCTTGTGCTTCTTCTTGTGCTTCTTCTTCTTTTTCTTCTTCTTTGCTGCCTTGCTGTCTTTTGATGTGTGCCTTGCCCTCTTGCCTGTATCACTCTCAGAGTCTGAGCTGTCAGAGTCAGATGACTTCCTATCTCTATGTTTCTTTTTCTTCTTCTCCTGAAAAGAAAATTTTAAAAGTCAACATTGTAGGTGTATATTTGCTTTTAACAATCATAGCACATAATCGGCCAGGTGCAGTGGCTCACACCTGTAATCCTAGCACTTTGGGAAGCCGAGGTGGGAGGAATGCTTGAGGCCAGGAGTTCAAGATCAACCTGGCTGACATAGTGAGATCTCATCTCTAAAAAGAGAAAAAAAGAAAAATTATAGCACACGATCAATAGG
Source organism: Symphalangus syndactylus (assembly GCF_028878055.3). NCBI lineage: Eukaryota > Metazoa > Chordata > Mammalia > Primates > Hylobatidae > Symphalangus > Symphalangus syndactylus. The sequence continues at coordinate 146,048,115 of NC_072441.2, forward strand.
GGACCACTTAATTTTCTTTTAGACAGTGTCGCTCTGTTGCCCAGGCTAGAGTGCAGTGCAGTGGCACAATCACAGCTCACTGCAACCTCAACCTCTTGGGCTCAAGCAATCCTCCCACCTCAGCCTCCCAAGTAGCTGGGACCACAGGTATGCACCACCACACCCTGCTAATTTTTATGGAGATGGGGCTTCTCCATGTTGCCCAGGCTGGCCTCAAACTCCTAAGCTCAAGCAATCTGCCCACCTCGGCCTCCCGAAGTGCTGGGATTACAGGTGTGAGACACCATGTCCAGCCAACACTTAATAAAGTATAAGACATTGAAAACAATGAAGTAAATCTTTAAGTACCAACAAGAAAAAAATAGCTAAAACATGTTAAGTAAAAGAACCAAGACATAATATGTATTGTAGGTTCCAGTGCGTATAACATATACATGTGTATTTATATATACATGCACATGATATAAAGTGTGTATGTTACACATACTTGTGTATATTTAGTATACACAGAGAACACTGAAAAGGATACATCAAACTGGTAATAAGTGTTACACATTGGGAATGAACTGAATCGGGGAAAGGATATGGGTCTTTCACTTTTTCCTTCAAATACTTCTGTCCAATTTGATTTTTTTTTAAACAAGTATCTTATTACTTTCATTTTTTAAAGTGCAGGATATTAAAGCTGAAAGGGGTCCCTAAAGACTAGCCAGTCTATCTAGAAACAATGACTCACATATCCAAGGTCAAAGAATAGGAGTAAAAGATTTAGAACTCCTGACTCCTATTCTGGTTTCTATTAGATCCTGGTGCCAGGGGAAATAACTGCCATCAAATAAGCCTGTACTTGCTACCCTTGAATATTCATCATCTCTAACTTTATAGCCACCTCACAAGATTATACTCATAAAGAAGAGCTGAGGGCAACCCCCTTTGGGTCCTCTCCCCTTGTATGGGAGCTCTGTTTTCACTCTATTTCACTCTATTAAATCTTGTAACTGCACTCTTCTGGTCCGTGTTTGTTATGGCTTGAGCTGAGCTTTCGCTCGCTGTCCACCACTGCTGTTTTGCCGCCATCGCAGACCGCCGCTGACTTCCATTCTTCTGGATCAGGCAGGGTGTCCGCTGTGCTTCTGATCCAGCGAGGCGCCCATTGCCACTCCCGATCGGGCTAAAGGCTCACCATTGTTCCTGCATGGCTAAGTGCCTGGGTTCATCCTAATCGAGCTGAACACTAGTCACTGGGTTCCACGGTTCTCTTCCATGACCCACAGCTTCTAATAGAGCTGTAACACTCACCGCATGGCCCAAGGTTCCACTCCTTGGAATCCGTGAGGCCAAGAACCCCAGGTCAGAGAACACGAGGCTTGCCACCATCTTGGAAGCTCTGTGAGCAAGGACCCCCGGTAACATTTTGGTGACCACGAAGGGACATCCAAAGTGTTTTTCTCTTCCAGAATCAAAGCTGTAAAACTACAAATCATTCTTCAAATGGAGCCCCAGATGCAGTCCATGACTAAGATCTACCGCGGACCCCTGGACCGGCCTACTAGCCCATGCTCCAGTGTTAATGACATCAAAGGCACCCCTCCCAAGGAAATCTCAACTGCACGACCCCTACTATGCCCCAATTCAGCCGGAAGCAGTTACAGCAGTTGTCAGCCAACCTCCCCAATAGCACTTGGGTTTTCCTGTTGAGAGGGGGGACTGAGAGACAGGACTAGTTGGATTTCCTAGGCCGACTAAGAATCCCTAAGCCTAGCTGGGAAGGTGACCACTTCCACCTTTAAACACGGGGCTTGCAACTTAGCTTACACCCGACCAATCAGATAGTAAGGAGAGCTCACTAAAATGCTAATTAGGCAAAAACAGGAGGTAAAGAAATAGCCAATCATCTGTTGCCTGAGAGCACAGTGGGAAGGACAGTGACCAGGATATAAACCCAGGCATTCGAGCCAGCAATGGCAACCCCCTTTGGGTCCCCTCCCCTTGTATGGGAGCTCTGTTTTCACTCTATTTCACTCTATTAAATCTTGCAACTGCAAAAAAAAAAAAAAAAAAAGAAAGAAAGAAAGAAAGAAAGAAAGAAAAGAGCTGAGAAAGAACTTTCCCAAAACTATACCCACCACACCATGCTACCAAAGTAACAGTACAAACCCATACAAAAGACGAGAGGCAGATTCCCAGGTGTCTAATGGGGCAGTACAAGCAGATTTTAAGCACGGCATAAATCCCTTCTTTGAATTCCAAATACCTATATTGCCTCTGTAAGGTTTCTAAGAAGAGGGAGAAAGTATGGGAGGAGAAAGAGAGCAGAAAAGGATGCCAGCTTCCAACTAGCACCCTCAGAGCTATAAATCTAGCTGAATGATACACCAGGTCTTAGGAACTGGCTGTGAAAAACGGTGGAAAGAACACTGAAGCAGGTGTTAGATAGACCTGGACCTGAGTTCTGGCTCTGCCATTTACTATTCTGCATCCGTGGGCAAGTCATCTGAACTCACTGAGGCCTGTTCCCTTCAAATGTAAACTGGAGATAAGAACAACACCTACTGGCTGGGCACGGTGGCTCATGCCTGTAATCCTAACACTTTGGGAGGCCAAGGCAGGTGGATCATGAGGTCAGGAGATCGAGACCATCCTGGCCAACATGGCGAAACCCCGTCTCTACTAAAAATATAAAAATTAGCCGGGTGTGGTCGCGGGGGCCTGTAGTCCCAGCTACTCAGGAAGCTGAGGTAGGAGGATCACTTGAGCCCGAGAGCTGGAAGTTGCAGTGAGCCATAATCCTGCCACTGCACTCCAGCCTGGCCAACTGAGCAAGACCCTGTCTCAAAAAATAAATAAATAAATAATACCGCCCCCCTCCCCCACAAAAAAAACACCTATGGTGACAAGTTAATGAGATAGTATCTAAGGCTTGGACAAGTTGAAAGCCACTTGTCCCAGATCGCACAGGCACAATTGGGATCTTCATGTAGATCATATGAATGGAAATCTCCTGAGTTTTCCTATATAGCACATGGCCCCTCTTTCTGTTTAGTAACAGGAGGCCTCATGGTATGGTCATTAGAACAACAAATTTTGGAATAAGATAGAATTAAGTTCAAATTCTAGCTCTGCAACTTAACTTATTATGTGGCTCAGAACAAGGGATTTAACTTTTTGGAACCTCAGTTTTCTTTTCAGTAAACTGGAAATAATAAGTACCTATTTCAAAGGATGCTATGAGGTTTAAACAAGATAAGCACCAACTATAGTGCCTGACACATTATAGGCACTTAGTGGGAGCTATATGTATTTTTCTCTCATTAACTCCCAGGATGTTCTGACAGCCTGGCCAAGCGTCTACAGGAGATAAGTCAAAAGTTTTAAGAGGAGATGAAATAACAATTCTTTCTTGGCATCTCCAGTGGAGTAGAGAGAAGGGAACAAAGCTTCTCAGACCCACATTACCAAGCTATAACAACCATGGCTGGGAGGAGCTGAGAGTTGGCAAATCAATAGTTTAGCTATGTTGTTGAACCTTCCTGGATGGCAAGACCATGGAAGTCCATCACAGGATATTATGGGGTCAGGAGCCTCACTGGGTTCTGCCCTTTACATAGGTGAATATCCTGGGAAAGTAAAAATGAAAACACAGAGTCTGGTACCAGTTCCCTGCAAGCCTGGTCCAGCCTGGATAAAGAAGTGAGGAGAGTAATAATACCAGCTTACACCTAAACAGTGCTTTAGTTTATCAAGCTTTTTGCATCCTTATCTTACAATAATAGTCTGTAGAGTCAAAATTCATGAGTTATTATTCCCATTTTACAGATGGAAAAACTGCAACTCAGAAATGTAAAGTGAGTTGACCAAGGCTAAAGCGGCAAAACCACTATACTTTCTAACACAGAGTTTGGCACTATTTCCACTTTCTTCTCTCTCAAAGATGAAGGCTCAGGAGGAGGGAAGATAAAAACAAATCACTAGAGAGTCCTGGCATGCTGGAACATGGACTCTAGCTAGCAAGAAGGGCTCACAGAGATGGCCTTCTCCTAGACCTCAACTGATGCAAAAGCTGTTTTGCAGCCTGAACAAAGACAATCCAATCCTCCTGCACATGGCGTCATTTTCCCTGTGTATCCAGCCTTGAGCTACAGAATAAAAGAACAATCACATCCGAAGTTGTAGTTCGGCCGGTTGCAGTGGCTCATGCCTGTAATCCCAGAACTCTGGGAGGCCAAGGTGGGTGGATCACCTGAGGTCAGGAGGTCGAGACCAGCCTGACCAACATGGAGAAACCCCGTCTCTACTAAAAATACAAAATTAACTGGGCGTGGTGGCACATGCCTGTAATCCCAGCTACTCGGGAGGCTGAGGCAGCAGAATCGCTTGAGCCTGGGAGGCGGAGGTTGCGGTGAGCCGAGATCGTGCCACTGCACTCCAGCCTGGGCAACAAGAGCGAAACTCTGTCTCAAAAAAAAAAAAAACACGCACACACAAAAACAAAATTAGCTGGGCGTGGTGGCACATGCCTGTAATCCCAGCTACTTGGGAGGCTGAGGCAGGAGAATTGCTTGAACCTGGGAGGCAGAGTTTGGGGTGAGCCAAGATTGTGCCATTGCACTCCAGCCTGGGCAACAAGATGGAAACTCCGTCTCAAAAAAAAAAAAAAAAAAAAAAAAAAAGGTTGTAGTTCAAAAGCAAAGTTAGGAGTTGGGGTGGGGGAAGACTGAGAGCCAGAAGATGAACCAAGCTTCTGCTCTCTCAACTTCATTCAAGTGAGAAGGGAAACAGAAGATAATGGGAAAAAAAAAAAAAAAAAGACATGGATTCAAGTATCAGATGGAAATAGAAAATTAAAAATTAAAAAAATTTTAAATGGCATAGGGGTGTGAGCCCATGGCGCAGGTCAAGAGGGGCACTGGAAAGAAGCCACTGCTCAAACATCTCAAAGACTGCTCTCTAGTCTTGCTAGAGCAGCTAGTCTACCCATTTTCACTATAGTTCTGAAACAGGATAGCAGCAGCCCAGTGTGAGAGAAAAACAAAAATAAAAGCAAAAACTAAAAAAAGAGAATATAGCAGTGAATATTTATTGAGTACTTAATTTTCTATTTTATTTATTTACTTATTTTTAGGACGGAGTCTTGCTTTGTCACTCAGGCTGGAGTGCAGTGGTGTGATCTCGACTCACTGCAGCATCTGGCTCCTGGGTTCAGGCAATTCTCCTTGAATTGCTTGTAGTTCCAAGTAGCTGGGACTGCAGGCACATGCCACCACACCCGGCTAAGTTTTGTATATTTTTTTTACTAGAGTCGGGGTTTCACCATGTTAGCCAGGCTGGTCTCAAACTCCTGACCTCAAGTGATCCACCTGCCTCATCCTCCCAAAGTGCTGGGATTACAGGTCTGAGCCACCACACCCAGCCAGTACTTAATTTTCTAAAGGCAGGTGGATCTCTTGAGCCCAGGAGTTCGAGACCAGCCTGGAAAACATAGTGAGACCCTGTCTCTATAAAAACTGACAAACAAAATTACCAGTAACCTCCACATGGCCAAATCTAGTGGTCAATTATTGGGTCTTATTTACTTGGTCAGTCAAGATGGATATAGACCATCTTACCTAGAACACATTCCTCATGTTATTTCTCCCACATTCTCTTACTTTTCTACAAACTTCCTTGGCTGTTCCTTTCCTGTCTTCTTTGCTAGTTCACCCTCATCTCCATAACCTCTAAGTGTTGAGCACTCTGGGGCTCAGTCTCTTCCCTATATTTACTCTGCAGGTGATCTCATGAACATAAATACCATCTATATGTAGATGACTCCCAAATTTATGTATCTTACCTGGGCCTCTCCCTAGAACTCCAAACTATATATCCACTGTCTACTCCATGGTCTACTTGAATATCTGATAGGCATCTCAATTTCTATGCCCCGCCCCCTCCCAAACCTAGACTGTCCCAGCTTTCTTTCCATCTATGTAGACAGCAACTCAAACTAAACTCCTGACTGCTCCTTACTCCCACATTTACTTCTCCTGCATTCCTTCTCTTAACTCAAATCTTCCAGTTACACAGTCCAAAAATTTTGATGCCATCCTCACCTGCTCTTATATCTTCAAAATATATACACACTCCAACTCCTTTCTCAACATTTTTGCCACTATCATTCTAGTCCAAGCCACCATCATCTGGATTATTATCTATCAATTCACTGCTTCTACTCTTGCTTTCTGACCATCTACGTTTCCACATAGCAGCCAGAATAATTCTCTTAAAAGGAAGTCAGATCACGTCATTCCTCTGCTCAAACCCTCTAATAACATCCATCTCACTCAAGTGAAAGATGAAATCCTCCCAATCACCTATAAGGCCCCAATGATCTGGGTTCCTTCTGATCTCACTTCCTCACCTACCACTCTCTTTTCATTCATTTCACTGTAGCCACGCTGGCGTCCTTACTGTTCCTTAATCATGCCACACTCTTTCCCAACATCAGCTGTTACATTTGCTGAAATGCTCTCTCTCCACTTACCTGAATAGCTTGTGTCCTCACTTCCTTCTGATATCCACTCAAACAACACTTCATGAGGAAGGCCTGGCCTAGACTGGGCACAGTGGCTTACACCTGTAATCCCAGCACTTTGGGAGGCCGAGGTGGGCGAACCACCTGAGGTCGGGAGTTCAAGACCAGCCTGAACAACATGGAGAAACCCTGTCTCTACTAAAAATAGAAAATTAGCTGGGCGTGATGGTGCATGCCTGTAATTCCAGCTATTTGGGAGGCTGAGGCAGAAGAATCGCTTGAACCCGGGAGGCAGAGGTTGCGGTGAGCCAAGACTGCACCATTGCACTCCAGCCTGGGCAACAAGAGCGAAACTCTGTCTCAAAAGAAAAAAAAAAAAAAAAAAGAAAGGCCTGGCCTTACCATCCTATCTAAAATGAAAGTCACCTGCTCCCCACATCCTCATTCTAGGACTCCCTATCTCCCATAATCAAATTAATTTTTCTCTATAGCACTTATCACTACTTGATACATTATTTTTACTATTTTGTATTTGTTTACCAGTTTATTATCTGTATTAATCGACCCCATCCATTAGAATCTAAGTGCCATGAAGATAGGGATTTTACCTGTTTTGTTCACTATTTTACCTGCAGTGGCCAGAACAGAGCTTAGCACATAGTAGAAGCTCTATTAATGAATGAAGCTGGAGTATAGTGTGTGGGAAGAGACTGGTGGGAAATGATGCTAGGAAGCTGGGCAGATTGTGAAGAGTCTTAAAGGAACTTAGACTTTATGTCATAGAAGAAAGGGAACCACTGAAGGCTTCTGAGTAGGCAACACTGGGCAATGCTCTCTGCTATATCTGAATAGGCAGAGAATGTGTCCCTGAGTGGGCTCAGGACTGGCAACCTTTCTCTATATAGGCACCAGAAGAAGTTCTCTGGACAGCAGGACAGAGCCAACACTGCAGCCAAAGAATGACATTCCTATTTCTTGTTCTTCTATATATGGTACAGCAGAAAACCATATGGTAAAATCAAAAGAAAATTATATTCTGAATCAAATATATCCAAAGTTTACTATAATCAGTGGGCAGCTTGGTCCCCAAGGCACTTACTTCCTCATAACATAACACTGATTCAGAAAGACCTACGATGGCATATGATTAATGAAAGAGGCCAGTAGAGCACAGACCACAAGTTCATCAGAAGATTATTCAGGGATTCACTACAAAACCTCCATTCCTACTTTACCAACCACTTCATAGCCCATTCCAATTGCAACACACAGTTTCCTTTTATTCTAATTATGCCCAACAAAAATTACTTGTAACATTCAGTCACTGGGACAAAATTGTTCATGGTGCCAGATGCACACAACTAAATCAATGCATCCTGGACTTGTGGGAAAAGGCGTTCAATGCATGTAAGTTTTAATGAAAAGAGGTGGGAAGGCTCAAGGTTAGGAAGATGCGTTATTCTTACTCCTGCCCCTGCTCCCTTCATTATCGCCCACTGCCAGCAGCAAGAGTCAATAACTATTACTCTGCAACCTGAGGGCAGGTCTCACTGAGTGACGACACCCAAGGAATGACAGAGAGCACAGATTATGAAGTCTATCTATTCACAGGTAGTTAGTGCATGTATTCCTAGTAAGCACCAGGCATTATCTGTAAAAGGTGACATCCTTTCCTTATCCTGGACTATTTCTGGTGGTTCCTCAACGGGTCTACCATTTTCTGTCTTAAGAGGCTTTGCATTGTCTTCCACCAGACTACAAAAATGGAGGTAATGAAACAGACTTGTGAAAAAACAGAGATGAGAACCTAATGAGACTTTCCAGTTCTAGTCCTAGGTGGCCTGACTACACTGCATTTCCTGTCCTTGGATGTCCATAAAACCAAACCTCCTTGGAATGTGTTTCCATCCTTTACCACCACACATACCTTGGCTGCTTATCTTTCTCCTTCTGTGATTAGCTGCTTGAGTGTCGGTACTATATGATCTTTATTTCATGAGTTACTTTTTTAACTATTAGAAATGCATTAACTGAACTTATATGAGTTACTATCATATATGCCCTTCCACACGCCAGGCATTCCTACTCTCCACTGTCCAACTCAGGAGCATGGACTGCTAAAGGCATGTTCCTTCACAAATCTACCCAGTTCCATATTTGGCTCCCAGAGCTGACTAGTCCTGAAACAAGTGTCCAAATCTGCCACACACACACCAGAAAAGCCATCTCAGGCAGAAGATTTTACTGGTAAGGAAAACCAACCTCCTACTGGAATCCAAGATTTAGAGGGTAAAAGGAAACAGTCAGGAGGGCTGGAATCTTGATTTACAGTTGTGAACAGAAACAAATCAATAGATAACATCACATGGCTGCTAATGGTAGCTAGGAACAAAACAAAAACTCACCAAAAACTGACTTGATGAGTCCTAATATGTCAAGTACCTAACACAATGCTAGATACCTATGAAGCAGATAATACATATTTGTTCAGTAAATGAATAATTGAAGAGTTAAATAAATGGTTGAAGTGTGATATACAGAAAAGAATATTGTTAGTAATCTGAAGACATGGGTTCTTTTTTCAGCATTATCTCTTATATTTGTGTGACTTCCGGTGAGTTACGTCAATTTCTCTGAAGCTCCATTTTACTCATGTGTAAAATGGTGGGATAATAATATCTGTTCTGGCTACCTTATGGGATTGTATAATGATAAAAAGAAACAAAAACAGGAAGGTATTTTATAAACTGTAAGCACTAAACAAATATGAGGCATCAAAGATAATGACGGGATTAACAATGAGGTGAAAGGACAATGATGCTAGATGCTATCTTGGTAGAAATAGTGGGCATCAAGAGGAAAGTTTTAGGCCGAGGTGGGCAGATCACAAGGTCAGGAGATCGAGACCACGGTGAAACCCCATCTCTACTAAAAATACAAAAAATTAGCCGGGTGCGGTGGCGGGCGCCTGTAGTCCCAGCTACTCGGGAGGCTGAGGCAGGAGAATGGCGTGAACCCGGGAGGTGGAGCTTGCAGTGAGCCGAGATCGCGCCACTGCACTCCATCCAGCCTGGGCGACAGAGCGAGACTCTGTCTCAAAAAAAAGAGGAAAGTTTTACCCTTCCCACCTCCTGGGTTCAAGCAATTCTCCCACCATGCCTGGCTAATTTCTGTATTTTTAGTCGAGACGGGGTTTTGCCATGTTGGCCAGGCTGGTCTCAAACTCCCGACCTCAAGTGATCCACCCACCTTGGCCTCCCAAAGTGCTGGGATTACAGGCATGAGCCACCATGCCCGGCCAAAGATACTTTTAAAAAATAATAATGTATAATGATTATTACTGCCATTGTTCATCAGCGCATTCCTCCACTAAGTGAAAGGAGGAGGGCTGGGTAGTAGGTTGACTAAGCAGGTCATAAAGAGCCTCAGACCTAGCAGATAGATCCTCAATAACTGGTTTTGTGAACTGAAATACATATCTCAAAGCAGCTTTAGAAACAAAGGAATAACAAATTGTACTCAATATATTCAGCAAAAAGAACTCAACCAAAGACCCACAGAAGTGAGATATCCACATAACCACTTTAGGAATGTAAGAAGTACCATTTACCTCTAAAAGGTTAAAAGAGAAAGAATAATGCTTGGAACATACAAATAGAATCACAATTAAAAATCTAGATCTGGCTTGACGTCTGGCCAGGACGTCAAGGCAGCAGTGAGCCACGATCATGTGACTGTACTCCAGCCTGGGTGATACAGCAAGACTCTGCCTCAAAAGAAAAAAAAAAACCAACTAAATCTGCAAGAAAATTATTTCTGTTTACAGATGACATGATCTTCTATGTAGAAAACCCTAAAGATTCCACAAAAAAATCCTGTTAGAATGAATAAGTGAATTTAGCAAAGTTGCAGAATACAAAACGAACATGCTAAAATCAGTTGTGTTTCTATACAGTAACAAGGAGCAATCGGAAAAAAAATTAAGAAAACAATTCACACAGCAGCATCAAAAAGAATAAAATACTTAGGAAGAAACTTAACCAAGGAGATGAAAGACATGTATACAGAAAATTACAAAATGTTGCTGAAATTAAAGAAGATACAAATAAATAGATATCAATTTTCATGGATTGGAAGATTTAATACAGTTGAAATGCCCATACTATCCAAAGCAGTCTACAGATTAAATGCAATCTCTATCAAAATTTGCAAAAATATAAAAATCTATCTTAAAATTCATATGAAATCTTTCAAAGGGCCCCAAGTAGCCCAAACAATATTGAAAAAGAACAAAGCTGGAGGATCAACAACTCCCAACTTCAAAGCTTACTAAAAAGCTACAGTAGTCAAAACAGTGTGGTACTGACATAAAGACACACAGACCAATGATAGAATAAATCCTCACTTATTTGGTCAAATGATTTCCAACAGGGTACCAAGACCATTCAGTGGGTAAAAGGACAGTCTTTTCAACCTATGGTGTTTTAAAAACTAGAGATCTACGTGCAAAGAAATTTTGGACCCTTTCTGTATACCATATACAAAAATAAACTCAAAATGGATCAAAGACCTAAATATAAGAGCTAAAGCTACAAAACTCTTAGAAAAAATATAAGGGAAAAGCTTCATGACATTGGATTTGGCAATGATTTCTTGAGTATGACACTAAAAGCATCAGCAATAAGGGAAAAAAGGTAAGTTTATCTTAACCAAGATTAAGATTTTTTTGTGCAATGAATACTATAAGGAATATACTCAACATTACTGAACTATACACTTAAAAATAGTTAAGATGGTAAATGTTATATGTTCTTTACCACTATTTTACAAAATCTAAATCTGATAGGGAAAAAAGGGACACTATCAACAGAGTAAAAAGACAATCCACAGATCAGAAGAAAATACTTGCAAACCATATATCTGATGGGATTGATATCCAGAACATATAAAAAATTCCTACATATCAACAACAACAACAAAATTAACAAGCTTATGCAAAATAGTCAAAGAACTTAAATAGCCATTTCTCCAAAGAAAATATACATACGGCCAATAAGCACATGAAAAGATATTCAATATCACTAATCATTAAGGAAATGCAAATCAAAACCACAATGAGAAGTCACTTTACACGCATTAGGATGGCTACTCTCCAAATCACACAAAACCCAGAAAATAAGTGTTGGCAAGGATGTAGAGACACTGGAACCCTTGTGCATTATTGATGGGAATGTACAATGGGAAACAGAGCGGTTCCTCAAAACATTAAAAACAGAATATATGATCCAGCAATTCTACTACTGGGTATATACCAAAAAGAAAGAAGAGTGGGGTCTCAGAGATATTTATACATCCATGTGCACAGCAACATTATTTACAATAGCCAGAATATGGAAGGAGCCCAAGTGTTCACCACAAATAAACGGATAAGCAAAATGTGGTATATACATAAAATGGGGCTGGATGGTGGCTCATGCCTGTAATCCCAGCACTTTGGGAGGCCAAGGTGGGAAGACTGCTTGAGGCCAGGAGTTCAAGACCAGCCTGAGCAACATAGCAAGAGTCCATCTCTACAAAAACTAAATTAGCTGGGTGTAGTGGCACGCTCCTGGATCACTTGAGCCCGGGAGGTTGAGGCTGCAGTGAGACATGATTGTGCCACTGCACTCCAGCCTGGGCAACAGCACAAGAACCTGCTTCAAAAAATAAATACATAGAACAGAATATTATTTGGGCTTAAAAAGGAAGAAAATTCTAACATATGCTACGATGCAGATGAACTTCAAGGACATTATGCTAAGTGAAATAAGCCAGTCACAAAAAGACAAATACCATATGGTTCCAAGACAGAAAGTAGAACAGTGGTTGCAGGTGCAGGGAGGAAGGGTGAATGGGGGGCATTACTGTTTAATGAGTATAGAGAGTTCTTGAGATGAAAGACGGTAATGGTTGTACAACAATATGAATGTATTTAATGCCAATGAACCGTACACTTCTATAATGGTAAATTTTATGTTGTGTGTATTTTACCATAAAAACAAACAAAAAACACTATACAAAAAGGCTGCAGATTTTGGCTTATCAAATGGGTCAATGAGTTCCAATCACTGAGACAGGGCCAAATGTGGAAAGAGCAGCTTTGGCTAGGAAAATTAAGTTTTGGAGGTGTGTTAAGCTTGATGTTAACTAGACAACCAGATGTAGACATCAAGTAGGCAGTCTATTAACTAAATTTGGAGTTCCAGATGTAGACATCAAGTAGGCAGTCTATTAACTAAATTTGGAGTTCCAGAAAAAAAGTTAAGAATAGCAATGTAGATTTGGATAAAATACGGATTACAAGCACTTAATTTGGGGGTTATGAGTACAGGGATGATATTTAAAACCATAGGACAGGATGAGGTTCCCTTGGAACACTCCAACATTCAGAGTTAAAGCATAGGGTGAGAAATCAACAATGAACAGAAGTGGGCAGTGGCATAAAGTAGGTGGTTTTGTTGTTGTTTTGAGGCAGGGTCTCACTCTGTTGCCCAGGCAGGAGTGCAGTGGCATAATCACAGCTCACTGCTGCCTTGACCCCTGGGCCCAAGCGATCCTCCCACCTCAGCCTCCTGAGTAGCTGAGACCACAGGCCATGCCCCACCATGCCCAGCTAATTTTCTGTATGTTTTATAGAGACAAGGTCTCCCTATGTTGCCTAGGTTGGTCTCAAACTCCCGGACTTGGGCTATCCTCCAGCCTCGGCTGGGATTACAGGCATGAGCCACCATGCCCAGCCAAAAAAGGTGCTTAAAAAAAAAAAAAAAATGCCCAGACCTAGGCCCTGTAAACATGGTACCTAAGAGGCAGAGGGCAAAGATGTATTTTTTAAAACTCCCTAGGCTACAGTGTTCAATAGTCTGACTGTAAGAGAAGTGAGGGGATAAACTGTACAGTAGCAGTGGGAATGGGAATGGGATAAAGAATTTTGAGATATGTACTTAAAAGGCACCACTGCCAGGACTTGGAGACTGACTAGATGTGGGATGGAAAAGGAGAGGAAAATAAATGACATTGGTTTCTTTCTTGGGAGACTGGGAGAGTATTGCTGCCATTAATAGGTAATATATGATAGACAGAAACAAGGGTTTTGGTGGTACTGGTGATGGTGGCAGTGTGTGTGTGTATGTTTAGGAAGGAGGACTAAAAAAGATAATTAGGGCTGTCACAACAGCCAACGCTAATTAGGAACTTACTTGTCAGTGCTTTATATCTATTTTTGGGAGCCGGGCATCCCTCTGCAAGAACATTGTCATCAAAGATCACAACAATCCCACTTTGAAAATGAAAAAACGGAAGTTTGCCGGGCGCAGTGGCTCACGCCTGTAATCCCAACACTTTGGGAGGCCAAGGCAGGCAGATCACTTGAGGTCAGGAGTTTGAGACCACCCTGGCCAACATGGTGAAACCCTGTCTCTACTAAAAAAATACAAAAACTAGCCAGGCATGGTGGCTTGCGCCTGTAGTCCCAGCTACTCAGGAGGCTGAGGCAGAAGAATTGCTGGAACCTGGGAGGCGGAAGCTGCAGTGAGCTGAGATCACACCAATGCACTCCAGCCTGGGAGACAGAGTGACACTCCATCTCAAAAAACAAAAAGAAAATAAAAAATAAAGCCCCAAATTAACAGCTAGTAAATAGCACAGAAGAGCCTCAAGTCTGGATTTGACTGACTCCAGCCAAAGTCTGAGGTACCCATGGCATCCTAGTTGAGGGTGTGGAAGTCAGTAATGCAGCTAATGTCTCAGGAGGGACAGGATCACCCAGAAAGAGAATATATAGATTGGGAAATTATTATTCATATACTTGGCTAATTCTTGTAATGGTATAATAAGACCTTTTCCTCACCCAGAAAATTAAGATAATACTTAATCTATAGATAATAACCTCTGAGGGCAAGGACCTCATCACAGTTTTTGTATTCCTAGAGTTACAATGCCTGGTACAAAATGACCCCTCAACAAAAGTTTGCCAAAGATTTAAAAACAAAACGAAAGTCAATATACTGGCCATAGTTAGAAAAATCCTACATGATAGAAGAAATATTTCCTGATCAACCTACAGAATAGTATTTTTTTCCCCAGTCCGAGTATTTATTTATTATTATTATTATACTTTAAGTTTTAGGGTACATGTGCACAATGTGCAGGTTTGTTACATATGTATCCATGTGCCATGTTGGTTTGCTGCACCCATTAACTCGTCATTTAGCATTAGGTATATCTCCTAATGCTGTCCCTCCCCCCTCCCCCCACCCCACAACAGTCCCCGGAGTGTGATGTTCCCCTTCCTGTGTCCCTGTGTTCTCATTGTTCAATTCCCACCTATGAGTAAGAACATGCAGTGTTTGGTAGTTTTTATTTCCTGTGTAGCATGCTACAAATGCACTGTTTCTTTCTGGACCACAATAATATCTGTTTTATGAATTGTTCTGCCATAGTAGTAGATATAGGAGATGGAATTCAGTGAGACAGATGCTCTGATACACTGCTGGGGACAGATAAGTATTTTCTGGAAGGCAATTTGATAAAATGTATCAAGAGCCTTAAAGCCTTAACTCAGTAATCTTACTTAGGAATTTATCCAAGAAAACAATAAGAGATGTGGCCAAAAATTTAGGTTGGAAGTAATAAAAAATATCCAGTAATAGGAAAATAATTAAATATATCATCATACAGCCACAGGGTAGAATATTATGTTGCTCTTAAATCAAGTTTTTGAACACTTAAGGATACTAGGAAATGCTTTCGATAAGTGAAATGAAAAAAAGGTATAAACTATACCTAGTATGACCACAATTTTGTATTTACATGTATGTGTAGCTATATATATCTGTATTTATTATTACCTGGAAAAAAGTGGACGGGTGTCATGGCTCATGCCTGTAATCCCAGCACCTTCAGAGGCTGAGGCGGATCACTTGAGGCCAGGAGTTTGAGATCAGCCTGGCCCACAAGGCAAAACCCCCATCTCTACTAAAAATACAAAAATTAGCCAGGCATGGTGGTGCACGCCTGTAGTCCCAGCTACTCAGGTGGCTGAGACATGAGAATCGCTTGAACTTGGGAGGCAGAGGTTACAGTGAGCCAAGATCATGCCACTGCAAGAGACCCTGTCTCGAAAAAAGAAAAAAGATTAGAATATACCATAAAATGCTAATAAGAGTCTCTTTGGGTAGAAAGGTTACAGAAGATCTTGGTTTGCTTCATTATATTTTTCAGTATTTCTAAAATTTCTGCAAAAAAGCACGTTTTCATTTTTCATTTTTTTTATAAAAAAATTTCTTTTTAGAGATTGGGTCTCACTGTGTGGCTCAGAGTGGAATGCAGTGGCTATTCACAGGCATAATCACAGCTTACTGCAGCCTTAAACCTCTGGCCTCGAGCAATCCTCCCACCTTATCCTCACAAGTAGCTGGGACTACAGGCGTGTACTGCTGCATGAGGCTTTTCAGATTTTCATCTTAAAACCTGAAAAAGACATGATAAAATAAAAGCAAAGTAGCATTCACCTTCTTTCTTTTTCTAGGATTCCTTGTGGGGTCAGGCTTCTCAAACTCTGCTGACTTTGCCTCTTCCTTTTCCTCTTCCTCATCAGGTATCAGAGAGTATTTGGTCCCACCTGGTTGCATAAAACAATCTTTTGCAAAGTGGCCTGCAGAAGAGAAGTAGAAAAGGTATAGAAGAAGGAAGTAGCCTCTCTTCTCAGCAAGTGAATCTTCCCCCAAGGCTCCTGAAATGGGCTAGCTGGCTCAGGAAATATTGTTGAGTTCATTCAAAGCAGCTGTTTGATTCAGGGTAGACTTTCCACCACCTCAACATGACACTGCTCACTCAACCACAGCCAGACTAGCAGCTGGTCTCAGAGCTGTGGGGAATACTGGTACTGTTCTTGAAATGGTGGAGGATACGAGGATGCAGGTTTGTGCTGCCCTCCATTAGCAATGGGGCTTATTAATTTTTTAAGATCTATTTTGGAACATATTCCTGACAATCAAAGACTGCTCCAGAGAGCAGGATGTTTAGCAGAGGGAGCTGAGTGGCAGGCCAAGCCCTAAAGGAATATAGCTTGTAGGTAGCTGGTAGCAAGTGGGCACTCACATCTAAGCTAACACACAGAGAAATAGGCACAGTCACCTAGGGGCACTAAACATTTACAGACTGTCAGGTCTGGCAAGCACCTTAGAGATCATCAGATCCATCCTACATTTGTAGAAGATGAAAGCCCAGATTTGAGAAGTAGCTCAAGGTCATACAGACAGAAGCAGAGTTCAAACTTACCCTGGGTCTCATGCCTCCCTGCCCTGTGCTTTCTGCTGCACCAAAACCAACTACCTTCGACCTGACCTCTACTAACTGGGACAAATTCCACCTCTCATTATTCTTCTCTTCTTTATGTAATGCCTGTTGGACACGGTTAAGGTTAAAAGACCCCCACCTTCCCTGAGCTTATAGTGGTATTGAGGGTCCCTTTAACAGATAATATGCTCCACACTGCTAGTTGTGTCTGAGTTTGTGGTAGATCCTGTCTTAGGGGCACAGAGGAATTGTATGAGATAATCAAAAAGCTATGTGTGGGCTGGGCACAGTGGCTTATGCCTGTAATCTCAGTACTTTGGGAGGCTGAGGCGGGAGGATCCCTGGAGCCCAGGGAGACCAGCCTGGGCAACACAGGGAAACCCTGTCTCTGCAAAAAATTTTTAAAAATTAGCTGGACATGGTGGTACACACCTGTGGTCCCAGCTACTCACAGGCTGAGGTAGGACTGCTTGAGCCCAGGAGGTCAAAGATGCAGTGAGCCATGATCATACCACTACGCTCCAGCCTGGGTGACCCTATCTTAAAAAAAAAAAAAAAAGCTATGTGTAAAGTACTCTGTATCTCTGGGTCCAGCAGCTGGGTGGCACCTGGCAGGGAAATATAGCAGAGTTTTCCAAATACCTGGAATGTTCCCACAGTTTTCCTGAGGAGGTATTCTTTCTCTCAATTTTATTTTTTCCTTCTCCCCTCTACGCTAATGATAAATAGGGGCTTAAAACCCCACAACTTCAACCAGGGCGCAAATCTGCTACCAGTTATCATAGAAAAATCAACACAGTAGGGTACATGGAAGACCAGGGAGAAGGGGTGACAATTGAGGTCACACTGAAAATGAGAAGCTGGCAATCTCTCTCATTATATCTCCAACTAGGGAAATCAGGCTGAAAGACCTTTTAATACTTGAGTAAGAGTAGAGGAAACCTGAGGAAATAGAGCTAAAAAGAAGTGACTATCCTGTATTCTTTATTCAATATCCTGTAAAAGAATATTGTATTCAGAACTCTGACATTAAAGAGATAAAGATGAGAGTCTGACTTGGATCTTTAAGTTATATATTTCCAGGTTGCTTAATTTTTGCTGAATCATCATCCTTGGAGATATAATTAGAGTGTTAATCATAATCCAACACTCTTACCCCTCCTGGCATAGTTCATGGGGGTCTTGCCCAGACAAGGCATATGCTGTGGGTGGGGTGGGAGGAGTGGTGGTAGTGCTATAGTATCTGGTAGGGCCAGCACTCAGAAAAGAAAACAGAAAATGCATCACCCCATGAACTCTGATGTGAGTCTGGTGGAAAAAACAGCAAAGGCCATCACTTGGCTAAAAAACAGGGTAAACTAAACTCACACTGGGCTGCCTCCTTCTTCCAGAAAAAGGTCCATCTACAAGGAGAGAAATGTGGAAAGGGCAAAGGCTTCACCCTACCTTTACAGCCACACTTTTTGCAGGTAGTGTTCAAGACAGCCTCAAGGGTGATCTTCTGCCCAGTGTAATCCTGGAAGGATCGCCTCCGCCTCTCTTCTTGCCTATAATGAAAAAGATACTGACTGCCGGCCCCCTTAAGAGATACGGCCAGAGATATACTACAAGGTAAGGTTGTATGTTGGTTTTTTGTTTTGGGGAGGGAAAGGGGAGAAAGAAAGTTTTTGGCAGAACGAGACAGGCAGTAAATGCAATGATGTGAAATAGCCCTAAATTAACAATTACGAGTGAGACTAACCATCTCACTAATGCACAGAGGATGAAAATATATAATTACTCACCATGCTAAACACCCTACAACCCTTACCAGGTCACTCGTAGGTTTAAAATACCTTCAAAGGCTTTCTAGAAAATCAGCTCCAAATTATTTACCTTGGCATTCAAGGCCTTTCACAGTCTGTCTCTAAACTACTTTTCCAGCCTCATCTTTACTTACACAATATGCTCTGGCCAAAGAAGTCTATTTTCTCAGGCTGGGCGCGGTGGCTCACGCTTGTAATCCCAGCACTTTGGGAGGCCGAGGCGGGCGGATCACGAGGTCAGGAGATCGAGACCACGGTGAAACCCCGTCTCTACTAAAAAAAATACAAAAAATTAGCCGGGCAGGGTGGCGGGCGCCTGTAGTCCCAGCTACTCGGAGAGGCTGAGGCAGAAGAATGGCGTGAACCCGGGAGGCGGAGCTTGCAGTGAGCTGAGATTGCGCCACTGCACTCCAGCCTGGGCGACAGAGCGAGACTCCATCTCAAAAAAAAAAAAAAAAAAAAAAAAAAAAGAAGTCTATTTTCTCTTATCCATGTGGTTCAGTGCTTTTGCTCAGGCAGTTCTCCCCCTCTCTGAAATGCTGTTTCCCCACTTGACTCTCACCTCACCACTTCACTATACCTAGACATTTCACGGCTCAGTTCAGTTACTAGCTCTCCTTCTATCAAGTCTTTTCCTCTGAGCTCCTCAGACAGAATTAATCTCTTTGTTGCCTTTCTCATAGCCTTTTAAAAAAATTTTAAACTTCTTACCAAAATATAATATATATGTTGATATGGTTTGGCTCTGTGTTCCCCTACACACAAAAATCTCATGTTAAATTGTAATTCCCAATGTTAGGGGAGGGACCTTGTGGGAGGTGATAGGATAACGGGGTCAGATTTCCCCCATGTGATAGTGAGGGAGTTCTCATGAGATCTGATGGTTTAAAAGTGTGTGGCACTTTCCCCTTTGCTCTCTCTCTCTCCTGCCGCCATATGAAGATACGCTTGCTTCCCCTTCACCCTTCGGCCATGACTGTAAGTTTCCTGAGGCCTCCCCAGCCATGCCTCCTATACAGGCAGTGGAACTATAAGTCAATTAAACCTCTTTTCTTCATAAATTACCCAGTCTCAGGTAGTTCTTTACAGCAGTGTGAGAACAAACTAATTTATATATATATGTTTATCATAAGTATACAGCTCACTTGATTTTTCACAATTTGAACATACCAAAGTAACCAGTACTCAGATCAAAAAATGGAACATTAAGGCCAGGCGCGGTAGCTTATGCCTGTAATCCCAGCACTTTCGGAGGCCAAGGCGGGCAGATCATAAGGTCAGGAGATCGAGACCGTCCTGGCTAACACAGTGAAACCCTGTCTCTACTAAAAATACAAAAAATCAGTCAGGCGAGGTGGCGGGCGTCTGTAGTCCCAGCTACTCGGGAGGCTGAGGCAGGAGAATGGCGTGAACCTGGGAAGCAGAGCTTGCAGTGAGCCGAAATCGCGCCACTGCACTCCAGCCTGGGCAACAGAGCGAGACTCCGTCTCAAAAAAAGAAACCAAAAACAACCCAGAACATTGCCAGCATCTCAGAAGCCCATCTCATGCTCCCTTCTAGTCACCTGCCTCCCCCAAGGGCAATCACAATTCTAATTTCTAACAGTACAGATTCCTTTTACTTAAAAAAAAAAAAAAAAAAAAAAAAATTAGCCAGGCATGGTGGCTTGTGTTTGTAGTCCCAGCAACTAGAGAGGCTGAGGCAGGAGGATCACTTGAGCCTGCAAGATTGAGGTTGCAGTGAGCAGATTGCATCACTGTACTCCAGCCTGGGCAACAAAGCAAGACCCTGTCTCCAAAACAAACAAACAACAACAACAAAAAACCCATAACCAAGGCAGAAACTTGAGGACATAACTCAAGCAACTCACAAACGTGGTTTTCGCTTTCACATATCTATTTGTAGAGATGAGTTTCAAGTAGCTGTGAGTTGCAGCTTAAGCAACCCCCATGACAATCAATTCCAATACTCTGTGGCTTCTAACAGACTACAAACCAAATCATACTTCCCAGTTAACACTCAGTTCAACAGATGTGTCAGTCACCCACGTCTCTCTTTTTGTCCTCATTGCCATCATTCTAGTTTAGCCTCCCATCATGTTTCATCTAGAGTAATAACTCCCTCACTGGTCTCCCTGCCTCCAATTTTCTTCCTCCAATCCATCCCAGCACAGATTCTGAGATTAATCTCATTTTTCCAGTATAGCTAGTAAGTGGATAGCACCAGTGCTAATACTAGTGATAGTAGTAATTACGTATACCAAAACGAACAAAACATGATTCTTTTCTGGAATGAACTAATAGTCTGGCAATGGAGGGAGACATACAAATGAATAATTTTAACACAGTTAAGTCATATGTGCTTTTTCTAAAGACTACCCTACGGGCCAGGAGTTGTGGCTCACACCTATAATCTCTCGGCACTTTGGAAGGCCAAGGTGGGAGTATTACTTGAGACCAGGAGTTCAAGATCAGCCTGGGCAACACAGCAAGACGTCATCTCTACAAAAAATTTAAAAATTAGGCCAGGCATGGTGGCTCACGTCTGTAATCCCAGCACTTTGGGAGGCCGAGACAGGCAGATCACCTGAAGTCAGGAGTTCAAGACCAACCTGACCAACATGGAGAAACCCCGTCTCTACTAAAAATACAAAAATTAGCCAGGCATGGTGGTACATGCCTGTAATCTCAGCTACTCGGGAGGCTGAGGCAGGAGAATTGCTTGAACCCAGGAGGTGGTGGTTGCAGTGAGCCGAGATCGTGCCACTGCCTCCAGCCTGGGCAACAAGAGTGAAACTCTTGTCTCAAAAAAAAAAAATATATTAGTGGGGCATGGTGGCATGGACCTATAGTCTTGGCTACTTGGGAAGCTGAGGGAGGAGGATCACTTGAGCACAGGAATTTGAGGTTGCAGTGAGCTATGATCACTACACTCCATCCTGGGACAGAAAGACCCTGTCTCAAAAAAAAAAAAAAAATTATATACTACACTCAATTCTGATCTTGATCATAATAGAAAAGAAAAAGACTGTACTTTGTGGGTTACGCCTAATTGGAAACTGCTTTTAGCCCCTTTCCATTTACAGAGTCACTTATTAGATTATCTCGTTAACACTTTGAGACCTGACGGGATGAATGTAAGAGTTAGATTTTTATGGAAAATGAAAGGTGGCTGACAAACTAAGGGTGGCTGAAGACAGGATGAGAATACTGAGCATAACAGGGCAAGGCCAGACAATGGGATTCCTGGGGAGGTTAATCTGACCAGAAGCCTCTCTGTCCAAAGGCTCTTTTAAAAAAATTCATGGGCTGGGTGCGGCGGCTCACACCTGTAATCCCAGCACTTTGGGAGGCCGAGGCAGGCAGATCACTTAAGGCCAGGAGTTCAAGACCAGCCTGGCCAACATGGTGAAACCCCATCTCTACTAAAAATACAAAAATTAGCTGGGCGCAATGGTGGGTGCCTGTAATCCCAGCTACTCAGGAGGCTGAGGCAGGAGAATTGCTTGAACCCGGCAGGCGGAGATCATGCTACTGCACTCCAGCCTGGGTGACAGAGCAAGAGTCCCTCTCAAAAAATAAATAAAAATTCATATTCTTTAACTGACATTCATGGCTCTCCACAATCTGACCCTAAATTATCTTTTAAGCCTTCCATTCTAGTACTTGATCATATCCTCTTCTTTCCTTAAACAAGGTTCCCAAATGTACTATGTGCTTTCCTGCTTCATTCCTTTCCTCAAATAATTTCTTTTACCTGAAATACCATTCCTTCCCCTGCTGTCTGACAAGATCTTATCTGTTCTTCAAAACCTAGCTCAAATACCACCTATTCTCTGACCATCAAGGCCTGAAGTAAACTATTCCTCTTCAAGTGAATCCCTAGAACCCTTTCTTTAAACAGGGAGTCCCTGACCCCCAGGCCACAGACTGCTACTGGTCCATGGCCTGTTAGGAACCAAGCTGCACAGCAGGAGGTGAGCAGCAGGTGAAGGAGCATTACCACCTGAGCTCCGCCTCCTGTCAGATCAGTGGCAGCATTAGATTCTCATAGGAGTGCAAACCCTATTGTGACCTGCACATGTGAGGGATCTAGGTTGCGCACCTCCTATGAGAATTTAATGCCTGATGATCTAAGGTGGAACAGTTTCATCCCAAAACCATTCCAGCCCCCAATTCATGGAAAAACTGGTCTTCCACAAAACTAGTCCTTGGTGACAAAAAGGTTGGGGACCACTGCTTTAAACTACTCTTTTAGTATTTATTACAAGTTGCCTTATATTTGTTGAACAAATGAGTAAATGAAAGTACTAACTAGGGCAGAGAGGCAGTGGCTCATGCCTGTAATCCCAGCACTTTGGGAGGCTGAGGCGGGGGATCACTTGAGGTCAGATGTTTGACACCTGCCTGATCAACATGGTGAAACCCCGTCTCTACTAAAAATACAAAAATTAGCCAGGCATGGTGGCCTACGCCTGTAATCCCAGCTACTCAGGAGGCTAAGGAATGAGAATCGCTTGAACCCGGGAGGCAGAGGTTGCAGTGAGCCAAGATTGTACCACTACACTGCAGCCTGGGTGACAGAGTGAGACTCCATCTCAAAAAAAACTAAATGAATACCATGAATGCTATACATCAGGCACAATGGCAGACAAGTCATGGTCTCTGTTTTTGTGGGTCTTACACACACGTTCTTTCAAAAGCAAAGGTGTGGTTCTGTACACCATAGTATGAGGAAAAAAGAAAAGGTGCTATAATCTCAGGTATTAGAGGAAAAAACAAAGCGGCATTTAAAACAATAACTACAAGTAGCTACATATATGTCTACCATAGACTAGACATGAAGCTGGCTCCTTACAAATAAGATTTTACTTAAACCACTCAAGCATTCCTGAGATATATGTTACTATCTCCTTTTTATAGTAAAGAAGCTAAGATTCAGATAGACTAAGTAATCTGCTCCAAGTCATATATTAGTTTGGAGCAGAACTAGTACTCTTTCTGATTCAAGTCTAGCTCTAAATCCTCTAATCATTCCATTATGCCATGCTTCTTTCCTGGATGCAGCTATAGACATAATTTACAACAAAGTTACTGTTTCAGCCACTTGATTATTACTAAAAATAGTCTTACACAGAGACAGCCCAAAACCAGGGAACCCTTTCCCTTCCCTACCCATTTTCTGAGAAACAGGGTTAGCTCTTTTATCTTACATGTTTTATATTTTATCACTGTAAGGGTGGCTTTGGGAAATTTCACTACTTTTTAATGAGTCCATATAGCATCGGATTCTTTGGAGCAGAAGCAATTTATTACAATGCAATCATCAGAATTTTTTCTTTTTTCTTTTCCAAACACTAACTTGAACCACAGCCAGATTTAAACACTTCTGCACTCTGAGTTATAAAAGATTTCTACTATTACTGACAGTATTTGATCAATAATCAGCCTTACAAACATGTTAATATTTAGAGACTAAACCACTGAAAAGCTCTGTAAGTCACATGCAAGAGTGAGAAGCATTATGTAGTGAAAAGGGCATTAGCTTTAAGGTCAGAGAGACCGAATTTTGAGTCCCTGATAATTTGCTATGTAACCACAGGTAAGTTACTTATCACCAGGCACCAAGCTATAAAGTAGGAATATAAGGTAAAATGGGGATAACGTCCACTTTGCAGGTTGTTATGTACACAAGAATGTACGTAAAATGCCTGGCACTGCTGTATGTATTCAATATCATTTCCCTTACTTCCAGATAAAATTCCTTCATATTCAAAGTGATTTTGCTCAGAACTATAAACATAAGGCTTTCCAAACTTTTCACCAATAAGATCCCACTCAAATAACATTCTATCATTTTTCTTGTCTTTTAAATTCATCAATGACATAATTGTCATCGAGAGCACCTAATTAACATAAGACAAACAATGTGATATTTTATCATCAAAAGCAACAAAATAACAGCATGGTTAACCTGAGGATACACATACAATTTTGGATGGCTTTCTAAAAACACTAAAAACAGTTAATAAACCCTCCAAGGGCCAGGTGCGGTGGCTCACACCTGTAATCCCAGCATTTTGGGAGGCCGAGGCGGGAAGATCACCAGAGGTTGGGAGTTCGATACCAGCCCGAGCAACATAGAGAAACCCCATCTCTACTAAAAATACAAAATTAGCCGGGCATGGTGGTACATGCCTGTAATCCCAGCTACTGTGGAGGCCGAGGCAGTAGAATCACCCAAACCTGGGAGGCAGAGGTTGCGGTGAGCCGAGATTGTGCCTTTGCACTCCAGCCTGGGCAATAAGAGCGAAACTTGTCTCAAAAAAAAAAACAAACAAACCCTCCAAGATCCCCCTTTAAGGGACTTTAGGGATCCAAGAACCTCCGATGAGAAATTTAAGAAAGAAGCCTGGGCATGGTGGTTCACACTTGTAATCCCAGCACTTTGGAGACCAAGGTGGGAGGATCGCTTGAGTCTAGGTGTCCAAGAACAACCTGGGCAACATAGGGAGACCCTGTCTCTACAAAATAAAAATCAAGTGTGGTGGCGCATGCCTGGAGTCCCAGCTACTCAGTAGGCTGAGGTGGGAGGATAGCTTGGGCTCGGGAGGTCAAGACTGCAGTAAGCCGTGATCATGGCACTGCACTCCAACCTGGGCGACCCCGTCTCAAAAAAAAAAAAAAAAAGAAATTCAAGAAAGACTTGAGACAGACAGAAAATTCCTTGTATTGCCAGATGTTGTCCTACGTAGATAATTTCCCATTCCTAAAAGAAAGGTCAGAAGAGCCAATGAAACGAAGATGTTGTTTTCAGAGCACAGTGTATCCCAAGATGTGGGAGTCTAAACCCCGCTGGAGTTGCTCCTGGATTACTCCACCCTTCCACATGGTCTCTGTGGGAAGAGACCCACGTAACCCCACTGCAGAAATCACTGGGAGAGAGGTAAAGAACAGTTCTTCATGAATGCTTATTAGCTAACTTGTTAAAGGGCAGAAACAGAAAGAAATTAAGGGGAAGGAAACAAAACCATTGATGGAGCACTCCAATGCCAGGAGCTTGGTACGTTAACATTTCATCTTAGAACTCTATGCAGCAAGGTGTTAACTATTTTTATTTTATTACTTTATTTTATTTTTTGAGACCGAGTCTCACTCTGTCATCCAGGCTGGAGTGCAGTGGCACGATCTGAGCTCACTGCAACCTCTGCCTCCTGGGTTCAAGAGATTCTAGTGCATGACTCAGTCTCCCAAGTAGCTGGGACTAGAGGCACGCACTACCATACCCAGCAAATTTCTAATTTTGTATTTTTAGTAGAGACAGGGTTTCGCCATGTTGGCCAGGCTGGTCTCAAACTCCTGACCTCTTAGGTGATCCGCCCGCCTCGGCTTCCCAAAGTGTTTGGATTACAGGCGTGAGCCACCATGCCTGGTCTAACTTCATTTTACATTTCTAAAAACCAAAGATTGCAAAGGTTACGTAACTCATCAATATCACAAAGTCCATAAATGGTAGAGTTACCAGTTCAGTCTGATTTACTAAAGCATTTTATGCTTTGGGAGGCAGAAGAATTTTCACCTTTCCAAACCTTTTACGTACTCAATGATAACGTTGTTGGGATCAAGGTCTTTCCCAGTCCCTTGATTGACAACTTTCATGGAGAGGGATACTTTTATCCTGTCATTTTTCATCTGAAAGAGACCAAAAAAAGTCACCAAAAACTTTAAATACATCATTTAGATGGCCAGTCTAAAATTAAGAGTCAACGTTTTCATCGTCATAACATTGAGCTTCTTTAATGGACCAGGTGCTGTGCTAGGAACATTGTGGATACAAATAAGCACAACAGGTAGACCCTACGGCAGAAGAATTTTAGGAAACAGTCTTAATCTCATTCCTGTCCCTCTGGGGGAAAGACAAAAATGGTAGCTCAAAAAATCCAAGGCTTGTGGAAGTAACCAGGCAGAAAATAAAAGCTTTTCTTCCAGGTAAGTTCAGTATAGTGATTTGTTCAGAGATCTCTAAGTCCAGAAGAGGTTTTTGAACATTTCAGGAGACTAGATCTCCTTCTGGACTTGGTCTAGAGCTTCTTTAAGCATGAAGACATTTGTCACATTGGTCTTCTTTTGCTTCCCACAGCACAGGAAGCATTTATTCACTTCAGGGTCTTTGTATCAGTTATTCTCTCTGCCTGGAATGTTCCTATCCCAAGTCTTCCATGACTAGTTCCTTTTCTTTAAGGTCTCAGCTCATATATCACCTCCTTAAAGAGTCCTTTCCTGACAACTAGAAATCTTCCTCCAATAGTGTTTGAACCCAATATAGCACTTAATATAACTTGCAATTATTTTATGAATATTTGTCTCGGCCAGGCATGGAAATTCATGCCTGTAATTCCAGCACTTGGGGAGGCAAAGGCAGGAGGATCACTTGAGCCCAGGAGTTTGAACCAGCCTGGGTAGTAACACAGTGAGACCCCGTCTTGACAAAAAAATTAAAAAAAAAAAAAAAAAAAAGCCAGGTTTATTGGTGCGTGCCTGTAGTCCCAGATACTCAGGAGGCTGAGGTGGCAGGATCAGTTGAGCCCAGGAGGCTGAGGCTGCAGTGAGCCATGATGGTACCACTGTACTCCAGCCTGGATGACAAAGAGAGACCCTGTCTCAAAATAGAAAGAAAAATTGTTTCTATTTATATTCTATATAAGCTCCATAATAGCTGGGATCATTTACGTCTGGTTCGCTCTTATATCTCCCAAACCTAGCACATA
Organism: Symphalangus syndactylus; assembly: GCF_028878055.3. NCBI lineage: Eukaryota > Metazoa > Chordata > Mammalia > Primates > Hylobatidae > Symphalangus > Symphalangus syndactylus. Next base: position 146,075,533 of record NC_072441.2, read on the forward strand.
TTAAACACTTAAATATTGTTGAATAATAGTTCTTTCATGCCTATCTCCCGTGCCTTTCTCTGGTAGAAGAACAGGACTCAGTGTATGCTCTTATTTCTCCTGTGGTCAGCCCACACCCACAGCCCTCATACCCTCAAGTGAGTAACAGGGTCCTTCAGATTTTTTTCACTTTCTGCACATTGCATGGTGCCAGATATTAGGGAAAATGACTGTAAACTATCTGTGTTCTTTTTATTTTGTCCCAAATTGAAGTGTATCTGGCAGGTATTCTTTGAAGTTCGTGATAAACACTTGTCCCATAGATCAAGTTTCCTTCTCTCTTTTTGGTTCTTTTTTTTCTCCTCCGGCCCACCCTATGGGTAAACTTCAGGGAGGGATGTTTTACAAACATGCACTTATTGCACCACACGTTTATAGCTCCTATCATTCCTTCTGAGTTTGCAGGGCAGTCTACCAGAAGGTTTGAATTCGGAATAGATTCTAATGGCAGGATTTAAAAATAAGATTATCAGCCACAATTAACAAAATTTACACACTCACTATCATAAAATATCAAAAATCCCAGCTCTTCCTAATCCTTTCTAACCACGTGGGAGCCGCACAGAACTTTACCTCTCGGCCAATAAGCTTCACCCACACTTTATCTCCGACATCTACTATCTCAGAGGGCTTATCCACCCGACAGGATGACATATGAGTTCGATGGACCAAACCTGGGCACAAGAAGAAGAAATAACATAAAGCAGAGGGCACATCTGATATTTATACTCTAAACTGGATAAGAAGGTAAGAGTTGGGGAATGCAAGGGAAAAATGAAAATTTTCACTGAAAAGCGTGGAACTTAAAACTGCAAATTGAGACTGCTTTTTATACCCAATCAACCAACAAACATTCTTAAAATAATGCTCAAAGTGGCCGGGCACAGTGGCTCATGCCTGTAATCCCAGAACTTTGGGAGGCTGAGGCGGGCAGATTGCCTGAGCTCAGGAGTTCAAGACCAGCCTGGGCAATATGGCAAAACCCAGTCGCTACAAAAAAAAAAAAAAAACACACACACAAAAAACCTGGCTGGGCATGGTGGCACATGCCTGTAGCTCTGGCTACTTAGGAGGCTGAGATGGGAGGATCGCATGAGCCCAGGAGGCTGAAACTGCAGTGAGCTGCAACTGCGCCACTGCACTCCAGCTCAGGTGACAGAGTGACACCTCAGCTCAAAAAAATAAGTAAATAAAACAGGCCGGGCGCAGTGGCTCACGCCTGTAATCCTAACATTTTGAGAGGCCAAGATGGGAGAATACCTTGAGGCAAGGAGTTTGAGACCAGCTTGGTCAACATAACGAGACCCCATCTCTATTTTTTAAATATTGCAAATCTTGTTTTAAAAATAAAAAACAAAAAATTAAAAAAATTTAATGCTCCATATTAGTAAAGATGTGATAAAATATCTGTAGTTACACAATACTGATAGAAACGTAAGTTGGTAAAATTATTTGAAAGCAAAAAGATAAAGATGTTTATATATCTTTGATGCAAGAATATCATCAATAGAAATTTTTCCAAAGGAAAAACTCAAAAGAGCCAAAAAACTTATAGAGCTGAAATAACTTGCATATAGCCTGGGCAACATGGTAAAACCCCATCTCTACCAAAAATACAAAAACTAACTGGGCATGGTGGTGCAAACCGGTGATCCTAGGTACTCAAGAGGCTGAGGTGGGAGGACTGCTTGAGCCCAGGAGGCAGAGGTTGCAGTGAGCTGAGATTGCACCACTGCACTCCAGCCTGGGTGACAGAGCAAGACCCCCGTCTCACAAATAAATAAATACATAAATACATAAATAACTTGCAGTATTATTACCTACAGAGGTTAAAAAATATGTAAGAACCATAAAACAACAACCCTGATGAACAATAACTAGAAAACAGCATGGCAAACATGGTAAATCTGTGGAATAAAAAAGTAAACAGCCATTTATATTAATTACAAAAAATAATTATGATCGACATTAAGTTAAAAAAGGAAATATAAACAAGCTACTATTTTTAATCCATTAAATTAGCAAAGTATTTAGAATATAATATTCAATGTGGTGAAAGGATAGTAAAATAAGAACTATTACTGAGGCTAGAATAAACTTTTGGAAGTCACTATCAGTGGCTACCAAGAATGATAAAATACTCATAAACTATTACACATTTAATAAAAATAATTTAAAATCAAATAATTGCTGGGCATGGAAGCTCTGGCCTGTAATCCCAGCACTTTGGGAGGACTGCTTGAGCCCAGGTATTCAAGACTAGCCTGGGCAATACAGTGAGACCCCATCTCTACAAAGACTACAGAAAAATTAATAGGATGTGGTGGTGCATGCTTGTAGTCCTAGACACTCAGGAGGCTGAGGTGGGAGGATGGCTTGAGCCCAGGAAGTCAAGGCTACAGTAAGCTGTGACGGCACCACTGCACTCCAGCCTAGGTGACAGAGCGAGATTCTGTCTCAAAAATAAATCAAATCAAATAATAATTTAATAACATTTAATAAAACACTTACAGCAAACATCCTTTTCCTGTCTGTCCAAAATCCTTTCCTTGGGAGAACCACCTTGCTTATTACATTTTACATATACAAATCCGGATTATAAACTACAAAAAATTGCCAATGCCAATCTTTACCACCAGATGGCAAGAGTCTGCCAAAGAAAAGCAAAGAAGAGCACTGGTAAACAAGAAACAAAGCCCTGGGAGTATAAACTGAGCACCCAATACAGCAAAGGCTGAAGTCCCAGCAATAGAGGAAAGAGACGCAAGGGGCAGAAACATAACTGAGAAACATAGCTGAGATTTATCTTGCAAGCCCCTGACAAGATAGGCCAAAATGCTTCCCAATTAAGTTTCTGCCCCTTGCAACCAAAAGTTCTAATACTTTATTTGACCGCAATTGCTTCTGGGAACCTGTCCTAAGAAAATAACTTTATACATAGGAAAAACTATATGCTTCAGGAAAAGTGATCTACATCAAAATATTCAATGTATTTTTAAGACAGGAAAATTTAGAAACAACCTAATTTCCAACAAAAGGGTAACAATTAAGTCAATTATGGTATAGTTGCTTGAGGGTCCATTCAAAAGATTTTTAAACAAGTCAATAATTCCTTCTTTAGCAAATATTCATTGAGTGCCTATTATTTATTAAGTACTGTAGGTATCTAGCATTTTCCCATGCTAAATAACAAAAGCATAATGCAAAATTATACAGTATGATTACAAATGCTTTAAAAACATTTTAAAAATCAGAAAGAAATGACTTGAAATGCTAACAGTGGTTATAGTATTACAAGTTAACCTTTTCATTTATTTTCGATAATAATAATAGAGGATTACTTCGATTCTAGAGAAAATGAACATAAATAATTACTCTGAATGAATACAAATCAGTCATCCTGTCTAAAATAATTGCCCTCCCTAAAGTTGCTTGGGAAATTTATCCACCTCCATTCTCATTCTCCCACTCTCTCTTTCACACACCCACACACACACAGACAGACAGACAGACAGAGAGAGAGAGAGAGAGAGATGCACATGGATGCCTGCACATGCCTGAAACTCAAAGTACCTGCCCTTTCTGTTTAGAGCTCCTACTAGGAGCCACTACTTTCTCTACCCATTATCACAACATCTCTCATACCTACATAAGCTGATTCTGGAGGTTGATAGCCTACCTATCTAAACAACTCTGGGGCCTCTAAAACGTTTTATATACATGATGTTTTTAATTTTAGATCAACACATAATCTCCAAATTTGGTGAAATTCATGCAAATGGGGTTTTATTTTTTTCCCCTATGATGTAATGAGCCAACTAGCCTAATTTTAAAGTTTGAAGAGGAAATTCAGATCCCATAAAGGGGAAGCCCTTCACCTTGACTTGTTTTTGGCTGCAACTGTCCTCTACTGGTTAAAATTCATCTCTTTCCTCTATGGCTAAATGAAAGTTACGAAGGAAATTAATGTTGAACCTAATATACTTGAGGGAACCCTATTCTTCTTCCCTAAAACAGAAAGTCTATTTACTGGAGTACCACATAGAAATAATGGCATCAAAACTTGTCCTTCTCTCACCCAATTCCATATGACCAGTGAAAAATGACAAAGGATTTCAAATGAACTTTTTTTGTCTTTAAGTAGCTTAAGCAAGTTAATTTGAAATATTTTGCTATTTTATGCTATAAATGTATTTATTTTATGCTACAACTGAATTTCCATGGGTGTTCAGAGTATATGTAAGAGTTAGTGAGGGTAAACTAGATACACACACACACACATATGTATTTTATTTTATTGATTTTTAATTTTTTTGAGATGGAGTCTCACTCTGTCGCCCAGGCTGGAGTGCAGTGGCACAATCTCTGCTCACTGCAACCTCCACCCCCTGGGTTCAACTGATTCTCCTGCCTCGGCCTCCCGAGTAGCTGGGATTACAGGCACCTGCCACCACGCCCAGGTAATTTTTTGTATTTTTAGTAGAGACGGGGTTTCACTATGTTGGCCAGGCTGGTCTTGAACTCCTGATCTCGTGATCCACCCGCCCCGGCCTCCCAAACTGCTGGGATTACAGGTGTGAGCCACTGCACCCGGCATTTTTTTAATTCTATTTTGTTATTTTATTTTACTTATTTTATTTTATTTTTGGTACAGGTAGCTCTCTCCTGGATAAACATGACAAGTCTAAAAGCATTAGCAGTGAAAAACTGGAAACAACTTAAAATGATTATGTGGTACATCTGAATGACAGAATAAAGCATTAAATGTTTATAGAAAATATTTTTTTAATGGGGAAATGTTTAAGGTCCATTATGTGTAAAAAAACTACAAATTTTAAATATACAGTATAATCTTAATCTCAACATATTAAATTGTATACACATCCGTGAATACACAGAAATTCACCAAAATGTTGGCCAGGCGTGGTGGCTCATGCTTGTGATCCCAGCACTTTCGGAGGCTGAGCCGGGCAGATCACTTGAGCTCAGGAGTTCAAGACAAGCCTGGCCAACATGGTGAAACTCCATCTCTACTAAAAATACAAAAATTAGCCAGGTGTGGTGGCAGGCACCTGCAGTCTCAGCTACTCAGGAGGCTAAGGCAGGAGAATCGCCTGAACCCGGGATCGTGCCACTACACTCCAGCCTGGTGACAAAGCAATACTCCATCTCAAAAAAGAGGAAATACACCAAAATGTTAACAGTGCCTATCTCTATATGGTAGTAATAGCACATAATGATCATTTTCTGTCGTGTGTTTTTCCCTCTATTTTTCTATGATGAGCATGCATTATTTCCAATCATAAAATTTTTTTTATAATTAAATAATATATACACTATGAAATAATGTAAAACTATGTCTCATATGGACATAGACCAAAAGGAAACATAAAAATAGTTATAACGGGGTACAGGATTATTAAAGTTGAGACATTAACAGCTTATTATCAAAAGGCCTTAGCTTATACAGTGAATTAAACAAAAGACACGGTCTAGCCCTCACCCTCGATCTTGAATGCAAATGTCAGGTAGGCAGTTGCATACCCAAGTCTGTAGCTCAGGGGAAGGGTATGAACTATAGATATAAGTGCAGGAGTCTTTAGCATGCAGATGCTTATATACTAAAATACATTTACCAGACTGTCAGTTTAGTGACTGGTTCAGAGAGAGACACACACCAGTTTATTAATTTACAATACAAGATATACTTTCCTTATACCTGGAAGGTTCTCAGTCCTTATCTAGGTAAACTAGCTGCTGCCTTCAGTATTAAATACCTGAACAATTACATTAGTGATCAGAAATTGCTTCCACATGGAATCAGAACAAAAGGGAGACAACTATTTTGAGATACTTTTTTTGTCCATGAAGGTTTAGTGTACTATCACTTCTTCATAAAAAAATCCATCTCAGCCAGGTGTGGTGGCTCACGCTTGTAATCCCAGCACTTTGGGAGGCTGAGGCAGGCGGATCACGAGGTCAACAGATTGAGACCATCCTGCCCAACATGGTGAAACCCCATTTCTACTAAAAATACAAAAATTAGTTGGGCATGGTGGCACGCACCTGTAGTCCCAGCTATTCGGGAGGCTAAGGCAGGAGAATTGCCTGAACCTGGGAGGCAGAGGTTGCAGTGAGCCGAGATCGAGCCATTGCACTCCAGCCTGGCAACAGAGCGAGACTTCGTCTCAAAGAAAAAAGAAAAAAAAAATCCATCTCTACAGTTCCTATCATCAGATTCATTTCTGCCCTAAATAAGGCAAGATAAACTCTGCCAACTTCAAGCACTCAGCCTGTCTTTTACTATGTTTACCATGTTTTAAGCTGACAACCCCCTGCTTGTTCCCATAATCTCTCCCTCAGTAGAATATTATGATACAGGACGGGCACAGTGGCTCACGCCTGTAATCCCAGCACTTTGGGAGGCCGAGGTGGGTGGATCACTTAAAGTCAGGAGTTCAAGACCAGCCTGACCATCATGGAGAAACCCCGTCTCTACTAAAAAAAAATACAAAAATTATCCAGGCATGGTGGCACTTGCCTGTAGTCCCAACTACTCGGGAGGCTGAGGCACAAGAACCACTTGAACCCAGGAGACGGAGGTTGCAGTGAGCTGATATCGTGCAATTGCACTCCAGCCAAGGCGACAGAGCAAGACTCCGTCTCAAGAAAAAAAAAAAAAGATTATGATACAATCAACTAGATTTCATTCTCCTAAATTACAATTTTGTTCCAATCCCTTTTCCCTGGAATTACACCCAGATTGTCTTGTTTAATTCTTGAGTGCTCCCATCTCTTCAGTCAGTTTTATAGGCAATTACCTGGTTTACTTCTATCTATGACTGAAACTATACTCTGTATGGGGGGGAATTCACGACTAGATTCATTCTCAGAAAGCAGTCTGAATTCTTGGGAGAGACTTCATTGTTAACATGGACACACCACCACAAGTTAGATGGCGTGTATGCAGTGGAGGACACCATATAAAATATTTGAGCCCCCTTTCCTTTGTGCTGAGTACCCCGCTATATATACTACATCCATCCATTCATTTAATCCTCTTTGACAAAGGTTCATAGGAAAAAACAGTCTAGAAATCATATAAATTATCCAGGATCACAAGGCTGATAAATAACAGAAGTGCAATTCAAATATGAGTTTATCAGGTCTCCTACATCATACCAATATTTTCCCTATTTTTATTATTAATCTATATTATCCTTTCAACTAAAAAAAGGAGAACGATGAGCTTACTACAAATAGAGGAAAGCACATCTAATTCTGTTCTAGCATATGCTCCAAAATCAAACAGAAACAAACACACACAAATGCTTTGCTTGCCACGCCACACCCAAGGGAGCTCTTCAGAGCAATCTGTGCTTGGATTTCTGACATCAAGCCATAAATCAATGCCCAAGAGGCATATCAAGTCCATCATCAAGTTCAATAAACCTAACATGACACTTAAACAGAATGAGTCCCATCTGAGTGTCTCCTGGTAAAAATAGGAGAAAAATCAAACCTGACAACTTGGAAAGGGCTAGCTCCTCAACCACCATATGAGAGTAACAGAGTTAGCCCATTATAGTCCCCTTAAAACCATTACCCCAACTGCGTTAGGTTCAACATTAATTTCTTCCACAACTTCCACTGGCAATAAAGGAAAGAAGTGAAAATCTCAAATCATTAGAGGACAGCTGCAGCCAAAAAAAATGTCAAAACAAACGGTCATTGTTACCTTTGGGGAATCTTAATTCCCTCTCCACACTTTTCAAGTCAATTCATCTCCCAATCAATGGTATATGACAATAACATAAGCACATTAGTGAAAGTGTTTTAACACCCTTTATCTTGTTGGGATTAAGGATTCACTAAAACATTTAGTAAACGCTTACTATATTATAGGCAAAAATATATCCAAGGGTTTGTGAAACATGGTCCTCCCAGTCAAAAAACTCAAGACCCTAAAATATGCACATCATTCTCATTTCAGGGATAAGGAAATTAAGGCTCAAAGACGAGGCGACTTGCCAAGAAGCCAGTTAATGGTAGAGCTGAGGCTGTAATTCATTCATTCATTCAGTGAACACCCACCCACTATACCTCAGGTATTGTGCTATGCCCTGATTCATCCAAACAGCCTAACCATTCCACAATTCCATGGACTAAGTGCAACAACACTCATTTTTATTACACGCCACTCTAATTTGTTTACGTCACTAGACTGTAAGCAATCCGAGGGCAGCAAGGGATTATGTTTCTCTTACCCCTGTGTTCCCACCAAAAAAGCTAATCAGAAAATAGAACTCAACAATTATTTGCTAAACTGAATCCACTGCTAAATATATTTGAGCTTCTATCATAAACAAGAAACTCTGAAAGTATAATGTTGAAAACTCTCTGTTCTCAAAATTTCAGTTTAGTGCTGGAGGGCAGAAGACAGTAGGAAAAAAAAAAAAGAACTTTATAATTGTATAGGGTTGCACTGCCTAATAAGATAGTCACTAGTCATGTAGCTGTTTTAAGTTTCAATTTCAATTAGTTGAAATAAATAAAATGAAAAAGTCATGTATCAGCACAGATGTAGTATAATACAAAAATACATTTGTCCCCTTTCCTGGCAAAGAACTTCTAAAACTCCTGGGATTTACTAAGTGATAGGAGTGTATTCTGTTTTCATAATAAGCCCCTTTTGATTATACCTGAGTTTATGTTAATGAGGTGACAGAGTGGGATCCCTAGATAGCCTCAGGATGGACTAGTCACCAGAAAGACCAAGTGATTAGAGGGCTGGAACTTTTTCTATTTTCAGACAGGATCTTGCTATGTTGCCCAGGCTGGACTCAAACTCCTGGAGGGCTCAACTGATCCCCCTGTCTCAGTCTCCCAAGTAGCTGGAACTACAGGTGCTCACCACCATGCTGGCTTAGAGGACTGGAATTTTCAATCCCACCCACCAATCTCCTACTTCTAGGAAGAAAGAGGTTGGGAGTTAGAGACTGAGCTCTATAAAAACTCCCATACATGAGATTTGTAGAGTTTCTGGATTGGCAAACATATCCTAGTGCTGGGAGGGTGGCATACCAGAGAGCATGAAAGCTCCCCACCACACCTTACCTGACCCCACTCCACCCCAGCTATACACTACCCTATGTATCTCTTCAATTATTTGGCTGTTCCTAAGTTGTATCCTTTATAATAAACTGGCAAAGAATAGTACCGAATCCTATACATACTATGTTTTTCCTATACATACACACCTAAGATAAAGTTTAATTTTTTTTTTTTTTTTTTTGAGACAGGGTCTTGTTCTGTCACCCAGGCTGGAGTGCAGTGGCATGATCTCAGCTCACTGTAACCTCTGCCTCCCAGGCTCAAACAATCCTACTCCCTCAGCCCCCTCAAGTAGCTTGGACTACAGGCACACACCACCATGACCAGTAAATTTTTGGATTTTTATAGAGATAGGGTTTCACCATGTTACCCAGGCTGGTCTCGAACTCCTGAGCTCAAGCGATCCAGCCACCTCACCTCCCAAAGTGCTGAAATTACATGTGTGAGCCACCATGCCTGGCTGTGAAGCTTAATTTATAAATTAAGCACAGAAATAGATTAACAATAATAATATAACAACATACTGTAAGAACAGTTATCACAAACTGTTGCTGTAACTTTTGCAGTTAGAAATTCGACAGCAAAACTAGTATGAATTTTTTCTTCTTCACAATTTCACACATAGAAGATTCATTCTTAGGGTAGATCTTAGCAACCACAGGATAAGATTACGTTTTCTTTCCTTAATTTTTTTAACCTTTATTTTAGATTCTGGGGGTACATGTTCAAGTTTGTTATCTGTGTACACTGCATGATGCTGAGGTTTGGGATATGAATCATCCCGTTACAGAAGTACTGAGCATAGTACTCGAAGTTAAATTTTTCAACCATTGTACACCCCCTTCCTCAGTCCCCCCTCTAGGGGTCCCTGTTTTTCCCTTATGAAGTCGAGAACTTTTACCTTTTGACTTAAAGGAAGCACTTTATGGCTTCTCTCTGGCATATCAAAATTGCCAGCATCACTATTACACTTTGGGGCCATTAAGTAAAATAAGGGTTACCTGGAACACAAGCACTGCAATAGCAGTCGGTCTGATCACTGAGAAGGCTACTAAGTGACTAATGGGTGGGTAGCGTACACAGTGTGGATGGACAAGGGGACGATTCATGTCCCAGATGGAATGGGGCAAGACAGCGCAAGATTTCATCACACTGCAACTGCAACTTAAAGCTTATGAATTGTTTCTAGAATTTTCCCTTTAATATTTTCAAATCTCAGTTGACCTAGGGTAACTGAAACCATGGAAAGTAAAGGCACAGATGAGGTGGGACTGCAAAGTCTCAAACATAAGTAGGTGGTCATGGAACCCCTATTTACAGCTGATTGGTCAGAAGTACAAGTGGCCCAGGACTTGCAGCTGGTATCTGAAGGGGGGGCAATTTTGTGGGACTGAGTCCCTTTAATTTGTGAGATCTAACACAAGCTCCAGATAAATAATGTCAGAATTGAACTGAGTCAGTCGTTGGACACCCAGCTGATGTCCAGAGAATTGGGGAGTTGGTTGCTGTCAGAAAACAAATCAGAGAACATAAGGAATATTTTCATCATCACAGAAAGTTATATTGGATAATACTATGAGAGGGGAAAGAAAATCTAGCTTAGGTTTGAATACTAGGAAGGGGTCTTCAACTCAGTGGTGGCTGAAGTATTCTGAGAACAGGACATCTGGGAAACTAGCTCAAATTACAATCTACCTACCTGAGCCAAAGATGTTAAGATCTGATCAGACCAGAGTTATTTTCTAACTCAGTCCTTTCAGGCTGAGACTTAATAATCTTCCCTCTTTATGGGCAGAGAAACTAAGATACACTGTAAGGAAGTCAATTGCTCAAGTTATCCAATAAACCTATAGATCTCAGGATTAAAACTCACAGTTTCCACCTAATTATTTGGCTCCCTGAGCTTTCCCTCTGAGGCTTGTCTCAGCCCAGCTGTCAGACTGACAGATTCACTTGTAAGCTGTCAGCCACAATCAGAGGCATCACCTGACAGGGTATGGATAAAGTGAGTTGAAGATTGACTGCTGGAAGGTCACAGGCCTTTAATCCCACACAGTCCCCAAAGTGTCACATATACCCAAGTTATAATGGGACTTTCAGGCACTGGCAGCTATGGCAAGTATACTAACAAGAAAACCTGTGCTCAGACAGAAAGATGAATGTCCTGTGGGGTGGGGAAGAGTTCGTTGTCATTAAATCCCAGACTAGATAAAATGAGAAACTCAATTACAGACTGCTGACTGCCAGCTTGAAAACTGTTGGTAAACCATTTCTAAAGCAAAGATGCAATTTGCAGAATAGTAGTCTACAAGGTTAGAGGCATGGATTTATTATCCAAAGATCACCTCTTGGATTTTTTTTTTTAATAGAAAAAACTTTAAAAAAAAATTTCCAAAAGTCAAAGTCCCTCTTCCATGTACATCCCTTCGTTAGCAAAACCATCTCCCAGAGGTGACCATTGCTAATCTGTTGAATATTCCTCCAGCCTTTCTTCTAAACATAGGCAGTAATTTAAAATATATAAAGAAAAAAAGATATATAAAGGCATACGCACACTTGCTTTAAAAGGGTGGGGAAGAGAGATGCTACACAGTCTTCTGCAACATGTTTTTAAATTTTATTATCTTGGACTTCTTTCCATGTAAGTAATTTTTTTTCTTTTTTTTTTAAGGGACAGGGTCTCACTCTTACCCAGGCTGGGGTGCAGTGGCACAATCATAGCTCACCGCAGCCTCTAACTTCTGGGCCCAAGTGATCCTCCTGCTGCCACACCCAGCTAACTTTTTTGTAAAGATGGTGTCACAAGATTCTTCAGGTGTCGCTTTTCCAGCCAGAAGCTGCTGTGGCCAGCAGCACCTTTGCCCGAGTTTTGCTTGGACCTGCTGGGCTCGTTCTGCCCACTTGGCCTGGCAGGCTGCACTCAGCTTTGCTTAGGGCCACTAGGCCTGTTCCATCCACTTGGTCTAGCGGGCTGCACTCGGCTCATGCTGCCGTCCCAGATCCCACACCTGCCAAGGGCGAGCCAGGCTCAGAGTGGCGAGGGGTGCATGAGTTTGTAAGCATGGGGTCCAGCCACTGTGCACGGCCAGGCACACTGGCTGCTGTGGCTGGGCAGGCAGCTCCAGGTGCTGGCGCAGGCACCAGCTCCATGTGAGGCTGTGGATGGACCAGGCATACCACAAGTGGCTTCCACTGTGGACTCTCGGGAACATGGCGGTGCCCAGAAGCGTGGAGATGCCAGAAACCGCAAAGCCCCAAAGAGGTGTCACAGCTCTGGCTCAGGGAGCCCTTGGATCTGTTACAGCTCTTTCAGTCCCGCCATTCAGCGGGTCCCAAGTTCTTGTCTTGCATCCAGGAAGAATGAGGTACGCAGACAACTGGAGCAAGGCAAAGAGTTGCTTTATTGAGTGATGGTACAGCTCTCAGGAGACCCAAAGTAGATAGCTCCTTTCCACAGGCAGGTCAACCTGTTGAGTGCAGCTCTCAGCAGAGAGGAGACCCAGAATGGGCAGCTTTTATCTGCAGGCAGGTCATCCCAACATCTGCAGCCCTCAACGGAGAGGAGACCCAGGGTGGATAACCCATTTCCACAGGCAGGTCCTCCCAGTGTCTGCCCAAGTCTGGCTGAGTCCAGGGTTTTTACAGTCTTCAGAAGTGTGTGCTGACTGGTCCATGGGCAGGCCCAGGAAAAGCACCTTAAGTTCTCACTCTGGGCCACAGACTCCACCTGGAACTGACAGCCTGGCCCCTATGCTTCAGGCCATCCCTGGCTTGAAGGTGGGGCTTCACCGAGACCTGCCCCTTTCCACCCAGGAGCCTGTCTGCCTCTTGTCGCCATCAATCATGTTGTCCATGACGCCCAGCTGTTCCCTGCCCAGGGGCACCTGCAGGCCCATGCTGAGCCACCCTCAGCACCCTCTTGGCCTCCCTCCTGTGCTCACTGGCACCCAAAGTCCGGAGGGGGCCAAGGTGGTAGGAAGCTGGCATGTCAGCACCACCCCAAGGTGCGGAAACCCAGCCAGGTTGCAATAGTGCCCAGGCTCAGCTTCAACTTTGCTCCAAAATCAGAGCAGGAGCCGGGGGCTGGGAGAGTCCAGGCAGTGGCAGCAGGCACTTCTGAGACTGTGGGGGAAAGGGGTCTTCCCGGACCTCCAAGAGTGCAGAGATGCCTGGGTCTGCAGCCAGGGCTGGGTGACTGCAGCTGCACCCGTGAGGGCGGGCTCCCACCCCACTAACTCATAAGGGGGCAGGGCTCCTGCCAGCTCCATGGAATGTGCAGCCCTGGCCGCACAGCCCCCACTATGGCTGGCATCTTTGCAGCAGCCGCTCTAGACAGGCCTCCATTGCCACCAATGGGGTCTTGCTATGTTGCCCAGCCTGGCCTCAAACTCTTGGCCTCAAGTGATCTTACTACTTCAGCCTCCCAAGTAGCTGGGATTACAGGTGCATGCCACCACTCCCAGCTCATGTCAGTAAACTGAAATCTATTCTGTTTCATTGAAATCTATTCTGTTTCATTGATTCTAAGATGCTCTTTCTTTCCTCTCACTTTAATATCTCTGAAATTGGAGTGCTTCTCATAATCAATGATGTTTTACAACTGTTACCAGTCAGGTAGCAGTGTGATGGAATTGTGTGAAAACCTTCCACTGCCATCTTTCTGGTAAGATGACGCATAAGTATGTCTTAGAAATACAGTCATTCTTTTAGTCATCTGCATAGTCTACAAAACAGATGCACATAATTTATGTAATTCTCTACTTACATTAAATTCTCCAAAGAATTTCTGGATTAAAGGGTATATATAAGCACATTAAAAATGTTAATAGGTATTAAAAAGTCTATGAAATTATGCTCCTGACAGTGAGTAAAAGTGTCCATTTCTAACATTGGGTATTAACAGCAATCTTTTAAAATATTTGTTAATCTCAAAGATTTTAGGAGTGTTTTAAATCATTTTTAAAAAATATTTGATAACTTTGCTGCCCTATGTGAAAAAAATTTTTTTGAGATATTTGTACATTCATCTGCATTCAAAAGAAATAATACAGAGGTCTAGGCCAGGCGCGGTGGCTCACGTCTGTAATCCCAGCACTCTGGGAGGCTGAGGCAGGCAGATCATGAGGTCAGGAAATCGAGACCATCCTGGCTAACACGGTGAAACCCTGTCTCTACTAAAAATACAAAAAATTAGCCAGGCATGGTGGCGGGCACCTGTAGTCCCAGCTACTCGGGAGGCTGAGGCAGGACAATGGCGTGAACCCAGGAGGCGGAGCTTGTAGTGAGCCAAGATTGTGCTACTGCACTCCAGCCTGGGCAACAGAGCGAGACTCCGTCTCAAAAAAAAAAAAAAAGAAAAAGAAAGAAAGAATACAGAGGTTTTATGTACACTTTATCCAGTTTTCTCCAATGGTGACATTTTGGAAAACTATAGTACACTATCACAACCAGGATGCTGGCATTGATACTGTGGTATAAGAAATACATATTCGATCTTTGTCCCTAGTTCCTGGCAGAGTTCCTAAAACCCTTGGACTATTCTGAGTGATAGAAGTGTCTTTTGTTATTAAGTCCCTTAATGAGGTGACTACTGGTGGGTCCCTAGATAGCTTCAGAAACAGAGAAATCAACAATGTGATTAGATAGGGTTAGAAATTTCAGCCTGCGATGGGCATGGTGGCTCACGCCTGTAATCCCAGCACTTTGGGAGGCCGAGGCGGGCGGGTCACAAGGAAAGGAGTTTGAGACCAACCTGGCCAACATAGTGAAACCCCGTCTCTACCAAAAATACAAAAATTAGCCAGGCATGGTGGTGCACACCTGTAGTCCCAGCTACTCGGGAGGCTGAGGCAGGAGAAACGCTTGAACCCGGAAGGCAGAGGTTGCAGTGAGCTGATATCGCACCACTGCACTCCAGCCTGGGCAACAGAGCTAGATTCCCTCTCAAAAAAAAAAAAAAAAGAAATGTCAGCCCTACCCTCTCACTTCTGGGAAGTGGAGAGGGACTGGAGACTGAGCTGCATCACTGAAGGCCAATAATTTAATCAACCATGTCTATGTAACAGATCCTCCATATAAACCCCTAGCAATGGAGTTTGGAGAGTTGGTGAACACATCCGTGTGCCAAGAGGGTGACGCACCCCAACTCCATGGGGACAGAGGCTTTGTACTCAGAACCCTTTGAGCATCACCTTGTGTACTTCCTCATCTGACTGTTCATTTTTATCCTTTAAAATAAACTAATATTAACTACAGTATTTTTCTGAGTTCTGTGAGTCACTCTAGCAAATTACCAACTTTCGGGGGGAAGTGCTGGGAATTCCAGAAATTGTCGCCAAGTGAGACAAAAGTGTAGGTAATCTGAGGATTCAATATTGGGGCTGGCATCCGAAGTGAGGGCAGTCATGTTGGACTGAGCCCTTAAGTACGTGGAATCTGACACTAACTCCCACGTAGTTAGTGTCACAATTGAATTGAATTGTTGGGACATCCAGTTGATGTTAGAGAATCAGAAAACTGGAGAATTGGTTGGTGTAGGAAAAAACATCTCAGATAAAATCAACTGGCTCTTGTTCAGATTTCCCCAGTTTTACCTGTACTCATTTGTGTTTGTGTATGTGTATGTATTTAGTTCCATGTAATTTTACCACTTAGATTCATGTATACACTGCCATAGTTAAGATACAGAACAGGTCCCTCACTACGAGGATCCTTCATATTGCTACTTCCTTCCCCTTCTTAATCCTTGTCAACCATTAAATAATTTGTTCTCCATTTAAATAACTTTGTCATTTCAAGTATGTTACATAAAAATCTTTGCAAATTATATATTTGATATGTGACTAGTATCCAGAATATATGAGAAACACCTAACTCAACAATAAAAACAAAAATAACCCTATTTTTAAAAGGGAAAAGGCAGGTGTAGTGGCTCACACCTTTAATCCCAGCCCTCTGGGAGGCTGAGGAGGGCGGATTACTGGAGGACAGGAGTTCAAGACCAGTCTGGCCAACATGACAAAACCCTGTCTCTACTAAAAATTAGCCGGGTGTGGTGGCACATGCCTGTAATCCCAGCTACTCAGGAAGCTGATGCATGAAAATCACTTGAACTCAGGAGGCAGAGGTTGCAGTGAGCCAAGATTGCACCATTGCACTCTAGCCTGGGCAATACAGCAAGACTCTGTCTCAAAAAAGAAAAGGATTTTGTATTAGTCTGTTCTTACACTGCTAATAAAGACATACGAGACTGGGTAATTTATCAAGGAAAGAGATTTAACTGATTCACGTTCAGCATGGATGGGGAAGCCTCAAGAAACTTAACATCCATGGGGAAAGGGGAAGCAAACACGTCCTTCTTCACAGGGCAGCAGGAAGGAGAATAAGTGCCCAGTGAATGATGGTTTTATAAGGGGCTTCCCTTATAAAACCATCAGATCTTGTGTCACTATGATGAGAATAGCATGGGGCAAACCACCCCCATGATTCAATTATCTCCACCTGGTCCCTACCACAACACATGGGAATTATGAGAACTACAATTCAAGATGAGATTTGGGTGAGGACACAGCCAAAATATATCAGATTTGAATAGACATTTCCCCAAAAAAGATATACAAATAGCCAATAAACCCAAGAAAAGAGACTTAACATCATTAGCTGTTAGGGAAATTCAAACCACAGTGAGATGTCCCTGCACATCCACTAGGATGGCCATACCCAAACAGATAACAACAAGTGTTAACAAAGATGTAAAGAAAGTAGAACCCTCATACATTGCTGGTAGGAATGTAAAATGGCGTGGGCACTTTGGAAAAACAGTCTGGCAGTTTCTCAAAAAGTTGAACATAGAGTTAACATATGATCCAGTATTTCTGCTCGTAGGTATATACCCAATGAAAGCAAATATCCACACAAAGAGCTGTACACAAATATTTATAGCAACATTATTCATAATACTAAAGAAGTGGAAACAACCCAAATATCCATCAACTGATGGAATTGCAATAAGTTAATTTGCAATGGCAATAAAAAAGAATGAAGTACATATTATAAAACAGATGAACCTTGAAAACGTGCTAAGTGAAAGAAGTCAGTCACAAAAGACTATATATTGCATTATTCCATTTATAAGAAATGTACAAAATAAGCAAATATACAGAGACAAAGTAGAATAATGGTTGCCTAAAGCTGGGGGCATAGAGAGAATCTGGAGTGTTGGCTAATGGGTACAGGGTTTCTTTTTGGGGTGACAACAATGTTCTCAAAGTAGATTGTGGTGATGGTCACAAAACTCTGAATATACCAAAGAAACCACTGACTTGTACACTTTAAGCAGGTCACATGTGTGGTATGTGAATCATATCTCAAGTAAAACATAAGAATGTTATATAAATGGAATCATAAAGTGTATAACCTTTTGAGAGTAGCTTTTTTCACTCAGTATAATTTCTGGAGATTGATCCAGGTTGTTGCATCTATGGATATTTTATTCTCATTCCTTTGTATTGTTGAGTAATATCCCATTATATGAATCTACCAGTCTAAGTTACTTTTTAATCATACTGAGAATGAGTATATTTTACTATAGTACCAAGTAATATTTTTTTATCCTGTGAGTTGTTTTTTCATATCCTTGGCACCTTTTCCTAATACTCCCTTTGTATTAGCTCTTTATCATGTGTACTACAAATTCTTTTTCCCAACTTAACTCTGCTTACAATGATTTTTGCAATTAAGTTTTTAATTTTTATGTAGTGAAATATTCTTCTAGATTTTCTTCTAGTACTCTTATGGTTACTTTTTTTTTTATTGTTAAAATCTTTAATTAAACCTTAACTTATTTTAGCATAAGAAGTTAGCAAGTTGAATCTTTGGATCCACCAGCAGTGCGACATAGTAGAAAGATCCAGGGGCTAGGAATCAGAAGGACTGGGTTCTAGTCTTGGCTATGCCACTACCTAGCCAAATCACTCTGGGCAGACAACTGGTCTGTGGAACCTGCCTTTTCGGCTTAACATAGTTTTGGTAAATAAATAAGATTATAGACTTACAACAGGATACTCAAAAAAATGTTCAACAGATGCCTCTTTATGAAAAAAACTTGAAACATTATATATATATATGTTTGTATCACTTACAATACTATTCCCATTTCATGCGCTATATACTAGAAAACTCACACTGTCAGCCTCAGACATAATACTAAAGAAGTGGAAACAACCCAAATATCCATCAACTGATGGAATTGCAATAAATTAATTTGTAATGGCAATAAAAAAGAACGAAGTACATATTATAAAACAGATGAGCCTTGAAAACATGCTAAGGGAAAGAAGTCAGTCACAAAAGACTATATACTGCATTATACTATATTATACTGGATTTGCCCTCCCGCAAATCCTGTGTCTGAAGAAGTCAAGTGATTTGCCTAGGGTCACAGGTGAAGTCTAAGGAGGAGCTAGTTTCAGAAGTAAACCCAATTAGCTATACCCCAGTCTTCTTCCTGAGTCAGAGACCACCATTCTTCTGCCTGCTAAAAATGAATTGTCATTTTGTATTCATATCTATACATTAAAAAGAAAACGAATGAAAAACTACTGTCTGAAAAATGTACAGCCTATAAGTAGGAGGTGGTGGGGTGTTAGCAGAGAGTAGAATCAGAGGGCTGAATATCAAGTTATAGGCTCCTACCTTGCTTCCGACAGCCTGGGATTTTGATAAAGGCCCCATAGTCTGTCACCATAGCAACCTATAAAGATGGGGGGAAAATCAGTGTCACATAAATGAGAATCTTTCTTCTGTAGCATTTAAGCTAGTCTCCCCAAATTTGTACTTCATATTGACTGCCTCTGTATGCTACAAAACTGCCTAAAAATGATGCTCTGTCAAACATTCTTTCTGGGTTTTTTTGAAATTTAGACTGACAGGTATGTGTGTACACATTAAAAACACTGGGAGATTAGAGTGTTATCACACGGTGTGATGATACTGAGGAATACCCAAATCCTATACCTAGTAAAATCACCAACGGAGTTTCATGAACAAAGGGAACATATTGATATTACCAGAGGAGCTTCATGAACAAAAGGAACAAAAAGCAAAAAACCAGGTAATAAAGCTATACTTTATATTAGCTAGGACTGAGGCCTCCAAACCCAATACAGAGAACTTTAATAAATTTGGGATGGATCACGCAGGGCATTCCTCCCCTCATACCTGAACTTCAGATCAAACCAGAGCAGATAGCCTGTTACATTTAACTCCAAGTCTGAGTCCTGGGTTTCATCAAGACAACTAGATTAAAAAGCCAATACGTATACAACTGACAGAACCTGAAAAGATCTAATCAGAGAGAAGGAGTTGTCCCCCCAGTCTTCTGCAGAGTTGTCTAAGATGAAGAAGTCAGAGGCTTGATGGGTCTATGTAATAGGCAACCAATAAATGGTAGTGATGAAAGGCCCAGAACCCCTGCCAGATAAAAGATAAATAATTAAGCTAGGCTCTAGCTCTCTCTTCCCCCTGTAGCCTAGCCCATCCCCTGACCTGTGGATTGAGGGTAATGTTGTCATCATATACCGAATTTAACACTAAATGATTATTTGTAAAATATTCAATATAATCTTACATACATAAACTTTATTCTTTTCAGTGTCTTTAACTAGCTGCTTCATCCTGAGCACTGTTTCAGCTTCACCATAACTAAAACAAGGGGAGTAATTAAAACAATCCTGACTGCACTGCTATTTACTAATATATACTGAATACTCACTATATGCAAAATAATATTCAAAATGCTTTGCATAATCCTTACGTCACTGTATGGAGTTGGCACTATTATTCAATAGACAACAAAAAGATGCATGAAGAGATTAAGTAACTTATCGGAGGTCCAAAGCTAAATAAGTAGCAGAGCTGAGATTTGAATCCGGAGTCTTAATTACACTAGAGCTGCTCATAGGAGCTGCTCATAGGTCCCCTCTAACTATAAAATTCTAATGGCCAAAAGCAATGTGGTATCTGATATCCTATCTATTCCTAGAAAGCATATACAGTAGATCCTTATGTTGCAAATGAAGTGGAATAGTATAGGTGTATCTGGGTGCTGTGCCACGTGCCTGTAGTCCTAGCTACTCCAGAGGCTGAGGCTGGAGGGTGGCCTGAGCCCAGGAGTTGAATCCAGCCTGGGTAACATAGCAAGACTCCATCTCTAAAAAACCTTTTAAAAAAATAAAAGAAAAAATAACAGTATAGGTATAGAAAGTGAACATGCTTTGGAGTGAAAGATGTGGCTTCTAATCCTAGCTCTGCCATTTCCCACCTGTAGAATCTTGCACACAACTTGCCTTTCAGGGCCTAAGTTCCCATTTGTTCTCACTTTGCTGCTGCAGATAACAAATGATGTACATAAAGTGACTGACATAGGTATGTGGCACATAATGGACATTCAACAAAGTGTAGCTTTTCAATAATTTACAGTCTAAGACACTGAAGCACAAAAATATTAGTGACTGGTAGGAAGCCACACAACTACTTAAGAGTTAGGGAGGCCAGGCACAGAGGCTCATGCCTGTAATCCTAGAACTCTGAAAGGGCGAGGCAGGTGGATCACCTGAGGTCAGGAGTTCGAGACCAGCCTGGCCAACATGGTGAAACGCTGTCTCTAATAAAAATACAAAAATTAGCTGGGTCTGGTGATGGGTGTCTGTAATCCCAGCTACTAGGGAGGCTGAGGCAGAAAAATCACTTGAACCTGGGAAGCAGGCGTTGCAGTGAGCCAAGATGGTGCCATTGTACTTCAGCTTGGGCAACAAGAACGATACTTCGTCTCAAAAAAAAAAAAAAAAAAAAAGAAGTTGGGGATAGAACCTCGGTCCCTTGACTCCCTAGTCCAATGTCTTATACTTAACCAAATATCATCATTACTTACTTCAATGTTAGGATGGAAATAGATAAAAACTTTCATTCTCATTTTTTAATGGAGACATCGGACGGAGCACTTGAATGAACTCTCCAAGACACAACATGAAGAATGGGTTAAGAACCAAATGTTCTAAACTCATGTTTTATACTGCTGAACATGCTATGCTGGGTTAGGAACCAGAGAGTCCTAAAGAAACAGTACAATCACACAGATACTTAAAATCAAGGCAAGGTAGAGCCAACAAAATGACTTTAGAGATTAGCTGGTCCATTTCTATCATGTTTCAGATGAGGAATGTAGAGATCAGAGATACAAAGCGCTTACCTGAGTTTAAAAAGCAATTTGTTCTTTGTAAAAGAGGGCCACATAATAAAGATAAGTCTCCCAATTTTTAATTAAAATAAAAGCAAATAGCTTCTTTCTCGACCAACTGAAGGCACTTTGGCTTTTGTTCCACAGTTCTAGAAAGAGGGCTGAAAAGTCTCATACTGTGTAACAACATTATTAAAGAGCATAATCATCCAACAAACTTAACAGTAGCATCTGGGTCAGGTGCAGTGGCTCATACCTATAATCCCAGCACTTTGGGAGGCTGAGGCAGGTGGATCACTTGAGGCCAGGAGTGCAAGACCAGCCCGGCCAACATGGTGAAACCCCATCTTACTAAAAATACAAAATTTAGCTGGGCATGGTGGCACATGCCTGTAATCCCAGCTACTTGGGTAGCTGAGGCACGAGAATCGTTTGAACCCAGGAGGTCACGGTTGCAGTGAGCCAAGATCATGCTACTGCACTCCAGCCTGGGTGACAGAGAAAGATTCTGTCAACAAATAAATAAATAAGTGAATAAATAAACAAATAAATAAATCTGGAAGTTAGAGCCAAAATCACCTCACTGCTGTAAATTAAGAGAATCTCACTTTTCAATCCTGAAGCTCCAGTGTCACATTATGGTCTTTAGAGGTAATATAACAGACCTTAATTTGGCCTCTCCCAAAAGGAAAGATTAATATGCTCCAGAATGGTTGCACTCAACTGTTTAGGCATTGTTTCAGATGTCTAGCACCAGGTGTTTTCATCACTGTGTCTCCTAGGGTGCAGTCACACCTGCCATAGATGATCACGCAGTCTGCCGGGTGTCCCAAGAATAATTAGTCAAATAGCTCAGGGGAAAAAATTCAGTAACTATCTCAACTGAATTCATTAGACTTGGGTAAAATAAATTTCCCATCTTCAGATTATAGGTGGCAAATGGCCTTGAAACTTGTTATCATCATAACGTAAATGAAGAATTTGAGGCTCAGGGGCATAAGTTACTTGTCAAAAGTCACAAAGTTAGATACTAGCACAGCCAAGTACAACACAGACTTTTTTTTTTAATTCTAGTCCAGTGCTATTTCGACCTTACCAACATGAATCTCCCCTCAGCATTTCTTTGGCTATGGCAAGCCTAAGCCAAATCCCAAGTCTCACTGCTATGCTTGTACCCCTACCATGTATTAATATAATGCACTCTGCTACCAACATGCTTCTCAGAGGATGAGAGAATGAATATTGGCTTCTCAGCTATTTAATTACTAGGTCCCAAATCCCTGCTGAGTTCACCAAGAGAAGAGCTGGGACATGGGCTGAAACACCACCTTCTTCAAGGACAACTAGTCCTGTGAGGCTTGGACTCCATTTTAAGCACCTACCTACTATGTACAAGATACCATGTCAGGTACTGTGAAATAAAGACAACTTTAAAAAAGGGATGCCCAGTCATTTTAAATGAATTTGAAGTAGTTACCAAGACATATGAGACAATCATGGCCTCTATTCTACAGTAACTCACAATCTAGTAGTGGAGAGAGAGACATACAAGTAATAATAATACAAGACAGACCAGGATAAATGCTGTAACAGAGCTGTACCAACAAAGGACCATAGAACCACCAAATTTATCTATATTCCTCCTATAACTCAATTCAGTCAAAAGAATTCTCTTGGCTGGGCGCAGTGGCTCACGCCTGTAATCCCAGCACTTTGGGAGGCTGAGGTGGGCGGATCACCTGAGGTCAGGAGGTTGAAATCAGCCTGGCCAACATGGCGAAACTGTCTCTACTAAAAATACAAAAAATTAGCAGGGCGTGGTGGCTGACGCCTGTAGTACCTGCTACTCTGGAGGCTGAGGCAGGAGAATCGCTTGAACCCGGGAGGCAGAGGTTGCAGTGAGCTGAGATTGCACCACTGCACTCCAGCCTGGGTGACAGAGTGAGACTCTGTCAAAAAAAAAAAAAAAAAAAAAGAGGAATAGAAGAGAAGAGAGCAAGCTGTAGGTTAGGATCCACTTTAGAAATCCGAGTTATTCTGTGGAGGGCAGAGTGTTCTTCCCTTTCTTTTGTGCAGCACCTGATGAGTGAGGTCTTCATGATCAGAAAAATCAGTTTCACCTCCAGTGCTACACTTCCTTCTTCTAAGCTCCGGTACCTTACTAACCTTTGGGGATACCATGAGCCATAAAGAAAAAGGACAGAGGCTTTAAAGAGCAGAGCTGTTTGCTATGTGTTAAAATGGTATTATACTTTGTATCGACTGTTATATTACAAGTTGGGATCAACTTAACAGAAGTCAAGAGCCACAATTATCTATAACTGACTGATAGTCACAAAGTCTGTCCTCCAAGACCTCACATTATTAGGAGGTAAAACTTCTGTCAACCATATAAAAGCAAGTATGAATGCCAAGTATAAATACCAAGTATAAATGATACCATTAAAATACTATAGGCTCAGGCCAGGTGCGATGATTCACGCCTGATCCCAGCACTTTGGGAGGCTGAGGTGGGCAGATCGCTTGAGCTCAGGAGTTCAAAAGACCAGCCTGGGCAACGTAGTGAGACCTTGTCGCCAAGAAAAATTAGCCAGGTGTGGTGGTGTGTGCCTGTAGTCCCAGCTACCTCAGGGGCTGAGTGGGAGGATCACTTAAAACCCAGGAGGTGGAAGCTGCAGTTAGCCAAATCACACCATTGCAGTCCAGCCTGAGCAACAGAGTGAGACCTTGTCTCAAAAACAAGGAAAAAAAAAAAAGAGGCCCAGTGTGGTGGTTCACACCTGTAATCCCAGCACTTTGAGAGGCCAAGGCGGGTGGGTCACCTGAGGTCAGGAGACTAGCCTGGCCAACATGGTGAAACCCTGTCTCTATTAAAAGTACAAAATTTAGCTGCGTGTGGTGGCGGGTGCCTGTAAGCCCAGCTACTTAGGAGGCTGAGGCAGGAGAATTGCTTGAACCTGGGAGGTGGAGGTTGCAGTGAGCAGTTGCAGTGAGCTGAGATCACACCATTGCACTCCAACCTGGACAACAAAAGCAAAACTCCGTCTCAAAAAAACAAACAAACAAACAAACCACATGCTCTTGTAAGACACTGAAAACAATTTTTTGGCTTTACTTTCACTTCAAGAGGAGGCAGCCAACATTAATTAATTCCTACTATGTCTCAGGCATTGTATTTTTATAGATGATTGTAGGGTCCAGCCCCACAGAGTCGGTGGGTCTCTCCCCGTGTGCAGAGACGAGAGAGTGTAGAAATAAAGACACAAGACAAAGAGATAAAAGAAAAGGCAGCTGGGCCGGGGGGACCACTACCACCAAGACACGGAGACCGGTAGTGGCCCCGAATGCCAGGCTGCACTGATATTTAGGGCGGACTAGGAGCGTGACCACTGAAGCACAGCATCACAGGGAGAAGGTTAGGCCTCCGGATAACTGCGGGCAAGCCTGACTAATGTCAGGCCCTCCACAAGAGGTGGAGGAGTAGAGTCTTCTCTAAACTCCCCCGGGGAAAAGGAGACTCCCTTTCCCGGTCTGCTAAATAGCGGGTGTTTTTCCTTGACACTTACGCTACCACTAGACCACGGTCCGCCTGGCAACGGGCATCTTCCCAGATGCTGGCGTTACTGCTAGACCAAGGAGCCCTCTAGTGGCCCTGTCTGGGCATAACAGAAGGCTCACACTCATCTTCTGGTCACTTCTCACTGTGTCCCCTCAGCTCCTATCTCTGTATGGCCTGGTTTTTTCCAGGTTATGACTATAGAGCGAGGATTATTATAACATTGGAATAAAGAATAAGTACTACTAATGATTAATTATATTCATATATAATCATATCTAAGTCCTATATCTGCTATAACTATTCTTGTTTTATATTTTATTATACTGGAACAGCTCGTGTCCTCAGTCTCTTGCCTTGGCACCTGGGTGTCTTGCTACCCACAGATGATAGCTTATTTAACCATCACAGTAATTCTATGGAAGAGAATTACTGTGAATAAATGGAACCTCCATTTAACAAACAAGAAAACTGAAGTTCAAAGAGATTAAGTGACACCCTAAAGGCTCACATAGTAAGCAAAAGAGGTGGGACTAGAATCCCAATTTTGTCTGGTTTCAAAGCCTCTGGTCTTGAAACAAATATAATGCCTTCTCTACCAAACGATGATAATTCATTCAGTCATCAAAAATGTATCAAGCACTTACTATTTTCTACCCATCCACCTAAGACTGAGATATACAACAAAACAGACAGAACTCGGCCCTCATGGAGCTTAGTGTCTTGTGAGGAAGATAGACATTAAACAAGTATATAGTTAAATACAGTGTGAACCTATTTATTTACAATGGGTAAAAAAAATTCTGAGGAGACATTAGGGCTGAGACCTAAAGGATGAATACAACAGGATGGGAAAGTGGGTAGTTAAAAGGAAGAGTGTCTTAGTCTGTTTGTGCTGCTATAACAAAATACTGCAGAAATTTATTTCTCACAGTTCTGGAGGCTGGGAAGTTCAAGATCAAGGTGCTAGCAGATTCTGTGTTTGATAAGGGTTCAGTCTGCTTCCAAGATGGCGCCTTATTCCTGTATCCTTTGGAGGTGACAAACGCTGTGTCTTCACACAGCAGAAGGAATGGAGAGGCCTCTTCTATAAGGGCATTAATCACATTTACAAGGGCAGAGCCTTCACGACTTAACCACTTCCCAAGTGATTAATACTTCTTAATACCACCTCTTAATACCCCCACGTGGGGGACTAAAGTTCAATATGAACTTTGGTATTTCTCCAATATTCACTTTGAAGCCTAATCCCCAATTCAATGGTATGAAGAGGTGGGGCCTTCAGGCCCCTCATGAATGGATGAGTGCCTCATAAAAGGGCTCGAAAGGGTGAGTTCGCTCCTTCTGTCCCTTCTGTCATGTGAGGACACAGCATTTCTTCCCTCCAGAGGATGTAGCAGGAAGGTGCCATCTTGGAAACAGAGAGTAGTCTTCGCTAGACACCAAATCTGCTGACAACTTGATCTTAGATTTCCCAGCCTCCAGAACTGTGAGAAATAAATTTCTGTTCTTTATAAATTACCCAGTCTCAGGTATTTTGTTATAGCAGCACAGACTAAAAAAAAAAAACAGCATGTGCAAAAATCCTAAAAAGAGAGAAAGAACTCAGACTGTTCAAAGCTATTAAGGAGGCCAGTGTGTCTTGACTATGAGTAGGGTAGAACAAACAACATTATGAGAGCACCCAGCGGCAAGCTGTGGAAGGTCCGTGTCTGTATTCAATTGTAATGAGAAGCTTCTGAAGAAACGCGAGAAAGCAACATGTCCGACCTACTTTAAAAATCTTATTCTAGGCCAAGCACAGTGGCTCATGCCTGTAACCCCAGGACTTTGGGAGGCTGAAGTGGGAGTATCACTTAAGCCCAGGAGTTTGAGACCAGCCTGGGCAACATAGTGAGACCCCAGCTCAATTTTTTAAAAAGAATTAAAAAACAAAAACAAAAACAAAAATCTTATGTTGGCTGCAATGTGAAGAACAGACTGGAGAGCAGCTACAATGAAGCAGGGATCCCAGTAAAGACCAGGCAAGAGATGGAGAGTTTTAACTAATAGGGTGCCAAGGGGATAAAGAAGTACACAGACCAGAGATATAATTAGGACTTGCAAATAGACTGGAGTGGGAGGGAAAATCAAAATCAAATCAGGAAGAGAAATCAAGGATGATGGCCAGATGTGTAGTCTGGGAACCTGCAGAATAGTGGTTCTATTTGTTGAGGTGAAAACATCTAGAAGAGAAACAATTTTTTGAGTGTCTCAGTATGTTCTGTGTTACTTTAACAGAATACCAGAGACTGGATAATTTATAAAGAAATGAAATTTATTTGGCTCATAATTCTGGAGGTTGGAAAGTCCAAGAGCAAGGTGCCAGCATCTGGCAAGAATCTTCTTGTTGTGTCATCCCATGGTGGAAGGTAAGAGGGTAAGAAGGAGAGAAAGAGATGAAACTCACAGCCTCAAGCCTTTCAATAATTGGCATTAATCCATTCAGGAGAGTGGAGCCCTCATGACCTAAATACCTCCTACTAGGCCCTACCTCCCAACGTTGATGCACTGGAGATTAAGTTTCCAAAATATGCTTTTTAGGATGTTCAAACCACAGCAGTGAAAAAATAAATTCATTTTAAAACATAAATTAGACATGCTGGTATTCCAGTGATGATGTCAACTACACACTTAAATATCTGGAGCTTAGAGAAGGCACATGTGATTGCCACATGTTCCGCTGGCCCTTCCCATTTAAGCTGTAATGCTCGAGACAGACTTAAGTGGACAGGAACATCAAACCCAGTTGTCACCCTCAATCTATTCTTAACATAAATGGTGGGTTTTCAAAACACAAAAGAATATACCTCTCCTTGGAAAATAGTGTAGAGAGCAGGCAAGTTTTCCATGGTCTCAGGCCTTCCTGAATTCATCCTTAATATTCTATGGCTCCTCCATTTCTCTTCTATTAAAGCTAATGCAAGTGTCCTGTCATAAAGAAATCAGACACCAATTACAGAGATATCTGCATTAAAGAAATGAATATGCAGACAATCCACAGCTATTCTATACAGAATAATACCACTAGATTTAACACCATACACTTTTATCCAAATCTCTCTTGTTTATTCTAATTGTGGGGAGTTTTGGAAACCTTGATCCTATTTCTCAACAATTTGTTACTTACCCAAGGTCATCAGGCTACTAATTTTGTTGTGTTTGGTTCTTTAAATTGCTATTTTTGCTATTTTTTTTGCCGGGGAAGAATTTTGGGGGAGGGTGGGAAAAGATGGTAAGTATGTTTGAGCGGATCTCAAAAACATGGAATAACAGAAATAAAAACATTAATGGACCACTTACTATGTCCAAGCACTGTGCTAAGCACTAGACATGCAATCTCATTTAATTCTCAAAACTCAGGCTGGGTATGGTGGCTCACACCTGTAATCCCAGCACTGTGGGAGCTGAGGTCGGACGATCACCGGAGGTCAGGAGTTCCAGACCAGCCTGGCCAACATGGCGAAATCCTGTCTCTACTAAAAATACAAAAATTATCCAGGCATAGTGGCGGGTGCCTGCAGTCCCAGCTACTTGGGAGGCTGAGGCAGGAGAATCACTTGAACCTGGCAGGTGGAGGCTGCAGTGAGCTGAGATCACACCACTGCACCCCAGCCTGGGGAACAGAGCCAACTCCATCTCAAAAACAAAACAAAACAATTCTCAAAACTCTTAAAATGTAGGTTCAATTACTATTATATTACACAGATGAGAGAACAAAGGCTTCCAGAAGTCAAATTACTAAGCATGTCAAAAAGCCAGGAAATGGGGAGTCAAACTAGCTGACTCCAGAGTCCATTCTCTTAACTACTATGCTAGGTGTTAAATCTGAAGTGACTTCAAAGAGAAAAGGGCTTACTTTTTTTTCTTGATAAAATTAAAACACATACACACTGTGAAAGTTCAGATAATAAAAAAATTCAGATAATACATTAATAATAAAGAAAATGAAATCATCTGTAATTCAATTTGATCTATATTCTTACAGTTTTTTAATATGTAGAAGCGGTTTTTTAATGGAATCATGAAATCATTAACATTTTCTTATTATAGCAATTCATACACATACACAACTTTTTGTTAACATGTACCTAATAATCCATTGTTGGATGTACCAAATTCATTTAACTATTTCTGAATTATGTGAAAATGCAGATTGCAGTTCAGTAGGTCTGAGGTGTTACCTGAGATAATGCATTTTCAACCAGCTACTAGGTGACACTGATGCTGCCTAGGTAGCAAAACTGACAGCTTTGGATACTTACCTCAGAGATAATCTTGTTCAGCCTCCTGATCCTACACAGAGCGGAAACCAGCAATCTAGCGGCTCTTAAACATGCCTCTTTACTCTGTTGGATAAATCACTGCCAAGATAAATCTAATGGTACTATCCTCAGTTCTCTTTCCTCCCAATTACACTTGACACCAGTAAGACCTAAAATTATTTTTCTTGTGTTTTCACAGGTAAATACTTTCTTCTCTCCTCAACCCCCACTGCTTCCTTTCACTTTCAGAGGATGACTTGACGTCCTGATTTGGTAAGTATTCCTGATTGACAATGACCATCCATTAAGTAGACAGCTTCACTTGAAACAGAAATGAAAGAAAATCCTGTCAGGACATCCAAACCCTTGTTCTAGTATTATCCCACAGCTCAGGAACATCCCTGTCCTCAAGTTCATAAGATAATCTTATATCCTTATAATAAACTTGCCCTTTTCTGCTTAGGTCAGCCAAAGTGTCTTTTTATTACTTTACTAAAAGTACACAGAGCTAATACAGGCAGATTTGTCAGTTCTTGAGAAATAGCTCATAAACAGGTTAATTCCAAGTTTTACATTCTGGTTAAATCCTGCCTCTTCCATTTCATAGCAATACAATCTCATCTCTAGCCTGTCCCTTCCCTCTGTCCAGTATCCCTCACCTCACATGCTAGAACAGGAGTTACTAATCTATCAGGTTCTATCAGGAGACTTTTATTATCCCTCCAACACTTGAAACGTATTAGTGAGGTACAGAATCCATAGGGGCACCAGCAGCTGAAACATCTAAATTAACTTCAAACATCTTAATCTATCATCTGTTCCTCTACACACAAAGGTCATAGGCCAGGTGCAGTGGCTCACGCCTGTAATCCCAGCACTTTGGGAGGCCAAGGTGGGTGGATCATCTGAGGTCAGGAGTTCAAGACCAGCCTGGTCAACACGGTGAAACCCCATCTCTACTAAAATACAAAAAATGAGCCGGGCGTGGTGGTGCACACCTGTGGTCCCAGCTACTTGGGAGGGTGAGGCAGGGGAATTGCTTGAACTCAGCAGGCAGAGGTTGCAGTGAGCCGAGATTGCGCCACTGCACTCCAGCCTGGTGACAGTGAGACTCTGTCTCCAAAAAAAAAAATAAGACAAAAATTAGCCAGGCATGATGGCAGGCGCCTGTAATCCCAGCTACTCTGGAGGCAGGAGAATTGTTTGAACCGGTGAGGCAGAGGCTGCAGTGGGCTGAGATCGGGCCACTGCACTCCAGCCTGGACAACAGAGCAAGATTCCATCTCAAAAAAAAAAAAAAAAAAAAGGTCAAAAGCAGAAATGAACTTACATTGTTGCTTACAGACTTCTGTTGTGATAAGCATATAAAAAGCTAGGTTTAATGCTCCCAGATTTGTACCTCCTGTAGAACAGTAGCCTAAGAAATCCCGAGCAGTTCTTCAAGAAGGAAACTGGGGCCAGGTGCAGTGGCTCACGACTGTAATCCCAGCTTTGGGAAGCTAAGGCGGGTGGATCACTTGAGGCCAGGAGTTCAAGACCAGACTGGACAACACAGTGAGACTCTATCTCTACTTAAAAAAAAAAAAATCAGCCAGGCACAGTGGCTCATGCCTGTAATCCCAATGCTTTGGGAGGCGGAGGCAGGCGGATCACGAGGTCAAGAGTTCGAGACCATCCTGGACAACGTGGTGAAACCCCGTCTCTACAAAAAATACAAAAATTAGCTAGGCGTGGTGGCGCACACCTGTAGTCCCAGCTACTTGGGAGGCTGAGGTAGGAGAATCACTTGAACCTGGGAGGCAGAGACTGCAGTGAGCCGAGATCGCGCCACTACAGTCCAGGCTGGTGACAGAGCGAGACTCCGTCTCAAAAAAAAAAGAAAAAAAGAAAAAAAATCAGCCAGGTGTGGTGACACCAGCCTATAATCCCAGCTACTTGGGAGGCTGAAGCAAGAGGATCGCTTGAGCCAAGGAGATCAAGACTGCAGTGAGGTATGATCATGCCAACGCAATCCAGCCGAGGCGACACAGTGAGACCTTATCTCAAAAAAACTGGCATGCATTTTTGAGGGAAAGCCTGAAATATAACAGTACAGTAGTCCTCCCATCCACAGCTGTACTTTCCACAGCACAGTTACTCACAGTCTACCATGGTCCAAAAACACCGAATGAAAAATTCCATAAATAAACAATTCATAAGTTTAAAACTGTTATGTTGTTCTTACTAGTGTGATGAAATCTTATGCCATCCCACTCTGTTCCATCTGGGATATGAATCATCCCCTTTGTCCAGCATATCCATGCTGCATACACTAGTCAGTGTACATTAAGTGCCCATTAGTCACATAGTAGCCATCTTGGTTATCAGACTGACTGTTGAAGTATCTCTGCTTGTGTTCAACTAATCCTTTCTTTACTTAGTAATGGCCACAAAGCACAGTAGTAATGCTGGCAATTTCGGTATGCCAAAGAGAAGCTGTAAAGTGCTTCCTTTAAGTGAAAGGGTGAAAGTTCTCAAGGGGAAAAAAAATTGTATGCTAAGGTTGCTAAGATCTATAGTAAGAATGAATCTTCAATGTCTGAAATTATGAGGAAGAGAAAAACATTCATGTTAGTTTTGCTGTTGCACCTCAAACTGCTAAAGTTATAGCCACAGTGTATGATAAGTGCTTAGTTAAGATGGAGAAGGCATTAAATTTGTGGGTAGAAAATACAAACAGAAACGTCTTCCAATTGATGGCAACTGGGTTCAGCAGTGCCCACAATTTTAGGGATCCAATGGGGGTCTTGGAATGTATCCCCCATGAACAAGGGGGTATGACTATAACAGGTTTACAATTTCAGGAAAGTAAATGGTTGTCATTTTTTAAACATGGAATATAAAACTTTTTTTCAAATTCTGTAGAAACCGAAGGTTCTATTGCGGTTACTCAGAGCCTCCTTAGTTAATCCAAATTTATTTTTAAAAAGTCAACTACCAGGCCAGGCACAGTAGCTCACGCCTGTAATCCCAGCACTTTGGAAGGCCGAGGTGGAAGGAATGCTTGAGCCCAGAAGTTCGAGGCCAGCCTGGGCAACATGGCGACACCCCATCTCCACAAAATATTTTAAAAAAAAGAAAAGAAAACTATGGCCGGGCATGGTGGCTCACGCCTGTATCCCAGCACTTTGGAAGGCCAAGGTGGGTGGATCGCTTGAGGTCAGGAGTTCAAGACCAGCCTGGACAACACGGTAAAACCCTATCTCTACTAAAAATACAAAAAATAAAATAAATTAGCTCGGCATAGTGGCACGTGCCTATTGTCCCAGCTACTCAGGAGGCTGAGGCAGGAGGATCACTTGAGCCCAAGAGATGGAGGGTGCACTGTGCCGTGATCATACCACTGCACTCCAGCCTAGAAGACAAAATGAAACTCTGTCTCAAAAAAAAGAAATTAAAAAAAAAAAAAAGTCAACTCTGAAATATCTAGGTCACCACAAGGTCCCAGACCAATGAGGCTGCCTCTAAGTCAATCAACCAGAGGTGAGCCTCCATACCAAAGGCTGAGGGAGTAGAACCCCCAAAGAAACTAGAGCTGGGAGAAGTCCCACTCAAAGCAGTTGGGTAGAAGCCTCTCCTCAGTAATCAGGCAAAGGTCAATTATTACTGATTCACAGTTAATCTCCCAACCTTACGGTGGGCCACAGTGAAAGGGGGAGTGAGTGAGAATTACTGCAAGGGTGCCTACTGTAACAATGTATTCTGCTTTGATCCAGTTTACATACTAAAATTCTGTGTAAGATTTCACTTGGAAAAAAAAGAGTTCTGCTACTTTTAAAGAGTATACAGCGGGGCACGGTGGCTCACGCCTGTAATCCCAGCACTTTGGGAGGCCAAGGCGGGTGGATCACGAAGTCAGGAGATCGAGACCATCCTGGCTAACATGGTGAAACCCCGTCTCTACTAAAAATACAAATAATTAGCCGGGCGTGGGAGTGGGCACCTGTAATCCCAGCTACTCGAGAGGCTGAGGCAGGAGAATGGCGTGAACCTGGGAGGCGGAGCTTGCAGTGAACTGAGATCGTACCATTGTACTCCAGCCTGGGCGACAGAGCGAGACTCCATCTCAAAAAAAAAAAAATAAATAAGAGTATATAACATTGATCCAGGCACAGTGGCTCACACCTGTTAATACCAGCACTTTGGGAGGCCAAGGCAGGCGGATCACTAGAGCCCAGAAGTTCGAGAACAGCCTGAGTAACATGATGAAACCCCATCTCTACTAAAAATACAAAAATTAGCTGGGCATTGTGGTGGGAACCTGTAATCCCAGCTACTCGGGAGACTGAGACAGGAGAACCACTTGAACATGGGAGATGGAGGTTGCAGCAAGCCGAGATCATGCCACTGCACTCCACCCTGGGCAACTCCACCCTGGGCAACAGAGACTCTGTCTCAGAAAGAAAAAAAAAAAGAGTATATAACATTAAGATGGATATAGTCAGTCAGACAGGACCACATTCATACACTTAAAAGAGCCAGTAAGTTGACAAGGATTGGGGTACACCATTTGGAGTTGCCTTGCAATAGTTCTGAATGCAGAACAAAGCATTCTGCTTGAATGTTTTAAACAACTGTGTTATATAGGGAAGCAACAGGGGACCAATTACTAGCCACTCTTCTTTCCAAAACAAGGGACAGAGCAAGGAAAGTATGGGATGGAAGTAAAGGATACAGGAGAAGAAATGGTGGCCCAGAGTGAGGTCAGTCTATGTTGGGTGAGGAGGAAATCCACAAAGAGAACTGCAATATAGGGAAGAGTAGAGTGATGAAGGCACACATTGGAGCAGCCCAGAATGGGTAGTCAGAGCTTGAACATCAAGAGGTGGGGCCTGAGGATCAAAGAAGTAATGCAATGTTAATTTCATAATGTTGGTAATTACACTGTGGCTATAGAGGAGAATGTCCTTGTTTGTAGGAAAAAAAGTTTTCAGGGCTGTTGGAGTACTGGGTCAGCAATTTAACTCAAATAATTCAGAAAAATGTTATCTGTACATGCTTCCATAATTTTGTGATAGTTTAAAAAAAAATTTTTAAAGTACACATGCAACTGGGGAAAAAACCCTACACATCCTGTCCTCCTATCCCCCAAGCAATGAAAAGTTTAAACAACAATATTAAATTGGCCAGACATTTCATAGCCTTTTTGGAACTTCATTTAATGTGTCACCTTACTGACCTGGCCAAGATTTTTGTTGTTATCATTTTCCGGCTTGTTTGGATTTAGATTTTTTGTTACTTAAGAGTACTAATTGACTAGAACCCTAAAGAATTTAAAGGAATTTTAGTTTATTTTTAAGCTGTGCTGGAATTGTGAGCAAAGTAAGCTAACTAAAAATACTAGGATATGAACAGAGACAGAATAATGACTCCAGAGCCTGCACTGTTTGTTTTGTTTTTTGTTTTGAGGCAGGGTCTCACTCTGTTGTCCAGGCTGGAGTGCAATGGTCCAAACATGGCTCCCTGCAGCCTTGACCTCCTGGGCTCAAGCTATCCTGCTGCCTCAGCCTCCCAAGTAGATGGGACAGAAACACACCAACGAGCTTGGCTAAATTTTTTTTTGGGGGGGGGGGTAGAGACTGGATCCCATTATGCTGCCCAGTGTGGTCTTGAACTCTTGGCTCAAGCAATCCTCCTACCTCAGCCTCCCAAAGTGCTGAGATTACAGGCATGAGCCACAGCACCCAGCCAAGAGCCTGCATTCTTAAGCACTATACCTCAAAAAGAATTTACAATCTAATATGGTTTGGCTTTGTGTCCTCACCCAAATTTCATCTTGAATTGTAATCCCCACATGTTGGGGAAGGCACCTAGTGGGAGGTGACTGGATCATGGCGGTTTCCTGCAGGCTGTTCTCATGATAGTGAGAGAGTTTTCACGACATCTGATGGTTTAAATGTGGCAATTTCTCTTGCTCTCTCTCTCTCTCTCTCCTCTGACACCACATAAGACGTGCCTTGCTTCCCCTTCACCTTCCGCCATGAGTTATAAGTTTCCTGAGAACTCCCCAGTGATTCAGAACTGTGAGTCAATTAAACCTTTCTCCTTTATAATTACCCAGTCTCAGGGAGTTCTTTAGAGCAGTGTGAAAATGAGCTAATACACGGTCTAAATCTAAATTTTGTAGAGTATAGCTCTAACACTAACTAAGTCCCAACATTAAAGGAATCAATGCAGATATCATTCATGGAAGAGCTAGGATGAGCAAGGTCTGGATCCATTCATTCAAACATGAAACCAAGGACCATTTCTTATTTGATTTTGTGTTCCTGGGGCCTGGTATACTACAAGTGCTCAGTTTTTTTAAATGAGTGAACTGAGCCTTACTATATGCCAAGCACAGGTAGAGAAAGAGGGGGGAACACATTCTGGTCTAAAGGATATAGAACGAGAAGGAGCTAGGTTCCATTTAATATGTTGGACAGATCAACAGATGGAACACTTTCTTTTTTATTATTTTTTTTTTAAGAAAGAGTCTCACTCTGTCGCCCAGGCTGGAGTGCAGTGGTGCGATCTCGACTCACTGCAACCTCTGCCGCCCGGGTTCAAGCGATTCTCTCACCTCTGCCTCCCAAGTAGCTGGGGCTACAGGCATGCAACACCACGCCCGGCTAATTTGTGTACTTTTAGTAGAGACAGGGTTTCACCATGTTGGCCAGGCTGGTCTCAAACTCCTGACCTCAAGTGATCCGCTCGCCTCGGCCTCCCAAAGTGTTAGGATTACAGGTGTGAGCCACCGCACCCGGCCGTGACACTTTCAAATGTCAAACTGGTGGTCCAACTTTTCTCCCTCCCACCAAATTCTAGAGTGACCATGTAAGATAGATGCTTCTTGTTTTCAAATTCCAATCATGACCTGTTGAGAAAATAGCCAAAAGCAGGAAAGAGGAATAGTAAAATGCCAGGAAAAACACAAAAGGTGAACTCAGAAAATGTAAAAGCTTAATGGAATTACGGAAATAATTAAACCTATTACTCTTATGCAACTGAAAATGAAGCCAAGTGATTTGACAAAGGCTGCTCACAGTTAGCAACATTGGTACAAGACCCCAGGATCAGCACTTATTCTACCACCCGACACTACTCTTTCAGTCAATTATTCCTAAGATCCCTTCAAAGTCTTATAATAGCTAACATTTGAGTGCTTCATATCTGCCATGTATTAATCTAAGAGCTTTACTTCTCTTAACTAATTTAATTTTCTTTTTAAAATTTTATCTTCATGACATTCAATAATTCTCTTCTTGACTATCCCATAAAACAGGCAATTATCATTGCCATTTTAAAAATGAGGACACAAGAGAAGCTAAGTAAACTTGCTCAGGATTGCAAAATATGAATGATGGAGATGGGATCCAAATCATTTTTAGGGACATTTTTTTCCTCCCTCTGTAGAATGTGGAATTCTTGTAAGCATGCCTTTGTCTTGCACATCATCATATCCTTCCTCCCCAAATCTCCAGTGCCTAGCACAGTGTAACACACATGGAAATTGTCTACTAAAATAGTGAAGTATTTAATTTTACCCCATTTAAATTGTTAATTCATCAATTCAGTATGCTATTGATTGATGTTTATACATAAGGTACTTTATAAACCTGCTTTCAATCCTTAAAACTCCTCTACAAAGCAAGTAATCCTATTTTACAGGAATGAAATAACTTGTCCAAAACCACATAGCAAGAAAGAGACAAATCTTATGCCATTCCAAGGGCCACACACACTTGCCACTAAACCACCCCTGGAGTGCAATGGCGCGATCTTAGCTCACTGCAACCTCCTCCCAGGTTCAAGCGATTCTCCTGCCTCAGCCTCCCGAGTAGCTGGGATTACAGGCACGCACCACCATGCCCGTAATTTTTGTGTTTTTAGTAGAGACAGCGTTTCACCATGTTGGTCAGGATGGTCTCGAACGCCTGACCTCAGGTGATCCACCTGCCTCGGCCTCCCAAAGTGCTGGCATTACAGGAGTAAGCCATGGCACCCGGCCTAAACCACCCTTTTCAACACAGTCCCTGTTCTCAAAGACCTCCTAATCTGATAGGGATATCAGATATCATCATTCCAACAACACCCTAAACTCCCTTTAACTCTGTCTTTATATTTAACTATCTGGCAGTACCTCTAACCTGGTCAGGGACAGTTGCAGATAACAGAACCCACTTAAGCAGAAAGGGATGTATTGCAATAACAGACTTTGGTGGAACTTCCAGGAACAACACCTAACTCACAAAATAACACCAATTACACTGCAATGTGATAAGTGCTAAAGCAGAAGCTTGGGGGCCAGGCATGGTGGCTTATGCCTACAATCGTAGCACTTCGGGAGACCAAGGCAGCAAGATCACCTGAGGCCAGGAGTTTGAGACCAGCCTGGACAACATGGCAAGACCTTATCTCTACAAAAAATACAACAATTAGCCTGGCATGGTGGCACATATCTGTAGTCCCACCTACTGGAGAGGCTGAGGTGGGAGGATCACTGGAGCCTGGGAGGTCGAGGCTACAGTGAGCCATAATCATGCCACTGCAATCAGCCTGGGCAACAGAGTGAGACTCTGTCTCAAAACAAACAAACAAAAGTAGTAGCTAGGAAGAGAAAGAGGGTCTGGGGGAAGTAGGGAAGTTAAACAGATAACTGAGTAAGCCTTTTAGGATAAACAGAAATCCTCTAGCAGAGAATACTTTCTTTGACCTCACTAAATTTACTGGCCTCTATTTTCTTCCAATCTATCAGCCCTCCCCTTTTTCTTCAGTTTTCTTCCAATCAGCTTAGATTCCATAGCCCATCATTCCAACAACACTCTAAACTCCCTTTAGCTCTGTCTTTATATTTAACTCTCTGGCAGTACCTCTAACCTGGTCAGGGACAGTTGCAGGCAACAGAGCCCACTCAAGCAGAAAGGGATGTATTGCAAGAAAAGACTTTGGCAGAACTTCCAGGAACAACACCTAACCCACAAAATAACACCACCTTTGCCACAATCCAAGAAAGTTATGGCTATCACTGCAGCAAGCCAGGGAGCTATTGACTGGAGAAATTTACTGCCATGACTGGCAGCAAAACTGGATGACTCACACCCTCCTTCTCTCCATATTTAACTCAGTTCCAAATTCAATCTTCACCTTAGGTGCAAGGGAGTCTAGAAAACGGTTTTCAGTTTTCCAGGTTTTTCAGTAAGAGAAGACATATTAGAGGTTAGAATGTGTCTTGAGCAAGCGATGTCCTTGCCATAGCCAGACAGGTTTTCTCCATGCATCCACTAAACCGCTGGATATGCTGGAAAAAATTTTTAATTTTTTTTTCCTTGCATCCTACATTTCTCTAGTAACCTCATTCTCCCACACTCCACAATGACTTTCAAATCTTCTACAATATCGTCAAATTTCTCACAATTGTATCCTCAATTGGATCCCCATCGGTTAGCACATCCTCTCCTCCTCTTTACAATCATATCTATGAAAAATACTGTGTAGGTTCACGACCTACATTGTCTTGTCCAAATCCTTGCCTCATATCTGGCTTTTGGCCCAATTACACCAACAAAATAACTCTTGCTAAGGTTACTATGACCTCCATGATAAAAGCCAAAATATGTTTTTCAATCTTCATATTAAATTCTAGAAGTTTCTATCACAAATCATTCTTTTGCTTCTGAGACATTCCTCCAGTCCACCTTCCTTCCTTCTGTATCTCCTGTAGGTTCATTCACCTGTTCTTCACCATTAAATGTTGGAACTAGTCAAGGTTCTGACTTAGCTGACCTTACCCACACCTATGGCTCAATTCACGTATGTACAAATTATCCCCAATTTTATATTCCCAACACAAATCTCTTCTCTGCACAAAGCTATATTTCAAACTGCCTCTTGGATGTCATGAATGACCCCACACAATCAATCAATCGATCGATCAATCAAAACTGGTCTCAGCTGGGAGCAGTGGCTCAGGCCTGTAATCCCAGAATTTTGGGAGGCCAAGGCAGGTGGATCACTTGAGGCCAGGAGTTGGAGACCAGCCTGGCCAATATGGTGGAACCCCATCTCCATCAAAAATACAAAAATTGTCCCGGCGCAGTGGTGGCGCCTGTAATCCCAGCTACTGGGGAGCCTAAGGCAGGAGAATTGCTTGAACCTAGGAGGTGGAGGTTGCAGTGAGCCAAGATTGCGGCACCACACTCCAGCCTGGGTGACAGAGCAAGAACCTGTCTTTAAAAAAAAAAAAAAGAAAAAAAAATGGTCTCTAGTCATCTTCTAGTGTTCCCTATCTAGCTTGGGGGATTCCGTGATAGTGAGTGAATGGTACCACCATCTATTCAACTACATAAGCCAGAAACCTAGGAGTTACCTTTGATTCCTCTCTTCACTCCCTAAAATCAACCCATCACCAAGTCCCGCCCATTTTACCTCCTATATACCTCTAGAATCTGTCCAGTTCTCTGCAGTTCCACCCATATCTCAGTCCTCACTGACATCTCTGACCAGGATTACTGCATATCCTAAGTGGTCCACATACATCGACTAGGGCTTCCCCAACCCCAGTCTGTTCACACCACTGAGCCTGAGGGATCAAGACCCCTCTTCCATCACACCCCACTGGGGGAGGACGGCTCAGTGGTATCTCATCCGTTTTAAAATAAAAGCTACAAATTCCTGCAAGGTCTGACCGCTATCACGCACAGCTCCATCTTGTACCATACTCCCCTTCATTCTCTTTGTACCAGCCCCATTGGCTCTTTGTGCTTTTAGTGATTTTCCTCCCAAGTGCCTCAAGGCTCTGAACAAGTAGTTCTCTATGGAAGGTTCTGCCTTCACCTCTTCACCTAATTAATTACAATTCTTCCTGCAGCTACCAGCGCAGGCATCTTTTCCTCTGAAACACCTTCCTGCTTATTTCAGGCACTCACAGCATCCTGCAGCACTAGGAGGCATTTCCGTGTATTAGTGAGGTCACTGTTTAACGTTTTCCCCACCAGACTTAAACGCCCTGAGAGTAGGGACCGTGTCCGGTTCACAACGTACCCCCAACGCGCTGCTAAATAAATGCCAGCAGGACGACTAAGGCAATGACCACGCTCATGGGCATGAGTCTCAAATTTCTCAGCAACACTGTGCTCTGGAGGAGTCGGACATTTCCTTCATCACTGTCTCTCTCAGGGGGGCATAGAGTAGGCCCTAATCAAAAACTGCAAAATCAGTGGCAGAAACAAGTCAGCCTCCTCGGCCAGATGGGGCACCGGAGGAGGCTGGGACGCAGGCCTTTCTCCCTGGGAACGCCCGGCACGGGACTGGCCACGATGGGCGCTGTTGAAGAGGGGGGCCGCAGGGGCTGGGTCTTGCCGCCAGAGACCCCGAGGCTCCGCTCCTGCCCCGAAAGGGAGCCCAGGCTACTACTTACCACAGCTGGGGATTCGGGGCCCGCCTCCCACCCCTTGCTATCAGCACCCTCAGCTGAGAAGGGCAGGTTCAGACTGCACAACCGAGGCGTCGCCTCCAGACTCAGGCAGCCACCCACCCCGCTCTTCCTCATACGTACCAGGCGTCAGCTCCAGGTCCCCGAGTCGCGGCGCTGAACTAAACGCCGACCCCCAGTCAGCCAGCGCGTTTCCACCCACAAGACCCAGCGCGCCTAGGGAGGGCGCCAGCTCCGTCCACCAATCCTGAAATCGCACTCTCATGACGTCGGA
Source organism: Symphalangus syndactylus (assembly GCF_028878055.3). Lineage (NCBI taxonomy): Eukaryota > Metazoa > Chordata > Mammalia > Primates > Hylobatidae > Symphalangus > Symphalangus syndactylus. The sequence goes on from NC_072441.2 coordinate 146,116,507, forward strand.
AAGATATGCCCAATAACAAGAGACTATCCGAGGGCGGTGCAAATGGGAATATTGAAAGCCGATTGGTTCTTCCAAGCGGAAGTTGTGGAGGAAGGACTAAGTTGGAACCAATTGCGTGGCGCCTGAGGGCGGCAGCGCGGTCAGCGGCGGCGCTGAAGAGACCGGTTGCCGCCATGATAGAACAGCAGAAGCGTAAGGGCCCAGAGTTGCCGCTGGTTCCAGTCAAGCGGCAGCGGCATGAGTTGCTGTTGGGAGCGGGGTCGGGCCCCGGAGCCGGGCAGCAGCAGGCGACGCCGGGAGCTTTGCTGCAAGCGGTAAGTGAAGAAGCGGGCGGCCTTTGGCCCTCAGCTCATCTTCCTCCCCTCAGAGCGCTGTATCTGGTGATCCCCGACCCTTTCCCGCATTGCGGGGGCAGAACGAGAGTTTCTACGTAAGAGTTAAAGCACATAAACACTGTAAAAGCTCCCCATAGCCTGCGGATGTTCCGTACGTGTTGCCCCGTTTGGCGCTCATTTTCAGCCTCTCGACTGCCCTGAGATAGCATTAGAATTAGAGTTGAGGACTTTGGGCTCAAAACCCTGACCCGGGCTTAAGCATCCTGACTCTAACGTGGATCTGGCATAGAACAAAAATTCCGAAGAGTTTGTAGAATGAATGAATGAGGGAGAGAGGAAACAAGGGAAATGATTGGTGTTGGCTGGTTTCGGGACGTTGGGTAAGTTGCTTTTCCCTTTATTTCTCTGCACTAGTATTATTAACAACTAAATAGCAGCTAACATTCATTGACTCTTGTACTAAAGTGTTTCATATATGGAATTTCCATTGATCTTGGTGGCAGCCTGTTAGGAACGTTATTAACCCATTTTGCAGATGGAAAAACAAACTTACCAAGTACGTGATAGAAACAGATTTTGAACTGAGAAACCATGCTCCTAACTACATTTTTTGTAAGACAGAAATAGTGATCACACTTCTAATGTCCGGTTTAGGCTCAGACGAGGAAATACGAGTGTCCTCTCATCTCCTCAATAAATCCTGCTGGCACCGTCCTCAAAATAGGTCTAGAATTGCTACTTCTACCATCTCCGTCATTGCCTCATGGCCTAAGCCATTATTATCTCATCTGGCATTTTTGTAGTGGGACCCTAACAGGTCTTCCACTTTCTGCCTTTGTATCAGCACCTGTTACCAAGCCAATAACCAGAGGAATCCTTCTAAACATCAGATCACATTACACTCCGCAGAAAACTTTCTGGTGGCTTTGTACTTCATCCAGAGTAAAAACCAAAATTCTTATAATTATTTGCCCTCTTTCCCTTTACCTCTCTGACCAATTTCTTATTGCTCACCTGGCTTCAGTTACACTCTCTTCCAAGCCTCTGCCTCAGGACCTTTGCATTTGCTGCCCTCTCTGTGGGATTGCTCTTCCCAAATGTTTACATGGTTTGCTATTCAGCTCCTGCGAATATTTGCCCAAATGTAATTTTTTCAGTGAGAATTTTCCTGACCACCCTATTTTAAATTGCAGTACCACATACTGTGGAACCCACATTGCTTCTCTTTTTGTTTTTAGACAGAATCTCTCTGTGTTGACCACTGGCTCACTGCAGCCTCCACCACCCGGGCTCAAGTGGTCCTCCTGCCTCAGCCTCCTGAGTAGCTGGGACCACAGACACACACCACCACACCTAACTAATTGTATTTTTTTGTAGAGACAGGATTTCACTCCTGAGCTCAAGCAATCCGCACACCTTGGCCTCCCAAAATGCTGAGATTACAGGCATGAGCCACCATGCCCATCCCTTCTTTTGCTCTATAGCACATAACACCACATATATATTTTGCTTGTTTTCTCTCACCTTCCCTTCTCCCTTCCCTCTTTCCTACTGGAACAGCAAGCTCTATTGTTTATTTTGTTCATTGCTGTTTGCCCAGTGCCTAGCACATAACTTCTTTTTTTTTTTTTTAAGATGGAATTTTGCTCTTGTCGCCCAGGCTGGAGTGGAATGGCATGATCTCGGCACACCGCAACCTCCACCTCCCGGGTTCAAGTGATTCTCCTGCCTCAGCCTCCCGAGTGGCTGAAATTACAGGCGCCCGCCACCAGGCCTGGCTAATTTTTGTATGTTTTTAGTAGAGATGGGGTTTCACCATGTTGGTCAGGCTGGTCTCAAACTCTTGACCTCAAGTGATCCGCCCACCTCAGCCTCCCAAAGTGCTGAGATGACAGGTGTGAGCCACCGTGCCCAGCCTGCACATAACATTTTTTAAAACTAAACGAATATGGCCGGGTGTGGTGGTGGGCGCCTGTAATCCCAGCCACTCGGGAGGCTGATGCAAGAGAATCACTTGAACCCAGGAGGCGGAGTTTGCAATGAGACAAGATCACGCCGTTGTACTCCAGCCTGGGCAACAGAGCAAGACTCCTTCCCAGAAAATAAATAAATAAATATGAAAATGCTGGAAAGTACTGAAGAGATTTGGGGATTATGGGTAGTATACTTCTCCCATTTGACAAGTGAGCATATCAGCCCATGTTTAGATGAATTGCCCAAGTGTCGTCTTGGTGTCCAAGACCATAATCAAAACTACTTCACCCATGCTGAGGATCCCTTTGCTATGAAAAAATAAGAAAGAAAAATAGGCCAGGTGCAGTGGCACATGCCTATAATCCCAGCACTCTGGGAGGCCAAGGTGGGCAGATCACTTGAGGCTGGGAGTTTGAGACCAGCCTGGCCAACATGGTGAAACCCCGTCCCTACTAAAAATACAAAAATTAGCCGGGCATGGTTGTGCATGCCTGTAATCTTGGCTGCTCAGGAGGCTGAAGCACCAGATCCCTTGAACCCAGAAAGCAGAGGTTACAGTGAGCTGAGATCACACCACTGCACTCCAGCCTGGGTGACAGAGCAAAACTCTGTCTCAAAACACACACAAAAAATTAAAAATAAAACAAAACTATTTCACCCAGTACTCCATACTATGCAGACTTGTTGGGAAAGTCAGTTCCATCATTTGTTAAATGAGCCAGGCCAAATGTGGTGGCTCATTCCTATAATCTTAGTGCTTTGGGAGGCCAAGGAGGGAGGCCAGGAGTTTGAGACCAGCCTGGGCAACGTAGCAAGACCTCATCTCCACAAAAACTAAAAAAATTAGCACGGCATGCTAGTTCATGCCTGTAGTCCTGGCTACTCAGGAGGCTGAGGCAGGAGGATCACTTGAGCCAAGGAGTTTGAAGCTGCAGTGAACCATGGTCACACTACTGCAGTCCAGCCTAGGTGACAGAGTGAGACCCTATCTCCAAAAAAAAGTTGGTCATACAACAAGAGCCGAGAGAGTGAACAACAGAGTCATTATAACAGGTAGATAATGGAAAGTTTCAGAGAGTGTCAAGTTGGAGGCATTCATGTGAGAAGAGCTGCCATTCTGTAAGTCAGATGAAACCCACTTAATCATTGTTTTCCTGGTCTTTTCCCTCCCCTCCCCACCCCCTGATTTTGTAGCCTCCTTTGCCTGTATGCAGTAGTTACCTTGTGCTTCTCTTTTCTTTAGGGACCTCCAAGGTGTTCCTCCCTTCAAGCCCCAATCATGCTGCTCTCTGGACATGAAGGGGAAGTATACTGCTGCAAGTTCCACCCCAACGGATCCACCTTAGCATCTGCAGGATTTGACCGACTGATATGTGAGGCATAGTTTTTGAATCTGGAATAATTTTTCCTGCCAGATAGTGATTATTTTTAAAATCTTGGGTGCCACAGAAGGTATCACCCTATGTTGGCAACATAACAGGCCACATGGCTAATATGCTAAAATTGGGGCATGAACATGCTGAATGATCTTGGGTGTAGAACTTGGAGTCCATGCAGTAAATACAGAAGCCATTATTTTACTAGTTGGAAAGTGAGTTGTTCTGGTTTGAGAATATCTTCCTCATAGAGGCAAATCTCCAGCTAATCTACCAAGGCACTTAGCAATCTAGACGTAACAGGTTAATGGCAGTAATGAGGAGAGAAATAACTTTTATTTTCCCAAAGGGATAAGGTCCTCTTAATTCACACCCAGAATCCTAGCTAGCATATGGGAAGGAAGGAATCCTAAAGTGGTAACTCCCTTAAATAATCTACCTGTACATCATTAGGATCTACTACCAGATTTCCATTTTTGAGAAATAAGTAGAATTTCTCACACCCAGTTTTGAGAAGTAAGTAGAAAAAGTCATTTTATTTATACTCCACCAAATGAAGCCAGAAGGAAAAAAAGTCAGATGCTTCTGTTGCCACTCTCTTGCCAGATTATGAGATGAAATGAGTTCTTTGGCTCTTTTCTGTTGACTCTTTTCCTCGGTGCCGGGTGGATGATACCCGTCTTCACTGCCCATTTTGATTTGGATGTTCTGGGCTCTATGATCCTTAAGCTTACTAGTGGCCAAACGTCTGGATTGCTTAGGGATCTTTGCAGAACATATACGAATTATTGATAGGCTTAATTTCATCAGACGAACTACATAGTTTTTTTTTTGTTTGGTTGGTCGGTTGGTTTTTTAGAGACAGAGTCTCACTCTGTCACCCGGGTTGGAGTGCAGTGGTGTGATCTCGGCTCACTGCATCCTCCGTCTCCCGGGTTCAAGTGATTCTCCTGCCTCGGTCTCCCAAGAGCTGGGATTGTAGGCGTCTGCCACTACACCCGGCTGATTTTTGTATTTTTAGTAGAGACAGGGTTTTGCCATGTCAGCCATGCGGGTCTCGAACTCCTGACCTCAAGTGATCCACCCGCCTCGGCCTCCCAGAGTGCTGGGATTACAGGTGTGAGCCCCCACGCCCGGCCTGAGAACTGTTGTTTTGATAAATTTATAAGTACCTTTTGCCTAGTAATGCTCACAGAACCCGTGTCTCCCTAACAGTACTGTGGAATGTCTATGGTGACTGTGATAACTATGCCACACTGAAGGGACACAGTGGAGCAGTGATGGAACTGCATTACAACACAGATGGCAGGTGAGTATTCTGCATAATGGAATGACAGCTTCTCATACTAATTCTTGGCATCCTTTCACCATCCTTTCTCAGGAGACCTTGCTATCAAAAACTACTAATTGTGGGCAGCTACTTTAGTATCCGATTTATCACTGTCACCCCAAGTGAGGTGTTCACAGTCTGTATATGCGAATATAAAGATGTTATATCTGTCATTTCAACAACCCAGACACATTTCTCTTTTTTTAAGACATAAAATAAATGTGATTTGTATATGTAGGCTGGAGTGCAGTGACACAAACATGGCTCACTGCAGCCTCAACCTCCTGCTCGAGGGATCCTCCCACTTCAGCCTCCCAAATAGCTGGGGCCACAAGCCCACGCCTCCATGCCCAGCTAATTTTTAAAACTCATTTGTGGAGACATGGTCTTGCTATATTGCTCCTGAGCTCAAGCAGTCCACCTGCCTCAGCCTCCCAAAAATGCTGTGATTATAAGCATTAACCACCATGCCTGGCCTGAAATCAGCTATTTTTATTATTATAAAAATCATTTCTTTTGAGAAACCAAAAAAATCAGAAAGATGAAAAAATAGTCTATATTTCCACCACTCTAAAGATAATCAGTGTTAATTTTTTTTTTTTTTGAGACGGAATTTCACTCTTGTTGCCCAGGCTGGAGTGCAATGGCATGATCTCAGCCCACTGCAACCTCCGCCTCCCAGGTTCATTCGTTTCTCCTGCCTCAGCCTCCAGAGTACCTGGGATTACAGGGATGCATCACCACGCCTGGCTAATTTTGTATTTTTTGTAGAGACAGGGTTTCCCCATGTTGGTCAGACTGGTCTCGAACTCCCAACCTCAGGTGATCCGCCCACCTCAGCCTCCCAAGGTGCTGGGATTATAGGCGTGAGCCACCACGCCTGGCCAATCACTGTTAATTTTATACATTTTTCTAATGCCTTTTTTTCTACTCAGACCTGTTTAGTTTTGGCATATTTGTTAGAACTATGTGTACAATCTTTTTTATTTATTTATTTATTTTTTTTGAGACGGAGTCGTGCTCTGTCGCCCAGGCTGGAGTGCAGTGGCGCGATCTCGGCTCACTGCAAGCTCTGTCTCCTGGGTTCACACCATTCTCCTGCCTCAGCCTCCTGAGTAGCTGGGATTACAGGTGCCCACCACCACGCCCGGCTAATTTTTTTGTGTTTTTTATAGAGATGGGGTTTCACTGTGTTAGCCAGGATGGTCTCGATCTCCTGACCTTGTGATCTGCTCGCCTCGGCCTCCCAAAGTGCTGGGGTTACAGGCATGAGCCACCACATCTGGCCAGAACTATGTGTACAATCTTATTTGCTGCTTTTTTCTCTTAACATTGCTCAGCCAACATCTGATGTCATAAACATTATTTTAATGACTATATTATTTTAGACTATATTATAGATAATATAGAGATCTGGCTATACAAAAGTAATTCCATTGTTAGGTAGTCTGGTAAACATTCATTGTTTTACATTTCTGACCTCTAAAATCTTAGGGTGCTGCATCAATTGATACATAGCATTGTATACATTTTAAATAAAGCATTAGAAAGCTGGGCCTGGTGGCATGTGCGTATAATCCCAGCTATTTGGGAAGCTGAGGCAGGAGGATTCCTGGAGCCCAAGAGTTCAAAACCAGCCCGGGCAACACAGTGAGACTCCATCTCAAAAAAATGAAAAAAGAAAGCATTACAAGATCAGTTATAACTTAGAAATCATCCTCAGAGGCTGGGCGTGGTTGCTTATGCCTGTAACCCTAGCACTATAGGAGGCTGAGGCAGGAAGATTGCTTGAGCCCAGTTCAAGACCAGCCTGGGCAACATAGTGAGACCTTGCCTCTACAAATGATTTTTGAAAATTAACTGGGCATGGTGACACAGACCTGTGGTCCCAGCTACTCAGGAGGCTGGGGTGGGAAGATCACTTGAGCCCAGGAGGTCGAGGCTGCAATGAGCCATGATTCCAGCCCGGGTGACAGAGCAAGATCTCATCTCAAAAAAAAAAAAAAAAAAAAAAGAAAGAAAGAAATTGTCCTCAGAGACAAAAGAAAAACTTTGGTAAAGAGAAAAGATTGAAGTTACTCAGCTGTCGGGTCGATACCACAGTCTGTCTGATCTCTGCAGCACCAGGGAGTTATTAAACATTTCCAAGTGAGAGGGTGTCTTATGTTTAAAATGTTACCTATCACAAAAGAGGAAAAGATAGAGCAAACTGCTACATTAGATGTATGTCATGGGGACTCAAAGAAGGGGAATTTTTTAAACTTCACAGGGGTAGATCTTTTGTCTGGGCCATCTGGGCCTAGAGCACAAATAGGATTTTGGTAGGATGAGGCATTCCAGCATCATGGTCAAACTGGCATAGCACAACAGGTCAGTGATCTTGGAAAATTTGATACCTTTTGGCAAGTAGGAAAGATAGATGGTTACTGTTTATCTTCACATTTTTCTTTTTTATTCTTTCTCTTACTTTCTAGTATGCTCTTCTCAGCATCCACAGATAAAACTGTGGCTGTGTGGGATAGCGAAACAGGTGAGAGGGTTAAAAGGCTAAAGGGACATACTTCGTTTGTGAATTCCTGTTATCCAGCCAGGAGAGGCCCTCAGCTTGTTTGCACTGGCAGTGACGATGGCACAGTTAAGGTAGGTATTGTCTCTCCGTGTTCCAGTTTCTGAGGTGATGTGATGTGAACCTTATCTTGCCTTGCCACTTGTACTCTACCTTCCTCTGCAAAACTTAATTTTAGCAGTCATTTCCCATAACACACTTGAAATTTTTCCTCATTTAAAATAAAACATTTAATACATGTTTTAATTACCCTACAGAATAGTAATAGAACCATAGAATAAATTGTTACTTGAAATAGGCCGGGCGCTCTGGTTCACGCCTGTAATCCTAGCACTTTGGGAGGCCGAGGCGGGTGGATCATGAGGTCAGGAGATCAAGACCATCCTGGCTAACACAGGGAAACCCCGTCTCTAGTAAAAATACAAAAAATAAGCCGGGCGTGATGGCAGGCACCTGTGGTTCCAGCTACTCGGGAGGCTGAGGCAGGAGAATGGTGTGAACCCGGGAGGCGGAGCTTGCAGTGAGCTGAGGTCGCGCCACTGCACTCCAGCTTGGGCGACAGAGCGAGACTCCGTCTCAAAAAAAAAAAAAAAAAAAAGAACAGTGATAGTAATATGCGTGTCTTTCAAGGCTGATATGAGTATCCCCACCAACAGAGAGGCAGCAAAAAAAAAAAGCTGTTGTGAGATTATAGACAATATATAAAAAGTTTAGTGAATGGTTTTAGTATGGCACCAGATGGGAACTTAAACATCGTTTAGTCAGATGGTTGCCAGCCCATCTTTATATCATCATCACCTGAAGAACCTGTTAAAAATACCCAAAGAATCTGGTTCAGTGGATCTGCAATGGGAATCAGATATTTTAATGTGTCCTTCAAGTGATTTCAGTGTAACCAGTCTCACATTCTGGGAGCCACTGATCTCATTGAGCATCCTCATTTTATAAATAAGGAAACTGAGGCCTAGAAATAATAACTTATCTCAGAGGCACACAAGGACACAGTACATCATAGTACGAACCATTTGATTCTTTCTTTGACACAAATTTTGGACTCTGGTTTATATTTTAATTATTAAACAGTGAGGGACTTCAAAAGAGTACATCTGGGAAACTACACCCCCATACTTCTTATTGCTTTTTAAATGAATTAATGAATTTGCTTTTTTTTTTTTTCTTTAAGACAGGGTCTTGCTCTATCGCCCAGGCTGGAGTGCAGTGGCACAATCTTGGCTCACTGTAGCCTCCACCTCCCGAGTTCAAGTGATTCCCCAGCCTCAGCCTCTTGAGTAGCTGGGATTACAGGTGCGCACCACCATACCTGCCTAATTTTTGTATTTTTAGTAGAGATAGGGTTTCACCATGTTGCCCAGGCTGATCTCGAACTCCTGAGTTCAGAGCAATCACCTGCCTCTGTCGCCCAGGCTGGAGTGCAGTGGCGCGATCTCGGCTCACTGCAACCTCCACCTCCTGGGTTCAAGCAGTTCCCCTGCCTCAGCCTCCCTAGTAGCTGGGACTACAGGCACCCATATCACGCCCAGCTAGTTTTTGTATTTTTAGTAGAGACGGGTTCATCATATTGGGCAGGCTGGTCTCAAACTCCTGACCTTGTTATTCGCCCCCCTTGGCCTCCCAAAGTGCTGGGATTATAGGTGTGAGCCACCACACTTGGCTGAGATGTTTTTCTACTGAGTGGTTTTCTTATACCTAATCACTTGGGGCCCCTTGATGGTTGGATGGGAGGAGAGTCTGTGGTTTAAGATTGGTTTCTAAACCAGAGCTCTGACCTAGATGTCACTGTAGTTGGAGAGTCTTAACAGTAGCTGATTTACTAATTGTCATTTCAGAAGATAATAAGAGGTAGAAATGCCCCAGTGAATTTTGTTAACATTATTATTGAGTGCCTGCTATAATAAACATCTAGGAACTATTTAGGTAGTAGGAAAAGAGTATATGTCCTTTCTGTCTTCCTTCTTTTGGTTTTTTGCTTCTCTTCTGCCTTAATTAAACATGATTTGGAATAGTTATTTTTTCCTTATTACTCAAGTTAATACTTTTTTAAATGAGCAGTATGTCACATCACCTAAAGATGACTGCTTTTTAACCAGCTCCTATTTTTAATGTCAGTATATTTATATTTAAGGCATCATTAAACAGCTTTTTGCAATGTACTTTTCAGTTACTTGTGAAGTTGGAATGCTTTGTGTTATTGTTTTTTTGTTACTAGGTTGCAAGTATAGGAATTGAATAACTTCAATTTAAGAGGAAAAAAAGTCATGTTGCTTTTTAAATGCCAGAGTTCTTAACAGAAAGCAAAGGTTTCCAACAGCACTTGCATCTTTAGTCTAAAAGTAGCGTTCTGGGCATTATTCCTACAGATCGTTTTCAAACTTTTTATCAAGTGCATTCTTCTAATAAAATTAAGTGAAATACTGCGTGTATGTGTGTATATACTCATATATATATATAAATTTCCCTTTCATGAGCAGTTCAGTCCTAAAGCCAGTTATATAGGCCAAAGCAGGGAAGGTGCTCTAGTTAGAGATGGGCCAAGGTGGCCCAGAGCAGGGTGTCAGAGCACAAGTGTGGTAAGGAGAGCCTCCCCATTAGGCAGGGCAGTACATTGTAGGGAGTAGTCAGAGAGTGAGGAAGGCATCCATACAACACAGGGTAGGTAACCAGTGTGGGGAATTTGAGGGTGAGGGAGGGGCAGCAGCCCAACATGGAGAGTCAGCTCCCTAATGGGGTGAAAGGGTTGCCTGTACATGAAGCAGTATGGGGAGAGTGTGGATGTCAAAGCCTGAACTGAGGGCATCCACACACGGTAGAAACGATTTGGTGTAGGGAGTCTGAGACTGAGCAAGATGACGACAGCATGGTTGGAGAAGTACAGACTGGAAAAGAGCCGTAGCACAGTGATGAGGGTGTTCACACAGAGGAGTGACCCAAGTTGGGTAAGGAAGAGTCACACATGGCTTCAACCAAGAATGGGAATCACAATTCAAGTAGGGAAAGGAGGAAAATTATGCAGGGGAAGGGTGAAAGAGAATATGGGAAACTGGTTGCATGCAGGAAGCGTAATCAAATAAGTGAATATATTGAATTTAATGGGAGGCTGATTTCTCTGTCCAAGAAGAGAGTTACCAGTACAAAAGAGAAAACTAAAATGAATCTTGTGTGAGGTATAAGTGTGAACTCACAATATTCAATGTAGAAACAGATATAGAAAAAAATTGACATAAATGTGTGAGTGTGTAGGTGTGTGTGTACCTAAATGTACATATATTGCCTGACTGTCCACTGAAAAGGTTTAGGAGCAACAAGACCCCAATAGCAATAGCACCCCTTACTGCGCAGGTACTGTTTTCCACTAAAAGGAACCAGGGCTCCTATTTCAGCCCGGGGGCAGTGAAAGTACAAGATTAGCCTTGTACTTGTCAAGGCTTATTTTGTCAAAAGAACATTCTAACTAAATTATCAAATCGACCTAATTAGTAATGGGACAAGACAAAATCATGAGCCATTTGCTAGGATACAACAAAGATGCAGCATCATTTCTGTGATATTCCCACCAAAGATGTATAACTTAAATCTAATCAAGAGGAAACATAAGGCAAACCTAAATTGGGGATGATGACTGTCCTGTAACTTTCAGAAGTGTTGAGTTCATAAAACTCAAGAAAAGTTTGAGAGAGTCTTGCAGGCTGGAGTCTCAATTTAACATATAATTCCAGACTGAATCCTTGTGCAATAAGACATTTGGGATAACTGGTAAAACTTGAGTGGGACTTGAGGATAAAATGGTGATAGTGTATCTGTATTTCTTGATTTTGATGGTTATGTTGAGATGATGTAGGAGAACATCTTTGTTTGTAGGACAGACACTATTTAGGAGTGATAAGGGGCCAGGTGCAGTGGCTCATGCCTGTAATCCTGGCACTTTGGGAGGCCTAGGCAGGTGGATCACTTGAGGTCAGGAGTTCGAAACCAGCCTGGCCAACATGATGAAACCCTGTCTCTACTAAAAATACAAAAAAGCCAGGCATGGTGGCAGATGCCTGTAATACCAGCTACTCAGGAGGCTGAGGCAGGAGAATTGCTTGAACCCGGGAGTTGGAGGTTGCAGTGAGTGGAGATGACAGCACTGCACTCCAGCCTGGGCAACAGAGCGAGACTCCATCTCAAAAAAAAAAGAAAAGTGATAAGGCATTGGGTAAGCAACTTACTCTCAAATGATTTAGACCAAAAATAGTGCTCTTTTTACTTCCAAGTTTTCTATAAATTTATGATTGCTTCAAAGTAAAATAATTATTAAAAGTGGTAGTTATCTGGAACTAAAATTCTAAATTATTTTAAACAACCTTTGACCACCATGACTTTTAGGAGAAAGACAAAGATAGATTTGACCTGAGTGAAGTATCTATTGAGACAAAGATTATAGTACAGTTTATAAAAGATATAGGATCTAAATTATTAAGGCCTTGAATTCCAAGTTAAGAAGTTTGGACTTGATTTTGTAACCACAGGAGTTGGGGGAGGGGGAGATGTTGGGTTTGTAGGAGAGGAGTGAAGCATTCTTTTTGGACCATTTATCTGAGTAATGAACTAATTTTTAGTTCATATTTACATGAACAAAGAAGAAACTACTTTTCATCCTAAACCATGAGAATTGGGAGGAAGAGGCATCTTGGCACAGATCCTACTCAGACTCTCCTTGTTGACTACAGGATTGAATTTAAGCCTATGACCTTCCCTAAGGTTCCATGGCTGATTCCTTTCTTTTTGATGCCGGCCCTTTAAAACTTGGAACAGTCACCCCAAAGTCTCTTTCTTCTGAATGAAATGACCCATACTCTTAAAACATTTACTTGTGGTTCATCTTCTCAAGTGTGTCATTCATTTATTGAAACATCATCTGAGCCTTCTCTGTGTTATCCATGCTTTAAAAATGTAGAGCTATAAGGGTTGGTTGGTTTGTTTGTTTGTTTAAGAGATGGGGTCTTGGCCGGGTGCAGTGGCTCACGCCTGTAATCCCACCACTTTGGGAGGCCGAGGTGGGTGGGTCACCTGAGGTCAGGAGTTTGAGACCAGCCTGGCCAACATGGTGAAACCCGTCTCTACTAAAAATACAAAAATTAGCTGGGCATGATGGCGCACGCCTGTAATCCCAGCTATCCAGGAGGCTGAAGCAGGAGAATTGCTGGAACACGGAAGCAGAGGTTGCAGTGAGCCGAGATGCCGCCGCTCTCACCCAGGCTGGAGTACAGAGCTGCAATCACGGCTCACTGCAGCCTCAACCTCTCTGGCCCAAGTGATCCTCCCATCTCAGCCTCCCAAGTAGCTGGGACTATAGGCATATACCACCACACCCAACTTTTTGTTTTCATTTTGTAGAGACGAGGAATCACCATGTTGCTCATGCTGGTCGCTAACTCTGGGCTAAAGCCATCCTCCTGGTCTCGGCCTCCGAAAGTGCTGGGGTTACAGGCATGAGCCACCACACCTAACCCTCTAACAATTTTATAGTTCTAGCTCTTAAATTTAGGTCCTTGATCCATGTTGAATTAATTTTTGTGTATCATGTTAGGCAGGGGCTTACCTTCATTCTTTGGCATGTGGTTAGCCAGTTGTCTTAGCACAATTTGTTGAGAAGACTACTTTTTCCTTCAATATGGACCATAGTTACTTGCTTCTTTGCATGACTTATATTTTGTTGAAAACTAGGCATTTAAATATTATAGCATGGTGACTCGGGAAATTAGGTCCCCAGAGCTGCTTGTTGTAGTTGTTTGTTTAGTGACTTTCTGTGGGTTGGGGTAAGGTGAGGGTGGTTGGTTGGTTGGTTGGTTGGTTTTTGAGATGAAGTCTCCTCTGTAGCCCAGGCTGGAGTGCAGTAGTGCGATCTTGGTTCACTGCAACCTCCACCCCCCGGGTTCAAGTGATTCTTGTGCCTCAGCTTCCTGAGTAGCTGGGGTTACAGGGGCACACCACCATGACCAGCTAATTTTTGTATTTTTAGTAGAAACAAGGTTTTTGTTGGCCATGCTGGTCTTGAACTCCTGACCTCAAGTGATCCATCCACCTCGGCCTCCCAAAATGCTGGGCTTACAGTCATGAGCCACCATGCCCGGCCTGTTTAGTGAATTTTTTAACTAATTTTGTAAAGTTTGTATTCTTTGTCCTTTGTGACCACTGAATTCTTTTTTTTGTTAGCTTAGTGGTCAGCTAGTGAATGACAGAAGTTTCCTAAATTACCTACAACAACAAGAACAAAAATTCTCCCAGTCTTTGCAGATTGTCTTTTTGTATGTTGGAGCCAGCCTTCAACTCCTTGCCATGCAGTTTACATCTCTCCTTAGCTTTCACTTCCTGCTTGTGCAGAGCCTGAAGGTCAACCAGAGAGCTTACGGCCTTCTCAGATCTTTTCTAAGTATGTGCCCAGCCCTGGACATGCAAGTGGTCTAGATTGCCAGAGATGGGCCAGGCATGGTGGCTCATGCCTGTAGTCTTAGCACTTTGGGAGGGCGAGGCAGACAGATCACTTGAGGCCAAGAGTTTGAGACCAGCCTGGTCAACGTGGCGAAACCCTGTCTCTACTAAAAATACAAAAATTAGCTGGGCATAGTGGCATGCGCCTGTAATCCCACCTACTCGGGAGGCTGAGACATGAAAATTGCTTGAGCCCGTGAGGTGGAGGTTGCAGTGAGCCAAGATCGCACCACCACACCCTGGCCTGGGCGACAGAGGGAGCGTCTGTCCACAGATAGATAGGTAGATAGATAGATAGATAGATAGATAGATAGATAGATAGATAGATAGATAGATAGATAGATAGGGTCTGTCGATAGATAGATAGATAGATAGATAGATAGATAGATAGATAGATAGATAGATAGATAGATAGACAGGTAGATAGATAGATAGATAGATAGATAGATAGGGTCTGTCGATAGATAGATAGTAGATAGATGATAGATAGATAGATAGATAGATAGATAGATAGATAGATAGATTGATTGATTAGATAGCCAGGAATATGTCAGTGCTTTTCAAAGCTCTTATTCCCCAAATTGTCTCCTTCCCCAGCCCTTCTTCCCAAGGTTTTCAGTTTGTATTTTTGCCCCAACTGTTTTTCCTTGTCCCCAGGAACCAGAGGCTAATAATGTCCTTTCCTTTAAATGTTTTCAAGGAAAGTTCCAAGTTAGGCAAAATAAATGTAAGTCCTTTGGGCTCATCCTTCAGGGAGCCACCAGACAGATAAAAATGAACAATTTTTATTGTTTATTCTTTGACAATAAGAAATAGGCCCCCTTTGCTTCCTCAGTACTAGGAAACCATACTGGGAATATGGGTTATCTTCAAAGCTGTTGCTGAGCAGGAGACAGAGCCAGTACAAGTTAAAACACTACAAAGCCCTTTTACTGGGACTCAGGTAGTTTTTTGTTTCCTTTTTCCTCATTAAGGGTTTGCCTGGTTACTATAAACTTTTGATTAGTTTTGAGAGTTCCGACAGTTGATTCTGACAGATTTTGCTGGTTAATTTGCTGCTTTCGTGGAAGGACAAGCTTTTGTCATTGTTTATTATACTATTTTCACTGACATACCCTCTTTTTTTTTAAATATGGGTTGCAGCCCACTAATGAATTAGTATCTACAGTTTGAAAAAATTGTCTGATATCCTTGTTGTCCTAAAAAATATATGAACTAAGTAGTTAGGGGAATTCCATTCTAAGAGTATGTTGATTTAACTCTGTTGACTTTAACAAAGAAGTCTGAAAATATAACCGAAGTTTTGTTTCACCAGCCTTCAAATGTCTTGGCAAAATTGAGGACACTGCTTACCATGTGTGTTATTAGGATATCCAGGAGTTAGTGATATGGGATCCCAATTATAGACGTGTTCATGTCCACAGAGTCCTCGTACTTAAGGGATATTTGTACTGTGCAATTGCTTCTTAGAGTGATGTTACTGATAGTCTGTCTTGTCCTTTGCTTCAGCTTTGGGACATCCGGAAGAAAGCAGCCATCCAGACATTTCAGAACACGTACCAGGTGTTAGCTGTGACCTTCAATGACACAAGTGATCAGATTATTTCTGGTGGAATAGACAATGATATCAAGGTATGTTTGATGTTTATGATATATTTCCATTCATCTATCTGCACTTAGAGACGAATTTTTTCAAACTTCTCAGATTGTGGTAGCTTTGCACTTAATACCAACTGAAAGGAAAATAGTAACTTGGAACTTATTTTCTTTTTCTCCTGTCTTCATTGACTTCCTAAATTAAAGGTTGCATTGCAGATCTTATAAATGCTGTCAGGGACCAGGCACTTAATGTGAAGTGTGAAGTCTCTGTAGGGGGACTATGTAAAAAATAAAGAGTGCATTTCCTTTTAAAGACATTCAAAATCTTTTTTTAACCATCTTGGTTTAAAGAGAGCAGTGAATCAGTTTGTGATTCTGTATCCTCATCTCTCACTGTGTTTTTCTTTTTGATACTATGGAAAGGGAGTTTTCTAAGTTTCTCTAAGAATGAGAGAAGGTAATGATATTAAAGAGGCAATAGACCATATGGCAGTACAGTGTAGCTCAAACTTTCGAGTAATTGACTTGGGTTCTAATCCCAGTTTCACCATTTTCTAGTTTTGTGACTTCAAGCACCTTCTTTAAGCCTCTTTTTCTTGTGCGAATGGTGAGGGGGTAATGATAAAAAAAAAACAGTAGCATCTACCACATACCATTGTGGGGATTAAACGAGCCTGATTCATTAAAGCACTTAGCAGAATTCCTGGACATAACAAGTGCCAGGAAATGTGTTATTTTGGGCCTGCACAGCTTCTGTCTTCCTTTCTTATTGGCTTCCTTGGGCATCTTAACGACTTTGACCTTACCTTCTGCTTTACAGTAAGAAGAGTAACTGTCAGATAAATACTCAACTTTCTGTGTTGTCCTTACCTAGAAGTTGTACTGTATTTCCATCCTTCGTTGTTTCCTTTGCTGTTACTTTGGATGAAATATCCTTGCCTTTGGCCAGGTGCGGTGGCTCACGCCTGTAATCCCTGCACTTTGGGAGGCCGAGGCGGGTGGATCACAAGGTCAGGAGACTGAGACCATCCTGGCCAACGTGGTGAAACCTCGTCTCTACTAAAAATACAGAAATTAGCTGGGTGTGGTGGTGGTGTATGCCTGTAATCCCAGCTACTCAGGAGGCTGAGGCAGGAGAATTACTTGAACCCTGGGAGTCAGAAGTTGCGGTGAGCGGAGATCACGCCACTGCACTCCAGCATGGCCACGGAGCAAGACTCCATCTCCAAAAAAAAAAAAAGAAAGAAAGAAATATCCTTGCTTTTGTCTAAAGGTAGTCTTTTTTTTTTTTTTTTTTTTTTTTTTGAGTCAGGATCTTGCTCTGTAGCCCAGGCTGGAGTGCAGTGGTGCTATCTCAGCTCACTGCAACCTCTGCCTCCTGAGTCCCAGTTCAAGCAATTCTCCTGCCTCAGCCTCCTGAGTAGCTGGGATTACAGGCACGTGCCACCATGCCCAGCTAATTTTTGTATTTTTTAGTAGAGACAGGGTTTCACCAAGTTAGCCAGGATCGTCTTGATCTGCTGACCTCGTGATCTGCCCACCTCAGCTTCCCAAAATGCTGGGATTACAGGCATGAGCCACCACGTCCAGCCTTTCTTTTCTACTTTTCTACTTTCTTATGAGTATTTCATCATGCTTAGGTCTCTTCTCTGGGTGGCAAAAAAAAAAAAAATTCTTCCTTCAACCCCACATCTCATATTGCCCTGTGAATCCTTCCCTTCACAACCAAACTATTGTATTTAATTAATTATTTACTTATTTATTTGAGACAGAGTTTCACTCTTGTTGCCCAGGTGTGAGTGCAATGGCACCATCTTGGCTTACCACATCCTCCGCCTCCTGGATTCAAGTGATTCTCTTGCTTCAGCCTCCTGAGTAGTTAGGGTTACAGGCATGTGCCACCATGCGTGGCTAGTTTTGTATTTTTGGTAGAGACAAGGTTTCTTCATGTTGGTCAGGCTGGTCTCGAACTCCTGAACTCAGGTGATCCACCTGCCTCGGCCTTCCAAAGTGCTGGGATTACAGGCATGAGCCACCAAACCTGGCCCAAAACTTCTTAAAAAGGATGATGATGGTGGTGGTGATAATATTGTTATCATCATTATGTAACACATAGTGCTTACTTTCTGCCAGTTGTTGTTCTCAGAACTTTACATCATTAATTCATTTAAGCTTCACTATTGACCTCCTCACGGATCTTAAAGACTTTGACTTTACAACCTCATGAAATAAATCCTACTGATGCAATTGTACAGATGAGGAAACTGAGCTAAAAGAGGCACAACAGCTTAAACCCAGGTTACACAGCTGATACGTGATGGAACCTCAGTTCAAATCCCAGAGTTTCGTTCTAGAGTTATACTCTTAATACTTAGAGGAATCCGCTGGAGATTTTTCTGCACTCACTGTCTTCAGTTCCTCACATACCATTCATTCTTCATTCCTAATAGTCTGGGTTTTTTTTGTTTTTTGTGTGTGTTTTTGTTTTTTAACATAATCGCTCTGTACCATAGACTTGGTCTTCTCTCTTGCCTGAGTTCTGTGACAACAAACTGTCCTATCCATCTGGTAGGTCCTTCTCCTTCTCTGCCTACCATTATGAGCTACTCTGTGGAGTCTTTAAACATCATTATTCGCCAAGGGCCTTTGCTTTTCTCACTGTGTACATTCCCCAAGACAGATCTGGCCTACTTCCATGACTCCATCATCCCTCTGCCGAAGACAATTTTCCCACCCCAGATCTTAAGCTTCAGGTCCTTGTGTACAACTAGCTGTTCAGTAGCCCCCATTTGAATGTCTCATAAGTACCTAAGAATTCAGGTTTTCCAAAATTGAACTTCCCATCCCTTTTCCATCATATAAATACTTGGAGAATGAATAATCAGAACATGGAAACTTAGATCAACTTTAATAGCTATGCACAATATTTCCTAGAATGGAGTTGGGAGCTCACTGGCATCAGAATCACTAGAAGCCTTCTTGTACACATGAAAATAGGTTGTCATCAAGCTATGATAACTTTTATACTTTTCAAGACATGTAAATTTACATACAGTGAAATAAACATTTTTGGTGTACAGTTATAAGAATTTTAATGTTTGCATAGATTCACTGTCACCAACAGAGTACCAAATTTGATTGATGCCCTCATCTCCACTGTGGGGAGAGACTAACCTAACAATAATACTCTTGTGCTAGTAAAGTCTTCTTACTACCAATAGTATGGCTTACTTTGGGCTCTTTATCTGGACTGTTCTGGGCCTTCTAAAGACAATAGTGCTATATAGCACAAATTCTCACAGCTTAAATAAAAGAAGCTAGCCTCAAAAGGTTATATATATATATATATATATATATATATATATATATGTATGTATATGATTCCTTATATGATATTCTCAAGAAAAATTATAGGGCAAAGAAGAGATCAATAATCGGCAAGTGTTAGGGATGAAGAGGTTTGACACAAAGGAGAATAATTAGGAAATTTTTGGGGTGATGAAAACTGTTCAGTACTCTGTCAGTGATAGTAAACTAAAAAGTGTTTGCTGGGCATGCTGGCTCACGCCTGTAATCCCAACGCTTTGAGAGGCCAAGGCAGGCGGATCACTTAAGGTCAGGAGTTCTAGACCAGCCTGGCCAACATGGCAAAACCCCGTCTCTACTAAAAATACAAAAATTAACCAGGCATGGTGACATGCGCCTGTAATCCCAGCTACTCAAGAGGCTGAGGCACGAGACTGGCATGAACTAGGGTGGCGGGGGTCGTGGTGAGCCAAGATTGCACCACTGCACTCCAGCCTAGGCGACAGAGACCCTGTCTCAAAAAATAAAAATTAAAAAAAAGCTAAAAAGTGTTTAATCCGTCCACAAATATTCAAATTTTTCTGCCAATGCTTCATTTTTGGGGAATTTTTTAATTAGAAGTGCACCCAGCACTGAGAGAGTCCCCTTGTTTGTGTACTGTATATATTGTATTCTCTTTTCTAAACAAAAAATCAGTAGAGACTTTTCCTAATTTGTCTACTTATTTACCTTAAATGTTTTATGCAGATATAAAATTTGGATTCAAATATATGTTTAACAAATCAACTTTATTGGGAATAACATTATTAAAAATTAATTACAATTAAAATAGATTTAGTAATAAAAGTGATACTTTGTATATTAAAGTGCAGAAAATGTACAAGAATTATAAAAATAGATAAGTCACTGTAGTTTCATCATCCAAATTCAGTCTCTCTTACTATTTCACAGTGTACTTCCTTCAAGTCTTTTCTGTACCACAATGTTTTGTATGTAAACATCATAATATTCACTCTTTAGATAATGTTTTTTTTTTTTTTCAAGAGAGAGTCTCGCTCTGCCGAGGCTGGAGTGCAGTGGTGCAATCATGGCTTACTGCTGCCATGACCTTCTGGGCTCAAGCAATTCTCTCACCTCAGCCTCCCAAGTAGCTGGGACTATAGGTGCATGCCACTATGCCCAGCTAAATTTTTTTTTTTTGAGATGGAGTTTCACTCTTGTTGCCCAGGCTGGAGTGCAATGGCGCGATCTCAGCTCACTGCAACCTCCACCTCCCGGACTCAAGTGATTCTCCTGCCTCAGCCTCCCGAGTAGCTGGGATTACAGGCACCCGCCACCATGTCCCGCTAATATTTTGTATTTTTAGTAGAGACATGGTTTCACCATGTTGACCAGACTGTTGTAGAACTCCTGACCTCAGGTGATCCGCCCACCTCAGCCTCCCAAAGTGCTGGGATTACAGGCGTGAGCCACTGTGCCTGGCCAGTTTGGTTTGTTTTCTTTTTTGTTTTTTTAGAAATGGGTTCTCAACATATTGCCCAGGCTGGTCTCGAACTCCTAGCCTCAAGCAGTCCTCCCTCCTTGGCCTCCCAAAGTGCTGGGATTACAGGCGTGAGCCACTGTGCCCAGCCATGATCTCTTTTCACTTACTATCACATAGCTGGTCCTTTGTCAGGAATCCCCCACCCCCACCTTTGATGCATTGCTGTGACTTGCTTTCTTATCTTCAGATCACAACATAGATATCTCTTCTAGAAAGTATTTCCTAAACTAAGCTCACCTCTAGTTGCTCTCTATCAAATCATTCTCAATTTCTTAGAATTGTAGTTAGAATCATTTTCCTTTCCATTTTTTTGTTTTATTTTGAGGTCTCACTCATGTTGCCCGGGCTGCAATGTGATGGTGGAATCATAGCTCACTGTAACCTTGAATTCCTGTGCTTAAGCGAAGTTGGCATCATTTTGCAATTTGCCACTTAATTGCTAGCTTTGTGATCTTAAGAAAGTTGTTTTAACCTCATCGTCTCCATTTCTTATGTCTAAATGGGAATTGTCAGCTCACCTCATACAATTGTTACATTAATTAAATGAAGTAAGGATATAATATTCCTAGCACCGTGGCAGGGACATAGTGTGTTCAATATATGTCAGCTGCCATTATCATCATCTTTTTTTTATTAAATTACAGTATTAAATAATTTAGTGACAACCATGTCATTGGACATTTAGGCTGTTTCATGTGAATCATCACAGATTATGCCGCTATGGACATATTTGTGCATGAAACTTTTTCTATATTTGTTTTCTTAGAATAGATTTCCAGATGAAAATTAATGTGTTTAAACAAGTATAAGGATGTTTCATATTTGAGATACAGGCTGCCATATTGTTTTCTGGCAGCAGCAGTTAATACAATATTTGAAACCAGGTTGCTAGAATTATTTCTTTATTTTTGCTCTTGTATAACAGAGATGGACTGGAGAGAGTTGTGTGTGTGTTAGAATTTAGTTAGAAGGTAGTCTTTTCCCTGTTAAAAATACCCTGCTGATGGCCAGGCACGGTGACTCATGCCTGTAATCCTAGTACTTTGGGAGGCCAAGGCGCGCAGATCACTTGAGGCCAGGAGTTCCAGACCAGCCTGGCCAACGTGGCGGAACCCCGTCTCTACTAAAAATACAAAAATTAGCTGGGCGTGGTGGCACGCACCTGTAGTCCCAGCTACTTGGGAGCCTGAGGCACGAGAATCGCTTGAACCCGGGAGGTGGAGGTTGCAGCTAGCCAAGATCACGCCACTGCACTCCAGCCTGGATGACAGAGTGAGACTCTGTCCTGATAAAAAAACAAAAAAACAAAAAACATACCCTGTTGTTACATGCAGAGGGGAGAGTAATTGCTCTCTCGAACTCAGGAAGACTCTTAGTTGTCCTAAAAGACCTCATAAATTTCTTTAAACATGCAAAAGAGAGGCTCCTTTTCAATCAGAAAGACTCAGGAAATGTCAAACCTGAAAAGAACCTTAGACATCACCTCCATCCCTCACTTTATAGGTGACTGAAGTGAGGCCCTAAGAGGTTAAGTGATCTGGCCAAGATCAAATAGTCATCACTCAGTCAGTGGTAGAGACAGGACCAGAGCTCGCTCTCTAGAGGGCTAATAGTCTTACCACTCTGTCTTGTTACCTCTAGTCAATTAACAAGTACCTTTTAAGCACCTAGAGGCTTACCAGTCTTGAGCCCTTGTGTGACAAATCGCCATACTGCCTCACTACATTAGGAGATGCTCCTCAGAGAGCCTGTTTTTTGTTTGTTTCTCAGTCTATCTTAGGTAACACTGCCTGTTCTAACAAAGAGAAACAAATAAGGAGTGGGAACCCTTTTAAAATCTGAGGTGAACAAATTCTGTGTATATTTGTGAGCAGATAATGCTTTTCCCACCAATCTCTTGGAACTTCCTACCTGGTGACAGGATTGGGGAGTCAGAGGAAAATGAAGAAAGAAGAAAATGTGTCACTTGAGAGCCTGATGGTCTGGCTGGCAATCTGGCATTTCTTGTAATCCTGAGCTCTAGTTAGGATGGGAGTTCAGTTTGTATTTTTTTTTTTTTTTAATGTAATGGTTAAAAGGATAGATTAGGCCAGGTGTGGTGGCTCATGTTTGTAATCCCTGCACTTTAGGGGGTCTCATCCCTTCAGTTATTAAATATATGGGCCAGGCCAGGCACGGTGACTCACGCCTGTAATCCCAGCACTTCGGGAGGCTGAGGTGGGCGGATCACAAGGTCAAGAGATCGAGACCATCCTGACCATAGCCAACATGGTGAAACCCCATCTCTGCTGAAAATACAAAAATTAGCTGGGTGTGGTGGTGCGCGCCTGTAGTCCCAGCTACTCGGGAGGCTGAGGCAGGAGAATCACTTGAACCCGGGAGGCAGAGGTTGCAGTGAGCCGAGATTGCACCACTGCACTCCAGCCTGGCGACAGAGGGAGACTCGGTCTCAATCAGTTAATCAATGAGCCAGCAGGATCTTTCCAGAATATACAACTGAATGTCTCATTTTTCTATTTTGAACCCTTCTGTGACTCCCCAGTGAAGGAAATAAAGTGCAAGCCAGGCATTCAAAACCTTTCATGAGCTGGCCTCTGCCTGTCTACCTCATCATCTGCTGCCTCTGGGTGCCTAATCTCCTACAATCCAGCAGTGTTTTTCATGCCCCTCTACTTCCATAAATTATCTTGTCCTAGTAAATACCCTTCTACTTTGTCTAAGTTAAAAAAAAAAAAAAAAAAAACTTCCTTCTTCCAGACCCTGCTCAGGTGCTTCATTTTCTGTGAAAGCTTCCCTTTCTCACTCTCTTCTCTGTTCCACCAGAGCCAACCCCTCTGACCCCTTTGCAACTGTACCTTGCATAGGCCTGTCGTTACTTGTTTAAACGTCTTAAGTTTTCCTTGTTATACTGAACACTCCTTCAGAGCAGGGGCCATGTCTTTTTTTTAATTGCCAGCAGTACCTGCCACTAATCAGATGCCCAGATTTTCATTGAACAGCGATTAGGATACTTGCAAAATGTTTTGCTTAAATTCCTGCTGTAGTTTTTTTTTTTTTTTTTTTTTTTGAGACAGAGTGTTGTTCTTGTTGCCCAGCCTGGAGTGCAGTTGTGTGATCTTGGCTCACTGCAGCCTCTGCCTCCCGGGTTCAAGCGATTCTTCTGCCTCAGCCTCCTGAGTAGCTGGGATTACAGGTGTGCACCACCATGCCCGGCCAATTTTTTGTATTTTTAATAGAGACGGGGTTTCACCATGGCCAGGCTGATCTTGAACTCCTGACCTCAGGTGATCCAACCACCTTGGCCTCCCAAAGTGCTGGGATTACAGGAGTGAGCCACCCCTGCTGTAGATTTTTTTTTGTGGCAAATCCTGGATACTTTTTGGACCTGCACAAACAAGGTATACAGGCCTCAAGGAGGAAGTTTGGAAATAACACACAAGTTCTGTGAGGGGTTGGCAAAGTGTATTCTCTCCTAGTTGTTACAAAGCTAGATTTCAACAGTGCCTTCTCAGAAGAGAAGGAACAACAGCTTGAACAAAATGTCAGACATTTCAGGCTTTCCTGGTTACTGAAGCAGCAAACATCTTGATATAAAAAAAGATCATATAGAAAATGTGTTGGGCTCCACACATGAATGAGTTACTGATGGAGAAAGTGGAGTTGTCTGTCCTATGTATTGCTCTGCTGTGTAACACCTAACTCATTTCTAGATAAGGAAAAGTGTCTTGATTTAAGGAACAGCAAAAGTTTTATTCACTTAGAAAACTACATTGCAATATGAAATAAAATTGGGGGAAAATTTGT
Source organism: Symphalangus syndactylus (assembly GCF_028878055.3). Lineage (NCBI taxonomy): Eukaryota > Metazoa > Chordata > Mammalia > Primates > Hylobatidae > Symphalangus > Symphalangus syndactylus. Next base: position 146,140,829 of record NC_072441.2, read on the forward strand.
ATTTTATGTAATACCAGTGACCTTAACAAAATTACTGTTCTTTTTGCAGTGTGACTTTCCAGACTATTTGTTAGCTTGAAAATACGTATTTTACATAGTTGTAGTCTGCGTAAAGATAAATACTGTTTTGTATTTTCCTTTTTTGCTTAATAGCTTATTATGTAAATATTTTTACATTTGGTCTTCTGAGTTATTTTTAGCAACTGCTTAACAATAGCTACACATTATTGAGGACCTGTCATGTGCCCGGCATATGCTAAGCATTCTTATAATCCTTACCAGCCGTAAGAAGTAGCTATTGTTATCCCTAATCCAAACAGGCCCAGAAAGAGTTAGTGACCCAATGACACATAACTCTAAGTGGCAAGGACCAGTTTATTCTTACCCTAAGTCACCACTTTCTACTCTGTCGTGCTATCTCCTGTATGAGAATTCAGTTTTGCAGTGTGCTTATGAACCATAATTTAATAAACCACTATTTTTCCTGCTTGACTTTTAGGTTATTTTCTGTATCTTACCTTTCCTATACAAGCAATAGTGAACCTGTAATTTATTTTTATTTTAATAAATGTGCTTTTCCATAGTGTATGTGCATGTACATATCCATACATGTACATATATAGTCACATATTGTTACATTAAATGAAAAATTTTAAGCATCTATATTTTTCATATTGTTACACAAATGTAATCATAATGCCTTTTTTAAATGACATGTTCGTTTTATGTATTTATAATTTTTAATGGCTAAGAATCATAGTTTAAGCATTTTAAGCACTCTAGTTTTTTCTATAATAGTTTTTATTTTCTATGATTTGAAAATAACCTTTCTGAATTCTATTTTTTTGTTTAAAACTTTATCTTAACATTTGATATGCATTCGTTTATATTTATCTAATCAAACGTGGTAACCTTAACTACCTTTTTAGAAAGACAGAGATTGGCCAGGCATAGTGGCTCATGCCTATAATCCAAACACTGAGAGGATGAGGTGGGAGGATCGCTTGAGCCCGGGAGTTCAAGACTAGCCTGGGCAACATGGTGAAACCTGTCTCTTCAAAAAAATTAGCTGGGTATATAGCATGCTCCTGTAATCCCAGCTACTGGGGAGGCTTAGATGCGAGAATCACCTGAGCCCGGGAAGTCAAGGCTACAGTGAGCCATGATAATGCCACTGCACTGGGCAACAGAGTGAGACCCTGTCTCAAAAAAAAAAAAAAAAAGGTGTTTTTCTCTTTGACAGAAATCCTGTGTTTTATAGTAGAGTAATATCAGTGTCCCTGGGCAATTGACTCTTGTCTCTTGTGTCATCGTTCTCTTTCTCTGCTTTTATTAAAATTTGATTTCTGGGTGTACCTTTTTGTTTTTGCAGGTCTGGGACCTGCGCCAGAACAAGCTAACCTACACCATGAGAGGCCATGCAGATTCAGTGACTGGCCTGAGTTTAAGTTCTGAAGGCTCTTATCTTTTGTCCAATGCAATGGACAATACAGGTAACTTTGGAAAGGAAATCTCTCCCCGGATCCAAGGAAAAAGTCAAAGATTGCTCACAGATTCCATCAGATGATTAGAAAGTGTTGTAATGGGGAAAGCTTTAGGTGAGATAGTCAAGAATCTAGGACTGTAGTCTCAGATCTCTGTCTTGTCCCTGAACAACTTTGCTCACAGCATTTCTCTCTAGGCATCAGTTTCTACATTGATAAGAGGACTGGACTTTACCTTTAAGACCCATCTCAGTTCTGGTATGCTGTGTATCCAACAGGATATTAGAAACTCTAGGTGATGAGTTTAATGAAAAAGATGTGAATCTAGAGGTCTTTTCAAGGCAGTTCTTGTGCGTTTTCAGAGAGCACCAAGCTTGGATGATCTCTTCTGCTCTTTCCTGCCAGTCTGTCTTCCCTCCCCACTCTGAAAGCATTGGTGTGAGAAGAGGTCTTCATTAAAACATTCTGGATTTACACAAACACACTCTTGCTCTTTCTCTTTACTTGTTTTTGAGCTGTAGGATGGGAGGATGGGTTACTACAGAAAAAAAGTAAGGTGACTTGCTGGATTATATGCTTAATGTTGAGGGAGTTTGGAAATGGCCCTGGTATACAAAATTATAGGCTTGTCAGGAACTAAAATGTATTCCCTGACATTTTGTAACAAAAACAATACCTGACATTCACTGGGTACTTAATAAATATTTGTTGAATGAATGGACATCTTTACCTTTTAACTATATTCTCAATGGCAAACTTTCATGCATACCTTTGCCTTTTTATGCCTATCTGACTCCAAGGATTGATAATACTTTTTTCATACTAAAATAAAATGACATCACTGAAATTCCACTATAGGTATAGCTTCAGTTACAGCGGCTATAGCTACTGCTTACAATAGATGTTTATACACATTTAATCTAGCATTAAAAAAACATTTTTTCCTCAAATTTTTTGATAAGACAGGATCTTGCTGTGTTGCCCAGGCTGGTCTCAAACTCCTGGGCCCATGCAAGCCTCCCAAGTACCATGCCTAGCTAATTCTAGCATTCTTTATAATGAGGAACAATGAGGTTTCCTAGATTGATATTAAAATAAGGAAAAAATGATAGAATAATTTCTTGTGGCTGAATAATACAATTATAAATTCTTTATTTTTGTTTGTTGCTTACAAATTTTAGAACCTTTGCATATATATCATCTCATTGGATCTTTAAAATAGTATTATTGGCTGGGCAGGGTAGATCACCTGAGGTCAGTAGTTCGAGACCAGCCTGGCCAATGTGGTGAAACCCCATCTCTACTAAAAATACAAAAATTAGCCAGGTGTGGTGGTGGACACCTGTAATCCCAGCTACTTGGGAGGTTAAGGCAGGAGAATCACTTGAATCCGGGAGGCGGAGGTTGCAGTGAGCCGAGATCGTGCCACTGCACTCCAGGCTGAGCAACAAGAGCGAAACTCCATCTCAATCAATCAGTCAATAATATTATTTAAAAAGAAGACAGATGATTTTCTCTTCATTTTACAGAACAGGAAAACCAAAACACAAACAATCTCACTGTTTACCTGACATCACCCAAATATGTAACAGAGATAGAATTAGAATCAGTGTTTACTTTTTCTGATTTTTGGTATGGTATGGTGCTCTTTTGATTTATTTGACCTTTTATATATTTTATATATATATCTGACCTTGTTCAGTTTTAGACTATCAGGTGCCCATATGAGGGAAATTAGGAAAGGGCAATGTAAGTTTGGCTTTTATAAGTTCATTGTCACAGTAGTTCCTGGTATTTAGTTTGTCACATTGAAGCTTTGCTGGATGTGACTAAGCTGGCAGAGAAATCTTGCAAAATATCTTTTTGAAATTAGTATCACACCCAACTGCATTCTGTTGCAAATTACCAACATTGCATGTGACATTTTTCCTTCCTGCCCCCTCAGCTAGCCCCAGTTACTGGGATTTAGATGTAGTTTCCTGCTTGAAAAAGAAAAGAGCCTTAACAGGTAGCAGTATGTCACGTTGGACTTCGCCCACCCAGGAAACAGCATCTGCCATTGATTGACATGATACTAATTTCAGCTGGGTGCCCAGGAGGCCTCTGGCCAATAGTTGTTTTGGTTAGTTTGTTTATTTGGATTTGTTTTGCAGTTCGTGTCTGGGATGTCCGGCCATTCGCCCCCAAAGAGAGGTGTGTAAAGATATTTCAAGGAAATGTGCACAACTTTGAAAAGGTGAGTTCTGCAGGCAGAGGAGTTTCCCTGTTCATTTACTTCAGAGAGACAGGCAAGGTGGTATTGAGGATAGAGAGCAGTAGCTCTGCCAAAAATGGACTTCATTCCAATAACACTGCTCTTAATCAAAACTTGTTGCCAAAAATAAAACTAATAGAAATAATAGTGACTGGAGAGAAGCCAGTCACATAGCCCAAAAGGAATGGAGCCAGCCCTCAAACTGAGAGCATCTGACTTGACACCACCCTCAACAGGAGACTCCTGGCCTTTTAATTACTTGGGAATTTTACCCTCCTAAATCAGTTTTCCATATGGAACCCAAGCTCCCATAGCTGTTACCTGGATGGTCTCCCTACCTGCCTCCCCATCCCATGACCACGTGTGTTAGAACCCTAAGAATACATCTCTCCCCTCAGTAACTACCACAGCCCAAGTTCTGAGAGAGAAAATTTTTTTCAAACCCTCAAATTTCAAGGTCAGCTCTATTGAAAGCTTTTCCCCTCAGAGAATTTAATAGAGATTAATTTTTTTTTTGAGAGCTCATTGAGATTCAGTTACACTGTATAAATCAAATTTTATTTTTTAGACCTGGCATGGTGGCTCACAGCTGTAATCCCAGCACTTTGGGAAGCCAAGGTGGGAGGCCAGGAGTTAGAGACCAGCCAGGGCAACATAGTAAGACACTGTCTCTACAAAAGATAAAAAATCTGGGTGTGGTGGCATGTGCCTACAGTCTCAGCTGCTTGGGAGGCTGAAGTGGGAGGATCACTTGGGCCCAGGAGGTCAAAACTACAGTGAGCTATGATTGTGCCACTATACTCCAGCTTGGACAACAGAGCGAGACCCTGTCTCAAAAAAAAAAAAAAACCCAAAATTTATTATTTGTTGGGTTTGCGTGTATTTTGCTTCAAGATAAATAGGAAAAAAAAAAAAATGAGTATCAAGATAAATGGAGCAAAGGGAGCCTCCATTTATAAGTAGAACAAAATTTTGTTGCCAGGTTCAATCTAATTAACTGTAAGTTAAGTGTTTTCTATAGTTTTTATATGGTGTAAAATATCAAAGTATGCTGTTTTGGGCCATAGAATATAAGATAATTACTGACCATCTTCCTGAGAAGAATAATTAAAACTCTAGTTAGGAAATTTAAAGCCTCTTAGTGATTCTGTAGCTTTGCAAAGAGGAGTTTGGTATATTACTATTCAGTGGATTCTTATTTATCATAGAACCTCCTGAGATGTTCTTGGTCACCTGATGGAAGCAAAATAGCAGCTGGCTCAGCCGACAGGTAAGGATTAGTGGGTGCAAAGTAAAGAATGATGTAGCCGGCCGGATGCGGTGGCTTGTGCCTGCAATCCTAGCACTTTGGGAGGCCGAGGCAGGCGGATCACCTGAGGTCAGTTCAAGACCAGCCTGACCAACATGGAGAAACCCCATCTCTACTAAAAATACAAAATTAGCCGGGCGTGGTGGCACATGCCTGTAATCCCAGCTACTCTGGAGGCTTAGGCAGGAGAATCACTTGAACCTGGGAGGTGGAGGTTGTGGTGAGCCGAGATCACGCCATTGCACTACTCCAGCCCGGGCAGCAAGAGCGAGACTCCATCTCCAAAAAAAAAAAAAAAAAAGAATGATAAGAATGATGTAGCTATGCAGGATGTCTTCTTGTGTTTTATACATAAAGTGTGGATATGGAGCTAGAGCAGACGTAGAGTTATGACTGTGCTTGAAGATGAAGCTGTGTGCAGTGTGAAGGGTTTCAAAACCATGTTTGACAGATCATTTCTACCCACTTTGGAGACATTTTAGACCTTGATGATCAACAATTTGTTTGATTCTGTTGGGTTCCCTTTGCCATCAGAATAAAATTCAGTCTCATAATCTGTCTCTAGTCTCCCTCACCACATTTCTTCTTCCATGCTTCAGTTCATTTGAATACATATTAAATACCCACCTCCCCCACCATCACCACAGTGCTGCTCACATGCAATTTTCATATTCTAACCTCCTTTTGCGTTCTCACCTCCAGGTTCTCTCTCACATTCCCTCTTCATTATCCAAACTCCTATGTCTCTCTAGTAACCACCTCTATGTTACATCCATAACCTGTCCCTGGTCCCCTCTCTCTATTACCTCTTGGACATAACTAATTGTTCTTTGTGCTGTTATCCCATTTCATACATCTAACCTTTGTTAGCATTTATTACATCTTACAATCAGATACACAAAGTGAGGTACCTCCACTAAGTTATTTTCTCCTAGAGATTAGGGAATGAATCTTAGTCATTTCTGTGAACCCATGGCACTGTTGTCAGTGCTTGAGCTTTTCTAACCAATTAGTTTATATTACATGAATGAATTGCTAGCTGAAGAATGGCAGTCCAATTTTACCCTGCATAGCAGCTCAGCTATTGGTAAAGCCTGCCTGTGTTGGAGATGATTCAGAGCTGCGTCTGGGTTAGTGGGAAGTGCAATGATTGCTAGGTGCAAGGTGTAGCAAAATGTGAACTAGGTATTTTCCACCCCATGCTGAATTAATCGGCTAAGGCTTTATGAAATATGAATCTAAACTGGCTCAGGCATTATGTGCTGAATGAGAAACAGAAGGGAGAGAATTCTTCTGTCAGATGCTGTTGTATTTGGCATGTCTGTGGTAACCTGTGCTTGGGGGAGAATCAGAAGTTGAATAGGGATGTCCAGGTGTCGAGTCTGATGGGCTGCAAATGAGGCCTGGTAAAGAGCAATAAGACCCTCTGACAGCAAATCCTGTGTTTAGCTCTCGTTGGGCAGTGTCTTAACCCTTTTTAGCTTAATCCTGTCCTCCCCTTTAGAGTTTCTCTTCCAATCCTACTGAAACAAGCACCATCCTATAAAAAGGAAGCCTTTCTTGGGCTAGCCAGGGCTTTCAGCATATTCCAGGGTTTTCACCTATTTGGGGCCCTAGAAGCTGCACTGTGGTCTGTCCCATACCTTTCTATTAATGAATAATTCTGAACATATTTAAATTCCAGAGTCTACTTTTCTTTTTTCCTGACAAGTTTAATGCCAAGAAAAATGGACAAGTATTCAGGTATTTTCTGGAGGAAAAAGAAAGTGTCCAAGTGAAAGTGTCACATTGATGATTTGAGTGCAAGTGGTTTAGAGAGCTGCCTAGAAGAGGGAAATCTAAAGAATTTTAAGTTGTCAAGTTACTAGAGAAGACTTTAAGAAACAGACTAAGGTGTCTCATATTCTGATATAGTAAGAACTATCCTAAGTATTTTTACATAATTTTCAGCAGAAAGAGTGTATCTTTCTTTTGTAATTAAATTTTTTTGTTTTTGAGACGTAGTCTTGCTCTGTCGCCCAGGCTGGAGTGCAGTGGTGCGATCTCTGCTCACTACAAGCTCCGCCTCCTGGGTTTACGCCATTCTGCTGCCTCAGACTCCCGAGTAGCTGGGACTACAGGTGCCCGCTACCATGCCTGGCTAGTTTTTTGTATTTTTAGTAGAGACGGAGTTTCACCATGTTAGCCAGAGTGATCTTAATCTCCTGACCTCATGATCCGCCCGCCTCAGTGCTTGGATTACAGGCGTGAACCGCCGCACCCAGCTGTAATTAAATTTTTAAGTTATATTTACATACTTTTTTTTTTTTCTGATGAGCAGTTTGTTTCTGGCATTGGCCCTTTCTGAATGGCAATGTCCTTTTTTTCCTCTTTCCCTCTCTACTGTTCCTTTAAACTTTACAAGTGGTCGATGGTGCACACCTTTAATCCCAACACTCTGAGAAGCAGAGGTGGAAGGCTGGCTTGAACTCACGAGTTCAAGACCAGCCTGGGCAAGATGGCAGGACCCTGTGTCTATAAAAAAAATCTTTAAAAAATTAGCCAGGCATAGTAGTGCGTACCTGTAGTCCCAGCCAATTGGTAGGCTGAGGCAGAAGGATCCCTTGAGCCCAGGAGTTTGAGGACATAGTGGGCTGCAATCATGCCACTGTTCTCCAGCCTGGGCAACAGAGCAAGACCCCATCTCTTTAAAAAAAAAAATTCACATGTGAAAGCATGTCTGAGGAAAGCCTACCCCTCTCTACCTGCTGGGGGTTGGCAAGATTTGACAGGCCACCTCACCAATTGGCCCCAAGTCAACAAGCAGCTCTGTTACGTAAGGCTCCTGGTTCCTGCCAAATGTTGCCATGCCAAAGTAAGGAGAGGGCAAGGAACCCCTCTAAATTTAGCATCTAATTGGCAGCCATCAAGAGTGAGACCTTGAAGTGTAAACCCTTGGAGATCTGGGATTCTGTCTTTTATGTGCCTGGGAAATGCATCCTCAGAAAACTACTTTTCAGCTTGGCCTGGATTTGGCAAATTTCTCCTTTCTACTAACTAATAACTTACAGATCACCTCCTTATATTCAAACTTGAAACTCTAAATAGTCCTATAGACTATGGGAAGACTGGCCAGTCTCTCGGCCAAGAGTGATTTATTCAGCCCATTGACTTCATGAGTTTCTGTTTTGATGATGAGTGTACTCATAATAATAATAGCTATAATTAATTTTGTGTGCCAGGCACTTCGCATATATTACCTCATTATTTTTCTCAACAAACTTATGAGATCAATATTTTCTCCATCATTGTAACTAAGAAACTTAGAGAAGTTAAATGATCTGCAATTATTTAACTTCTCTGAGCTAAGCTTACTTAGCTAGTAAATAGCTGCACTGAGACTTGAACCCCAGTCTTTCTGACTCCAGAGCTCATACTCTTTCACTATGCCATACTGCCCTTCATTGAATTAATGAGGACCAGCTTTTTGTGCATGACAGGAAAGAAGATAGTAGGAAGGGCGTGAGTATCAGAGCCAAGGAGTCTAGACAGATGGAGTTCCTGCTTCTCTTCCATCTTGTTCAGAACTTAGTTTCTATGGAGCCTAGCTGATGACAGCTAAATAGTATAATTAAGAAGCTCTTGTTTATTTGCGTTTTTGACCAAAAGTGTAAGTTGGATTAGAACTAGGCATTTTATAATCCAGTACTGGTGAATGTACCATTTTTATGATCAAGTACTGGTGAGTTGTTGATTGCACAAAACAAAATATGTAAATAATTTTAAATACCTGCTTCAAAACTACCAGCCCTTTATATTTACCAACAGATGAGTTTTACATCATCAGATTAAGATAATAGCTCTATACTTTACCCTTTAATGACTTAAGCAAGGTTGAGGGTCAAAGGAACTTTTTTTTTTTTTTTCAGCCAGTATATTTATGGAGGGCAAGTGAAAGTAAAATACAAGACTATATTAAGAGCTCCAGAGTCTTCGGTTCAGCTCTGTAGTTTCTGTGGCTGCTGAAGAGGTGGTCAGAAACATAGGAACCCCCTGCTGGGCTCCTGGTCACTTCTGTCTGCTCCATGGCAGGAAACCTTCAGCACAGGACATCAAGGCAAGCTTGAATAAGAAAAACAATTTCTTCTTCTTAAGCCATATCATATCAGTTATACAGAAGTACTACTTTGGGAAACGGTCTTCAGGAGAGCCTAGATGAGCTCATAAAATCTCAGCAGTTCACTCAACTTGCCCTTCAAGTTTTACTTCAGTTTGATAAGGCTATAAAGTCATCATTGGCTCAGAGGATTAGGAACAGAGTTGATTTCAGGGGCTCTCTAAATACATACAGATTCTGCCATATGCCATGCATGGTGGCTCATGCCCGTCATCCCAGCACTTTGGGAGGTGAAGGCAGGAGGATCACTTGAGGCGAGGGGTTCAAGACCAGCCTCAACAACATAGCAAGACACTGTCTCTACAAAAAAAAATAATAATAATTTAGAAAAACAAAAAGATTCTGTGATAACATGTAGACTTTTGTATTCAATGATACTGAATTCCAAAAGGTGATAGAACTTGTTAAAGTGGATAAAGTGAAAATTATGGCCTGTGATGATAAAAATACTGGCTCTAATACTACAGAATGAATAAGAAAAAAAATCACATTTTTATGACATCTTCTGTTATTATTCATCACTTTTGAAGAGAAATGTAGAAGTTTTTTTTTTATTTATTCTAGCATTTACTTTCTGTAAAGTACATTCTGTTATTTCAGTATTTCAGTAGTATTTCAGTAGTATTGAGAGTATTTCAGTAGAAAGAAGCTTAAAACTCTATAACCTCTTACATTACCTTTATTATACAGCATGAAAAAAACAATTTTTTTTTCTTGAGACAGGATCTCACTCTGGCTGGAGTGCAGTGGTGCCATCTCAGCTCACTGCAGCCTGTATGTACTGGACTCAATCAGTCCTCCCTCCTTGGCCTCCCAAGTAGCTGGGACCACAGGCATGCACCACCACACCTGGCTAATTTTTTTGTAGAGATTGGGTTTTACCATGTTGTCCAAGCTAGTCTCAAGCTCCTGAGCTCAAGCTGTCTACCAGCCTTGGCCCCCCAAAGTGCTAGGATTACAGATGTGAGCCACCATGCCCAGCCTCATAATTTTTTTTCAATGACAAATAAAAATGTTGTCTTCCTAAGAATATTCTCTAATAAGCTCTTTTTTTTTTTTAAGAGTTCTAATTTTAGTTATGCCGTTGATGAACTGTATTGCCTTGGAAACGTCACTGTGCCCCAGTTTTCTTATCTCTAAAATAAGGAGTTTAGAGAAGCTGATTTCTTTTTTCTCTTTTTTTTTTTTTTTTTTTTTTTTGGAGATGGAGTCTCACTCTGTCACCCAGGCTAGAGGGCAGTGCCACAGTCTCAGCTCACTGCAAGCTCCACCTCCCAGGTTCAGGCAATTCTCCTGCCTCAGCCTCCCGAGTAGTTGGGATTACAGGCACACGCTACCATGCCTGGCTAATTTTTTGTATTTTTAGTAGAGACTGGGTTTCACCTTGTTGGCCAGGCTGGTCTCAAACTCCAGACCTCAGACGATCCACCCACCTCGGCCTCCCAAAGTGTTGGGAGTACAGGCATGAACCACCACACCCAGCCTAGACAAGCGGATTTCTCTTGGTCCCTTCCCATTCTATAATTCAGTATTCCTTCTGCCTGTTAATTCAATGGAAAATTTGGCTCAAGGAGTATTAGGTTAGCAAATACTAGAATTCAGTATTCCTTCTGCCTGTTAATTCAATGGAAAATTTGGCTCAAGGAGTATTAGGTTAGCAAATACTATAAATATTTTATATACCAGACACTTCCTGTCCCTTCTCAGGGCTCTGTTTGAATACAGTACTAAAAAGTTCACCTGGATCTGCAGCCTAAGCTCCCACCCTGCCATGAGTTGGGTTACCTTTTAGACTTCCTGGATGAGTATGAAGTTAACTGTAGCCTAATTATACTAGACACTCTGAAAAAGGTTTTTGTGTGATGTCTGCAGGAAAAACTTTTTTTCTTCCCTGTGGTGTTTCCCATTTCAGAAGCTTGTATTCAAACATGTCAGTCATGCTTATATTTTTAGTTATTCTTATTTCTCCACCCTGTTGCTCAAGAGGTGAGTCCATGTCTTATTCAAACTCTGTATTCCTAATTTCTAAAAGCCAGAACACGGTTCAGTAAATGAAAGGTAAGTAAATAATTGTTGCTTCCATTTCCTTTAAAAAGCCATGCCTCTGCCCTACCCCCAGCTCTAGGAGGCCTTACCCTTGCTTTCCATGATACCTTACAGGTTTGTGTATGTGTGGGATACCACAAGCAGGAGAATATTGTATAAGCTGCCCGGCCATGCTGGCTCCATCAATGAAGTTGCTTTCCACCCTGACGAGCCCATCAGTAAGTCTGTCCAAACGAGGGGGAAAGGGAAACTGGAAATCTCCCCTTAGGGATCCTGGGAATACAGAGTCAAAAGTGGGTATCTGTTTTATGCGAATTTCCATGCAAACAGCCTTTGGGTGTTTTTGTTGTTGTTGTTGTTGTTGTTGGTTTTTTGTTGTTGTTGTTGGGTTTTGTTTTTGTTTTGTTTTGTTTTGTTTTTGAGAGTGTCTCGCTGTTTTGCCCAGGTTGGAGCAATGGTGCAATCTCGGCTCACTGCAACCTCTGCCTCCTGAGTTCAAGCAATTCTCCTGCCTCAGCCTCCCAAGTAGCTGGGATTACAGGCACCCACCACCATGCCCAGCTAATTTTTTTTTATTTATTTTATTATTTTTTTTTTTTTGTATTTTTAGTAGAGATAGGGTTTCACCACGTTGGTCAGGCTGGTCATGAACTCCTGACCTCCAGTAATCCACCCGTCTCAGCCTCCCAAAGTGCTGGGATTACAGGTGTGAGCCACTGTGCCCAGCTGCAAACAGTCTTTATGTGGGTATCAATGACAGTCTCACCATTGCTCATAAGTGGTGAGACTAAGAGCAGTGCTCCATTTTCTTCTTGATCTCAAAGGGAAGTTGGTAAGTCTAATTTTTTTTTAATTTACTTCCATCAAGTCTGTTTCAATGATGTATTTGATTAAAAGAATACTTTTTTTTTTTTTTTTTTTTTGAGACAGAGTCTCGCTCTTGTTGCCCAGGCTGGAGTGCAGTGGCACGATCTTGGCTCACTGCAACCTCCGCCTTCCCAGGTTCAAGTGATTCTCCTGCCTCAGCCTCCCAAGTAGCTGGGACTACAGGCACCCACCACCACACCTGCCTAATTTTTGTATTTTTAGTAGAGATGAGGTTTCACCATGTTGGCCAGGCTGGTCTCAAACTCCTGACCTCTGGTAATCCACCCACCTCAGCCTCCCAAAGTGCTGGGATTACAGGTGTGAGCCACGGCGCCTGGCCAAGAATGATACTTCTTAACATTTAGATACAAATTTCAGCTTAAAATTTTTTGACTGGCTAAACCAAATAATTTAGGCCTTGAATTAAAGGAGAAACTGTAACTTTCTCTAGGGCTAAGTATAACAAGCAGAAGCACATTTACAAAATGACTGGCACAGCCATAGATTCCTCTCTTCTAGAATGACTGGGAAAGTCTTTTTCTTGGGGTTTGACTGACAAGGGATGTCAGTATTTAGTGTCTGATAATGTATTTCCCATAGTACAGTCATCCTCATGATATTAGAGGACTTGGATTGAAAAGCCAGGCTACAATTTCCTGTGGATGGTGTTTAGGAGGGGAATTTAAGCTAAGTCCAATTGCTCTTTTATACCAAAATTGGCTCTTGACACAAGAGCCCTTGAGCACCAAGTCTCCTTGAGCCTTCATTATTTCTAGTTATCTTATCTGTTCTTTTTACCTCAGTTATCTCAGCATCAAGTGACAAGAGACTGTATATGGGAGAGATTCAGTGAAGATATGGACTGGAAGACTCCAAGGCCGCTTGTCTTTGAGACCTCAGGCTGCATAAGTGACACCAAATGTTGGATGTCCGGGCTAGCACTCTCCCTTCAGATGACCATGCTAGCAAGAAACAGGAGGCGGTGGCCATATTCCAAAAACCACTTCTGTCCCATTTCCCATTTCACCAGGATGACTAAGGCAAGCTCCCCGTGGCCTCTAAAAATCACCTGCCAGATTTCAGGGACTGTTTTTTTTTTTTCTTTTTTTTTTTCCTGTTTTCTAATGCAGGCCCAATGTGACAAATTTGTTGGTTGGGGTTTTTTTTTTTTTTTTTTTTGTAACTGGCTTGTATGATATTTTCTTTCTGTATTTCTCTAAATCATTTTGTATTAAAAGCCAAATAGATGCCTTTTTATAAGAGTCATGTGGATTGGATTTATTGCTGTCTTTATTTTGAGGCTTGATTGCTATAAATCAGAATAGAGCATGATGTGGCCACAGAATACAATTCATTTAAGCTTCCAAGAAGCTGCTCGCTTGTTTTGTTTTTCCCCCTTTTCTGTGTTTTTAGGTTTACTTACTTCCATGAAAATGACAGAGAATAATTATTTATCAGTAACAATACTTTTTTCCTACTAGAAGCATAGCAGCCAAGAGGTGATAAATAAGTTCTAAAAGAACCTGGTTTTGCCAGACGCGGTGGCTCATGCCTGTAATCCCAGCACTTTGGGAAGCCAAGGTGGGCAGATCACCTGAGGTCGGGAGTTCAAGACCAGCCTGGCCAACATGATGAAACCCCGTCTCTACTAAAAGTACAAAAATTAGCTGGGCGTGGTGAGGCACATCTGTAATCCCAGCTACTCGGGAGGCTGAGGCAAGAGAATCGCTTGAACCTGGAAGGCGGAGGTTGCAGTGAGCCGAGATTGCGCTACTGTACTCCAGCCTGGGTGACAGAGCAAGACTCTGTCTCAACAACAACAACAAAAAAGAACCTGGTTCTGTGTACTTTCACCTGATCTTTAATGAACAAAGCCTGTGTTTACTCTGCCTCCTGCCAAAAGAACTTTTCTGAGCAGCATTCTCTATACTCAGGCTCTTGAAAGTGGGAAGGTTTGGGGCAGTCTCAGCTGGTAGAAATGACATTGCCCAGAATGCTGCATCAAACTCAACTCAAATGGAATGTGAGAATGTTTGGGTGCAACTTAACTGTGACATTATCTGAGACACCTTTATGATTCTGTTTACTTGTCTGGCTTCGCATAATCAGACAGGGATATTAAGAAATGCTGTTATTTTCCTTCTACCACTAAGACAGGTTACTGTCTCCCTGGATCACTGGGTGACTACACCCAGCACACAGATAGACACTAGTGAATCTCATCTGGCACCGGGGAGTAGAGTGTGTTTTTTCTGAATCTCTTATGTCAGAACAAAGAGATCTTCACAGTTCTAACCTGTTCTGAGCATGTTTGGTTGTATACTTTTGGCTCACAAACCTGAATCATCTATTTATCTTAAGTTAGAGAGAGGATATCTACCCTGCGTTTGGGGCATCATCATTCAACAAACACATCAACCCCTATTATGTGGCAGGCATGACCATTGTTGCTGAAGACAGAGATAAATAAGGTACTGTCCTTGCCATCTTGAGAAGTGCACACACCAGTAGAAAAAACCATCTCAAATTCATTACTTTTTTAAGTGAGCACATGTCAAAGATTTATACAACTCATCAATGAAGGAACCAGCAGGATGGTAAAGCTTTCAAACCAATTACTTTTAATACAGTGAATAACGTGTGAATAAAGTGCACTGGAAACATAGGAGTAAACAATTTATTTTGCCTTGGAGCATTTAGGAAGTTTCACAGATTATGTGATTATGCTTAGATTGGGACTTGGAGGATGAGTAGGGCTTGCCAGGTGGACAAAGAACATGTGCATTTCAGGAAACAGCAGGCACAAGCTTGAAAGTGTGGCACATTTTATAAACCAAAAGAACTTGAGGATGATTAGAGTTGGGGAGCAGCAAACAGTAAAGTTACAGAATTAAAAGCCAAATCCAAGAAAGCTTGTACTTCATGTACATGATCCATAGGTTGAGGTTTCCCAAAGTGCATTGCACAGAACACTTTTTCAGATTGTTTGTTAGATATTTTGGGGCATAAAGATCCCATGCTCAAGACCAGGTTAAATAAAGTGAAGCCAGTTTATTTACTGCAGGACTGTTTAGAGCCTTTAATATACATAGTATGGTAGAATCTCCAAAGGGAATAGTGACTTTCAGATTTCTGGTCTGAGCAATATATATATATATATATATATATATATGGTTATGCCTTTAACCAGGAGAAATTTGGACAAAGATAGTATGCAAGCTGCTTTTCACACCTCCAGCAGTATCACTGAACACTCCCTAATAATCCTTTTTAAGCACCAGGTCCACATACAGGTAGAACATCTGTCTTGGTCCATTTTGCATTGCTACAAAGAAACACCTGAGGCTGAGTAACTTATAAAGAGAAGTTTATTGAGCTCACAGTTCTGCAGGCTGTACAAAAAGGGTGGCACTAGCATCTGTTGCTGGTGAGGACCTCAGGAAGTTTCCAGTCATAGTGGAAGGCAGAGGAGGAGCAGGTGTATCACATGGCAAGAGAAGGAGCAAGAGAGGAGGAGATGTGCCATGCACTTATAAATAACCCGTGAAAACTACCACAAGGAGAGCACCAAGCCTTTCATGAGGAATATACCCCCTTGACCCAAATACCTCCACCTAGGCCCTGCCTCCAACATTGGGCATCAAATTTCAGCATGAGATTTGGAGGGAACAACTATCCAAACTATATCAGAATCCCTAATCCAAAATCCTAAATGCTCCAGAATTTAAACTTTGAGGGCCCATATGATGCCACAAGTGGAAGATCCCACGCTTAATCTCATGTGACAGGTCGCAGTCAAAACTTTGTTTCAGCTGGACCTGGCTCACACCTGTAATCCCAACACTTTGGAAGGTTGAGGTGGGAGGTTCACTTGAGCCCAGGAGTTCGAGACCAGCCTGGGCAATATAGCAACACCTCATCTCTACAAATAATTTAAAAGTTAGCCAGGTGTGGTGGCACACACCTATGGTCCCAGCTACTTGGAAGATTGAGGTGAGAATCGCTTGACCCCAGGGGGTCAAGGCTGCAGTGAGCTATGACCATGCCACTGCACTCCAGCGTGGGTGACAGAGTGAGACCCCATCTCCAAAAAATAATAGTAATAACTTGGTTCCATGCACAAACTATTTAAAATATTTTACAAAATTATCAGGCTATGTGTATATGAAACAAATGAATTTTGTGTTTAGACTTGGGTCCCAAGATATCTCATTATATATATGCAAGTATTCAGAAATTGGGTGCAGTGGGTCATGCCTGTAATCCCAGCACTTTGGGACGCCAAGGCGAGAAGATTGCTTGAGCCCAGGATTGAGATCAGCCTGGACAACATGGCAAAACCCTGTCTTTACAAAAAGTACAAAAATTATCCAGGCGTGGTGGCATGCACCTATAGTCTTAGCTACCTGGGAGGCTGAGGTGGGAAGATCGCTTGAGCACAGTGGGTGGAGGCTGCAGTGACCCAAGATCCTGCCATTGCACTCCAGCCTGGGTGAGAGTGAGATCCTGTCTCAAAAAAAATAATAAAATCCAAAATCTATAACACTTCTGGTCTCAAATATTTTGGATAAGGGATATTCAACCTATACTTGAAAACTGGTCCAGTCCCTTCCACCCACCCTCATCTTTTCTTGGGTTGGAATAAAACAGGGCTTCAACCTTGACACTGCCCTTTTAAAAGCCTACCAATCCCTTGAGAAGTTGGCAGTGATTGGAAAGAGCCAAGACCCTGGAGACTGCGAGGGCTTTCCTTCTTCAGTCCCCTCCCAGGTGCCTTCTTCAAGAGGCTGGGTAGAAGCCATTAGCAGGAAATAGCAGCACCACTTAGAATTTGAAGAAAATAGAAGCCCCAGCCTGGGGAATAAAGATTTGAGTATAAAAGATCCCCAGAGGGTGCAGATTGTATTCTCACTTTGGGAGAGAGAGATTGCTCCCGAATGAGTAATGGCATCTCTGGTTTTCAGTTAATTTCCCTTTATGACTTCCACAATCTCTAGCACTTAATACTGTTGGCACTTAAAGAGCCAAATTTCTTTTTTGCTGCGTGGCTGAGTTTTGTGGGTTGAATTTTCAGGGAGGTAGATTTTCAGGTTATTTTTCCATTTGTTGTTTTTTTGGCCTCCCGGATATAATTACTTCTTCTGCTAGTCAGTAGCCCTAATCCCATTCAGTCCCAACCCCCTAAACAGTTTATTTACAGGCCAGCCCATCAAAACAAAAATTGGTACTGTCTTCCCTCACCTACTTCCCCTGGTTGTTCAGGGATGCTCGATCCCTTTTCAGGTTAGAGAAGCGAATCCCTGGAGACCTTCCTGGGCCTAGTGAAGTTACACAAGGATGAGGCCCATAGGGAAGCAGATCCAAGCCTCCAGACGTTGTCTTCTATTTCAAGTAAATAGATAATAGGCAGAGTTGCTGGTTTCAAAGACAAGAACAATCTTTTTCAGGGATTGGATCTAGTTAGTAGCTAGAAAGAACAGGTAAAGGCTTATCAGAGTTGCTTCTTCACAACAAAACTAGAGTATTTGCTTCTAACTAATAGACTAGAGTCTGCCGCTTATTAACATCTCAAAGTAGAAGAATGAGAAACTGAGGTAAAAGAGAGCTCTGAGCAATTTGGAGCCCGAGGCAGTTGAGCCTTAAAGAAAGGTTGTCAGCCCATTTGGGCTAGGACAGGATTGCTTTTTCCAAGAGTCTTTGGGGCTTGACAGCTGATGTCTTAGGAAAGAGGGAGGGGCCTGACTTAAAATGGACAGCCCTGTTCCTGTGGAACCAAATGATGCCAGGTCTGAGCTCTTAGCCTGTCCTTTGATCAATTGTCTCTGAACACCAGACACATAATGATGCTTCTCTGAAAGAAGCCTGCATGATGGCCATCCTCTGCATCAAGCCCTGGGATGTTCCAAACTCTTTCTTCTAGGCTTCAACTCCTTTTCTTCAACTGACACTGCAACCCATTTAGACTCTTGCATTCTTTTTTTAACTTAGATCTTCTAGAGCAGTGCTTCTCAACCTTAGGCAATTTTGCCTCCCAGGGAACAATTTGACAATGTCTGGAGCTATCTAGAGGGGTGCTACAGACATACAATGGGTAGAGGCCAGAGATGCTCAAAGAATTAACTGCTTTAGAATGTCATGAGTGATGCTTTTGAGCAGTCTTGCTCTAGAGCAGTGATTCTCAAAGTGGGGTTCCTGGACCAACAGCATCCACAACTTGAGAACTTCCTGGAAGTACAGTTTCTAGTGCCCCACCAAGGCCTGCCAATTAAATCAAAATCTCTGGCCGGGCATGGTGGCTCACGCCTGTAATCCTAGCACTTTGGGAGGCCGACGCAGGCAGATCACAAGGTCAGGAGATCGAGACCATCCTGGCTAACACAGTGAAACCCTGTCCCTACTAAAAATACAAAAAAATTAGCCGGGTGTGGTGGCCGACGCCTGTAGTCCCAGCTACTCGGGAGGCTGAGGCAGGAGAATGGCGTGAACCTGGGAGGCAGAGCTTACAGTGAGCCAAGATCACGCCACTGCACTCCAGCCTGGGCAAAAGAGCGAGACTCCGTCTCAAAAAAATAAATAATAAAATAAATAAAAATCAATTAAATAAATAAAATAAATCAGAATCTCTGAGGTGGACGTCAGATTTTAAAGCTTCCTTAGGTGATTCCAGTGTGCAGTCAAGGCTGAGAACACTGATGCTGGCTATGGCTAGAACTATAGCCAAGTTAACTTCTCCTTCAAGAAATTTCGGGGGAGTAAAGTGTTCGGTAGTCTGTGTTTTAAGCCATCTGAGTGATTCTGGTGCAAGTTTGAGAACTACTGTTCTACAGGCTTGGAAAGTTTTAATCTTTCCTGGGAGAGTGCCAGAGCCTTGTCCTGTTTACTTATTAATAGTTGTCCTTGGCCGGGCACGGTTGCTCATGCCTGTAATCCCAGCACTTTGGGAGGCTGAGGCGGGCAGATCACCTGAGGTCGGGAGTTTGAGACCACCCTGATCAACATGGAGAAGCCCCATCTCTACTAAAAATACAAAATTAGCCAGGCATGGTGGCAAATGCCTGTAATCCCAGCTACTCGAGAGGCTGAGGCAAGAGAATTGCTTGAACCGGGAGGCAAAGGTTGTGGTGAGCCAAGATTGCACCATTGCCCTCCAGCCTGGGCAACAAGAGCAAAACTCTGTCTCAAAAAAAAAAAAAACAAAGTTGTCCTTGGCCAGGCCCAGTGGCTCACACCTGTAATCTTAGCACTTTGCAAGGCCAAAGTGGAAGGATCGCTTGAGCCCAGGAGTTCAAGACCAGCCTGGGCAACAAAGCGAGACCCCGTATCTCTACAAAAAAATTTAAAAAAAATTAGCTGAACGTGGTGGCATGCACCTGTAGTCCCAGCTGCTTGGGAGCTGAGGTGGGAGAATCATGCGAGCCCAAGACGTTGAGGTTTTAGTGACCCATGTTTGCGCTACTGCACTCCAGCCTGGATGACAGAATGAGACCCTGTCTCAAATTTATTTTTAATTTTTAAAATTCTTTTAAAAAGAAATTTTACCTTCGATCTGTGATCCTCCAACTTTTTACTTTAAAAATTTTCAAATACAGGCCCGGCACAGTGGCTCACGACCCAGCACTTTGGGAGGCCGAGGCGGGTGGATCACAAGGTCAGGAGATCGAGACCACGGTGAAACCCTGTCTCTACTAAAAATACAAGAAATTAGCTGGGCGTGATGACGGGCACTTGTAGTCCCAGCTACTCGGGAGGCTGAGGCAGGAGAATGGCGTGAACCCAGCAGGCAGAGCTTGCAGTGAGCTGAGATCGCACCACTGTATTCCAGCCTGGGTGACAGAGCGAGACTCCGTCTCAAAAAAAAAAAAAAATTCAAATATAAAAATTGAAAGATTAATGTACTGAACATCTGTATGCCACCTAGATTCAATAATTCAAAATCTTTGTGCTGTCACACACATGTATGTACACACATACATATTTGACTTTCACTGGCCGCTGAAAGTAAGATGATGCAGACATCCTCCATAATAATTTTCTTTTCTTTCTTTTTTTTTTTTTTTTTTTTTTGAGACAGTCTTTCTCTGTCGCCAGGCTGGAGTGCAGTGGTGCAGTCTTGGCTCATTGCAACCTCCGCCTCCCAGGTTCAAGCGGTTCCCCTGCCTCAGCCTCCCGAGTAGATGGGACTACAGGCACGTGCCACCATGCCCAGCTAATTTTTTGTATTTTAGTAGAGACGGGGTTTCACCACGTTGGCCAGGATGGTCTTGATCTCCTGATACTGTGCTCTGCCCACCTCAACCTGCCAAAGTGCTAGGATTACAGGTGTAAGCCACTGTGCCCAACCCTAATTTTCCTTTTTTTTAAGATGGGGTCTTGCTTTGTTGCCCAGACTGGACTTGAATTCTTGGGATCAAGCAAGTCTCCCATCTCAACCTCGTTAGTACCTGAGGCTACAGGTGAACACCACCACACTGAGTAAACATCATAATTATTTACTCCCAAATATTCTTAAATTAATATATATATTATATTATATATATATTCCAGTAAGCATCTCCTAGGAATGTTCTCCATTACCATACCTCAGAAGATTAAAAACAATTTCCTAATGCCATCTAATGATCATACCGGCACCAAAAATATAGCTATTTTTCAATCAAAGATCAATCAAGTTTCATATTTTGGCTATTCTTTCTAGTGTCTCAATCTAGAACAGTCCCCTTACCTTTCTTCCCAGGGAAATTGATTATTTAAAGGTGTGTGGGCCGGGCGCGGTGGCTCACGCCTGTAATCCTAGCACTTTGGGAAGCCAAGGCAGGTGGATCATTTGAGGTCAGGAGTTCATGACCAGCCTGGCCAACATGGTGAAACCCCATCTCTACTAAAAATACAAAAATTAGACAGGCGTGGTGGCGTGCACCTGTAATCCCAGCTACTCTGGAGGCTGAGGCAGGAGAATCGCTTGAGCCTGGAAGGTGGAGGTTGCCATGAGCCAAGATCATGCCACTGCACTCTGGTGGGCAAGAAAGTGAGACTCTGTCTCAAAAAATAAATAAATAGGCCAGGCGCAGTGGCTCACACCTGTAATCCCAGCACTTTAGGAGGCCGAGGCGGGTGGATCATGAGGTCAGGAAATCGAGACCATCCTGGGTAATATGATGAAACCCCGTCTCTACTAAAAAATACAAAAATTGAGCCGGGCGTGATGGCAGGCTCCTGTAGTCCCAGCTGCTCAGGAGACTGAGGCAGGAGAATGGTGTGCACCCGGGAGGCGGAGCTTGCGGTGAGCAGAGATCGCGCCACTGCACTCTAGCCTGAGCAGCAGAGCGAGACTCCGTCTCAAAAAAATAATAATAATAATAAAAAATAAAATTTAAAAGATACATGGTTTTGTATGTTGCTTCATAATATTGTTGTGCTTGTTTTATGTTGATAATTTTATTTTTTTGAGACAGTCTTGTTCTGTTGCCCAGGCTGGAGTACAGCGGTGGGATTGTGGCTCACTGCAGCCTCTACATCTTGAGCTCAAGTGATCCTCCCACCTCAGTCTCCCAAGTAGCTAGGACTACAGGCAGTGCCACAACACCTGGCCAATTTTTCATTTATTTTTTGTAGTAACAGGGTCTCCCAATGTTGCCCAGGCAGGCCTCAAATCCCAGGGCTCAAGCAATCCACTCACCCCAGCCTCCCGAAGTGCTGGGATTACACGCAATGAGCCACGATGCCCAGCCAATACATGCTTTAAATGACTTAGCACCAACTAAAATGGACACTCCAGGAAGATGTACTAACTACATTTACCCTATGCTTTGTGTCTTCTCACGTACTTGTTTTAGACCAGTTATCAATTCAAATACAGTCTAATACACGCTGTCAAAGGCATACCTGCAAAGGAGGCAATGCATAGGGAGGAGTTAGGAAACGTTTTACTGAGGAAAAAACACAGGGTGAATCTTTGTTGCTGTTGTTCTCTTTTTTTTTTTTTTTTTTTTGCTGGAGGCTTGCTTTGTTGACCAGGCTGGAGTGCAGTGGCCCGATCTCGGCTCACTATAACCTCTGTCTCCCAGACTCAAGCAATCCTCCTGCCTCAGCCTCCTGAGCAGCTGGGACTACAGGTGTGCACCACCACACCCAGCTAATTTTTGTATTTTTAGTAAAAACAGAGTTTTGCCATGTTGCCTGGGCTGGTCTCGAACGCCTGAGCTCAAATGATCTGCTCACCTTGGCCTCCCACAGTGCTGGGATTACAGGCGTGAGCCACTGCATCCAGCCTAGGTGAATCTTAAGGAGAATCAGAAACTGTGGAGAAGGGAGGGAGCTGGGAGTGTGGGTAGGGGCCGTCTAGATAGTGGAATAAACATGGACAACAACACGGATTGCCAAATCTGGTGTGTTCAAAAATAACACGCAGCGTATGTGGTGACAGCATGTTGGGGGAGTAACAGATGAGCAGAAGCCTTGGAAAGTGATGGAGCCAAATTATGAAAGGCCTGGAAAGCCAAGTTGGCAGCTTTGGCTTCGTCCTATGGAAAGGGAGCCACCAGAGGGTTCTTGGTACTCTGCACAAGAGGTCAACCACACTTGAGGATGCCTTTGGTTCTGGGTGCCCTCTTAGGAAGTCATTGTGGGGAACAGTTGTAGGAACTAGGGAAGAAGACAGATAAGATCGCTGCCTTAAACAGCAAAAAGCTGCCTTGGAAAAGAGAGGAAACACTCTTATTCTGGGATGCCTCAAAGTGCAGAGCCAAGACAAAGTGAACCATAAGAAGGCAGGTTTATAATGAACAAAGAAAGAGCAACAGGCCGGGCATGGTGGCTCATGGCCGTAATCCCAACACTTTGGGAGGCCAAGGTGGGGTGGATCAGGAAGTCAGGAGATCGAGACCAGCCTGGCCAACATGGTGAAACCCCGTCTCTACTAAAAATACAAAAATTAGCCGGGCATGGTGGCACATGACTGTAATCCCAGCTACTCGAGAGGCTGAGGCAGGAAAATCGCTTGAACCCACGAGGCAGAGGTTGCAGTGAGCCGAGATCGGGCCACTGCACTCCAGCCTGGGTGATAGAATGAGACTCTGTCTCAAAAATAACAACCAAAAAAAAGAAAGAGCAACCATCAGAGCTGTTTCCAGAATGGTAGGGAGCTCCTCATCTCTGGAGGTATGCAAACAGAAGCTGGGTGGCCATTAGACAGGAATTCCTGTCGGATGGATTCAGAGGATTCGAGCTACTCATCAGAATCCCTGGGGAGTATATTAAAAACACCCATAACCAGGTCCCACCTCCACGGATTTTGTTTGAGTTGGGCTGGTGTGGAATCCCTGATTCAGATGCAGGTGGTCTGTACACTAACATTTGGGAACTGCTCCATTTAGAAGTCCTTCCAGTTTAGCCAGGCACGGTGGCTCACACCTGTAGTCCCAGCACTTTGGGAGACTGAGGCAGGCAGATCACTTGAAGCCAGAAGTTCGTGACCAGCCTGGCCAACATGACAAAACCCCATCTCCACTAAAAATTCAAAAAAAAACTTAGCCGGCTGTGATGGTACATGCCTGTAATCCTAGCTACTCAGGGGGCTGAAGCACAAGAATCACTCGAACCCAGGAGGCAGAGGTTGTGGTGAGCCGAGATCATGCCACTGCACACTGACTGCACTCCAGCCTGGGCAACAGAGTGAGACCCTGTCTCAAAAAAAAAAAAAAAAAAAAGAAAGTCCTTCCAGCTCTACTGTTCTGTGATTTTAAGATGACAGTTTTCCTCAGACTCGAAGATGGTAATTTTAGGATCCTAAGAACTGTTGGCTGAGAAGAGGCACCTGGATGAGGCCCTATGAAAATGACAAGGAGTGGGGAGCAGCAGGGAGTTGAGAATCTCATCAGGGCATTTGGGATGTGCTAGAGGGGCCAGGCTTCAGCTGACTCCATCTGTCTTCCTGTCCTAGTTAGTCCCTAGACAACCCCAGTGCAGCATAATGAATCAACACAGCAAGGGGCCAATTGGCGAGAAGGCCTCTAGCCATCTCTCCTTGTCCCCAGCTCCACTGGCCTGAGGGCAGACTTAAACTGAAAACCCACATGGTTTCCAAAGGCTGGTGGAAAGGGAGATTTGTCTCGGCTGTCAACAGAGTCTGTGCTAAAGACTGGACCCCACAGCCCAGACAAGAAGAGTAAATTTTCACCAGGCACGGTAGCTCACGCCTGTAATCCCAGCACTTCGGGAGGCTGAGGCGGCCACATCACCTGAGGTCAGGCGTTCGAGACCAGCCTGACCAACATGGAGAAACCCTGCCTCTACTAAAAATACAAAAATTAGGCCGGCTGTGGTGGCTCAAGCTTGTAATCCCAGCGCTTTGGGAGGCCAAGGCAGGCAGATCACAAGGTCAGGAGTTTGAGACCAGCCTGGACAACATGGTGAAACCCTGTCTCTACTAAAAATACAAAAAACTAGCTGGGCATAGTGGCGCTCACCTGTAGTTCCAGCTATTCGGAAGGCTGAGACAGGAGAATCGCTTGAACCCAGGAGGCAGAGGTTGTGGTGAGCCAAGATCGCTCCACTGTACTCCAGCCTGGGCGACAGTGCGAGACTCCATCTCAAAAAACGTATATACAGAAATTAGCTGGGAGTGGTGGCTCATGCCTGTAATCCCAGTTACTCGGGAGGCTGAGGCAGGGGAATCGCTTGAACCTGGGAGGTGGAGGTTGCGGTGAGCCAAGATCGTGCCATGGCACTCCAGCCTGGGCAACAAGAGCGAAACTCCATCTCAAAAAAACAAACAAAAAAAAAGAGTAAATTTTCTACAAGCTTTATTGCCATCAGAACTGTTTAGGATTTCCTGCCCTAGATCCCTAGATGCTGCCTTTCATATACACCCTGTCCTAACCCCTAACCTCTTCCCTTTTTCTTGACCATTCTTTCTGATCAGAGATTTTGTTTCTTTTTTTTTTTTTTTTTTTTTTTTTTGAGACAGAGTCTCACTCTGTCGCCCAGGCTGGAATGCAGTGGTGCTATCTCGGCTCACCACAACTCCGCCTCCTGGGTTCAAGTGATTCTCCTGCTGTAGCCTCCTGAGTAGCTGGGATTACAGGCATGCGCCACCATGCCCAGCTAATTTTTGTATTTTTTTTTTTTTTTTTTTTTTTTTTTGAGACGGAGTCTCGCTCTGTCACCCAGGCTGGAGTGCAGTGGCGCAATCTCGGCTCACTGCAAGCTCCGCCTCCCGGGTTCACGCCATTCTCCTGCCTCAGCCTCTCCGAGTAGCTGGGACTACAGGCGCCCGCCACCACGCCCGGCTAATTTTTTGTATTTTTAGTAGAGATGGGGTTTCACCGTGGTCTCGATCTCCTGACCTCGTGATCCGCCCGCCTCGGCCTCCCAAAGTGCTGGGATTACAAGCGTGAGCCACCGCGCCCGGCCCTAATTTTTGTATTTTTTAGTAGAGACGGGGTTTCACCGTATTGGACAGGCTGGTCTCGAACTCCTGACCTTGTGATCCACCTGCCTCGGCCTCCCAAAGTGCTGGGATTACAGGCATAAGCCTCTGCGCCTGGCCTGTTTCTCCTTTTAATATTTGCTCTGGAGGTGAGATTTGGAAGATAGTTAAAGGAAGTAACTTACAGTAATAGCAGTAAGGAGGCAAGAAGAAGTAAAAAGTGTGGGTGGAAGTTGAAGAAAAGAGGGGTCATAGTTCCTGAAAAAGTATGGGCAGAAGTTAGACACTTCTGCCGTGCGAGGTGGCTCACTCTGTAATCCCAGCACTTTGAGAGGCCAATGCAGGTGGATGGCTTGAACCCAAGTGTTCTGAGACCAGCCTGGGCAACATGGTAAGACCCCATATCTATTTAAAAAAAAAGTTGGGGGGGAGAAGAAGAAGGAGAAGGAGGAGGAGGAGGAGGAGGAGGAGGAGGAGGAGGAGGAGGAGGAGGAGGAGGAGGAGGAGAAGGAGAAGGAGAAGGAGGAGAAGTTAGACACTTGTGTGTCTGCACATCTTTTCTTGTTTGGAAACCTGTATTTCAGGCACCATCTTTTCGCTGAAATTTTTCATTACCGCCTAATCCCAAGCAAAGTTAATGATTTCTTCCACTATTCTGTTTATGTACCTCATAGACGCTATTGCCCATCTATGTATTGCTTATAACTCTGTTTATATGTTTTGCCTCTCCAACAGGCCTAAGAGTCACAAACTCAGATGCCAGTAGAGGCCAGAGAGGAAAAACAACTGTTGAAGCTGATGAGTTTAAGACAGTGATCGGTGGACAGTGCCACACTGTTGGCCACTGTACTAACCTCAGGTCTTTATCCCAGGGTTTTCTTGGGCACACCTGTGCCATTCATCTTTGCTTCCGAAGCTCCTAACACAATACCTGGCAGAGTAACCAAACCGAAGTGACCCAGAAGTGTTGAGATCCAGCTCTGCCCCTAAGTGCTACGTAACTGTAAAGAACTCACGGCCGGGCGCGGTGGCTCACGCCTGTAATCCCAGCACTTTTGGAGGCCGAGGCAGGCGGATCACGAGGTCAGGAGATCGAGACCATACTGGCTAACACGGTGAAACCCCATCTCTACTAAAAATACAAAAAATTAGCCTGGTGCGGTGGCGGGCGCCTGCAGTCCCAGCTACTCGGGAGGCCGAAGCAGGAGAATGGCGTGAACCTCGGGGGGCGGAGCCTGCAGTGAACCGAGATCGCACCACTGCACTCCAGCCTGGGCGACAGCGAGACTCCGTCTCAAAAAAAAAAAAAAAAGAACTCACTCAGGTCTCTGCCCTTCAGATTCTCCCTTTCTTTCTCTCTCCCCTCTTCAAAAAAAGGCACCTTGAAGATCATCTAGGCCAATGGGTTTTCTACTTTGTTTGTTAGAGACCTTGGACTGAGGAGCTGATTTTGGAGGCCTTCACAGGAGGCGAGGGCACATTGAGAGAGCAGGTTGCTAGTCCTCTTTCCCTATACAATCAGACAAGTTCTACTTTTTTCTGTTTTAGAAATGTATGCTTTCTTTTGAAAAAAAGGGTCTACTGTTAAAAAAGAAAAGTTTGAAAACGTAACGAATGATATAGGCAAAGTAGTTCTGCCTGGGATCAAATCCTATTCTATGACTTCCTTGTTATATGACCCTGGGCAAGTGATCTAACCTCAGTTTCCTCATCTACAAAATGGAGATGATGATAATAGCACCTACCTCAAAGGACTGTAGTGAGGTTTAATGAGTTAATACATAGAAATTGTGCCTGGCACATCGTTTTTGTTTCTTTGGGTTTTTTTTAGGCAGGGTCTTGCTCTGTCACCCAGGCTGGAGTATAATGGCACAATCGTGGCTCACTGCAGCCTCAAACCCCTGGGCTCAAGTGATCCTCCCACCTTAGCCTCCCAAGTAGCTGTAAGTACAGGCTTGCACCACCACACCTGACTAATTTTTTAACAATATTTTTGTAGAGACGGAGTCTCGCTACATTGCCCAGGCTGATCTCGAACTCCTTGGCTCAAGCAATCCTCCCACCTCAGTCTCCCGAAGTGTTGAGATTACAGGCATGAGCCACCACACCCGGCCTGGCACATAGTTCTTGATAAGTGTTGGCTACAGTGGTATAATACAAAAACATATTTGGTCTTTGTCCCTGGATCTTGGGAATTCCCTGAGCAATAGGAGTGTTTTTTGTTATTCATAAGCCCCTTCTATCACACTTGAGTTTACCCTAATGAGGTGACTTAGGTAGAGCCCCTAGATCTAGGGATGGGACTAGTCACCAGAAAGACCAAGTGATGAGAAGGATGGAAATTCCAGTCCCACCCACTGATCTCTGGGAATGGGGGGTGGTGCTGAAGACTGAGCTATATGAAAACTCTTGGACAATGAGATTCAGAGAGCTGGGTTGGTGAATGCATCCAAGGCCAGGAGGGTGGCGCTCCCTGACTCTACAGGGACAGAAACTCCTGCATTTGGGACTCTTCTGGACCTCGCCCTGTGTACTTCTTCATCTGGCTGCCATTAGTATCCTTCAAAATAAACAGACAAACGTAAGTAAAGTGCCTTCCTGAATTCTGGGAGCCATTCTAGCAAACTATTAGAACTGAGGAGGGGATCCCAGGAACCCCCAGTTTATAGCCAGTTTATCAGCAGTATAGGTGGGTGGCCAGAGACTTGTGACTGGCCTGAAGTAGGGGAAGTCTTGAAGAACTGAGTCCTTAACCTGTGGGGTCTACCCTAACGCCAAATAACTAGGGTCAGAATTGAACCGGATTGCTGGCCCCCCAGTTGGTTTGAAGAATTTGGCTGATGTCAGAAAACCAGAAAACATCCCAGAGGCTGTAATTAGGAGCATGTTCAGTCCTCTAACTTGAAAGTGGGGAAATTATTATGTTCAACAACTCAGCTATCTTATAAGTGAACTTTCTCAGAAGCCTTTAGTGTTTTAACCCACAGAGAGACTAATGGTGGAAGATTGAAACACTGACAAGCCTTGGTTTAGGGCAGGGGAGAAACTTCTTTTTTTTTTTTTTTTTTTTTTTTTTTGAGAAGGAGTCTCGCTCTGTTGCCCAGGCTGGAGTGCAGTGGCGCGATCTCGGCTCACTGCAGGCTCCGTCCCCCAGGGTTCACGCCATTCTCCCGCCTCAGCCTCCCGCGTAGCTGGGACTACAGGCGCCCGCCACCTCACCCGGCTAATTTTTTTGTATTTTTTAGTAGAGACGGGATTTCACCGTGTTAGCCAGGATGGTCTCGATCTCCTGACCTCGCGATCCGCCCGCCTCGGCCTCCCAAAGTGCTGGGATTACAGGCGTGAGCCACCGCGCCCGGCCGAAACTTCTTAACCCTCTAGAAATCTCATCACCTCAACAGAACCCAACATGCTTCTCTCTGGGCTGACCATGCCTCTGTCTTCTCGCTCAGGAAGTGTGGATATGTTCTGAATCATCTCTCTCCTTTATTTCCAAACCCTGCTTCATTCTCCCCACAGCATTTCTTTGGCCCAAGGGTTAGTCATCCTTCAAGGTGAATATTGATGTCATCCCCAGCTCCTAGCTGCTCCAACTTCTTGCCAAAGATGTTTCTATCTGTTCCTAGAGTTAGGCCGCCTTCCTCCATAGAACCCTGACTTCCAGGTGGTAAAGAGGGCACAAGATACGCTGGGCACTGAAGCGGGAACGACAGGAGTGCTGGGTGTGCAATCATTCATTTGCTACACATTTGCTGATTCCTGCCCTGATCCTAGCCCTGTAGGATGTAGAGATAATTTATGACATAGTTGCTTAAGAGTGGAAGTACGAGAGGGCATCCTGTGTGCGTGAATTCATCAGGGCAGCACTTGCGGGAATGAGCCAGGGGCAGAGGTTAATTCTACTGAGGTCAGACAGGCCATCCCCAGTCCCATAGGACAGACTTATGAGTGAGTCAGCCAGGCCTTGGAATAGAGGGTTACAGGCATGACATGATATAGTCAAGAGCCTGCAGGGGTGGTCAGAGCCCCAGTGGAATCCACTGTTACTATAGGAATTAAATGAGATAATGTATGTAGAAGCTTGGCTCAGAGTAAACACTCAACAAATGGTAGCTATTATTGTCTTTTTGTTATTGAGTTGCATTGTTAGCCCCACAGAGGTAACTGGCAGAGATTATATCTGGAAGAGACCCAGCAGAGGATCTGGTAGAGAACATTACCTCTGGGCTGAGCCTTTGTGGAGGTGGTTCTATTCTTTTGTGGGAAACGGACTCTTTGGAGAACCTGACGAAAGCTGTGCCTCTCCCCAGAAAAAGGCACAGCTGCTCACATGATGCTTTGCATATTATTTCAGGGACTTCACAGACTCCTGGAAGCCTGTCTAGTCACGGAACCTGGTTGGACACAGCTGTTATTTGCCAAGCATGGCTGAGAAAATTTCCTGTTGTTCTGCCAGGCTCTGTGGCTCACACCTGTAATCCCAGCACTTTTGGAGGCCAAGGTGGGGGGATCGCTTGAACCCAGGAGTTTGAGACAGCCTGGGCAACATGGCGAAACCCTGTCTCTACAAAAAATACAAAAATTAGCCAGGCATGGTGGTACATGCCTGTAGTCCCAGCTACTCGTGAGGCTGAGGTGGGAAGATCAAATGAACCTGGGAGGTCAAGGCTGCACCGAGTCGTGATCTTGCCATTGCACTCCAGCCTGGGCGACAGAGCGAGACCCTGTCTCAAAAAAAGAAAAAGAAAAGAAAAGTTCCCACTGTTATCTTAGGTTATTGACCCAAGTGAAAACCTCAGCACACATAGGATATTCAACTGTGGGAATATCCTGTGTCTTTTAAAATACAAAGTGGTATCCTGCAGAATGGGTGGAAGAGGGACACCTGTGATGGGATTACAGGCATGAGCCACTGCATCTGGCCGAAATTCTTAATTTTTTAACAAGAAGTCCTGCATCTTCATTTTGCACTGGGCCCCCCAAACTGTGTAGCCAGTCCTGGAAGAAAACATTGACACATTTATTTGTATGCTTAGTCTGTGAGCAGCAAACAAGTGACAGTGCTGGAACTGGGACCCAGGCCATTTGGGTCCAAAACCACGGGTCCTAACCTACATCTTACCATACTTTGCATCTCTCGAATCAAGAGGGCTAGTGAGAGTGGAGAGGAAGGGAAAGAATAAGAACCTTCTGTTTCTCCCACCAGAACACTCTTCACTCCCCTGCCTCTCCTTCCTTCCTATGTCCTCTCAGTATCAGTGTCATTTCCTCAAAGAGGTGTTTCCTGGTCCCCAAACCTAAATTATGCCCCTCTCATTCTCCCTTTTCTCCCTTAGTATTTTATTATTTATTTATTTATTTATTTTGACAGAGTTTCACTTTTGTCGCCTAGGCTAGAGTGCAATAGCATGGTCTTGGCTCACTGCAACCTCCACCTCCCGGGTTCAAGCGATTCTCCTGCCTCAATCTCCTGAGTAGCTGGGGTTACAGGTACCTGATACCATCCCTGCCTAATTTTTGTATTTTTAGTAGAGACGGGGTTTCACGATGTTGGCCAGGCTGGTCTCAAACTCCTGACCTCAGGTGATCCACTCACTTTTGGGAGGCCGATCTCCACTCAGGTGGAGGTTGCAGTGAGCTGATTCGGCCTCCCAAAGTGCTGAAATTACAGGTGCGAGCCACCGTGCCACATTTCTTCTCTAATATTCTTTAGAGTATTCATCAGAACGTTGTGTATTTATTTGTATATTTCCTTGTTTTAATGACAATCCCTCACTAGACTGTGTGCTCAATGAGGGCAGAGATTTTGTCGGGTTTTGTTCCCTTATCCCCAGCAGAGGACTTGGCACATGGTGGGTATTTCATAAATGTTAGTTGGAAAGTACAGTTTATAGAATGTAATGACAGATCAGATGTAATTGTAGGGAAGCCTGTAATTGTACAGATCAGATGTAACTGTAGGAGTCTAGGAAATTCCGCTTGGGTGATGCTAATTGCCAAGGTGAATATAGGAAGTTGGGAATGGGACAGGAATGATTACGTGGATTTGAGATGTGTCCAGTTCGAGGGCTTCTGGGGGTGGCTTGGAGAAGGCAGTCTTCTGCTGGGAAACTTCTGACTGTCTCCTTACTGCAGCCCAGGGTAGGGGCTCCCTACTTCCACCTGGGCAGATCTCTGCCATCTCACTGGCGTGCTCTTGGGAGTCTATCTGTTCCCTGGGTGGTGAAGCTCTACGGGATTTGGAACAGTGCTGCAGGTCTCATCTCTGGCTCGCAGGGCCCCCAGGAGTGTGTATGCCGTCAGGGCTCAAGAAATGCCAGTAGAAGGAAAGAAGGAAGGCGAAAAATGTGGCCAGGCACTCAGGGGAGAGGCTGGGGTGAGGAGCAGATCTGGGAACGGAAATAGAACTAGAAGTCCAAGCTGGACCCCTGGAGCCCTAGAGACAGGGTGGACAGAAAAGTGCTCCAAGCCGGGAGGCCAGGCACAGGGCTAAGCGCTTTATTCACATGACTGCATTTCATCTTCATATCTACACTACAGAGGCATAATTATTCCTACTTCGTTCATGAGAAAACAGGTCCAGAGAGGTGACATGATTTGCCCAAGGTCACACAGCGAGTGAGCAGCAGTCTGGATTTGACTCAGGGCTGTCGTCCCCTAAGCCCGCGCGCACTCTTCCACTTCACTCCCTGCCTCTCCAACCCTCCACCTCCCTACCCCTCTCCCCTCCCCTCCCCTCCGGCGGCGGCCCCGCCCCACCCCTCTGCTGTTCCCCCCTCACTCCCTCCCTGTCGGTGGCGGCGGCGGAGCCACGTGGTGGGGCCGGGAAGCCGCGGCCGACGAGAGCCCGGGCGGCTGCCCCAGCTGGGCAGTGCTGCTCTGCGCCGCGCCGCGCTCGGGGCTCGCTCTCCTCGCTCCGCGCTCCCCACCAGCAGCCCCGGGGCAGGAGGCGCGCCTGACGGACAGCCCGCCAGACAAAGGAGGCGCGGCTCGGCTGAGCCAGCGCGGGGACGGACGGACCATGGACTCGGAGCGCGGGCGGCCGGCCCCAGCCCTGGGGACCCGACACTCCCGGGCCCGGCCCTAGGCGCCCGGCCCCGCCGCCCGGCGCGCCCAACGGGGAGGACGCGGAGCCCGCGCGGCGCGAGCAGGCGGCGGCCGCGGAGCAAGAAGGGCGCCGCGGCGGGCGGCCCGCGCAGCCCCGGGAGCCATGGGCAAGTGCAGCGGGCGCTGCACGCTGGTCGCCTTCTGCTGCCTGCAGCTGGTAAGCGTTGCGTGCCCAGGCAGTCGGGGCAGGGTGGGGCGCGGCGGGGCGCGGTCCCAGGGCGTGCGGATGGGGTTGCGTGTGTCTCTGTGTGTGTGTCTGGTGCGTGTGCCCGGGCGGGGGGTGGTCTGGAGTCTCGGAGCGGTCGGGCGGAGCCTGCTCCCGCTGGCCGGGCTGTCTCTTTGTGTGCGCTTCTCGCTGCTGTGCCCGGCGCTCCTCGGGTCCCCGAGTGCGTCCTGTGCGCGAGTCCCCGGCCCGCCCGCACTGTACAAGTGGCCTCCTGTTGGGGTATACGCTGTGGGACTGTGGCTTGCTGGGACTGGGGGTGTGTCTGAGGCTGATCTGTGGATCCGTTGAGGTCCTGCCCTGTGTTTCCCTCTAGATCCCTCGTTTGCATGGGTCTCTCCCTTCCTCTGGGTCTCTGCTTCTGATGATCACCACCCCCGTGTGAGCGTTTCCCGCAAAGTCTCTGCTCCCGCGTGTGTCTCTCTGGGTTTCTCTTTGGTGTGTCTCTAGATCGCTGACCATTTCTGGTCCATGTTCATCTGTGTTCTGGGATCTTGGACTCCAAGAACCCTCTAATCCTTTGTGCTGTTTCTGCCTCCCTTCACCTTCCTGACGGGGCAGCCCTGGGAAAGGGGAGCCACCTCCCTGGAGAGGGTCACCAGGAGCTGCCAGATCCTGGACCAGCCTGACCCAGCCTGGACCACACTTCCTGCTTTGGTCTGGCCGCTGTGGCCATGGGGGTTCCATCAGTTCCACCCACCAGAGCAACTCCTCTGCCCGGGCCAGCACCAGTTGGGGTGGGGACACTTGGGTGCCCCAGGGAGGACCAGAGCTTCTGAGGACACTGTGCCTAGCCCCAGCATAGGGAACGCAGGTTCTTGTCTCAGGGAGGAGTGACTGTAGTGGACTAGAAGAAACAGCGCTGCCCTTCAAATCAGGCCCTGGCAGGGGAATTTGGGAGGGTGGTTAAGGAGAGGCAGGGATCTCTTACCTACCACAGAGCTGAGATTAAAGAACTAGGGAGGTCGAAGCTGTGCTTCTCCTCTAGGCAGAGGTGCATGGGGACCTCCATCGCCGAACCCAGGTCTGAGAGTGAGCCGCGAGGAGCCTGAGCCCCCCTCATGCTGGGCTCCTTGTTCTGGGTTTCCACTCTTGCCTGCATCCATCACGCCCTCCCCACCACAGGACCCATTGATAATGTAGAGTGAAGCTTTGAGCCTGGACATGCAGACCTCCTCATTCTTCTTGCTTCTCTCCTCCTGGGGACACCGGCTTCAAACATGCCATCCACAGACCTGGCCTGGACAGTGGTAGAAACAGCCCTAGCTCTGGAGATTGTAGCCCTGCTCCCAGCTGTGGGAGACTGGACAAGTGACTTCCCCCCACTGGCCGGCCTCAGTCGTCTTATCTGTAAAATGATTATCCCTGAGGATTGCAGAGGGGATTAATTAAGATCAAGTGGAATGGAAACTCCAGAAGGGCAGAGATTGTCTGTTTTTCTTTATCTACTTTGAGGAACATGAAATGCCAAGAAATGTTTAAATCTTTCAGAGGATTCTTCTGTGTTTGTTAATTTTTAAATTTTAAACTAGGGATTTTTTTTATTTAGAAAAGTAATATACATATATTGTAAAAAATAAATACATAATCAAACAGGACAGAAGATAAAAGTAAAAGATAAAAGCTCATTCTCTGTTGGCGATAACAACGGTTAGCTTTGGAGAGCCCTTGACTAAGTGTCAGGTACTCTTGGAAGCACTTTTCCATGTATTAACTCATTTAATCCTAGCAACCCTGTGAAGTCACTTGTCCAGAATTCTACAGGAACTAGGACCCAGGCTTTGTTTTGGGGGTTTTGTTTTTGTTTTTGTTTGAGACATGGGCTCAGTCTGTCATCCAGGCCAGAGTGCAATGGTGCAATCATAGCTCACTACAGCCTCAACCTCCCAGGCTCAAACAATCCTCCCACCTCAGCCTCCTGAGTACCTGGGACTACAGGTGCACACCACCATGCCTAGCTAATTTTTTTGTTTTTTAGAGATGAGTCTCACTCTTGTTGCCCAGGCTGGTCTCGAACTCCTGTGGTCAAGCCATCCTCCCACTTCAGCCTCCCACGTCCTGGGATTATAGGCATGAGCCACCACATCCAGCCAGGATCCAGGCTTTGAATCCAGGCGGTTGGCCAGGTCCTCTGTTGCCTTCTTAATTATAAAATAAGTAGTTCTGGCCAGTCTCTCTGCCTCCCACTTCCCTTCCTCCGTGGTTCTCCCTTGCTAAGCTAACCCCAGTCTTCCACTTAGAGGATCTCACCAGCACTAGAGGCTTAAGTTAGATGAGACCTGGGTGGGATTCTGTTCTCCCATGTCCCGGCTGGGTGGCTTTGGGCAGCTCGTGAAGGTTGCACAGGATCATTTGCGGGAGGGACTTGAAAAATTGCTCTCTTGGCTCCGTTGCACTATCTGGGCTCATTGCAGAGTGGATCGTCCGGTTGTCACTAACCCCCATGAGCCCCTACTGCCTGATAGCTTCCATGATGTGCCCCAGGATGTTGGAATTCACCAGCCTGAGGGGAGAAGGGAGTCTTGGTTTTCTCATCCAAGGGACTGAGGGAAAAAAAGAGGCTGTTAAATATCTTTCAGCTGAAAACTTAGGAGGAACTGTGTCATTTTTCTTTCTCAAATGGAGTTTAATCGTTACAATGAATCAGGCCAGTTGGAAACCCTCTTCCTCAGTTGGGATCGATGTGATTTGGGTGAGGGAGTGAGGTGTGAGGGTGCCGCGGGGTTTAAGGGAAGCAGGTAGGGACTGTGCCTTTCAGATGGGTAAGTGTAGGATAGTAGTTAAGGCTCTGGAGTTTGACAGGACAGACCTGGCTTCTAGACCTGGTTCTGTCACTTCCTGGCTGTGCAATTTTGGGCAAGTTGCTTACCCTCTCTGAACCACATAGTTTTGTCATCTGTTAAATAGAGAGAATATAAAACAGTTCCTAATCCTTAGGGTTGTTGTGAGGACTCAGTCTTTATAATGAATTTAGCACTGTGCCAGTTACAGAGTGAGTACTCATTAAACTGTAGCTTATTGTTATTATCTTAATGATTCGTATCATGGGATGTGTCTGTGGCATTGTAGCCCAAACATATCCAGGTGGCCCCCTGCACTGTCCTTTGTGGACTGTCCTTTGTAGGAAGTAGCAGGTAGTTGGGCACTGAGCTGAGAGGCAAAAGACCTGGATTCAAGCCCAGCCCTGCTTCTGACATCCTGCAATTTTGGGCAAGTCTCTTCCACACTCTAGGCTTTGGTTTTTCCATCTGTAAAATGGGATGGATTGTTGGTCTGGCTCGCCGGGATCCTGCCAGCTCTACTTGTCGGGAACTCAGCGTGATGCCTGGACTGGCATGTTTTGTTTATTTATTTTTTATTTTTTAGAGATAGGCGTCTCGCTGTGTTGCCCAGGCTGGAGTGCAGTGGCAGTCATAACCCACTGCAGCCTCAAATTCCTGAGCTCAAGTGACCCTCCCACCTCAGCCTCTCAAATAGCTTGGACAACAGGTGCATGTCACCACACCTGGCTTTGGCATGGCAGTTTTGTCGCATCTTGGTCTGGTTCCTTTCTGTAGAACATCTTGGGTCCCTTGCTTTCCAGAATTCTTTTTGGTGTATCATCTTGACAACATTATTAACATATTCACCCTCTAATTTTTAATCCTGTGCCTTTTCTCTCTCCTGTCCAAACCCAGCTCTTCCTTGTTCACCTCCTTCCTGAAACCTTACAGGCCACTCTGTTCTTCCTGGAAGGGGATGAACCAGTGAGATTTGCCCTAGGGAACCACCATCAATTTCTTCATCATCATCATTATCATTCCCATTTCAGGAGTCCTGTGCTAAGCACTTTATATGCATTACCTCATTTAACCAAATGAGCATACATATGTAAAGTGCTTGGCAAAGTGCCTGGTACATGTTAAACGATCAATAAACGTTAGCTCTTTTACTGCTTTCACCCTTCTTATTGCAATTCCACGCAGTGGGATGGATGTGTTTATTATCCCCTTTTTCAGGTGAGGAAATTGAGGTGCGAAGGGGTGTGACGTTTGCCCAAGCTTACTAAGCTAGTCCGTGACAGAACCAAGATGCGAGGACTCTTCTGTCTGAACAGAGAGCCACCCTCTCAGCCCCATGCTACTCTGCTGCTCGCGTTTAACCAGTGTCTGACCCCAGACAGGTCCAAGCCTCAGTTTCCTCATCTGAAAATGAAAATGATCACATTTCGGTAGCCTCATGCATAGTGCCTGCCCTGTGAGCCAGTGAGTGCCTGATAATAGATCACTACCATGGTGGTTTCTGTCCCAGCTCTGTGTGACCTTGGACACACGCATTCACTCCTCTGGCCACCGTTTCTTCCTTTGTAAAAGGGGAAGAGTCATCTCTAGCCCACAGAGTTGTAGAAAGGGCTTCCTTGGCCAGGTGCCAGACACATAGTAGGTACTCAGAAAAATGTTGGTTTCATTCTTTTCCCTTCTAGAAAGCTCTTTGCTTTCTGGAAGGTGGGGGCGGGGGCGAGATGTAGCTTCCAGCTGAGCTGCGAGTAATGGTGTGAAACATGGTCAACCTGATTGATGTCGTTATTAGCCATAGTGACGGCGAAGAGCAGAGGGAGATGGGCTCCAGCAGGGGCCTGCACTCTGGAGCAGCTGCAGCTGCAAGCTCACGGCTTCCTCGGAGGGTCTGGTTCTGCTTTGGGTGCTTGAGGTCCTTGGGCCGGGTATCAGAGTCAGGAGCGTGAAATTATGCAGGCCACTGGCCCCTTTTGTTCCTCATACCCCTTTGGACAGAGTTGGCAGGGATGATCAACTCCCTTTTGTGAATGAACAGACTGAAGCCAAACTGCCCTCGAGGCCCTTATGATATGGGCGGAGCGGGGTAGAATGGAGAAGAAGTCCTCCAGGGGACCTGGGGATGGCCCTGGTTCTCCTCCTTTGTAAGAGTAGGTGAGTGGATGGTTCTTAAATAAGCAGCCCATAAATGGCAGCTTCTCTGAGATCTGGCACAGGGGCTAGGAGCACTACATCTGGGATCAGGCCTTGCTTTGTGACTCCCAGGAAGTCCTGCACCCTCTCTGAGCCTCTGCCTTCTTACTTACAAAGTAGTCAGAAGAACAGCTTCTACCCCACGAACCAGCCCATGGCAGTTTGGGGAGTTCGCAAGCTGATGCCGGGTTAGCCAAGTACGGTCCCTGGCCTAGGAGGCCCTGGCCTCTCCTGGGCTAGCTATGATTTGCCTTGAGACTTGGACAGGTCACATCAGCCCCATCTCTGCCTGTATTAGAGGATTTTGTGATCAGGGTCATTCCCACAAAACACTCCAGCTCTTCTTCATGTGGAAAATATGGGGCTGAGTGGGAAATTAACATAGTGAGAATTTCTTTTTGTTTGGTGTCTGCTATGAGCCAGGCATTGTACTAGGCATTTTATATATGTCTCTTGCTACTCTGTGGCTTATCCGTGGCCACATAAATGATAGGTACAGAATGAGTATTTAAACTCAGATCTGGGACTCCACTGCTTCTCCCTGCATGTCCCATTGCCCCCTGCTAGTATTGTGGGATGCTGGAGGGGAAGCAGGTGGAGAAATCCAAACCTTTCCTCAGCCACGGGGCTTGTTACCAAACGCCAGATCTAACTGCTTACACAGATGCCCCCTCTCCCCATTCTACCCACCCCCAAACTCTGTGCTGGACTTAAAAGAGCTGTGATGCATGGCTGGGTGTGGTAGCTCACACCTGTAATCCCAGCACTTTGGGAGGCCGAGGCAGGTGGATCACTTGAGGTCAGGAGTTCGAAACCAGCCTGGCCAACATGGTGAAACCCCATCTCTACTAAAAATACAAAAAATTAGGCGAGCGTGGTGGTGGGCACCTGTAATTTCAGCTACTCGGGAGGCTGAGGCAGGAGAATCATTTGAACCCGGGAGGCAGAGGTTGCAGTGAGCCAAGGAGCTGTGATACAGATTGAGAAAACCAGGGAATAAACTAACTTGTATCTACAACTGATCCATCCTCATAACAACTCTATGAGATAGGTGTGGTTTTTACACCCATTAACTGATGCACATACTGAGGCTCAGAAGAGTAAAATGACATCTCTCCAAGGAAACAGGAGATAATAGTCTGAGCCTCAGAGTAGTCATCAAGAGGAAAGGGTTTGAGAACAATTGTTATAGAATCTGGACCAAGCAGAGATAGTCAGCTCTGATCACTGGAACATGTTGTCTCCTCCAGTCAGTCCTTTTATCTTTTATTTTTTATTTTTTTATCCTATGTGGCAGGAGATTCTCAAACTACTCTCCTCTGGTGTTAAGGAGAGATGGGTGACAGGAAGGCAGACTAAGGCTACAGGTGTATTTTTAAAAACTAGTTCCAGGCCAGGCGCGGTGGCTCACACCTGTAATCCCGGCATTTTGGGAAGGCAGGTGGAGGGCCCAAGAGTTTGAGACCAGCCTGGGGAACATAGTGAGACGCCCCCCTCCTTCTATATATATATATATAAAAAGTGGGCCGGACATGGTGGCTCACGCCTGTAATCCCAACACTCTGGGAGGCTGAGACCGGCGGATCACCTGAGGTCGGGAGTTCGAGACCAGCCTGACCAACGTGGTGAAACCCCATCTCTACCAAAAATACAAAATTAGCCAGGCATGGTGGCTCATGCCTGTAATCCCAGCTACTCAGGAGGCTGAGGCAGGAGAATTGCTTGAACCTGGGAGGCAGAGGTCGTGGTGAGCCAAGATCACACCATTGCACTCCAGCCTGGGCAACAAGAGTGAAACTCCGTCTCAAAAAAAGAAAAAAATAAATAAAAAGTTAGCTGGGCATGGTAGCACGCACCTGTGGTCCCAGCTACTGAGGCAGAGGGGAGGATTGCTTTTGCCCAGGAGGTTGAGGCTGCAGTGAGCCATGATTGTACCACTGCACTACAGCCTGGGCAACACAGTGAGATCCTGTCTCAAAAAAAATAATAAAAAAATAAAAAAAAAAAGCTAGTTCCAGCCAGACACAGAGAGACAAACTTCAGATGTTCTTACTTATTTGTGTGAGCTAAAAATTAAAACAATTGAACTCGCTGGGCGCGGTGGCTCACGCTTGTAATCCCAGCACTTTGGGAGGCCGAGGCGGGCTGATCACAAGGTCAAGAGATGGAGACTATCCTGGCTAACACCGTGAAACCCTGTCTCTACTAAAAAATAGAAAAAAGTAGCCGGGCGTGGTGGCGGCGCCTGTAGTCCGAGCTACTTGGGAGGCTGAGGCAGGAGAGTGGCATGAACCCGGGAGGTGGAGCTTGCAGTGAGCTGAGATGGCGCCACTGCACTCCAGCCTGGGCGACAGAGTGAGACTCCATCTCAAACAACAACAACAATAACAAAAACAATTGAACTCATGGAGACAGTGTGTAGAATGAGGAGGGTGGGCACGGTGGGTCACTCTTGTAATCCCAGCAATTTGGGAGGCCAAGGTGGGTGGATTGCTTGAGCTCAGGAACTGGAGACCAGCCTGGGTAACATGGCAAGACCCTGCATCTATTAAAAAAAAAAAAGTAGAATAAGGATTACCAGAGGCTGGGAAAGGTAGTCGGGGAGTGGGGAGGTTGTATAAAAACATGGTTAGATAGGATGAATAAATCTAGTATTTGATAGCATAACAGCGTGACTACAGTCAATGAAATCTATTGTACATTTAAAAATAGCTGGATGGGGCTGTGGCTCACACCTGTAATCTGAGCACTCTGGGAGGCTGAGGTGGGTGGATCACTTGAGGTCAGGAGTTTGAGACCAGCCTGGCCAACATGGTGAAACCGCATCTCTACTAAAAATACAAAAAATTAGCTGGGCATGGTGGCGGGCATGTAATCCCAGCTACTCAGGAGGCTGAGACAGGAGAATCACTTGAACCCGGGAGGCGGAGGTTGCAGTGAGCTGAGATCGTGCCACTACACTCCAGCCTGGGCAACAAGAACAAAACTCCATCTCAAAAAAAATTAATAAAAATAACCCAAAGAGTATGATTGGATTATTTGTAACACAAAGAAAGGATAAATGCTTGATTTACCCTGATGTGACTATTGCACAGTAGATGCCGATATCAAAATATCTCATGTGCCCCGTAAATATATATGCCTACTATGTACCCACAAAAATTAAAAATTAAAAACATTTTTAAAATTGAACACTAGATCCAGGCCGGGGGGTAGAGCTGGGTTTAGGCCCAGGAAGCCAAGTCCCAGTGCTTTGCCTGGCTTTGCCTGCCCTGGCCTGGAGAGGGATGCTGATTGATTCAGAGATGAGGGAGAGCTTCAGATAGCAAAGCAAACTTCCCCTGAAGGCACTGAATGAGCACTGAGGTTTTAGAAGAGCTGTTAAGCGTGGTTGCAGGTTTTCCTCATTTACATTGGCCTCCTGGCCCCTCTCAAAGCAGCTGACAAATCCAGAGACAAGGAGGTGGCCTGGGAACTGGGGAGAACCCGGGCTTTGGGGTCAGGCTGGGATTTGAGCTCCAGCTTTGCCTCTTTGTAGCTGGATGACCTTGGGCAAGAAGACACCTAGCCTCTCTGAGCTTCCACTTGCACTTCTCTAAATCAGGATAATAATCATCTACTTCAGAGAGTTCTTGGGAGGCTCCTTTGAAATGAAATGTGCGGAGGGGGAGCTCACAAAGGGGGTACACTCTTGAATGCCCAGGAAATGAGGCTGCAGGTTCTGCAAATGCGAGTACTGTGGGGTAGGAAATAATGAGATGACTCCCCTTTCTCAATGAATGGAAGGTTCAAGCTGGAGCAGCAGTTCTTCTTCATCTGTGTGGTCTTGGCATTGCTGGACCCTGGTCTTCTCTTCTGTAAAATGGGAATAATAATAGCACCCACCTCATAGGACTGTAATGAGGGCAACCTGAGATAATGCAGGGAGAGCCGTGGGCACAGGCTGCCACTCACTAAGAGGGGTTCCAAGATGAAGGCGTGGGCTCTGTGGGGCTCTCTCTTGCTCTGTACGGGGAAAAGGTTGGACTCATCATCTCAAAGGACGCTTCCAGCTCCGAGTCAGTACTGAGCGCCTTCTTTTCCCAGGTGGGAGGTCAGAGGTGCTGCCTGGCCCACCTTGTTGCAGGCAGTGGTGACTGATGGAGTATCAGGGCCTGGGGGCAGGAGGAGACTTCTGCCTCTGATGGCTCGCTCAAGACTTTACACCTGGGCGTCAGGTTGTCAGGGACTCTGGTGACCTCATCTTTCTTCTGTCTGTCTGTCTGTGTGGTGAGCTGAGATCACGCCATTGCACTCCAGCCTGGGTAACAAGAGTGAAACTCCGTCTCAAAAAAAGAAAAAAAAAAAAGTAAAAGATTAGCTGGGCATGGTAGCATGCACCTGTC
The DNA here is from genome assembly GCF_028878055.3 of Symphalangus syndactylus. Taxonomy (NCBI): domain Eukaryota; kingdom Metazoa; phylum Chordata; class Mammalia; order Primates; family Hylobatidae; genus Symphalangus; species Symphalangus syndactylus. Next base: position 146,183,053 of record NC_072441.2, read on the forward strand.
GTCCCAGCTACTGAAGCAGAGGGTAGGATTGCTTTTGCCCCGGAGGTTGAGGCTGCAGTGAGCCATGATTGTACCACTGCACTACAGCCTGGGCAACACAGGCTGCACTGCTCCCATCCCAGATGCCCATGTAGCATATTTTGATTGTAAGATCACGTCTCAAACTACAGAGATTCAGAGCTGGGAGGCTTGTGGCCCATCAGTCACCTCCAGCTCACCAAAGGTGAGCTTCCTGAACTACAGAAAGACTAATACTCTTGGGTCAGAGAGTGAGAATTGCCTCCAGCTAACTCTACCTGGAGTTGAATCCAGCAAATATTTATCAAGCACACACAAACTGCCATGCATGATTCTAGGTGCTGAGTCACCTTAGGGTATGAAACATGCCCTCAGCTGCAAGACAGAATCCCTGGGTTCTAGTACTCACTGCTGTGCAACTTTGAGTTGGGCCTGGCCTTCTCTGGGCCTCATTTATCACAGCCTATGAAGTGGGAAACGAGAGGAGAGTACTGAACTCTGTTAGCAGCTTTCAGACTCTCCAGAGGCTGTGCAGGGGTGGGGGCTGATCACCGGGTGGTGAGTTTCCTGTCCCAGGCAGTGGGATTTATGTGTGGCCAGGCGTGGTGGCTCATACCTATAATCCCAGCACTTTGGGAGGCTGAGGCCAAAGGATGACTTGAGGCCAGGAGTTCAAGACCAGCCTGGGCAACATAGTAAGATCCCACCTCTAAAAAAATTTTTTTTAATTAGCTGGGCATGGTGGTGCCAGCCTGTAGTCCTAGCTACTGAGGTGGCTGTGGTAGGATGATCACTTGAGCCCAGAAGGACAAGTGTGCAGTGAGCCGAGATCATACCGCTGCACTCCAGCCTCAAAAAAAGAAAAAAAGCAAGAAAGAATTTATGTGTAGGTTGGATGACTGCTTGGACATATAATGGATCTAGTGATGACCCAGATCCCTTGGAACCACTCAATGCTGGTTCTAGGTCCTGAGAGGACAGTGCTAACAGCAGACAATGATATCTACAATTATGAACATTTCTGTGAGCTCACCACGTCCCCTCTCCTGAGCATACTCATTCCCACCCCCTACCTCAAATCACAGGGCCTGGTGAGCTCGTGGCACAGGCAGTAGGGGAAATGGAAATCTATAGGCATTTTATCCCTTTACCTGCTCTGGCCACTCCTTGCCCTAGAAGGGCAACAATTCTGAGATTTTCAGGATAAAGATTGGTTCCTAAGCCTGTTTTTTGGGAGGCGGTGGGCATATTCCACAGCCCCAGCCTGAACCAGAGATGTGGGTTTTCAATTACACAATTAGATGCACAATTAGGCATAATTACCAGTGCTCAGAGCCCGAGACTGCTCATAATAGGCATGTAATCTACTGCAGCCTCTGTTTATACTACGCAGCGCGCTCCCTAATGATGCCAGGATGCCTTCACACTGCACTGTTGCCATGGAGACAAGCCCGCCACCACCACACAAAGCTGACAAATGGTGTTCTGGTCCTGGGCCTTTGGATTGTTTCTAAGGCTTCCAACAGCCAGCACTGGAGTGGAGGGGCTGGCCAGGGGGGCAGGAAGGTGGGGCAACCCTCCCTGGACTCTGACACACCCCACTGGTTCAGGCCAGCATTGGAGCCACCAGGGAGGACAGGGGAGGGGAGCATCAGCCACCTCTCACCCCCAGAGTCCGCAAGGCATGAGCAGGATGGCCCGGGGCCATGAAAGGTCTTGTGGTTATCCATTCACACATCTCATGCTGTCATGGAATCAAAGGTCTGGACAGGGGGTCCTGCCTACACCGGGTTCGTAGATAGGCCTGGCTCTGCTGTGAACTAGCTCTGTGACCTTGGGCAAGTCCTTGGCCCTCTTGGGGGCTCTGCTTCCCCGTATATAAAATGGACTGCAGGGTCTCTGCACATGGCATAGTCTAATAGAGAAGATTTACTGAGCACTTATGACCCACCTCATTCTGCTATAACTGCTTTACCTGGAGTGGCTCATTCATCCTCATGGCAGCCTGTGGGGTGGGCACAGCTACTACCTCTATTTCACCGAAGCAGAATCTGAGGCTGAGAGCAGTCACATCCAGCAGCGGCAGAGCTGCGCAAACCCAGGTCTCGCCCTTAACCCCAATGCCACATGGCTTCACATGTGCCACCTGAGGTCATCCTCACAACAGCCCTAGAGGTGGAACTTCGTCACACCCATTTCCGTTTCCTAGATGAGGACTCTGAGGCTCAGAGAACTGAAGTCACTTGGCCAAAGTCACGCAACGAGGCAGCGGCAGAGCAGAGTCTGGCTGGTGCCAACAGCCAGGGTTCCTACCTTTGGCTTCTTAGTGGAACTCATAAAGGGGTAAAAAGATCTCCTTTGGCTGGGCACAGTGGTTCACGCCTGTAATCCTAGCATTTTGGGAGGCCAGAGCAGGCAGATCACTTGAGGCCAGGAGTTTGAGAACAGCCTGGCCAACATGGTGAAATCCCGTCTCTACTAAAAATACAAAAATTAGCTGGGTGTGGTAGCGTGCACCTGTAATCCCAGCTATTCGGGAGGCTGAGGCACAAGAATCACCTTGAACCCGGGAGGCGGAGGTTGCAGTGAGACGAGGTTGCACCACTGCACTCCAGCCTGGGCAACAGAGCAAGACTGTGTCTCCAAAAAAAATGATTTTCTGGCCTGGTGTGGTGGCTCACGCCTGTAATCCCAGCACTTTGGGAGACGGAGGCGGGCAGATTACCTGAGGTTGGGAGTTTGAGAACAGCCTGGCTAACGTGGTGAAACCCCATCTCTACTAAATATAGAAAATTAGCTGGGTGTGGTGGTGCACGCCTGTAATCCCAGCTACTCCAGAGGCCAAGGCAGGAGAATTGCTTGAACCCGGGAGGCGGAGGTTTCAATAAACCGGGATCGTGCCACTGCACTCCAACCTGGGTGACAGTGAGACTCCATCTCAAAAAAAAAAAAAAAAAAAAAAAGATTTTCTTCAACAAGCACATACCATGGAGCCCCGATATCCCCATCTGTCCTGGCCCCAGCCACTGAGGAGTCAAGGAGTCCCAGGGTCCCTCAGACCCAGCACTTCACTTTGATCTTGAAGGAAATTTTGGTCTAGCCCTTCCTCTATCAGCTTACCCCACCTTGGTCACTAGAAGCAGGACCTGCTCTTACAGCACTTTTTTTTTTGCTCCATTTCTCTGTAATTCAGCACATTATTTATGGATACCTACTATGTGCCAGCTCCTGGGGACACAGATGGATCAGACAGTGGGTTCAAATCCTGGCGCTTAACGTGCGATGCTGGGCAAATTGCTTGACCTCTCTATACCTTGGTTTCTTCATCTGTAATGAAGGCGACAGCCTATTCCTTGCAGGGTTGTTGGCAATGTTAGCAATAACAACTACCACTTATCAAATACTATGTGCCAGGCAGTCAGCTAAACCTCTTATATTCCCTGGGTGGACCTTCATAACATAATCTGTCATTCCCATTTAACAGATGAAGCAACTTAAGGCTCAAGAAGCATAAGTTGAGTGAGGTAAGTGGCAGAGCAGGCACCTGAGTCCAGAGCCCTTGCTCTTCCCCACCCGGTGTCCCACCAGCATGGAGGTGGCAGTGACCGAAATGTGTGTCCTCCCGCCTCTTCCCTAGAGCCTCCAGCCAGCTTCTCCTGGAGGAATGAGGCATTTGAATGGAGGGGTAATCTGAGGGAGGCAGTGCCCACCTGAGAGGGGCATAGCCCAAGACTCTATCTGGCTGGATGAGTCCCCCCTGGACATCTTAAATTCTAGATTTTCTGAGGGGGAGCTCTCACACGTCACCTCCACCTTCACACTATGTAGCTGGGAAAACTGAAGTCCAGAAATGGACTATGAGGCTGGGCGTGGTGGCTCATGCCTGTGATCTCAACATTTTGGGAGGCCAAGGTGGGTGGATCACTTGAGGCCAGGAGTTCAAGACCAGCCTGGCCAAGAGCACAAACCCTGTCTCTACTAAAAAGACAAAAATTAGCCAGGCATGTTGGTGGGTGCCTGTAGTCCTAGCCACTCAGGTGGGTGAGGCATGAGAATCACTTGAACCCAGAAGGCAGAAGATGCAGTGAGCCGAGATGGTGGCACTGCACTCCAGCCTGGGCAACAGAGTAAGACTCTGTCTTTAAAAAAAAAAGGCTGGGCGCGGTGGCTCACACCTGTAATCCCAGCACTTTGGGAGGCTGAGGCAGGCAGATCATGAGATCAGGAGATCAAGACCATCCTGGCCAACATGGTGAAACCCCATCTCTACTAAAAATACAAAAATTAGCCAGGCGTGGTGGCGGGTGCCTGTAGTCCCAGCTACTCGGGAGGCTGAGGCAGAAGGATCACTTGAACCCAGGAGGCAGAGGTTGCAGTGAGCTAAGATCGCACCACTGCACTCCAGCCTGGCAACGCAGTGAGACTCTGTCTCAAAAAAATAAAAAAAGAAAAAGAAAGAAAAAGAAATGGGCTATGGCTTGCCCAAGACCACAGTCTAAGTCAAGGGTATTTGATCCACAGATCTCCATGTGCAGTGTCTGCTGGCTTCGGGTCCCACTCTCAACTCTACCCTTGTCAGGTGGGCACTGCCCCCCTCAGGTTGCCCCTCCATCCAAATGCCTCATCCTCCAAGAAAAGCTGGCCACCCTCCAAGAGAGGAGGCACTAGGGAAGAGGGAGGAGGAACCCACATTTGGGTGACTGTCATCTCCATGCTGGTGGGACACCGGGTGGGGAAGAGCAAGGGCTCTGGGTCCAGGTGCCTTCTCTACCACTCACTGGCTCTGAGGCCCTGGGCAGGGCACTTAGCTTCATGAGCCTCAAGTTGCTTCATCTATTAGGAAACTTCTTGTTAACTTCCTTTTATCCCCCACCAGTCTGTTGGAGAGGGACATTTGGGGGCTGTGGTGTGTTTCTGTGCTTGTATGTACAGCTAGCTGGTCCCCAGCTTACAGTGGTTCAACATGGTTTTTTGACTTACAATGGGTTTATTGGGGTGTGGAATGCATTTTCGATTTAGGATGGGTTGATTGGGACGTGGCCCCATCATAAGTCAAGGAGCATCTGTATTCGATACTGCACACTGCTGCATGCCCCAGCATTTGTGGGGCGGACACTGGCACGTAGAGATTTGTGGATCAATAAACATCCCTTCCCGCTTCCTCCCTGTTCATTTATTCATGAACTCTGAACTCCCTGGCTCCAGAGAAACTGCCTGGAAGAAAGCAATTAGAGCATAATTAGAACCACTCCTATCATCGGCTCTCAGAGGGAGGGAAGGGGGGCTGCTGGGGCATGGGGGATGTCCCCAACCTCTGCAGCTGCCCATTCAGCTCCTACTCACCCCGTGGAGCTCAGCCTCCCCAGAGTCCTGGACACTGGAAACCTCTCTACAGGGAGATGCCTCATCCCTGGAGGCATTCAAGCAATTGATAAGGCTAGGGAGGAGAGCATCTGTCTTGCATACTGAGTTAGAGCAGATGATCTCCAAGTCCCTTCCTTGCTGAGCTTCTTGGGTGCTTCCCTGCCAGGGACTGGGACAGGCATTGCAGGAAAACTAAAAAGTATAACATGGATCCTGCTTTCTAGAAAACATTCGTTCAGCAGGTTGTAGTGAATGAAGACTACAAGGACAATAGGAAACGCAAATTACCTGGAGGAAGCAATTTACCAGGCAGGGTTCCCTTCATTGCCAGGTGATTAATGGTAATAATAACAGTACCAGCAGTCGGCCAGGCGCGGTGGCTCATGCCTGTAATCCCAGCACTTTGGGAGGCCGAGGTGGGCGGATCATGAGGTCAAGAGATCGAGACCATCTTGGCCAACATGGTGAAACCCCATCTCCACTAAAAATACAAAAATTAGCTGGGCTTGGTGGTGCACGCCTGTAGTCCCAGCTACTCGGGAGGCTGAGGCAGGAGAATCGCTTGAACCCGGGAGGCGGATGTTGCAGTAAGCTGAGACCACACCACTGCACTCCAGCCTGGCGACAGAGCGAGACTCCATCTCAAAAAAAAAAAAAAAAAATATATGGATTTCCAGGCTTCACCCCCAGAGTTTCTGATTTGGGAGGTCTGCGATGGGGGCCAAGAATGTGCATCTCTAGCAAGTTCCAGAGTGATGCTGATGCTGCTAGTCCAGGGGCCACACAATGAGGATTATTCGTCTAGACCAGAGAGACACTGAAAGCCTGCCCAGGATTGCCTGCTAACCGAAACTCACCACTTCCATGTCCCTAAACTCAGGTCGCATGGACCTAAACACCCTGGGTCTTTTCACACCTCAGAGCCTTTGCCATTTGCTGTGCCTGCCTCTCTGGAAGCTCTTTCCTTCTTTATCTCCTAGGCCTGCTAATCCGTCATTTCCTCCTCGGAGTATCTCCATACTCCCACATCCTCACCACACTGACTTCTTCCTCTGAGCCCTGACACCTTGCCCCCTGCCTCCATCACAGCAGGTACTATGCTGTCGTAATTCTGCTCTATTTCCACATCAAATCCCTCTCCCTAGACTGGGAGCTCCTTGAGGCCCGGAAGTGTCCACTGAGTATGGACATGGAGTGTGGCCCTCAGAAGGAACTCAGTCAATGTGTGATGCTTGAATGAACCCCAAGAGCAGATGGAAGGCCCAGGTGAATAATCACAAATCACAAAGTTTCATAGTTTATCCAGCCAGTCAGATATTCACTGGATGCTTTTTTTTTTTTTTTTTTTTTTTTTTTTTTGGAGATGGAGTCTCACTCTGTCACCAGGCTGGAGTGCAGTGGCACGATCTTGGCTCACTGCAACCTCCGCCTCCCAGGTTCAAGTGATTCTCCTGCCTCAGCCTCCCAAGTAGCTGGGATTATAGGTGCATGCCACCACATCTGGCTAATTTTTATATTTTTAGTAGAGACAGGGTTTCGCCATGTTGGCCAGGCTGGTCTCAAACTCCTGACCTCAGGTAGTCCACCGGCTTCGGCTTCCCAAAGTGCCAGGATTACAGGAGTGAGCCACCGTGCCTGGCCACTGGGTGCTTATTCTGTGCTAGGTAGGTGCTGGGGATACAGTAGTATGGGAGGCAATGTGCCTGCCCACGTGGACTCAGATGCTGTCAGTGATCGTGTTGGGACACAGATGGTGAGCGTTACACAGGAAAAGAAGATCGTAAAAGATCTGAATGTTGCCAGGTGTGGTGGCTCACACCTGTAATCCTAGCACTTTGGGAGGCCGAGGTGGGCAGATCACCTGAGGTCAGGAGTTCGAGACCAGCCTGACCAACATGGAGAAACCCCATCTCTACTAAAAAAAAAAAAATACAAAATTAGCTGGGCATGGTGGCACATGCCTGTAATCCCAGCTAGTCAGGAGGCTGAGGCATGAGAATCGCTTGAACCCCGGAGGAGGAGGTTGCAGTGAGCCAAGATCACGCCATTGCACTCCAGCCTGGGCAACAAGAGCAAAACTCCATCTCAAAAAAAAAAATAAAAATAAAAAAATAAATGTTCTGAAGCGGGTTTAGCAGCAGTGGCCAGGGTGGAGTTGAACAGCCTGTGCAAGCAAGGCACAAACATTTCACAGACCTTACTGCACTCATTTGCTCCTTCATACAACTCTGCTAGGCAGAAACTGTCATCCCTGTTTTACAGATGAGCAAACGGGACCCAACGGGGGAATTCGCTGGGCCACAATCACAGCCAGCACATGGCAGAGCTAGGACTTGAACCTGGATTTCCTGATCCCAAGCTCTCCAAACCCCTGGGCTACTCCTGGAGTCTAGGCACCTGTGTGGCCTGAGACCCTCCTTTGGGAATGTGTCTCCAGTGATGATTTACAAGTTTGCTCACAACAGACACCACAGCCCCTCTACAGGGGACCTGGGCAGTACCGGAAGCATTAGGGGGCCTTCTGTGGCCCTCCTCAGGCCACGCCCCTTTCCCCAGGGCGGGGAGTCCACAGAATCAGGGGGACATGCTCACTGGAAACCTAAGCCTACGCTCCCACCCTAGACTCCACCCCAGATACTCAGGACCCCAGGTTCCCCCATCCATTCAGCCCCAAGCCCACCGTCAGGGCCTGCAGGGGCTTCTCCAGAGGACAGCCTGCTCTGCCAGTGTGTGTATCTCCACCCATAGACAGGGCCAGCTGCTTGGAAGGAGGGGCGGGTGTGGACATAGCTTACACATGTGTCCTGGGATCCAGACCTGTGTATGAGACCCCAGCCAGAAATGGGACTGCTAGCTGGGGCTGGCTTTCCCATATGCTGAAAGATGCTACTACCTTCTGGCTCAGAAATCCAAGAAGTCAGAGGAATTGAAATTCACAGCCTGGCCTACCAGACCATTAAGTCTATTAGAAGACAGAACATATATTTAGGAGGTTGTTAGTTTGGTTTGTAACTTAGATGTTTAGGCATGTGAGGTGTAGACCCCCACTGGTGCTACTGCCCTGGTCCACAAGGCCCCTAAATGTTAGAGAAGGGTCTGGACTTGAGGGCAGAATGCAGGCCAGGGCTCCCCTGGGTGTCTGTTCAGCCTCGGGTGATGCCAGCTGCTCAGCGTGCCACTGCCTGTCTGCTGGTCAGCAGCCCCACGAGTCATCTGAGCGTACTGCCGTCCCCAGGCTGCCACTAGCTGTCATCCTCAAGACAGGCCACCAGAGACAGGGGTCATCCCCTGAACTGAGAGGCTCTCTGGGGCCCAGCCTGGGAATCACACTGTGGTTGTTGACTATGACAGGCTGGGCTGGTTGGTATCAGGGACACATAGGACAGGAAGTGGGGACGTGAGGAGGAGGGTACAGGGGCACAGTTTATCAAGGCCTGCTATGGCCAAATGCTTGATGCACCTGATCAACTCACTCTCCCAGCAGCATGAGGCGATGGTACGATTTCCTCCCATTTTGCAGAAGAGGAAGCTGAGGGGGTGGAAATCCTGCATCTGTTACTTCCTAAAAGTGTGAACGGAGGCAAGTTGCCCAGCCTCTCTGAGCTCAGTTTCAAGTTTCTTCATCTGTAAAGTGGAGATGAGTGTACCTGCCTCTTAGAGCCATCCAGCAAATTCAGTGAGAGAATCCATGAAATGCACTCAGCACAGCACCTGGCACTTAGTTAAGGCTTAGAAAATGGTAGCTGTGGCCGGGTGCGGTGGCTCACGCCTGTAATCCCAGCACTTTGGACGGCTGAGGCGGGAGGATCATGAGGTCAGGAGATCGAGACCATCCTGGCCAACATGTTGAAACCCCCATCTCTACTAAAAATACAAAAATTAGCCGGCATGGCAGTGTGCACCTGTAGTCCCAGCTACCCAGGAGGCTAAGGCAGGAGAATTGCTTGAACCTGGGAGGCGGAGGCTGCAGTGAGCTGAGAATGCACCACTGCACTCCAGCCTGGGCGACAGAGCGAGACTCTGTCAAAAAAAGAAAGAAAGAAAGAGAGAGACAGAGAGAGAGAGAGGGAGAGAGAAAGAAAAGGAAGGAAGGAAGGAAGGAAGGAAGGAAGGAAGGAAGGAAGGAAGGAAGGAAGGAAAAAGAAAGAAAGAAGAAAGAAAAGGAAGGAAGGAAAGAAAGAAGAAAGAAAAGGAAGGAAGGAAGGAAAGAAAGAAACAAGAAAGAAAGAAAGAAAGAAAGAAAGAAAGAAAGAAAGAAAGAAAGAAAGAAAGAAAGAAAGGGAGAAAGAGAGAAAGAGAGAAAGAAAGAAAGAGAAAGAAAGAAAGAAAAAGAAAATGGTAGCTGCTGTAATTATGGCCAGTACGAATCATTATTAGGTGCTTAGAGGACAGGTGCGCCCACGAAGCATAAATCATGATTGTTCGCTGAATGGAGTCCTCCCAGGCACAGAATCCTGGAATCCAGGAGCCAAGGGGGTCCCCAGAGAACATCCCTGCAGCCGTTTGTTTATACAGATGAGTACACAGGACCCTAGGGACACAGTGGCACCTGTTAGTTCCAACTCCTGTCTCCTTTCCTCACTGCCCCAGGAGAGGACAGGGAGCCTGGCATTGAGGCCCTTCCTGTGCTGTTCCAGAAAGCGGGCTGATGCCACTTCTGGGACGGATGGAGACTGGGTGTGTAGTGCCAGACAAAAATACCCGGAACAAGAATAAGATCCCCCAGTGGGTGGAAGCAGTCAGCTACTCTCTGCCCAATTCTGGGCAAGAGTCTGCTGCTAGAGCCTTTCCCCATGGTCTTGATGTTTCCGGGTGGGGGTTGGTGGGGAGCAGTGGTGAGGGTGCCCATCAGTCTAGGAGGTGCCACTAAATAAATCATAATGCAAGGCCAGGCATGGTGGCTCACACCAGTAATCCCAGCATTTCGAGAGGCCAAGGCAGCAGGGTCTCTTGAGGCCAGGAGTTTGAGACCAGCTCGGGCAACATAGTAAGACCCCCGTCTCTACAAAAAATACAAAAATTAGCTGGGCGTGGTGGCACACACTTGTAGCCCTAGCTACATGGGAGGCTGAGGCAACAGGATCACTTGAGTCCAGGAGTTCGAGACCAGCCTAGCCAACATGGTAAAACCCTGTCTGTACTAAAAATACAAAAATGACCTGGGCGTGGTGGCCCGCGCCTGTAATCCCAGCTACTCGGGAGGTTGAGGCAGGAGAATCGCTTGAACCTGGGAGGCGGAGGTTGTAGTGAGCTAAGATCGCACCATTGCACTCCAGCCTGGGCAACACAGAGAGCCTCCATCTCACACACACACAAAAATACAAAAATTAGCTAGGCATGGTGGCAGCCACCTATAATCCCAGCTACTCGAGAGGCTGAGGCAGGAGAATCACCTGAACCCGGGAGGTGGAGGTTGCAGTGAGCCGAGATGGTGCCACTGGACTCCAGCTGTCTCAATAAATAAATAAATAAAAGTCAATGCCACAGGCGTTCCCAGGAGGTCAAACCCCACTGATGAGGACCTCGCCCCTCCTCTGGAAGAAAAGTCCTCCAGCTCTCCTAGCAGGGCAGCGAGTCTGTTAAACTTACGGACATGAGCCAGGGCACCTGGTCCAAATCTTAATCTGCCGTGTGACCTTGGGCAAGTTACTTTTTGGTGTGCTTCAGTGCTTTCATATGCAAAGCGGGCTTGACCTTAGGCTCTACCTGGCACGTTTCTTTGAAGATTAAATGAATCAAAGCGTTCTAAACTTGGAGAGATGCTTGCCATAGGGTAAGCATTAGCTATGATTCCCTCGCAGTGTCATTCTGGGGATGAAAGGAAATATGCCACCTGTGAACACCAGCGCTCGGCATATGCACATTCAGACTAGGCGGTGAGAACCCGGCCTTCCTTGCCCTCCTCGCTCCACTCCTGCTCCCACGTGCAGACGGCAATTGCTTCCTCCAGCAGGTCCAACCAGCCGCCTCTGGCCCAGGGCCAGGAATTGATTGTTCCATTCCGTTCCCCGGTGCTCCTCTGCCCTCCCCTTTAATCTTCCCAGCCTGCCTGCGAGATAAAGGGGGAGAAGGTCTCCCCGCAAAGCTGCGGTTGGGCCTGCAGGTATCTGCTTGAGAACTCAGGCTCTGGGACCAGACCACTAGGGTTTACCGCAGCTGTGCCCCCTCTCCAGCTCTGAGGTCTTGTTCCCTTCATATAATGAGGGGGCAGTGGCCCATCCCTCATTTGTAGTTGTTAGAGCTGAATGACGTGGGGCACAAAAAGTGCTGGCCCAGGATCCGTGTGCATATCTTAGCCATTGTTATTAGTGCTTGTATTATAGGTCAGAGCCAGGTATTCTGAAGGGAAACCCTTCTAGCATAGTCACTGGGGGTAACCCGTCAGAGATGCACCACTCATGGCCTCTGCCATGATTCCTTCTTACTGCTCCAGCGGTAAGAGGCCCCAGGTGACCCCTCCCAGGGCCTTCAGTTGGGCCAGACACCCCCATCCCTCATATACGATGGACTACCAGGAAAGGGAGTGCAGGGAGGGGTGGAGGAGGTGTCATTTATTCCTTCATGTTGCAGGAATCAGAGCAGGAGGCCTGTGCCGATAATCAGAGCCTCAGCATAGGGATGAGTAGTGCAGTGCCAGGGAAGGACACCAGACTGGCAGACTCCCTCCACGTGTCTGAGCCTCAGTGTCCCGGGCGGTCCGATGGGGATAACAGTCCCACATCACGGGCAGCGTAAATCACAGTCTGAGCGGTGAAGCGCTGTCCAGATGTTGGTGCCTGCTGTGATTCTCCACTGGAAGGAGAAGCGGGAAGCTGGGATCCGAGCCAAGACTGGGACAGAAAGTAGGTAAGGGGGATCCCGAAGCCCTGGTTTGGGGGCAGTACTGCTGTGCAACTTTGCCCGAGGGGCTCCTGACACCCACTGCTGTTGCTAGGCAGACTTCCCCACCTGGCTTCTAGTCGGAAGGAGAAGTCAGAAGTGGTTGCTGTTGCCATAGCAGTGAGACTGGTTTTCATCAGAATTTCCTTCCTGAGAGAATCAGTACAAGGACCTGCCGCTAAATACGTCAGGGAATTGGATTTTTTTTTCTCCTCCCACGAGGTCACATGAAGAGGGGCCTCAGCCAGAACAAATGACCTCCGGGTTCCTTCCAGATGCTGACCGGGAACACTTGACTCCCCACCACAGGTGCTTAACGCCTCCAGCATGATGTTTGGCCCTGGGGGCACCCAGAGGGCTTAGTGTCCCATCCCAGGCTGCTTTCTCTGCTCAGGCCACAGGGCACAACGGCCCCTCCAGCCCTTCCCTTTGGTGTCGCTCCCTCTCATTCCCCCAGCTCTAGCCACCTGGGTCCTTTCCAGCCCCTCCTGTTATGTCCACCTCCCTCCCTCCACAGGACCTTTGCACAGGCGCTCACCTCTGCCTGATTCTCCTTCCCTTTCCTTCTTATCCTGTTACCTCTTCCTTCAGGTCACTTCCTCGCGGAAGTCTTCCTTGACCACTCATCATAGCTCTTGTCCTTGGCACCCTTCCTTCAGAGCACTGAGCACAGCAGGGATTTTGTGCTGCACAGGTGTGCACACACACACACATGCACAAACACATGCGCACACACACATGCATGCACACATACACATGCACACATACACTGAATGTAAGCTCTATGAGGCCAAGATCCGTTTCTGGTTGTTTTCTTTTTTAAAAAATTTTTATTGGTTAATTTAATTCACATACCATAAAATTGTTCCATTTTAAAGTGTACAACTCAGTGGTTTTCAGTGTATTCATAAAGTTGTGCAGCCATCGCCACTATCTGATTCCTGAATGTTTTCATCACTCTAAACAGAGACCCCCAAACCCATTAGCAGTCACTCCCCACTCCCCCTTGCCACCAGCCGCTGGCAACCACTAATCCACTTTCTATTTTTCTGGATTTGCCTACTCTGGACATTTTGGATAAGTGGAATCATACAGTAGGTGATCCTTTGTGACTGGTATCCTTCCCTAGCATAATGTTTTCAAGGGTCATCCATGTGGTAGCAGGTATCAATACTTCATTCCTTCTTATGGCTTAATAATATTCCGTTGTATGGATATATCACTTCTTAAATTTTTATTTTGTTTTATTAATTTATTTTATTTATTTTGTTTTGTTTTGTTTTTTGAGACAGGGGCTCACTCTGTGGTCCAGGCTGGAGTGCAGCGATGTGATCACAGCTTATCGCAGCCTCAATCTCCTGGGCTCAAGCAATCCCCATGCCTCAGCCTCCCAAGTAGCTGGGACTACAGGTGTGCACCACCACACCCAGCTCATTTTTAAATTTTTTGTAGAGACAGGATCTCCCTGTATTGCCCAGGCTGGTTTTGAATTCCTGGGCTCAAGGGATCCTCTCGCTTCACCCTCCCAAAGTGCTGGGATTACAGGTGTGAGCCACTGCACCCGACTTGTGTTGCAATTTTTTATCCATCATCAGATGATGGACATTGGATTGTTTCCACTTTTTGGCTGCCATGAATAATGCTGCTATCAGCATTTATGTACAAGCTTTGTGTTAACTTTGTCTTCACTTCTCAGGTGTATATACCTAGGAGTAGAAATGCAAGGCCGCATGATATCTCTGTGTCCAGTTGTTGGAAGAACTAGCTCCATTTTCCACAGCAGTTGCACCATTTTACATTTCCACCAGCAATGCATGAGAGTTCCAGTTTCTCTGCGTCATCATCAGTACTTGTTATTATCTGCCTTTTTTATTAGAGCCACCCTAGTGGGTGTGAATTATGTCACACTTTTGATTTGCATTTCCCAAATGGCTATTCTGAGCATATTTTTTTGTGCTTATCAGCCACTTGTATACCTTCTTTGGAGAAATTCTATTCAAATCCTTTTTCCATTTTTAATTGGGTTATTTATCTATTTACTTGAATTGCAAAAGTTTTTTATATATCCTGGATTTTGGACACTTATTAGGGTATGATTTGCAGATATTGTCTCATATTGTATGGGTTGACTTCTCACTTTTTTTTTGTAACCTCAACAACTTTATCTGTACAAATTTTCACTTTCTTGATAGTACCCTTTGATATACTAATGGTTTTTTATTTTTTGAGACAGAGTCTGTCTCTGTCTCCCAGGCTAGAGTGCAGTGGTGCAATCTCGGCTCACTGCAACCTCCGCCTCCTGGGTTCAAGTGATTCTCCTACCTCAGCCTCCTGAGTAGCTAGGACTACAGGTATGCGTCACCACGCCTGGCTAATGTTTTGTATTTTTAGTAGGGATGAGATTTCACCATGTTAGCCAGGCTGGTCTCGAACTCCTGACCTCAAGCGATCCACCCCCCCGGCCTCCCAAAGTGCTGGGATTACAGGCGTGAGTCACCGTGCCCAGCCAAGATTCCACATATTTCCATATGAATTTTAAGGCCAACTTATACATTGCTGAAAAAAAAATAAAAGGTAGTTGGAATTTTGATAGAGTGCATTGAATCTGTAGACCAACTTGGGGAGTATTACCATTTTAACAATGTCAAGTCTCCCAATCCATAAATTTGGGTCTTCTTTAATTTCTTTAATAATGTTTTGTTTTCAGCGTACAGGTCTTGCACTTCCTTGGTTAAATTTAGGCTAAGCATTTTCTTCTTTTTGATGCTATTGTAAATGAAATTGTTTTGTTAATTTTGTGTTTAGATTGTTCATTGTTAATGTGTAGAAATTCAAGTGATTTTTGTATATTGATCTTGGACTCTGCAGCCTTGCTGACCTAAATTAGTAGCTCTAGTCGTTTTGGGGGGATTCTTTAGTTTATTCTACATACAAGATCATGTCATCTGCAATTAGCAAATAGTTTTACTTCTTCTTTTCCAATGTGGATGTCTTTGATTTCTTTTTCTTGCCTAATTGTCCTGGCTAGAACCTCCAGCACGGTGTTGAATAGAAATGATGAGAGCGGACATCCCTGTTGTGTTCTGGATCTTAGGGGGAAAGCTTTCAGTCTTTTACCATTAAGTATGATGTCAGCTGTGGCTTTTCTGTAGATGCCCTTCACCAGGTTGAGGAAGTTCCCTTCTCTTTCTATTTTGTTGAGTGTTTCTGTCAAGACAGGGGCTATGTCTGCTTTTGCCTTTGTCCACTGCTTTGTCTCCACTGTCTAGTGTTATGATTGACATCCAATAAATATTTATTGGTTGAACAAATCAGATAAGAATGAAGAGGATTCACAACAGCTGATGGAGCCCAGCCTCCCCAGGCCCTTCCTTCAGGGATTCTAAATGTCCATGTCCCTAACTTCAAGGTTGGACCCTTTCTCCTTACTCACCCCTGTCATCCTTTCCCTGGCCTGATGCACAGACGTGGGTTCTGTTAGAAATGATCTCCATTTCAGATGAGGAAACGGACTCAGCGGTGTTGAGTGACCTACTGTTAGGTTGGTGCAAAAGCGATTGCGTTTTTTGCCATTGAAAGTAATGGCAAGCCGGGCGTGGGGGCTTACGCCTGTAATCCCAGCACTTTGGGAGGCCAAGGCGGGTGGATCACCTAAGGTCAGGAGTTCGAGACTAGCCTGGCCAACATGGTGAAACCCTGTCTCTACTAAAAATATAAAAATTAGCTGGGCGTGGTGGTGGGTGCCTGTAATCCCAGCTACTCGGGAGGCTGAGGCAGGAGAATTGCCTGAACCCAGGAGACGGAGGTTGCAGTGAGCCGATATGGTGCCACTGCACTCCAGCCTGGGCGACAGAGTGAGACTGCATTTCCAAAAAATAAATAAATAGAAAAACAAAGAATGGCAAAAATCACAATTACGTTTGCACCAAACCTAATAGCCGTGTGGCCTGGGGGTATGGCTGGCTTCTCAGGTTGCAGTTCTTGTACCTGCTGGCTTGGGAGAAGGAGGGTGCTAAGCCCTAAGAGATGCATTACTAAGACATAATGCATTTCTGCAAAGCATCATTCTGCTCTGAATTTGGTGGGCATGAACTAAGGAGGAGGCTCTATTTCAGAATAGAATGCTGGATGATGTGTTGGATGATGCTGGATCAGCCACTGTGAGTCCTCTTCATTCTTATCTTTTTTTTTTTTTTTAATAAGACAGGGTCATGCTCTGTTGCTCAGGCTGGAGTGCAGTGGTTCAGCAATAGCTCACTGCAGCCTCGACCTCCTGGACTTAAGGGATCCTCCCACCTCAGCATCCTGAGTAGCTAGGACTACAGGCATGCGCCACCACACCTGGCTAACTTTTTTTTCTTTCTTTTTAGAGACAGGGTCTCACTCTGTCACCCAGACTTGAGGGGAGTGATGCGATCACAGCTTACTGCAGCCTTGACCTCCCAGGCTCAAGTGGTCTCCCCACCTCAGCCTCTGGAGTAGCTGGGACTACAGGCACACACCACTATGTCTGGCTACTTTTTTTATTTTTTGTAGAGACAGGGATCTTACTGTGTTGCCGAGTCTGGTCTCAAACTCCTGGGCTCAAGCAATGCTGCATCAGCTTCCTAAAACATTGGGATTACAGGCGCGAGCCATCATGCCTGGCTACACATATTCTTTTAGGATAAAACAGAGTTCCAGGAGACTCCCTTTTTGCAGGGGACTCCCTGGAGGTGGATTCTGCTGTTGGGGTTCTCAGCTGGGAGAGGGGTGGAGGCAGCACTCTGCTGGGCTGCTGGTTGATTTTTTGTTTTGTTTTGTTTTGTTTGAGATGGAGTTTTGCTCTTGTTACCCAGGCTGGAATGCAAAGGCGCCATCTCGGCTCACTGCAACCTCCGTCTCCTGGGTTCAAGCGATTCTCGTGCCTCAGCCTCCCAAGTAGCTGGGACTACAGGTGCCCACCACCACGCCCGGCTAATTTTTGTGTTTTCAGTAGAGACCAGGTTTCACCATGTTGGTCAGGCTGGGCATGATCTCCTGACTTCAGGTTGATCCACCTGCCTCGGCCTCCCAAAGTGCTGGAATTACAGGTGAGAGCCACCGCTCCAGGCCGGGGCTGCATTTTTTGGCCCAGTCTTGGCCCAGTGGGATGGTCTTCCTGTTCAAGCCACAGAGGGCATCTTCCCTGTGAGAGAAGAGCTTGATGGCTCCCAGGATGTCAATTACCCCATTGGATCCACTCCCACCCCCTGGGAGGTGAGAAGGGTAGGAGTTATATTGCCCATTTTACAGATGAGAAAACCGAGGCCCTGGAACATCAAGTGTGATTTGCCCAAGGCCTCAGTATCATAACTCGCAGAGTCCGACAGCACGTTATAGACCCTATACCAGAGTGTGGCACGGAACAGGAAGAGCCAGAGTTCCTGGAAGTCAGGAGGTTTGTGTCTGCTGTAGACAAGGGCTGACCACTCTTAAAGGCCGGGGCAGCTTCAAGGGAGCATTTTGAGGGAGCCCTGTGGCCTAACAAACTGTGCACTTACATTAGAGGTTGCCAGGGGCCCCCCACTGTGTGAGGGCCACATAGACCTTGGGTTAATGGCAGGACCCTGTGAAGCTTTGGTATCTCTGTGTCTGGGATCCCCACCCCCAGGGGTGCTGTGAAGGCAGGTAGGCTTCCCTGCTTGATAGGGTAGCAAAGGCCTGTGGGTAGGACTTCTGCATTTTCTCTTATTAGCAAGGAAGAAAGGCTTCTGGAAAGAATGAAAGAAACCTTCACGAAAGGAAGCCGGCAATGAGAAGCTGCAGCAGAGGCAGATCTCCAACAGAACACAAGTTTCCATAAGCGGGAGGTGGAAGAAAGAATTGGACTCAGAGGAGACCAAAGAATGGCATTTGTTGGGTGCTTCTTCTGTACCAGGCATTATGCTTTGCATCCTTTAATGTCACAGTGACTCCGAGGTTTTATTCTTTTCCTTTTTATAGATGAGGAAGTGGGCTTAGGGAGATTTAAACACTTGCCAGAGGTCACACGGCTGGTAAATGGTGGAGTGGGGATTTGAACAGAACACATCTCAGCCATCAGCAGTGGCATGAGCGGATCCATCGGGAGAGTTTCCAGTTCCAGTAGTGCAGGGAGTCAGGCCACAGCAGTGATGCTCTGGGGGCCCAGCGGCCATCTGTGGACCAGGAGAGCTAGTGGGGAAACCTGGGGTGGTGGCAGACAGGCTCTAGAGCCTGCAGATCTGTGTTCCTGCCTCTACCACTTCCTGACTGTGTAACCTGGGATCTGTTACTTCACCTCCCTGGGCCTCAGTATCCAGATATGTAAAATGACACTTCTCCAAAGGTTGAGAGGGGTACCTGATATGGACGTCAAGCAGTGTGTACAGGGTGGGCTCAGTGCAAGTCCCCAGAGGGTGGGCAGTGCCAGTTTCAGTCCTTGCCCTCTTCCTTGGGCTTGTGTAATTTGATACTTGAAGTTTGTCTGTGTCACCATAGACTTGGCACAGCTCGCGGCCAGGGCAGGGGCTGTTCCTCTTTGCACCCAGGGTCAGTGCCCATGAATGCTTCATGGGCAAAGGAGAACAAGAGGGGGGCAGAGGGGTCAGGCAGCTGCTGGGCTGCTTGGGGATGAGTGGGGAGAAATACCACCTGGCCTCAAAGCGACCTGCACATTAGGACAACTGTGATCCCTTCCCCTTCAGTACATGAGTCCTCTGTGTGAGCAACACAGGCCCAGAGTCTGCACCACAGGGAACAATCATCGTAGCTACCACTTCTATGGCTATGAACCAGGCAGTGTTCTGAACATTTGACGCATATTCCCTACTTAAGCCTCACAACATCCGCTTGAAATAGGTACTGTTGTCATCATCCCCATTTTACAGTTGGCTAGTAAATGACAGAGCCAGGATTTGAAATTAAAGAACAGAGAGGTTAAGTGACTTACTGAAGGTCACACAGCTCATAAGTATTAAAGATAGGATTCAAACCCAGATAGTTTGGCTCCTAGGCCATACTTTTAACCTCTATGGTGTACAGCTTCTTGGGGAACAAGCAGCAAGAATCTGATCTTGGTATGAAACCAAGGATTTAACAATTATCCTAACAATGGCACATGTGGGCACAGCACTATACAGTTTAAAAAGCACATACAGCCAGGTGGGATTACTGGATCACACTTATAATCCCAGCACTTTGGGAGGCTGAGGCGTGCGGATCACTTGAGGTCGGGAGTTCAAGACCAGCCTGGCCAACATGGCGAAACCCCATCTCTACAAAAAATACATAACTAGCTGAGCGTAGTGGTGCATGCCTATAGTCCCAGCTACTCAGGAGGCTGAGGTAGGAGGATCTCTTGAGGCTCAGAGGTTGGGGCTGCAGTGAGCCACGATCATGCTACTGCACTCCAGCCTGAGCAACAGAGTGAGACCCTGTGTCCGAAAAATAAAAATAGGCCAGGTGCAGTGGCTCACACCTATAATCCCTGCACTTTGGAAGGCTGAGATGGGCAGATTGCTGGAGCTTAAGAGTTTGAGACCAACCTGAGCAACATGGCGAAACCCTGTCTCCACCAAAAGTACAAAAAATTAGCCAGGTGTAGCTGTGTGCACCTGTGGTCCTAGCTCCTCGGGAGGCTGAGGCAGGAGGATCGCTTGAGCCGAGGAGGGAGAGGTTGCAGTGAGCCGAGATCACGCCACTGCATTCCAGCTTGGGCGAAAGAGTGAGACCCTGTCTCAAAAAACTAAATACATAAAATAAATAAAAATTAAAAAAATAAAATAAAAATAAAAACTGCATACTACTATATAGCTTGCTTTCATGGTTATGATTTACTCCATTCTCTAACTTCTCTATGAAGAAGATAGGGCTTTATTAGCTTCTTTTTAAAAATGTTTATTTCTCATTTAAACCAGAGAGTTTATTTATTTTTATTTTATTTATTTATTTATTTATTTATTTATTTTTGAGACAGAGTTTTGCTCTTGTTGCCCAGGCTGGAGTGCAGTGGTGTGATCTCGGCTCACTGCAACCTCCTCATCCTGGGTTCAAGCTATTCTCCTGCCTCAGCCTCCCAAGTAGCTGGGATTACAGGTGCACACCCCTACGCCCAGCTAATTTTTGTATTTTTAGTAGAGGTGGGGGTTTCATCATATTAGTCAGGCTGGTCTCGAACTCCTGACCTCAGGTGATCCACCCGCTTCAGCCTCCCAAAGTGCTGGGATTACAGACGTGAGCCACTGCACCTGGCCTAAACCAGAGAGTTTAAAATGCTTGTCTGGGCCGGGCGCGGTGGCTCATGCCTTTAATCCCAGCATTTTGGGAGGCCAAGGCAGGTGGATTACCTGAGGTCAGGAGTTCGAGACCAGCCTGACCAACATAGTGAAACCCTGTCTCTACTAAAAATGCAAAAATTAGCTGGGTGTGGTAGCACACACCTGTAATCCCAGCTACTTGGGAAGTTGAGGCAGGAGAATTGCTTACACCTAGGAGGCGGAGGTTGTGGTGAGCCAAGCCGATCGTGCTGCCTCACTGTAGCCTGGGTGACAGAGTGAGACTCCATCTCAAAAAAAAAAAAAAAAAAAAGCTTGTCCGGCTGGGCATGGTTGCTCACGCCTGTAATCTCAGCACTTTGGGAGATTGAGGCGGGCAAATCACAAGGTCAGGAGTTCGAGACCAGTCTGGCCAACATAGTGAAACCCCATCTCTACTAAAAATACAAAAATTATCCAGGCATGGTGGGGCGCGCCTGTAGTCCTGGCTACTCAGGAGGCTAAAGCAGGAGAGTGGCTTGAACCCAGAAGGCAGAGGTTGTGGTAAGCCGAGATTGCGACACTGCACTCCAGCCTAGGCAACAGAGCCAGACTCTGTCTCAAAAAACAAACAAACAAACAAAAAATTGGCTGGATATGGTGGCGGGCACCTGTAATCCCAGCTACTCGGGAGGCTGGGGCAGGAGAATGGCGTGAACCCGGGAGACAGAGGTTGCAGTGAGTCGAGATAGAGCCATTGTATTCCAGCCCGGGCAAGACTCCGTCTAAACAAAAAAAAATTGCTTGTCCAGTCCGTGATAATTTATTGAACAGTTACATGCAAAGTCACTCATTCACATCACCTCATTGAATCCTCCCACAAATCCAGGAAGCAGATTTATTGTTCCCATTTCACAGCTGAGGAAACTGAGGCACTAGGAGGTGACTTTCCCAGATCCTACAACTTGTGAGAGCTGAGACTCACTTCCAGGCCTGCCTGAGTGCAGAGCCTGAGCTGATAATTATGGGGTTCTCCAGCAGCCTCAGTCCCATCCTGGACAGGTGTTACCCTCCTGCTTGTTTTCATTCTGGCCTCCCCCATCACTTCCATCCCTCTAGCCACTCCTGAAATTCTGAACACTGCCTTAATTAATTCTCTCTACCTAAGTGCCCGCTTCATTAAGGTGCTTTCTGCCATGAGTTTTTGGCTTAATTATGTGGTGTTGTTCATTGTACTTAGTCGGGCAATCTGATTAATCACCACTTTATTTATCCAAATGTTCATTTATCTGCAGCCGGCGTCTCCTGGGAGAGCCTTGTTTTTGCTGAGCTTGCCCTGCCTGGATTGTCTTCCCCTTCACCCCTGTCTTCAGTGCTCCTCTTTGGAGGGCACCTTCTTTCCAGGCCTCGGCTGCCCACTCCAGAGCTTGCCAGGGTCCGGCATCTGGGAGATGGGACTGGTGATGCCTCAGTAGTTTAGACGTGGGAACATGGGCAGAAGTAGAGTAGGAACTGACAAGAAGATGGGAGTCCTGGCAGAGTGGGACCTCAGGCATGGAGGATTCTGGGCCCTGTCTCAGCTTGCCAAGAAAGGCCTCAGCATCTCCTCCTGGTCTCTCACCTCCAGTCCATCCTCCTCCTGTAGCCAGACAGCATTGCACCCAAAGCACCCAGCTTCCATGTCTCTATGCTCACACCTTCCCTGCCTCCTAGGGACCAGCAGAATAAAGCCCTGGATCCAAGGTCCAGCCACATGTCTTCCCCACCCTGCCACCCCTCATTTCATTCATCCAGAGCCACCCCAGGCCTCCAAGCTGTCCATACCCCTCTCCATATCATGTGGCCGGCTTGTCCCAGTTTGCCCAGGACATTTGGAACTTGTCCCTGAAAGTGCTGTGCTCCAAGAAACCCCATGTCTCAGGCGCACTGGGACAGTCGGTCACATCCACAGCTCAGGGTCACCCACAGTCTTAGGCAGACTCATGGGGGCGTGCTTATTTGTCCCCATCAATTTTGTCTTTGAATATCTTTGTTTTCTTATAAAAATATTACTTATAGGCTGAGCGCAGTGGCTCACACCTGTAATTCCAGCACTTTGGGAGGCCGAGGCGGGCTGATCACATGAGGTCAGGAGTTCAAGACTAGCCTGGCCAACATAGTGAAACCCCATCTCTACTAAAAATACAAAAATTGGCCAGGCGTGGTGGTGGGCGCCTGTAATCCCAGCTACTCAGAAGGCTGAGGCAGGAGAATTGCTTGAACCCGGGAAGCAGAGGTTGCAGTGAGCCAAGATGGCGCCACTGCACTCCAGCCTGGGTAACAGAGCAAGACTCCGTCTCAAAAAAAAAAAAAAAAAAAATTACTCCTCTATGTAAAAACCTTGCAGAAATATATCTGGCTGAATCTCAAAGGCCCCCATGATCCCATTCCCTAGAGTTAACAAATTAACAGTTTGATGATTCTTTGTTTTGTTGTTATGCATGAAAACAGGGTTGTCCTACTCAAGTGGCTCTGCAGTGCCGTTTCACGTGTGACGGCTTGGCCCTCTTGCCACACTGCATCGTATGGCTGCATTGTGTTCCATCGTGTGGAGGCACTGCCATTGACTGTGACCCCTTCTGAGAGACATCCACAGTGTTTGCATTATTTTTTATTTATTTTATTTTTTATTTTTTTGAGATGTAATCTCGCTCTGTCACCTAGGCTGGAGTGCAGTGGCGCAATCTCAGCTTACTGCAACCTCTGCCTCCCGGGTGCAAGTGATTCTCCTGCCTCAGCCTCCTGAGTAGCTGGGGTTACAGCCACCATGCCTGGCTAATTTTTGTATTTTTTGTAGGGATGGGTTTCACCATGTTGGCCAGGCTGGTCTCGAACTCCTGACCTCGGGAGTCTGCCCACCTTGGCTTCCCAAAGTGCTGGGATTACAAGTGGGAGCCACTGCCCCCGGCCTTTTTTTTTTTTTTTTTTTTTTTAAGACGGAATCTCGCTCTGTCACCAGGCTAGAGTGCAGTGGTGTGATCTCGGCTCACTGCAACCTCCACCTCCTGGGTTCAAATGATTCTCTTGCCTCAGCCTCCTGAGTAGCTGGGACTACAGGCGCACACCACCACGCCCAGCTAATTTTTATATTTTTAGTAGAGACGGGATTTCACCGTGTTGGCCAGGATGGTCTCAATCTCTTGACCTCATGATCCACCCACCTTGGCCTCCCAAAGTGCTGGGATTACAGGGGTGAGCCACTGTGCACAGCCTGATTTTTTTTTTTTTTTTTTTTTTTACACGGAGTCTCACTCTGTCGCCCAGGCTGGAGTGCAGTGGCACAATCTCGGCTCACTGCAAGCTCTGCCTCCCGGGTTCACACCATTCTTCTGCCTCAGCCTCCCGAATAGCTGGGACTACAGGCGTGCACCACCACACCCGGCTAATTTTTTGTGTTTTTAGTAGAGATGGGGTTTCACCGTGTTAGCCAGGATGGTCTTGATCTCGTGACCTCATGATCTGCCCTTCAGGGCCTCCCAAAGTGCTGGGATTACAGGGGTGAACCACCCTGCCTGGCCCCTGGCCTGATTTTTTTTTAGACTTCCCTTTGGAAGCACCCTGGGCCGCTTGGCCCAGAATTTATGCAAATTAATGTAGATATATGCTAATTAAATCACCACCAGGCACTTTGTTCTAATGGAGCTGCCAGCTCAGAGGTGTAGTGGGTTGGATCTGCCCAGAAGGGGCTTGCAGAGCCCCCCAGCTGGGGAAGGGGTGGGGATGGGTCAGCGGTCACTGAGATGAGGGGATGGGGTTACCATGGAGACAGAGGCCAGGCCCCTGCTGCTGCCTCCTGACAAGACCAGGGCTGGCCCAATCAGTCGCATCCTGGGCCTCCCTAACAGCTCCGAGCTGGTATCTGAGGGCTAATGATGCAGAAGGTGAGCAGATGCTCCCTGGCTCCCCAGGCCCAGCGGAGGTAGAGGGCTGGGCCGCAGCAGGAGGGCGTGCAGACAGGCAGATGGCAGTCAGGGGATTGGGGGTCCAGGACCTGTCCCGAGGAGGAGGACGATTACCCCTCCAGGGTGGAAGGCACCTCCAGCAGCGCCATAAGGGGTGAGACTCCCAAATGCTGGGGCATGCAAACAGGCTGGGCAGCCAAATCTCAAAGAGCACCGTGGTACAAAGTGGTGGAAAAGAGCAAGGGCTTGGCCCCAGACTGGTTGGAGTCAGCCGTTCTGCGTCCCCTTAGGCAAGCCTGCCACTGCTCTGGGCCTCAGTTTCCTCATTTATAAAAAGGGGTAGGATTGGCTGGGTGCGGTGGCTCACGCCTGTAATCCTCGCACTTTGGGAGGCTGAGGCGGGAGGATCATGAGGTCAGGAGATCGGGGCCATCCTGGCTAACATGGTGAAGCCCCGTCTCTACTAAAAATACAAAAAAAAATTAGCCGGGCGTGGTGGCGGGCGCCTGTAGTCCCAGCTACTTGGGAGGCTGAGGCAGGAGAATGGCGTGAACCCGGGAGGCGGAGCTTGCAGTGAGCCGAGATCGCGCCACTGCACTCCAGCCTGGGCGACAGAGCGAGGCTCCGTCTCAAAAAAAAAAAGGGGGGGGAGGGGTAGGATTAAAAGGTGTGACATGAGCATGAGGTTTATAGACAATGAGCACTCCATAAAGTATCCTCAGGTAGACCCCTCGAGAGAGGTTACTGATCTGGGAGATTTGGTTTGCTTTGTTTCCTAATGGGACAGATGTTACTGGTGTCTGCTCTGAGGAGGGAAAGGGCAAGACTGTCATCCCCAAGAGAACAGGAACTGGGTGCACTGTATTCACCAGTGTGTTCTCAGGATGTAGCACACAAGAGGCACTCCAACTCCTGACCTCGTGAACCGCCCGCCTTCACCTCCCAAATTGCTGGGAGCGTGAGCCACCGCGACCAGCCTGGCCAAGATGGCGAAACCCCATCTCTACTAAAAATACAAAAATTAGCTGGGCGTGGTGGCGGGCACCTGTAATCCCAGCTACTCAGGAGGCTGAGGCAGAGAATTGCTTGAACCAGGGAGGCGGAGGTTGCAGTGAGCTGAGATCGCACCACTGCACTCCAGCCTGGGCGACAGAGCGAGACTCTGTCAAAAAAAAAAAAAAAGGCACTCGAGAAATGTTTATAAGACAAATACATATTATGTACTCAGAATACTGTCTAGATCAAATAGGAGATAAATAAATGTGGCTGGGCGCAGTGGCTCACACCTGTAATCCCAACACCTTGAGAGGCCAAGGCAGGGGAGGATCACTTGAGCTCAGGAGTTCGAAACCAGCCTGGGCAATATAGTGAGACCCTTGTCTCTACAAAAAAGTTTTTAAAATAGCCAAGTGTGGGTGGCCGCTGCCTGTAGTCCCAACTACTCAGGAGGCTGAGGCGGGAAGATCGCTTGAGCCCAGGAGGCTGAGGCTGCAGTGAGCCCTGATCATGCCACTGCACTCCAGCAGGAACAACAGCGAGACCCTGTCTCAAAAAAAAAAAAAGAGAGAGAGAGAGAAGGAGACTTCTGGTCCAACTTTGTTGTGAGACATTCCGGAACTACAGAAGTGCATATAGTTAAGATTCAAAGTCTACCCATCTCCCCACTCCCTAGAAACATCTCATAACTGTTTATTGTTATGAGATAACTCCCTGGCTTTTGGTTCTGCGTTTACAGTCGCACGCGTTTGGTGCCTTTTGGGGGAGGTGTTTACACGAACGGAATCATGTTGCTCTGCAGCTTTTTTCACCTAACAGTGATGGCCTTGGCCATTTCCGGGTGGGATCCAGGCTGGGATAGAGAGGCAGAAAGGCTGCCAAAGCCCTGGAAGAAAGACAGGAGAGGGGGTGTGCATGCATGTGTGTGCATGCGTGTGCATGTGTGCACGTGCGTGTGCATGTGTGTGCGCGCGTGTGCGTGCGTGTGTGTGTGCGCGTGCATGTGTGTGCGTGTGTGTGTTCGGGGACCAGGGAGGCATCTTCCCAGGTCCCTAGGCACAGTGGAGGGGAACCTGGCAGAGAAGCCCCCATCATCAGCTCATCAGCTCCCAGAGGACGGTGGTCTCTGTCTCCAGACGAGCTCTCTGAGGCAGGATCCACACCATCTTATTCACTGCCATATGCCCGGGGCCCAGCACATAGTAGGTGCTCAAGAAATATTTGCTCAATGAATTAAGTCCTTACTGGGCCCATCTTATTTGGCAGGTCAAAGACCACTTGGTCTCTGTGACTGTTCCTTTTAATCTTATGTTGAGTTGAATCTCATTTCAACTCATGCTCAGATGGCAATGCCCCCAGATGGACCCCCGGAGATGGGGAGATGGGGGCAGAGCCCAGGGAGAGGGAGGAGCCCCTCCCCTCAGGCACATCACTGCCTGCTCTGCTGTCAGTTTGCTCACCTCCCTAATGAGGGGGTTGGGCCAGCAGATCTCAGGGGTCCTTCCAGCTCTGTTGTCTGCGGCTTTCATCCCACTCCCTCATTTCACGGATGAGGGGTTGAGTCGAGTTTAATTTTGTCAGCTGCCTCAGAAATCCGTTGGGAAAAGGGGGGCCTGAGGTCGGGGATGCAACAAAAGCTGTTGCCGTATAGTCAGCACCAACTGTGTGCCAGACACCCGGCTGGCTGCGAGCTTTATGGGCACTGTCTGAATCCTCAGGACATTTCACTAATGAGAAAACTGAGGCTCAGAGAGAGGGATAACTTGCTCAAGGTCACACAGTGAGTCGATGAGAACTGGGGCTGGAACTCAGGCCTCCCTGTCCTTAAATGGAGAGTTTGTCCCTCAGTGGACTGAAGTCAGTGAGAGAGACAGAACCAGGCTGGATCAAAGCTTTCTCCAGAAACTTCAAGGGTCCATCCCTCATCTTTCCCCAGACAGGCTGACTTCTGTGTCTAAGGCCTATGGTGATATGGCTGGAATTTTGGCCAGGAAAGTAGTTGACTTGCCGAACTGGCTGGCAAGGGTTGGGCACGAGAGACTTCTGATGGGTCAGTGGCCCTGAGCCTGGGCCCTACCCTACCTTCTCTCCCAGCCAGCTTCCTGGGGCTAGGGTGGGCCCATCTGCATTATTCAGCCCTTGTCCCTCACTCCCCACCTCGTGTGGGCTCCTGGGGTTGGCGTCTAGACAGACAAGAGCATCCTACTGAGAACAGAGGCAGCCCTGACTCGGGGCTGAAGGTTCCCATGGCAACAGCATCCCCCTTCAGCTGGCAGCTACCTGATAAATAAATAATTAGAGGTGGGGGCGGGGAGCGAAGGGCAGGGGGAGGGGCAGCAGGGAGCCTCAGGGAGGCCCAGAGAGGCCAGTTAGGTTTGAAGTAGGCTGGAGGGCAGGGGGTTGGCGTTGCTAAGTGGGAGAAAGTGGACGGAAAAAAGTGGCCAGATATGAGAGATTTGGAAGATCCCAGAGAGCCAGGGCTTGAGGACAGGCTGCGGGGGGAGACGTGGAACAAGTGGGGAGCATGAGGGAGACTGAAACCTAAGGTTTAGGTTCCTACCTCAAGCGGCTGCACACATTGTGGGGCCCAAAACACTGGACACGGACCAGGTTTGGGCATATGGAGTTCACGACGAGCTGTTCACTGAGTCGTTGGTTAGAATGCAGCTGGGGGCTGCAGGTGAGCAGGTCGTCACTGAAGCTTGGGTGGGCATGCGTTTCCTGGGATAAGTGTGGCATGAAGAGGGCCTGGCGTGTAGCTTTGGGGCACTCTAATAGTTAGGGGCCTGCTGCTCTAGGAAGGTGGAGAATTTGGTTTTAGCACCTGGAGTGTGCCAAGCACTGCTCTCACCACTGAAAATATGGCAGTGAACCACACAAGCAGAAATTCCTGCCCTCACAAAGCTTGCCATCCACTGCAGAAGACAGACCATAACTAAATAGTGTGTAAATAGTGTGTTTGCCAATGATAAGCACAGGCCAGCGTGGTGGCACATGCCTGTAGTCCCAGCTACTCAGGAGGCTGAGGTGGGAGGATTGATTGAGCCAAGGAGTTCAAGGCTGCAGTGAGCCATGATCACACCACTGCACTCCAGCTGGGTGACGAAGCGAAAATCCCATCTCAAAAAAATAAAAATAAAAAGTAAAAAACCACCGGGCACAGTGGCTCATGCCTGTAATCCCAACAATTTGGGAGGCCAAGGTGGGCAGACCACTTGAGGTCAGGAGTTTGAGACCAGCCTGGCCAACATGGTGAAACCCCATCTCTACTAAAAATATAAAAATTAGCTGGGCTTGGTGGCAGGCGCCTGTAATCCCAGCTACTCCAGAGGCTGAGGCAGGAAAATCACTTGAACCCGGGAGGCAGAGGTTGCAGTGAGCAGAGATCGCGCCACTGCACTCCAGCCTGGGCAACGAAGCTAGACTCCGTCTCAGAAAAAAAAAAAAAAAAAAAAAAAAACGCCGGGCACGGTGGCTCATGCCTGTAATCCCAGCACTTTGGGAGGCCAAGGCGGGCAAATCACGAGGTCAGGAGTTCGAGACCAGCCTGACCAACATGGTGAAACCCCATCTCTACTAAAAATGCAAAAAATTAGGCCAGGCGTGGTGGCTCACGCCTATAATCCCAGCACTTTTGGAGGCCGAGGCGGGCGGATCACGAGGTCAGGAGATTGAGACCATCCTGGCTAACACGATGAAACCCCGTCTCTACTAAAAATACAAAAAATTAGCCGGGCGTGGTGGTGGGCGCCTGTTGTCCCAGCTACTCGGGAGGCTGAGGCAGGAGAATGGCATGAACCCGGAAGGCGAGGCTTGCAGTGAGCCGAGATTGTGCCACTGCACTCCAGCCTGGGAGGCAGAGTGAGACTCTGTCTCAAAAAAAAAAAAAAAAAAAAAAAAGTAAAAATCCAATCTTAAGCACTGTGGAAAAAATAAAGGAAGGAGGGAGGTAGGGAGTTTTGCAGAAAAATATAATTTTAAATAATACTGACTCTTCTCTCAACCCTATGAGGAAGATACTGTGAATCATACCCATTTTGTTGACCCAAAAACAGGCACAGGGAGGTTAGTGCCATGCTAAGAGTTGTATAACAACCAGCACACCAGGATTCTGACCCAGGCTTTGCTCCTAACCACTGGGTCATCCTGCCTCTGGGACAGTGCCATGGGGCAAAAGCTAGAAAAGAGTGCTGCTAGCAGGAAAGAGGGCAATTGAGGTCAGATAAGATGAGGACTGAAATTCATCTGCTGAATTTATTATTTATTTATTTATATATTTATTTTTGAGATGGAATCTCACTCTGTCGCCCCAGCTGGAGTGCAGTGGTGTGATCTTGGCTCACTGCAACCTCCACCTCCCAGTGGAGGTTGATTCAAGTGATTCTCCTGCCTCAGCCTCCTGAGTAGCTGGAATTACAGGTGCCCACCACCATGCCTGGCTAATTTTTCTATTTTTTTTTTTTGAGACGGAGTCTCATTCTGTTGCCCAGGCTGGAGTGCAGTGGCGCGATCTCGGCTCACTGCAGTGTCCACCTCCTGAGTTCACGCCATTCTCCTGCCTCAGCCTCCCGAGTAGCTGGGACTACAGGCGCCCGCCACCACGCCTGGCTAATTTTTTGTATTTTTAGTAGAGATGGGGTTTCACTGTGTTAGCCAGGATGGTCTCAATCTCCTGACCTCGTGATCCGCCCACCTCGGCCTCCCAAAGTGCTGGGATTGCAGGCGTGAGCCACCGCGCCCGGCCAATTTTTGTATTTTTAGTAGAGGCAGGGTTTCACCATGTTGGCCAGGCTGGTTTCAAACTCCTTACCTCAAGTGATTCACCCACCTTGGTCTCCCAAAGTGCTGGGATTACAGGCCTGAGCCACAGCACCCGGCCTTATCTGCTGAATTTAATGACAAGGAGATCGCCAGTGACCTTAGTAAGAACTGTTTCAGTGGCCAAGCAGAAAGTCGCTCTGGCAGATTGAGTGGCAGGGAAGGCCATGGAGACCTTTTATGTAGTTTTGGATGTGAGAGTGTTGAGATAGATAAGGCTGATATCAGCTGGAAGGTGGTAAGAAGCTTTTTTTTTTTTCTTTTTTGAGACAGGTGGGCTATCACAGCTCACTGTAGCCTCAGCCTGCTGGGCTCAAGCAATCCTCCCACTTCAGCCTCTCAAGTAGCTGGGACCACAGACGTGCACCACCACGCCTGGCTGATTTTTTGTGTTTTTTATAGAGGTGGGGCTTTTGCCACGTTGCCCAGGCTGGTCTCAAACTCCTGAGCTCAAGCAATCTACCCACCTGGGCCTCCCAAAGTGCTGGGATTACAGGCATGAGCCATTATACCCAGACACTTTCTTTTTTCTTTTTTTAATGGGAGAGGC
Source organism: Symphalangus syndactylus (assembly GCF_028878055.3). NCBI lineage: Eukaryota > Metazoa > Chordata > Mammalia > Primates > Hylobatidae > Symphalangus > Symphalangus syndactylus. The sequence continues at coordinate 146,213,853 of NC_072441.2, forward strand.
TTTGAGCTTGTTTAAGAGCCAGTGAGAAGGATGTGGGGGAGAGGGAGAAGCTATGTTTACAAGAGAGAAGGGACTGTGGATGGTGTGGGCTCCTGAGAAGACAGGAGGAGCTGGATCCAGAGTGCAGGTGCTGGGGGCCAGCCACGGCGGCAGGGCAGGGCAAGGCAAGGCAAGGCAGAAAGAAAGAAAGAAAGGCCAGGCGTGGTGGCTCATGCCTGTAATTCCAGCACTTTGGGAGGCTGAGGCAGGTAGATCACCTGAGGTCGGGAGTTCAAGACCAGCGTGGTCAACATGGCGAAACCCTGCCTCTACTAAAAAATACAAAAAATTAAGCCAGGCATCTCCACTAAAAAATACAAAAAATTTAGCCAGGCATGGTGGCAGGTGCCTATAATTGCAGCTACTGGGAAGGCTGAGGCAGGAGAATCGCTTGAACCCAGGAGGCGGAGGTTGCAGTGAACCGAGATCACGCCGTTGCACTCCAGCCTGGGTGATGAACGAAACTCTGTCAAAAAAAAAAAAAAAAGAGAGAGAAAGGAAGGAAAGAAGGGAGGAAGGAAGGAAGGAAGGAAGGAAGGAAAAGAAAAAGAAGGAAAGAAAAAGGGAAGGGAAGGGAAAGAAAAGAAAAGGAAAAAGAAAGAGCTGGGTCAGGGGAGAACAGAGATCAAAGGCAGAGAGGACTGATGGGCAGGAATGTGGGGCTTCCTCTGTGAGCACTGGCAGGTGAAGACAGGGATGTGAGGCCTGGGACTCAGAGTGACTCATCTGTCACTGGGACTACAGTCAGGGGGCTCATTCTGTGTGGCTGGGATGAGATTTGTATTTTAGAAAAAGTAACTGAGTGGAGTGGTGGCCAGCCTTCCCCTGACAGGGGATCAGGGAGAAGTCTGTATCCACTGTCCCCAGGAACTTTCACCCCAGCTCACTTAGGAGAGGAATTCAAGAAGGTGTCTTGGCTTGGCTTGCAGCTCACCAGGTAAAAATGTCTCCAAAAGAAGGAAGGAATTTTTCCCCCAGTGCACATGCATTTGCAATTTTTGCAAAGGAGTAGATTGCTGTTGCCTCTGCACAGTTCCTCCCTTCCAAGTAACAGAGACACAGCAAGGCCGGTTATGATTTAGAATCACCACAGCCCTCAGATTAGTGTTTTGGAGCTGATGCAACCAGGTGGGAAAGGTATTCCTCTTATTTTGTTCTTATTATTATTTGTTAATTAGCTGCATGTAACTGCTACACAAGCAGAAGTTCTGGAATATTTGACTTGTTTTTTGTTTGTTTGTTTGTTTGTTTTGAGACTGAATTTTGCACTATCACCCAGGCTGGAGTGCAAGGGCGCGATCTCCGCTCACTGCAACCTCCACCTCCCAGGTTCAAGTAATTCTCCTGCCTCAGCCTCCCGAGTAGCTGGGATTACAAGTGCTCGCCACCACGCCCAGCTAATTTTTTGTATTTTTAGTAGAGACGAGGTTTCCCCATGTTGGCCAGGCCGGTCTTGAACTCCTGACCTTGTGATCCACCCACCTTGGCCTCCCAAAGTGCTGGTATTACAAGTGTGAGCCACCGTGCTGGCCTTGACTTGGTTTTCTAATAAAAAATAATAACTTTAAAATTGAGATTGTTTATAAGACACTGAATCTGTTTTTTGTTTTTTGTGTTTTTTTAATAGATATCTCACTATGTTGCCAAGGCTGGTCCCAAACTCCTGGCCTCAAGCCGTCCTCTGGCCTTGGCCTCCCAAAGCGTTGGGATTACAGGCATGAGTGACTATACCCAGGCTGCATCTAAATTTTTTAAAAGATATATTTAGGCCAGGCATGGTGGCTCATGCCTGTAATCCCAGCACTTTGGGAGGCCAAGGTGGGTGGATCCTTGAGCCCAGGAGGGTACGACACTAGGCTGGGCAACAGGGCGAGACCCTGTTCTCTACAAAAAATACAAAAATCAACCGGACATGGTGGAATGTGACTGTAGTCCCAGCTACTCGGGAGGCTGAGGCAGGAGAATGGCGTGAACCCAGGAAGCAGAGCTTGCAGTGAGCTGATATCACGCCACTGCACTCCAGAATGGGCGACAGAGCGAGACTCCGTCTCAAAAAAAAAAAAACAATTATTTTAATCTGCACTCACCATCGGAGGAAGAGACGGCATTTTCAGGCCTGGGTCATGGCCCTGACTACCCCAGTTTGTACTGATTTCCTGTCCCCCTCCTCTACTAAGTGGGTCCTGAGTTCCCAAAGGGCAGGGACCCCAACTTCTTCACTTCTGCATCCCGGAGCTAGCACAAAGCCTGACATAGACTAAACGTTCTGTGAACAAATAAGTGATGAACCCTGGCTGGGTGAGGGCATGTCAGATGTGGGATGGATGGATAACTGGGTCTGGCTGGTTATAGATAAATGAGTGAATGATTGTTGGGCGTGAGGATGAAGGAAGGCCAGAGCCACGTTGAGAGCGGGAAGAACAGCCCCCACTCCACGTCAAGTGGAGAGAGCAGTGCCTGTGGGCCCCTCAGGGAGGCCGTCTTACCAAAAGAGGGAACTGAGCTACACTGTGAAAACTAAGGAGGACTTGGATAAAGGCAAAGGGAGGCCCGGCTCAGTGGCTCATATCTGTAATCCCAGCATTTTGGGAGGCCAGGGCAGGACGATTACTTGAGGCCAGGAGTTCAAGACTACCCAGGGCAACATAGTGAGACCCAATCTCTACAAAATATTTTAAAATTACCCTGATGTGGTGGCACATGCCTGTAGTCCCAGCTACTAAGGAGGCTGAGGCAGGAGGATGCCTTGAGCCCAGGAATTTGAGGTTACAGTGAGCTGTGATCACCACATTGCACCCCAACCTGGGCAAAAGTGCAATACTCTTTCTCAAAATAAAATATAAAATAAGGCAAAGGCAAATGAAGGTAGGACTTCAACTGTTGTTACAGCCTCTTGGGGGCAGGAGCTGATGGGAAATACAGGATTGAGCCAGATCCTAGTGGGCCCTCAGTGCCAAACTAAGAAGCTTAGACTGTTAAGGCTTCTATTAATTAGCCACTGTGTATCAAGTCTAATTATCTGTTAGTTTATGCGATATCTCTATATCCCCACAACAACTTCTCAAGAGGGGGAGCATCTTCTCTACGTATAGTTGAAGAAATAGATTCAGAGAGGGAAAGTGACTTGCCCTAAGTCACACATCGGAGCTGGAATTTGAATCTGAGTTTAAATGACTACAAATCTGCGACTGCTTTAAAAAAACAAAAACAAAAACTCTCTCTGTTTTCTAACAATAAGGTCGCAGAGAACAGAGGGGGTTTGAGTGGGTGCCAGTTTGGGTGGAGGTGATATCATCTCTTAGGTGGACTTTTTTTTTTTTTTTTGAGACGGAGTCTTGCTCTGTCACCCAGGCTGGAGTACAGTGGCGTGATCTCGGCTCACTGCAGCCTCTGCCTCCCAATCAGCTGGGAATACAGGCATGTGCCACCACGCCCAGCTAACTTTCGTATTTTCAGTAGAGACGGAGTTTCACCATGTTGTCCAGGTTGGCCTTGAACTCCTGACCTCAAGTGATCCGCCCACCTTGGCCTCCCAAAGTGCTGGGATTACAGGCGTGAGCCACTGCGCCCGGCCTTAGGTGGAAATATTTGGCAGGGTGCCTCCTTAGCTGCACCATGAGCCTGGATTGCTCTGTTACAGCCTCCTCCGTCCTCTGATGGAGACCTTCTCCCTTAGGGCCAGGTAGCAGCTGAGTCAAGAACATTAAGCTGGACCCCAGACCACCAAGGCTCCCAAGGCCGGGCAGAGTCAGGGTGGAAGGAGGAAGAGTGGAGTGGAGGAAGTGTGGGATAAGAGCAGCAGACAGAGACCGTGGCAGTTTCTCCCCCAAGGCCAGCAGGTGATGGAAGTCAAGGCTGGAAGGGCCCTTGGAGATTACCTAGTCCAGTGACTTCCATGCATGGAAGAGGAGCCCCAAACCCAGCGGGGAAAGTGGGCGGCCCAAAGTCACGCAGGAGTCAGAGGCAGACTTCCCACCACAATTTACACCTCTTGACTCCCTTACCAGTGCCAAGATGGGAAAGGTGGTGCCAAGATGGGACAGGTGGCTGAGAAAGGCCTATTCTGCCATCAACCTGCTGTGTGACCTTGGACAAGTCACTTCCACTCTCTGAGCCTCATGTTCTCTTTCCTCAAAATGAAATAATGATTCCAGTTCTGCCTTTCTGCCAAGGAGCATCCAGTGAGAGATGAGCTTTACAATCTGCAGATCCCTGGGAGGGGAGTCACCAACAAGAGGCAGGCTGGTGCCAGGTGGGTAAATGCCAAGGTTGGGCCTGGCACCACCAGGCTTTCCTCACCACCTTGCCCAAGCCTGCAGCTTCCTTGGTCTCTGCCCAAGCCTTGCCATCTGTGTGGTAGCATCAGCTCCACCTTCTCCTGCCTCCCTGCCTGGAAAAAGGCTTCTTATGTCTTCTCACTTTATCTGAATCTTCCCTTCCCCTCCCCAGCCACACCCTCTTCTCTCCCCTTCTGTTGTAGTTGGGACTGTTTGTTGCAACTGACAAAAAACAGCAGGAAAAGCGGGGAGAACCAGCTTTAGGCATGGCTGTATTCAGAGGCCTGAAAGATAGCACAGGACATCGCCTTGTGTGTTCGGCCTTCCTCCCACACACTCTGTGTACCTTAGCTATGGCTTTCTCCGCAGGCAGGCCATCCACCTGAGGTGGCCAAGGCAGCCACCAACAGCTCCAAGCTCACACCACACCCATTCAGGTATCCTGGCAGGATAGCAGCTCTGCTCTGATTGTTCCAGCAAATACCTAGGGTGATTCTCAGGGGCAGAGCATGGGGTGAGCGCCTATCCCTGAATTCATCATTGTCTTTATTTGGCTAGACTTGGCTTACCTGCCCACCCCAGAAGCTAGAAATGAGTCAGCCCCACTCAAGCCATGTGGACAGAGTGGCAGGTGGTGGTTCTTTAAAGCAAAATTTGGCCGGGCGCGGTGGCTCACTCCTATAATCCCAGCACTTTGGGAGGCTAAGGTGGGTGGATCATTTGAGGTCAGGAGTTCAAGACCAGCCTGGCCAACACGGTGAAACTCTGCCTCTACTAAAAATACAAAAATTAGCTGGGTATGGTGGCAGGTGCCTGTAGTCCCAGCTACTCGGGAGGCTGAGGCAGGAGAATTGCTTGAACCCGGGAGGCGGAGGTTGCAGTGAGCTGAGATAGCTCCACTGCACTGCAACCTGGGTGACAGAGTGAGACTGTGTTTAAAAATCATGATAATAAATATTTAGAAATAAAAAATAAACAACCATTTTATTTAGTTCATGATTCTGTGGGTCAGCTGGGAGATTCTTCTGGTCTGGGCTCTGTGTCTGTGGTCAGCTAGTGACCCGGGGTAATCTAGCATGGCCTCGCTCACGTGGTTGATGGCTGATGGGCTGTCAGCTGGGGTGCCTTCGCTTTCCTCCCCGTGGCCTCTCGTCGTCCAGCAGGTCAGCTGGGGCTTGTTCACAAGGTGGTATTGTTACAAGTGAAGCAAGTGGGCAAGCTCCAACGAACACTGTTTTTTTTTCTTTTTTTTTTTTTTTTGAGACAGGGTCTCACTCTGTCGCCCAGGCTGGAGTGCAGTGACATGATCTTGGCTCACTGCAACCAATGCCTCCTGGGCTCAAGCGATTCTCTCACCTAAGCCTCCCGAATAGCTGGGACTACAGGTGCGCACCACCACGCCTGGCAATGGTTTGTATTTTTTGTTGAGATGGGGTTTCACCATGTTGCCCAGACCGGATGCATGCATTTTTCAAGCCTTTTTCAAACACGTTTGCATCGTGTTTGCCAAAGTCCCTTTAGGCAAAGCAAGTCGCATGTGCAAGCACAGCATGAGTGTGGAAGGGCACTACTGAAGAGCGTGGAAATAGGAAGAGGAGGATTCGAGGCCAATTTCGCAATCTATTCCAGCTCCTTCAGGGAAGCGGAGTGAAAAGCATTCCTTCTCTGTAGCCCAGGAATGCCATGGGCCAGGGCAAGCTCCAGATAGAGATCCTTGGAAGAGGTGACTCGGGCTCCAGGACTCCCCCGCCCTCCAAAGCTAAGGGTGGCAGTCTGGATTCTGATCCCACCATCTTCCCCACATGGAGAAGGTGCAGGAGCTTGAGCTGCTAGAGGGAAGGGCCTCCTTGACGGGGAGGAAGGTGTTCTGAACCCTCACTCCTATCACCTTTCAGCACACCCCAAAGTGATGATCAGGCTTAAGGATCCCCCAGCATCCCTTTGGTAGTGAAGGACTAGATGGTTCTGAGACTAATGCCTCATCACCATGGTAACTGATGCCACCTGCTCCCCAAGGTCAAGCAGGAATCCCTGTCCTTCCCTTTCAGGGAGTGACAGTGGCCTCAGCCTGTCTCTTCCACAGGTGGCTGCGCTGGAGCGGCAGATCTTTGACTTCCTGGGCTACCAGTGGGCTCCCATCCTAGCCAACTTCCTGCACATCATGGCGGTCATCCTGGGCATCTTTGGCACCGTGCAGTACCGCTCCCGGTACCTCATCCTGGTACGGCTCACCTAGCCCCTTCCCAAGCCAACTCCTCTCCTCACCCCTGCCCACTCCACCCCTCCCTGCTCCTCAAAACCAGAACTGCCCCTCAACACTGGGGCACTGGTCTTGGCTCCACCCAAAACAAGATGAGGTGAATGTGCACAGCCCAATGCTTCTTTGCTCAAAGGAGACAAGGATTTTTTTTTCCTGAAGAATTTTTTAGGGAAATAATCCAAATATAAACAAAACGGATCATGTAATGAGTGCTTGGCATGTGCCGGGCATGCTGCTAAATTTCACGTGCTTCGTCTCATGTCTACAATAGCCCTGTGAGGTAGATCTTAACAGCTCCATTTTCCAGATGAGGAAACTGAAGCTCAGAAAGGTTGCGAGTCTTCCTAAGGTCACACAGCTAATGAAAGCAAGGCAGGATTAGAACATCAGATCTACAGTGAAGGCTCCTGCCACGGCACCACACAGCCTCAGTAAGGGTTGGGCACAAGGACACAGGAGGGGTGGGCTTCATCTTATTTAGTATCTCAAGAAGCTTCAGGAAGGCTTGGCATTTGTCTCTCTTGCCCGACGTACATCAAGGATGTGTTCTGCAGCAGCTAGTGTGGCTTTGAGGTCAGTCCTCCCTGTGCTCCAGCCCCAGGAGTCTGGGTCTCTCTCCTCCTCCCCGACAGCCTCTTCCCAAGTCCTGGTCCCTGATGGTCTCTGTCAAACTCCTGCTTTCAGCTAGATTCACCCATATTCCCTGCTGTTCCTCAGTGACCTCTTCACATGGCTCTCTCGAGGGAAAAGGCTTTTCACTAGATTTACTACATACGTGCTTGACACCTACAATCACAATGACATGCAATGTCATGCTGCCTTCAGAGCCCACGCACACTCATTCTAGGACTTCTCTCCCCACCTCCACAGGCTCAGCTCCCAGAAGCCAGGTGAACAGGACCCTAACAAGGCTCTCCCTCATCTGACATAAGAGAACACTTCTCTCCAGTTCTCAGGAAAGCCCCAGGCACCACTGTCAACAACACTGTCTGCCAGGTGACAGCCACTAGAATTGCAGGCACAGGACTTGGGTAGAAGCATCCAGCTCTCAAACCAACCCTAACCTCCTCTCCAGCTCACTGCCATGGGTGGAATGCTGTTCTCCCCAGGGGTGGCCACATTCGGGATGTGGGAAAACTGAGGGGCCCAGGGCCTTGGTGCTGCCCTAGCATTGCTGTGCCCAGTACCTCCCATCCCAGCCCTCTCCCTCCAGACAGATGGAAAGGTTGCTGGAGTGGGGCACATTGACCTGTGTCATTCAAGCACAATTTACAGAGCAAGGAGGGGAGGGAGGAGGAAAGTGATGGAGGGAGGGCACCCAGGGCCCAGGCTGGACTCCCTTTCTGTGCTTGGGGCCTCAGTTTGGTCTGCTCACCCCAGCCTTTCTCCAGGCCCTATGCATGATCCTGCCTCCACCTCCCCTGGTTCCCTTATATCCAGACTCCAGCCACAGCCATGTGAGAAGATGTCACACACATACTCAGGCACAAGGCTGCAGGATAACCTCCTGTCTCTTTTGGTTTAAAGTTCCCAGCATCCACTGCCCTCCAGCCTGGGTGACAGACCAAGATCTTGTCTAAAAAAACCAAACAAACAAAAAAAGAATTAAGACTCTTTTTTTTTTTTTTTTTGAGATGGAGTTTCGCTCTTGTTGCCCAGTCTGGAGTCCAGAGGCGTGATCTCGGCTCACCACAACCTCCACCTCCCAGGTTCAAGCGATTCTCCTGCCTCAGCCTCCCGGGTAGCTGGGATTACAGGCATGCGCCATCATGCCTGGCTAATTTTGTATTTTTAGTAGAGACAGGGTTTCTCCATGTTGGTCAGGCTGGTCTCAAACTCCCGACCTCAGGTGATCTGCCCACCTCGGCCTCCCAAAGTGCTGGGATTACAAGCATGAGCCACTGCGCCCGGCCTGCCTGGCCTCCTTTTTTTTTAAAAAAAAAAAAAAAAAAAAAAAAAAAAGATGGGTTTTCTCCATGTTGCCCAGGCTGGCCTTGAACTCCTGAGCTCAAACGATCTGCCCACCTCAGCCTCCCAAAGTGCTGGGATTACAGGTATGAGCCACTGCACCTGGCCCATTTCCTATAGTCTTAATGGGGGGTTCATCCAGCTATTCTGTGCTAGGCATTGGCATTGCAGTGGTGAGCCAGGCAGGCAAAGTCCTCGCCCTTTAGTGGCTTACCACCTGGAAATGTTTCTGAAAGTGTCATCTGAGTCACAATCTCCTAGGAATTGATCCCTTTTAAACACCCCTAGAAATTCAGAATCAGTAGGTCTAGAGGTAGGACCCAAGAATCTGCATTTTTGACAAACATCCTTGAATGATTTCAGTATTCTAGAGACAGCTGGTCTAGAGGATATTGTTAGCAGAGTGGATGGGATTAGCTATCAGAGAACTTGGATTTGAGTGGCAGCCCTACCTCCTCCTAGCTGTGTGATCTTGGAAAGCTAAAACTTCCTTTCAGCTTTAAATTAGTTCTCTCTAAAGAGAGGGCAGTGCCAGCCTTGCAGGGCGGTTGTAAGGCCTGATGGGTGTGTAAATGATTTGTAAGCTACACTGTGCTCTCTGAGTGAGGTATTCTCACAATTTCCCCTGCCCAGATCTCCTCATCCCTGAGCTGTCTCCATTGACACTCCCCATCCCCCACTCCCCAGGCCCCACCCTGATCCCACCTCTGCTTTCCCCAGTATGCAGCCTGGCTGGTGCTCTGGGTTGGCTGGAATGCGTTCATCATCTGCTTCTACTTGGAGGTTGGACAGCTGTCCCAGGTAAGCCTCAGGCCTGGCAGTGCCATAGGGCAGAGCCTGACAATTCCCATCCCCTGCCCTAAGGGTATTGTGGTATAGGACCAGAGCATCATGTCTTGAAGAACGCTCTCTCTCCTTACATGCCCAAATAATCTGTGTGCCCCATTTCCTACCTACACAGTTTATTTCTGGCCTCCTCCAACACAATGATGGAGCAGATAAGGCTGAAGAGCAGTCCCTGTGAAGATGAGCCAGGTGTCCCAGCTGATCACAAGCTCAGTAAAAACCAACAGGATGTGGCAGCCCAGAAAGCTACTCTTAGGCCCCACTAATAGAGGTAGAGTATTCAGAGCAAGGGAGGTGAAAATGCCATGTGCTTTGTACTGCTTAGACCACAAAGATTTGAGTTAATTCTAATCAATACTTTTCAGAAGGGAAAGAGACTAGTTAGAGTTTGTTCAGGGAAGATTGAGCAGACCAAGAAAGTAGGGCTGTTTTGCTTGAATAAGAGCAAGCCCAGAGAGACACAACTTCTATTTTTAGATATAAAGGAGGCAAAATATGTGAATTTAATAGCATTGGCTTTGTAGTTTGACCCTGCTAGATTCAAATCCCAGCTCTAAAACCTTCTAGCTGTATTACCCTGGGCAAGTGGCTGATCCTCTCTGAGCCCCAGTTTCCTCATCTAGTGAGTGGACATGATAGCAAGTGCAACTTCATGTGGTTGCTGAGGGGATAAAATAAGGTCACACATCTGACTGCTTGGCCCCTGGTCGGCAGGCAGTGAGTATTTATCTGCTGAATGAGTGACTGCATGGATGGGCACATGGGTGCACACCCTGGGTGAGAACTTCTGATCTAGGCCAGCCCCTTCTCCATTTAACAAATGCGGAGACCAAGGCCCCAAAGGAGAGGTTAGCCCAGGGTGGCACGCAGGGGGAGCAGTGGACAGACTGAATGGGCTGTTAAGGGGCTGGTACTGAGGATTCACCTGTGGCTGGGAAATTGTTCCTTCCAGCTCTGAAAATTCTGAGGCCCCTGTGAGTCCACACAAACCCCTTCCCATCTCAGTGACAAAAGAGTGAGGCCTGTGTGGTCATTAAGTGCCACCTGTTGGTCAAATATGGACTTGCAGGTGCAGGCTCCCTGAATCCCTTCACCCGTCAATATAGTCTCCCTGGGCTGGGGGAGTAGCTCCCCCTCCCTCTCCCTCACACTCAGTATCCCAGGCCCCTTTGCCCCCAGGACCGGGACTTCATCATGACCTTCAACACATCCCTGCACCGCTCCTGGTGGATGGAGAATGGGCCAGGCTGCCTGGTGACACCTGTTCTGAACTCCCGCCTGGCTCTGGAGGACCACCATGTCATCTCTGTCACTGGCTGCCTGCTTGACTATCCCTACATTGAAGCCCTCAGCAGCGCCCTGCAGATCTTCCTGGCAGTAAGTCCTTCTGTCCCCCACCCTGCACACACTTCCTGATCCCTTTCTTTAGCTCTGGTTGAGGGGATGGGTTGGGTGCGGTGGCTCACGCCTGCAATCCCAGCACTTTGGGAGGCCATGGCGGGTGGATCACCTGAGGTCAGGAGTTCAAGACCAGACTGACCAACATGGAGAAACCCCGTCTCTACTAAAAATAAAAAATTAGCCGGGCGTAGTGGCACATGCCTGTAATCCCAGCTACTCAAGAGGCTGAGGCAGGAGAATCGCTTGAACCCAGGAGGTAGAGGTTGCGGTGAGCCGAGACTGCACCATTGCACTCCAGCCTGGGCAACGAGAGTGAAACTCCATTAAAAAAAAAAAGAGGGAATGAACCTAGGTCTTCTGCCTGTCTGTCCTTTTGTCTGGATCTGTTTCCATATCCTGTACCACCTTCCCTCACCCCTGCCCCAGCCCCTGTGCAGAGAGGGAACAGGTTTAGTGAGTAGGATGAGGCATCAGACTATGAATCAGTCCTGGGTTTAAATGCTCAATACACCCACTAGGGTGGGACAAGTCACCTGCCTTCTCGGAGCTTGTTTCCTTATTCACAAAAAAGAATGACAATACCAGCCTCAGAGTTGTGAGAATAAGAAAGTGACCCCAGTGGGCGTGATGCCTCATGCCTGTGGACCCAGCTACTTGAGAGGCTGAGGCAGGAGGATCGCTTGAGCCCAGGAGGTTGAAGCTGAAGTGAGCCATGATTGCACCACTGCACTACAGCCTGGGTGACAGAGTGAGACCCTGTCTGAAAGAAAGAAGGAAAGGAAGGGAAGGGAGGGGAGGGGAGGGGAGGGGAGGGGAAAAGAAAGGAAGGAAGGAAGGAATGAAGGAAGGAAAGAAGAAAGGAAGAGAAAGAAAGAAAAAGAAGAAAGAAAGAAAGAAAGAAAGAAAGAAAGAAAGAAAGAAAGAAAGAAAGAAAGAAAGAAACTCTAAGATAGGAATAGTTCCTGTTTCTATAAGGGCCAGCCCTGTCCTAGGCACTTTGTACCCGCGAAGTCACATAATCCTCTTTCTTCTTAACAAGCCATAAGGTATTACCCAAGTCCAACTGGGAAAACTGAGGCTCAAAGAGGTAAAGTGATTACTTGTCTCAAGTTACACTTTCAGAAGAGTTAGACCATGTATGTTTGACTTTAAGGTGAAAACATTTAACTGGAAGTTGTTACGGTTTGCCTTCATCCTGGCATGCCTCCTCCCTTGCCAGGCAGGGTGTACAGGGCCTGGCAGGGGGTGGAGGAAGAGGTTCCCACGCCTCCTTCCCTCCCTGACGTGTGACCTCCACTCCCAGCTGTTCGGCTTCGTGTTCGCCTGCTACGTGAGCAAAGTGTTCCTGGAGGAGGAGGACAGCTGTGAGTAAGGCGCCCCTGGGGAAGTGGGGATCTGGCCCTGCGCCTTCAGCACCCTGGACAGAGGCCTGTGACGCCGCGGCGGGAGGGAGCCCGGGGTCGGCCACGGGCCCCTTTCGAGGGGAAGAGGCGGCTGGTATGGAAGGCTCTGCATACCAGCCCGTTCCAGGCTGGGGTCCAGACGTCCAGGTGCCCAGTCCCTGGCCCCAGCACCCCCTTTCCCCAATCTCGCCCCGCCCCCATCAGAGGTCTCGTCCCCTTTAGAGGCCCGAGCCCCGCCCCCAGGAGCCTTCTCTCCCCTCGGACCGCCCGGCCTCCCAGGCCCAGGCCTTAAGGACTGGGGCCTGACCCTCCACTGGCCCGGCCCCGCCGCCTCCAGACCCCCAGAGGCCCATCCCTCCGGGTCCAGCCGAAGCCCCGCCCCAGGCCCTGAGCGGGGTCTGGCCCTCGCCGCTCCCCTCCTCATGGCTTCTCTGGCTCCGCGTCCTGGGGTGGGAGTCCTGCCCTCAGAGTCTCCCCCTCCAGGACCCAGGCTCCCTCCCCTCGCCCCCGCCGCCGACCCCTCACACGCGCCGCCCTCTTCCGCAGTTGACTTCATCGGCGGCTTTGACTCCTACGGATACCAGGCGCCCCAGAAGACGTCGCATCTACAGCTGCAGCCTCTGTACACGTGGGTCACGGCCCCTGCTGGCGTGGGGTGGGCCGGGCAACCGGGTCTCTCCGCCCCCGTGCTTTTGGGATCCACTGCCCCTAACCTGCCTTTGTTTCCCGCAGGTCGGGGTAGCCTCTGCCCCGCGCCCATCCCGGCGCCTCGCCCTGGGGCCGCTGGACTGACGGCAGCTGCCGCGAGCTCGGGCCAAGGCGCAGGCGCGCCCCCTGGTGGCCCGCGCGCTCACTGCAGCCTGCGCCCGCCCCCGGGTCTGCAGCTGGAGATGCGGACTTGGACTTGGTCTTGGACTTGAGCTTGGCTCTTCGCAGCCCGGACTTCGGAGGAGTGGGGCGGGGCGGGGGAGGGGCACCACGGGTTTTTCGGTTTTTGTTTGTTTGTTTGTTTTTAATCTCAGCCTTGGCGGGAGCTGGGGCCTTCCTCTTCTCCAGCCTCTCCCTTTCGCTCTTCACTCAGCATCCTGCCCCCCACGCCCCCCGTCCAAAAACAGCAGGACATCAGACCCATCCCATCCCACCACACTCACTCACCAGCTCTGGGGAAAGCTACTGTGAACCAGGAGCAGGATTCCTGGGTTCTAATCGCAGGTCCATCACTGACTGTGACGTCTAGCAAAGCCCTTGCCCTCTCTGAGCCTCGGTTTCCGCACCTCAAGTAATTAATCCCTTAGCAAATGGACTCTTTTAGACTTCTCATTTAACTCAATTCCCTGAGCTAGGCTGGGATTAAAATTCTCATTTTGCGGTACATTAAAACTGAGGCCCAGAGATGTGATTTGCTTGAGGCCACACAGCTAGATTTTTGGTGGAAGTGGGCCTTGAGCACAGTGTACTTTCTGCAGTTTCTGACCGTAAAACCCAGTGTCTGCTCTCTGAGTTCCATTTCCAAGCCCCCCTCCATCTTGGACCTATGTGGTCTCCACCATATTCACACACCACCGCCACCACTTGCCAATGCCTCTCTTAAAGCAATATACCCATTCGTTCTCTTATTGGGAACCGGATGGATGGAGCCCTAAATTCAGCCCCACCCACAGAGAAGCCTTCCTACACTCAGCCTCTGTCCACCCTTGGCAAATCTTTCAAGCTCTCTCCTCCAGGAAAGGGGGGCCCCAACTCAGTCACCCCACCCCCTTCCAGGTCCCTGCGGCTGGTTCTACTGTATCCCCATCACCTCCACAGCTCCACTCACCCCTGACGGTCCATCCACCTCACCAGTTGGAAGGCTTGTGGTTTCAGAGAGGAGTAATGCTGGTCAGTGCTGCCCAGACTCCAGTGTTTACGGATCACCAGCGTTTACAACCAATCCAATGGCCAGAAGCCTCCTCTAAGAAGCCCAGAAAGAGTTCTGAAGGGGCAGATGGGGGTGTGAGTAGTGGGGAAGTCGGGATTGCCAGTACCCTCACCCTTCCTTGGGGGCAAGTAGAGGTGGGAACACTTTCCCCACCTCCCTCCACAGACACTCCTGAGGACCCTGCATCCCATGTACTGCCTGGTGCGTCCATAGAGAGAGGATCAGGTTTCAGCATTTCATCTGTGAAAGAGGCATGGCCCTGGGTTAGAAAGGAGGGCAGGAGACATGGAGGGACTGGGGGGGACACCCAGATGGTGCAGATGGTTTGCACACCTGAGCCTGTCTGTGGTGACCATTCCGTTCCTCGCCCACTACCCCTCCAATCTATCATTCCCTACTCTCTAAGGCCAAAATATCCTGAGCGAGGCTGGCGACCCCACCCCACCATCTCAACTGCAAGCAGCCAGCCCCAGGAGTTCCTCTGGCCCCCACAGGCATGGAGCTCCCGGCTGGTGGGTACAGCTTGAGAGGGGGGCAGCTCCCTCAGGCTAAGCTACTGCCCTTCACTGGGCCAGACCTGCCTCCAGCCCTCACCTCTCTCACCCCCTCTCTCCCCCAGGCCCCTTTCTACTCAACGGGTGTAGCCACTGGTGCTTTGAAGCCTTTTGTTTTTATAAGACGGTTTTTGAAGGGGACCAGTTTCTCTCTTCACTGGGACCTTGCAAGGAGGGGAGTGCTCTCCTGGTTTCTGTGCAGGCGGATTGATTAAAGATGGTGTTTTCTTCTCTATCTTCCTGTCCTGCCCATTGGGTCTATAGAACTTTCTAAGTGAGAAGTCCCTGCACGAAGGCAGGCAGGAATGATTTGATGTTGATGTTATCAAATATTCCTGGGGTGGCCAGGCACGGTGGCTCATGCCTGTAATCCCAACACTCTTGAAGGCTGAGGTGGGCAGATCACGCGAGGTCAGGAGTTTGAGACCAGCCTGGCCAACATGATGAAACCCTGTCTCTACTAAAAATACAAAAATTAGGCAGGGCCGGGAGGCTGAGGAAGGAGAATCACTTGAACTTGGGAAGCAGAGGTGGAGTGAGCTCAGATGGCGCCACTCTACCCCAGCCTGGGTGATAGAGCAAGACTCCATCTCAAAAAAAAAAAAAAAAAAAGAAAGAAAGAAATCCTGGGGCACTGGCCTGTGACTCTGATGGGGTGTGAAGTTTCAGGCAACTCACTGTCCCTCTCTATACTCATCCAAAAACAAAAACAAAAAAGCAGAGGTCAAGCAAAATCAGTGGGTTCCCAAATGTGGCTTCATAATCCCTTAGATATCTTCCTACTTATTTTCCTGATAAAATGCATTTTAAGTTTATGCTTTCAAATATCCTTTGCATCTTGGCTCTTCCTGAGAATTCAGTTCTGGGTGTGGAATGAAGTGACACACAGTGCTTTAGACACGGATTCCTGCATCCAACCTTTGATATCCTGGATACTTTTCTGGGGATACAGCCCAAGAATCAGTATTTAGAATGTTTTAATTTGTGCATCGGGGGGTATGTGGGTGAACGGGTAATATGTATATAAGGTACAGAAGTCAGAAGGTCCCAGTGGGATTATATACTCATACCTTTTTTTCATATCTTTCCAAGGATAGGCCTTTTTAAAATTATACAATTTTTGGTCAGGCATGATGGCTCATGCTTGTAATCCCAGCACTTTTGGAGGCAGAAGCAGGAGGACTGCCTGAGCCCAGGAGTTCCAGACTCACCTTGGGCAACATAGGGAGACCTCATTTCTTAAAAAAAAAAAAAAAGTAAAAATTAGCTGAGCATGGAGTAGCACATGCCTTTAGTCCCAGCTGCTCAGGAGGCTGAGGCAGGAGGATTGCTTGAGCCCAAGAAGTTGTTGCAGTGAGAGCTGAGATTGTGCCACTGCACTACAGCCTGGGAAACAGAGTAAGACTGTCTCAAAAACAAACAAACAAAATTACACATTTTTTTCTTTTTCACACAAATGGCAACATATTCTACTTACTCTTTGACCCCCTGCTTCTTTTTTTTTTTTTTCCCCTTGAGATAGAGTCTTGCTCTGTCTCCCAGGCTGAAGTGCAGTGGCGCAATCTCAACTCACTGTAACCTCTGCCTCCCGGGTTCAAGTGATTCTCCTGCCTCAGCCTACCAAATAGCTGGGATTATAGGTGCCTGCCATCACACCTGGCTAATGTTTGTATTTTTATTTTATTTATTTATTTATTTATTTTTGAGATGGTGTCTCGCTCTGTTGCCCAGGCTGGAGTGCTATATTTTTAGTGGAGATAGGGTTTCGCCATGTTGGCCAGGCTAGTCTCGAACTCCTGACTTCAAGTGATCCACCTGCCTTGGCCTCCTAAAATGCTGGGATTACAGGAGTAAGCCACCACACCTGGCCTCTTTCACTTAATCTTGGAACTCTTCCCCCAATAATTCCTGTGGAGCTTCCTCTTTTTCTTCCATGGTGACAGGTCTTGATGCAGCTGGCAGGTAAGAATCAGAGGTCCTTACATAATGATGCCCCAAGTCAGTTATGCAAACCCCTGTGGACCACTCCTGACTATGGGGTCCAGAGGAAAATAAGTCACAGACACAGAACCTCCAAGGAGCTTCTGATCTTCTGCTGATAGCGGGCAGTCAATGCTGAGGGCACAGAGTAGAGTGAAAGGCAATCATTAATAGGAGCTCAGGAGAGAGATCTGAGTGCCCCAGCAGAGGCAACAGCATGAGCAAAAGGGTGGAGGTAGGAAAATACATAGTGGCCAGGGTAAGAATAGTTGGAGATGAATTGGTTGGAGAAGGCTTCAGTGGATAATATATTTGTTTATATTCGTTTCCTATTTCTGTTTTTCTTTTTTTTTTTTTTTTTTTTTTTTTTTTTTGAGATGAGAGACAGGGTCTTGCTCTATCACCCAGGCTGGAGTGCAGTAGCATAATCATGGCTCACTGCAGCCTTGCCCTTCTAAGCTCAAGCGATCTTCCCTCTTCAGCCTCCCGAGTAGCTGGGACCACAGGTGTGTGCTCAGGAGGATAGCTTGAGCCCAGGAGTTTAAGGCTGCAGTGAGCTCTTATCATGCCACTGCACTCCAGCCTGGGTGACAGAGCAAGACCCCAACTCTCCCATCTCTCTCTTTTTTAAATTTTTTTGAGACAGGGTCTCACTCTGTCACCCCGGGCTGGAGTGCAGTAGCTTGATCTGGGCTCATTGCAACCTCTGCCTCCCGGATTCAAGCGATTCTTGTGCCTCAGCCTCCCACGTAGCTGGGACTACTGGCGTGTGCCATCACACCCAGCTAATTTTTGTATTTTTAGTAGAGGCAGAGTTTCGCCACGTTGGCCAGGCTGGTTCTGAACTGCTGGCCTCAAATGATCCGCTCACCTCAGCCTCCCAGTGTGCTGAGATTACAGGCGTGAGCCACTGCACTTGGCAGAGACCCAATCTCAAAAAAAAAGGGAGCTGTATCTGGGTTACAGCAGTCCTGAATGTTGAATCAATGCATCAGCCTGACGTGATAGCCATGTGGAAGTACTGAAGGATCTCCATCACAAGCTAATCAATTAGAGCCATACTTTAGAGAGAGTGGGCAGGGCTGGAAGGTTAGGCTAGAGGAGGAAAGCAGGAAGCAGTGTTCTGTCTGCAAGAGGCCTAGCTTGTCTCACTTCTGCATGTAGGCATGTGTCTCAGGGTTATGTGTGTGATCATGAGCACTCTGTGTATTAACTTGGGAGACCTAGTATGGTAATGATCAGCATGAACTGCAGGAGCCAGGCAGACCTGGATCCAAATATTAAATTCCCCACTCTGGAACCAGTCGAGCTGGTCCTCCCAGGCAGTCCAGTGGATGTTCCCCTAGTTCCTGCCATCCTGAGGCCATCTTCCCACAACCTCTGCATATTAAAATAATCCAGGTAGGGCTGACCATCTTCCAATAACTGCCAAGTCAAAGGTGCCCAAGGCATTCTTTGAAGCAATGAGATGTGGATTGAGCCACAGTGTATTTGACAAGCACAACAGTCTGCTGGGACTTAGGGACATAATGTTTTCTTCAGTGCATTGGAATGTGGGTCTTGCAACTTCTAAACAGATTAGGGATGAAGTAGGTCCTGACCCCAAGGCCTCATTCCTTTCTAAGAAGATTCATTATTCCAAAGGGCCAGGGCAGTGGTTTTCAATCTTGCAGATTTTTTTTTCTTTTTTGGAGGTGGAGTCTCACTCTGTCACCCAGGCTGGAGTACAATGGCGCGATCTCAGCTCACTACAACCTCCACCTCCTGGGTTCAAGTGATTCTCTTGCCTCAGCCTCCTGAGTAGCTGGGATTACGGGTATGCGCCACCACGCCCAGCTAATTTTTGTATTTTTAGTAGAGATGACGTTTTGCCATGTTGACCAGGCTGGTCTTGAACTCCTGACTTCAGGCGATCCACCTGCCTAGGCCTCCCAAAATGCTGGGATTACAGGCATGAGCCACCACGCCTGGCCCAGTTTTGCAGAATTTAAGAATCCCTTAAAATCCAGATTCCTGAGCCCCAATTACTCTGAGACACACTGAATCCAACATCTCCAAGGCAGTGATGGCAATCTGTGCTTTTCACCAGTGCCCCAGGTGATCCAGGTTTGGGAAGTCTTAGGCCCTGGTGAAGAGGCATTCAAACAGGTTTGAAACTCCACCTATGTCACTGTCTTCAAGGCCCTGTCAAATTATGCCTGCCAGCTCCCTCATCTCAAGAGCTAGGCTTTAAGAATATTTTCCCAAGCCAGGTGCAGCAGCTCACGCCTGTAATCCCAGCACTTTGGGAGGCCGATGCAGGTGGATCACAATGTCAGGAGTTTGAGACCAGTCTGGCCAATATGGTGAAACCCCATCTCTACTAAAAATACAAAAATTATCCGGGTATGGTGGCAGGCACCTGTAGTCCCAGTTACTCGGGAGGCTGAGGCAGAAGAATCACTTGAACCCGAGAGGCGGAGTTTGCAGTGAGCCGAGATCGTGCCACTGCACTCCAGCCTGGGTGACACAGTGAGACTCCATCTCAAAAAAAAAAAAAAAAAAAAAAAAAAAGAATATTTACTCAAAGCTGGCCGGTGTAATGGCTCATTCCTCTCCCAGCACTTTGGGAGGCCAAAGCAGGCAGATCACCCGAGGTCAGGAATTCGAGGCCAGCCTGGCCAACATGGTGAAACCCAATCTCTACTGAAAATACAAAAATTAGCCGGGTGTGGTGGCACGCACCTGTAGTCCCAGCTCCTTGGGAGGCTAAGGCAGGAGACTCACTAGAATCCAGGAGGTGGAGGTTGCAGTGAGCCATGATCACACCAGTGCACTCCAGCCGGGGCAACAGAGCGAGACTCTGTCTCACAATATAAAAATAAAATAAGAATATTTTCTCACTTGATCTTCGCCAAAAGGCCGAGAAGCGATTCTCAAAGCTGAATTACATTTAAGCTTAATCTTATTTATTACTAACAATCTTAAAATTTTAAAAAATGGATTAGCCATTTCAATGGTTATAACCAATTCCTGAAATTGAGTATTGGTTTAACTTCACCACTAGATTAGTTTGGTCAAAGACTGGGGTCCTGGTGTAACCGCCCAATGAATTCTCCTTACCCGCTGCCTAGACAGTGCCGATTTATCAAGACAGGAGAATCGCTATAGAGAAAGAGTAATTCATGCAGAGCTGGCTGTACAGGAGAATGGAGTTTTGTTACTCAAATAAGCCTCTCTGAAAATTCAGGGATGGGAGTTTTTAACGATAATTAAGTGGGTAAGGGCTCAGAAGTTGGGAGTGCTAATTGGTCAGGTTGGAGATAAAACCAACAGGAACCATGAGGTTGAGGTGAGTTTTTCTTTCTTTTTTTTTTGAGACAGAGTCTCACTCTGTTGCCCAGGCTGGAGTGCAGTGGCACGATCTCGGCTCACTGCAACCTCTGCCTCCCGGGGTCAAGCAAAATTCTCCTGCCTCAGCCTCCCGAGTATCTGGCATTACAGGCATGTGCCACCAGGCCCGCCTCATTTTTTTGTAATTTTTGTAGAGACGGGGTTTCACGTTATGATCCGCCTGCCTCGGCGGGCTGGGATTATAGGCGTGAGCCACCGCACCCGGCCCCTATGAAGTGAGTTTTTCATGCTGTCTACTGTTTCAGGGCGAGATCAAAGAACTGGTTGAGCCAGATTATGGGTCTGGATGGCGTCAGCTGGGAACAGCAAGGTCTGCAAAATATCTCAAGCACTGATCTTAGGTTTTACAACACTGATGTTATTCCCAGGAGCAATTTGAGGAGGTTCAGGCTCTTGCAGCCAGAGCCTGCATGGTTCCTAAACCGTAATTTTTTTTTTTTTGAGACTGAGTTTTGCTCTGTCACCCAGTCACTCTGCAGTGACAGGATCTCAGCTCACTGCAACCTTCCCCTCCCAGGCCCAAGCGATTCTCCTGCCTCAGCCTCCCGAGTAGCTAGGATTACAGGCGCCCACCATCATACACCCAGCTAATTTTTGTATTTTTAGTAGAGATGGGGTTTCACCATGTTGGCCAGGCTGGTCTTGAACTCCTGACCTTAGGTGATCTGCCCTCCTCGGCCTCCCAATAAACCATAATTTCTAATCATGTAATTTCTTTTTTTCTTTTTTTTCTGAGATAGAGTCTTGTTCTGTCACCCAGGCTGGAGTGCAGTGGTGCAATCTCAGCTCACTGCAAGCTCCGCCTTCCGGGTTCACACCATTCTCCTGCCTCAGCCTCCGGAGTAGCTGGGGCTACAGGCATCCGCCACCTCGCCCAGCTAATTTTTTGTATTTTTAGTAGAGATGGGGTTTCACCGTGTTAGCCAGGATGGTCTCGATCTCCTGACCTCGTGATCCGCCTGCCTCGGCCTCCCAAAGTGCTGGGATTACAGGCGTGAGCCACCTCACCCAGCTAATAATTTCTTAGTCCTATGAAGGCAGAATGGTCCCCAGGCAAGAAGGGGGTTTATTTCAGCCGGGTGCAGTGGCTCATGCCTGTAATCTCAGCACTTTGGAAGGCCGAGGTGGGTGGATCACGAGGTCAAGAGATCGAGACCATCCTGGCTAACACGGTGAAACCCCATCTCTACTAAAAAAAATACAAAATTTAGCCGGACGTGGTGGCAGGCACCTGTAATCCCAGCTACGGGGGAGGCTGAGGCAGGACAATGGTGTGAACCCAGGAGGAGGAGCTTGCAGTGAGCCGAGATCGTGCCACTGCCCTCCAGCCTGGGCGACAGAGCAAGACTCAGTCTCAAAAAACAAAAAAAAACGAAGGGAGTTTATTTCGGGAAAGGGCTATTATAATTTTTGTTTCAAAGTTAAAGTATAAACTAAATTCCTTCCCAAGGTTACTTTGGCCTACACCCAAGAATGAACAAGGGCAGCTTAGAAGTTAGAAGCAAGATAGTGTCGGTTAGGTCAGATCCCTTTCACTGCCATAATTTCCTCAGTTACAATCTTTGCAAAGGTGGTTTCACTTGAAGGGAGGGGGTGCCACGAATGGGGAGGCAGTCTGAGCTCTCTGCCTGTCCCTCTTCTAGCCTCAGCCTCAGTCACCCGGAGGAGGTGGGGGCAGTCCCACTCTGCCCCACCCCTACCCAGGTGATGGAGGCCACACTCTGCCTTGGGCCTCAGTTCCAGTGACTAAGCAGTTCCCCTCAGTCAGCCCTGGAATGAGACTGAGCAGGCCCAGGCCAGCCGGAGCTCCAGGGAGCCTTGTGCTGGGTATCCGACACTACTGTTGGCACTAGTCCTTCCTCTGTCAACAACCTGTGACCTTGGGGAACTACTCCCGCTCTGGTCTTGGTGATGTCATCTGTGAAATGAGAGGGCTGGACTTTGCTTGCGTAATATTCACTGGCTGCTTTACTGCTGACATTCTGGGATAGAGCTTCTCAACCTTCACTATACTTGGAATGCCTTTCTAAAATACAGATACAGCTAGGCACGGTGTCTCATGCCTGTAATCCCAACACTTTGGGAGGCTGAGGTTGGCGGATCATTCAAGGCCAGGAGTTCAAGACCAGCCTGGCCGACATGGTGAAACCCTGTCTCTACTAAAAATACAAACATTAGCCAAGCGTGGTGGCACAAGCCTGTAATCTCAGCTATGGGGGAGGCTGAAGCATGATAATTGCTTGGACCCGGGAGGCGGAGGTTGCAGTGAGCTAAGATCACACCACTGTACTCCAGCCTGGGCAACAGAGCAAGACTCTGCCTCAAAAATAAGAATAAGAATAAAATAAAATATAGATTCCACTAGGCTCAGTGGGGTGCACCTGTAGTCCTAGCTACTTGGGAGGCTGAGACAAGAGGATCCCTTGAGACCAGGAGTTTGAGTCTAGCCTGGGCAACATAGTGAGATCCTGTCTCTTAAAATAAAGTTTATAAACATATATATGTATAAATTTTTTAAATAAAATACAGATTCCTGGGCTCCACCTGCATAACAGGTTATAATTCATTGGAACCTGGAGCCCATGCATCTGAATTCATCCTTCAAATGTTTATTAACCACCTACTATGTGCCAGAAATTGCAAATAAGCAGTGAACTAAACAGACGGTAATCCCTGCTCTTGGTGAGGGTGTCTACTGGGAGGATGCACACAACAAATAAACAAGGGGCCTGGGGAAGGGGCTCACACCTGTAATCTCAGCACTCTGGAGGCCAAAGTGGGAGGATTGCTTGAGCCCAGAAGTTCAAGGCCAGTCTAGACAACATAGCAAGATACTGTGTCTACAAAAAATTTAAAAATTAACCAGCTGTGGTGGCACATGCCTGTAGTCCCAGCTACTCAGGAGGCTGAGGCAGGAGAATCACTTGAACCCTGCAGGCAGAGCTTGCAGTGAGCCAAGATCATGCCACTGCACTCCAGCCTGGGCAAGAGAGTGAGACTCTGTCTCAAAAAAAAAAAAAGAAAAAGAAAAAGAAATTTTAATGAATACCTACTATGTTCCAGGCACTGTCCTAGATACTGGGCTACAGCAGTGAACAGGACAGGCAAGGCCCTAGATTTCTTTCTTACAGCTTACCTACTGGACAGAATCAACATAAATGTTCTGTTTAGTCTTCCTAACAATCCTAAGAAAGTAAGTTCTATTACCACCAGCTTATAGATGGAGAAACGAAAGCTGGCATAGATAAAGTCACTTACCCAAGTCTATACAGCTAGTAAGTGGCAGGACCTGCATTCAAGTCCAGCCTCTCTGACTCCTGAAATCCGTCTCTAACCACCGAACACATATTGTTTAACCGCAAATTCCTTTTCATTTTTTTCTTAGCATTCATAGGGAATTCTGATGCCTAGCCAGAGCCATGAACCACTACCCTAAAACTTGGGAGACTCTTAATTTTTTTATTGCTTGCATAGCAAATCACCCCAAAACAGTGGCTAAAACCAACAAACATTACCTCCCACGGTTTTTGTGGGTCGGAAATTCAGGAGCAGCTTAGCTGAGTGGTGCTGGCCAGAATCTTTCATGAGATTGCAGTTAAGACTTAGGAAGCTGGGTGTGACAAAGCACACCTGTAATCCCAGCAATTCGGGAGGCTGAGGTGGGAGGATCACTTGAGTCTAGGAGTTCAAGGCTGCAGTGAGCTATGATTGTACCACTGCCTCCCAGCCTAGGTGACAGAGTAGGACCCCATCTCTAAAAAATGAATTTTAAAAATTAAAAAAGGGACGGGAGTGGTGGCTCATGCCTGTAATCCCAGCACTTGGGGAGGCTGAGGTGGGCGGATCACTTGAGGTCAGGAGTTCAAGACCAGCCTGACCAACATGGTGGAACCCCATCTCTACTAAAAATACAAACATTAGGCCAGACGCAGTGGCTCATGCCTGTAATCCCAGCACTTTGGGAGGCTGAAGCAGGCAGAGCATGAGGTCAGGAGATCAAGACCATCCTGGCCAGCATGGTGAAACCCCGTCTCTAGTAAAATACAAAAAAAAAAAAAAATTAACCAGGCATGGTGGTGGGCACCTGTAATCCCAGCTACTTGGGAGGCTAAGGCAGGTTAATCGCTTGAACCTGGGAGATGGAGGTTGCAGTGAGCTGAGATCATGCCACTGCACTCCAGCCTGGGCGACAGAGACACTGTTTCAAAAATAATAATAATAAAATAAAAATTTAAAAAAGCTGGGCACATTGGCTCATGCCTGTAATCTCAGCACTTTGAGAAGCCAAGACAGGCAGATCACTTGAGGCCAGGAGTTCGAGACTAGCCTGGCCAATGTGGTGAAACCCCATCTCTACTAAAAATATAAAAATAATTAGCCGGGCGTGGTGACTGGCGCCTGTAATTGCAGCTACTGGGAGGCTGAGGCATGAGAATCGCTTGAACTAAAGAGGTGGAGGTTGCAGGGAGTAGAGATCACACCATTGCACTCCAGCCTGGGCAACAGAGTGAGACTCTGTCTCTGTTCTTTTGTTTGTTTGTTTGTTTTTGTTGTTGTTGTTTTGAGATGGAATTTCCGTCTATAGCCCAGGCTGGAGTGCAGTGGTGCCATCTCGGCTCATTGCAAACTCCGCCTCCCAGGTTCAAGCGATTCTCCCGCCTCAGCCCCGCCGGGGTAGCTGGGATTACAGGCACCCGCCAACCGCACCCAGCTAATTTTTGTATTTTTAGTAGAGACAGGGTTTCTCCATGCTGGCCAGTCCTTTTTCCTGGGGAGCGCCGTCAGACTGGATGGGGAGAAACTTAATACAAAAAAAATACAGAATCAATGCTCTAATGGCAGTAGATTCCATGGCGGGTGGAGGCTCACAGTGGAAACACAGAAGAGGGCAATCAAGGGAGTCTTCACAGAAGAGGTGGCCCCTGAACTAAGACTTGAAGGATGAAGAGGAGTGTATTTGGAAGACACGTGTGGGGAGAACAGCATTCTAAGCCAAAGTACAGCTTGTTCAAAGAGGTCAAACAGCACAGGGGTATGAGAGAGCCTAGCATGTTTTGGGAATTTCAGAGTTAGAAGGAACCTGATATCACTGAGTGGAAACCCCATGGCATCTCCTAATAATAGTAATGGTCAGCATTTTCAGAATGCTGAAATTGCCCGCAGTGTGCTAAGCACTATGGATGGATTGTCCGATTTAATCCTCACAATGACCCAGTGAGGTAGATACTATTATTATCTGTAGTTCATAACTGAGGAAACTGAGACTCTGAGAGGTTAAGTACTATGTCCAAGGTCACACAGTAAGTTGTAGGGCTAGGACCTAAATCAAGATCTTTCTGAAATAAAATCCTGTGCTTTCAACCCCTGCACTGTATTACATCTACATTGATAAGTGGCCCTGTGGCCTCAATTTGCACAACTGAAGTGACAGAAAGCCTGCCACCTCTCTGGCAAGGACACAGAGTCTGTGGGGTCTTTCACAAACATCCCAGTCCTGGAAAAGCCACCAGCCTAATTGAAGCAAGAGGTCAATAGACGAAAGACACTAACTGTGTTTTTTTGGTGTTTTGGTTTGTTTTTTGTTTTTTGAGATGGAGTTTCACTCTTGTTGCTTAGGCTGGAGTGCAATGGTGCGATCTCGGCTCACTGCAACCTCCCCCTCCCGGGTTTAAGATATTCTCCTGCCTCAGCCTCCCCAGTAGCTGGGATTACAGGGGCCTGCCACCATGCCCAGCTAATTTTTGTATTTTTAGTAGAGATGGGGTTTCGCCATGTTGGCCAGGCTAGTCTTGAACACCTGACTTTAGATGATCCACCTGCCTCGGCCTCCCAAAGTGCTGGGATGACAGGCATGAACCACCGCACCCAGCCACTCCCACCTTTTTATTTTTTTTGAGATAGGATTTTGCTGTCTTGCCCAGGTTGGAGTGCAGTGGCACAATCATGGCTCACTGCAGCCTCGACCTCCTGGGCTCAAGTGATCTACCTCAGCCTCCTGAGTAGCTGGAACTAAAAGTGTGCACCACCACACCCGGTTAATTTTTTTCTCTTTGTAGAGATGGGGTTTCACCAGGTTGCCCAGGCTGGTCTCGAACTCCTGGGTTCAAGCAATCTTCCCATCTCGGCCTTGTTGTGCTGGGATTATAGGCATGAGCCACCTTGCTCAGCTGCTCCCCACTTTCTACCGTCCACAACCAGGCCCCATTTTTAAAAACAGAGTATTGGTTAACAGTTAATTAGTCTCCCATTTGCCAACAACAGCTGTCGCAGCAGCTCTGCTGGGCAGGACACAGTATGTGGCATCCTAGAGAGGTGATGATAGCCCCAAACAGAGACTCTTCTGTGGGCCTGAGCAACCTCTTCCCACTTAACTATGGGATGGCTCTCTGGATTTCAGAAACATCACACTGGCATGAGGACCCCAGTCTGCCATCACAGGTTACCAAATATTAGATTAAGAACCACAGCTTTGGCCAGGTGCGGTGGCTCACACCTGTAATCCCAGTACTTTGGGAGGCCGAGGTGGGTGGATCACGAGGTCAGGAGATCGAGACCATCCTGGCTAACACGGTGAAACTCTGTCTCTACTAAAAGTCAAAAGATTAGCTGGGCGTGGTGGCGTGTGCCTGTAGTCCCAGCTACTCCAGAGGCTGAGGCAGGAGAATCGCTTGAACCTGGGAGGCGGAGGTTGCAGTGAGCTGAGATCACGCCACTGCACTCCAGACTGGGAGACAGTGAGACTCTGTCTCAAAAAAAAAAAAAAGAATCACAACTTTGGTGGCTGGGCATAGTGGCTCATACCTGTAATCCCAGCACTTTGAGAGGCCGAGGTGGGCGGATCACCTGAGGCCAGGAGTTCGAGACCAGCCTCGCCAACATGGCAAAACCCTGTCTCTACTAAAAATACAAAAATTAGCTGGGCATGGTGGCAGACACCTATAATCCCAGCTACTTGGGAGGCTGAGGCACAAGAATCGCTTGAACTCAGGAGGTGGAGGTTTCAGTGAGCCAAGATCATGGCATTGCACTCCAGCCTGGGCAACATGAGCGAAACTCCCTCTCAAAAAAAAAAAAAAACAAAACAGCTTGGGCTGTCGGGGGGGTGGGAGGGGGTGGCTCACACCTGTAATCCCAGCACTTTGGGAGGCTAAGGCGGTCAGATTGCTTAAGTCCAGGAATTCAAGACCAGCCTGGCAACATGGTGAAACCCCGTCTCTCTGAAAAAATACCAAAAAATTAGCTGGGTACGGTGGCATATCCCTGTAGTCGGAGCTACCCAGGAGGCTGAGGTGGCAGAGTCGCCTAAGCCCGGGAGGTTGAGGCTGAAGTGAGCTGAGGTGGCGCCACTGCACTCCAGCCTGGGCAACTGGAGTGAGACCCTGTCTCAAAAAATAATATAAAATAAAATAACCACAGCTTGGTTGGTGATCTGTGATGAGACAGCAGGGGTCCCAAGCCCCCAACACCAGTGCCAATAAGCCCTTCAGCTACTGCTATTTGAATGCCCACTCTGTGCCAGACACTAGGCTGGAGTTTCACATTCGCCGCTGGCTCTTTCACTGATATCCATTTCATAGAGAGGAAAACTGAGTTTTGAGCAATGATGTCACCTGCCGATGGACACCAGCGTTTTTTTTTTTTTTTTTTGAGACGTAGTCTTGCTTTGTTGCCAAGGCTGGAGTGCAGTGGTGCCATCTTGGCTCACAGCAACTTCCACCTCCCAAGTTCAAGCGATTCTCCTGCCTCATCCTCCCAAGCAGCTGGGACAACAGGTGCATGCCACCACACCCGGCTAACTGTTGCGTTTTTAGTAGAGACGGGGTTTCACTGTGTTGGCCAAGCTGGTCTCAAACTCCTGACCTCAGGCAATCCACTCGCCTAGGCTTCCCAAAGTTCTGGGATTAGAGGCGTAGCCGCCACGCCCGGCCGACACTGACTTTCAAACCCTCTCACCCTCCAGAGCGAACACACCCTGAACGCATCTCTGTCCCCCTCAGTATCCTGCTCTTTTGTCTAGGGAGAGTCCTTGGTGTGACAAGAGGTCTACACAGGTGGGGGGAATAAAACTCTAGGAGCCCAGCAAGGCAGGTTGCTGCTGACAGGAGGAAAATAATCAACATTAAACCCTTACCAAGTCCTTACAACATGCCAGACGGACATTAACTCTCTGAATCTTCACAGCATCCTATCTTATAGATGAGGAAACGGGGGCACAGAGAAATTAAGAAAAATAAGGACAGGCACAGTTTTAATCCCAGCATTTTGGGAGGCTGAGGCAGGAGATCACTTGAGCCCAGGAACTTGAGACTTGCCTGGGCAACATTGCAAAAACCCATCTCTACAAAAAATACAAAAATCAGCGCCTGCCTGTAGTTTCAGCTATTGGGGAGCCTAAGGTGGGAGGATGACCTGAGCCCGGGAAAGTTGAGGCTGCAGTGAGCTGTGATCGTGCCACTGCATTCCGGTCTGGGCAACTAAGTGAGATCCTGTCTCAGTGAGAAGAGAAAAATCACACACACGCACACACACACAGACACACACACACACACACACACACAAAGAAAAATGACACAGGTGGTAAAGTTCCTAGAAAATAACCCTTGTTCGTTGAGCACCTGGCTGGGCATTTTTCCTAAGTGATATTGTTCAACCTCCCTACTATCTCCAGCAGAGGTATGGCCCGTGTTTACTGTCGCTATCTCTTCCTTGTCTACACAATCTTAATCCGACTCAAGTATCTCACTCTGCTCTTTCCATCAGAACACCAAAGAGAATGGGTGTCACAGCGACACCTGCCGGCTGGCGCTATATCTCCGCTGCCCCTAGACTTTTTTTTTTCTTTTCCGAGACGGAGTTTCGCTCTTGTTGCCCAGGTTGGAACGCAGTGGCGCAATCACTGCAACCTCTGCCTCCCAGGTGCAAGCGGTTCTCCTGCCTCAGCCTCCCGAGTAGCTGAGATTATAGGTGCCTGCCACCACGCCCAGCTAATTTTTGTGCTGTTAGTAGAGACAGGGTGTCACCATGTTGGCCAGGCTGGCCTCGAACTCCTGCCATCAGGTGATCTGCCCACCTCGGCCTCCCAAAGTGCTGGGATTACAGGTGTGAGCCACCGCGCCCGGACTTTTTTTTTTTTTTTTTAGAAAGAATTTTACGCTATCAGCTGGGCTGGAATGCAGTGATGCAATCTCGGCTCGCTGCAACCTCTGCCTCCCGGGTTCAAGCGATTCTCCTGCCTCAGCCTCTCAAGTAGCCGGGGTTACAGGCGCCCGCCGTTATGCCCAGCTAATTTTTTTGTATTTTTAGTAGAGACGGGGGTTTCACCATGTTGGCCAGGCTGGTCTCGAACTCCTGACCTCGTGATTCGCCTGCCTCAGCCTCCCAAAGTGCTGGGATTACAGGAGTGAGCCACCATGCCCAGACTTTTGTTTTTTTTCTTTGAGACAGGGTCTCACTATGTCACCCAGACTAAAGTGCAGCGGCATGATCACAGCTCACTGCAGCCTTGACCTCCCCCAGGCTCAAGCAATCCTCCCATCTTAGCTTCCTGAGTAGCTGGGACCACAGACACACACCACCACACCCGGCTTTTTTTTTTTTTTTTTTTTGTATTTTTAGCAGCAGCAAGGTCTTGTCCTGTTGCCCAGGCTGGTCTCAAACTCCTGAGCTCAAACAATCCACTCGACTTGGCCTCCCAAAGTGCTGAGATTACAAAATTACAGGCGTGAACCACCACATCTGGCTGCCCAGCTAATTTTTGTAGTTTTTGTAGAGACAAAACATGTAGTTTGTCTGTTTTGGACCAGGCATCTAGACTGGGAGGAAACTATCCCTCTGCCAGTTGACTGGCCCCAACCCCATCCCCAGCACCTCCCCCGCGCACACCCCTGCCCCAGGAAGTTCAAGTCCTCCTGCATGTGTGATCATCCTTCTTGCCTAACCAGAGCCCTCCCTCTCCCTCTCCGTTTTTGGTCTTGGCCCCTGAAAGGTCGTGGGCTTTGGACTAGACCGGGGGAGTTCATATCCCAGCTCTGCCAATTGCTAACTGAGTAATCTTGGGCAACTCATAATTTCTCAGAAGCTCAATTACTTCATTTGCAAACTGCCTCACCAGGCAAGGTTCTAGGAGGATCACAGCAGGTAATAGATGTAAAATTCCCTTTCTCTAGCATCCAGGCATTTGTGGGGTTTTTTCATTGTTGTTTGTTTTTTTTGAGACGGAGTCTCACTCTGTCGCCCAGGCTGGAGTGCAGTGATGCAATCTCAGCTCACTGCAGCCTCCGCCTCCTGAGTTCACGCGATTCTCCTGCCTCAGCCTCCTGAGTAGCTGGGACTACAGGCGTGTGCCACCATGCCCAGCTAATTTTTGTATTTTCAGTAGAGGTGGGGTTTACACCATGTTGGCCAGGCTGGTCTCGATCTCTGGACCTCATGATGCGCCCACCTCAGGCTCCCAAAGTGCTGGGATTACAGGCGTGAGCCACCGCGTCCGGCCCAGCATTTGTGCTTTAACAATGCCTGAATTGAAGACAGTCTTAATGGTGGGGCATAAGGCCTTGAGTGTGTGGAAGGGGCTGAGGAAGGAAGAGGAAATACTTGGGGACATGAATGTGCTTTTTTCCTGCCTAGAGCCAGAGTGTGATACAGTAGGATTTGCCTCCAGACTACCTCCAAATCTTTGACCTTCTCAAGTCCCTTACCTCCTCTTGAAAGGTAACAGCTCAACCAGGTGCAGTGGCTCACGCCTGTAATCCCAGCACTTTGGGAGGCCAGGGTGGTTAGATCACTTGAGGTCAGGAGTTTGTGACCAGCCTGGCCAACATGGTGAAACCCCGTCTCTACTAAAAATACAAAAATTAGCCGGGCGAGCCTGGCATGGTGGCGCATGCCTGTAATCCCAACTACTCGGGAGGCTAAGGCAAGAGAATCGCTTGAACCCAGGAGGTGGAGGTTGCAGTGAGCCAAGGTCGTGCCACTGCACTCCAGCAGTGAGACTCTGTCTCCAAAAAAAAAAAAAAAAAAAAAAAAAAAAAGTAACAGCTCCTAGATTACCATGG
Organism: Symphalangus syndactylus; assembly: GCF_028878055.3. Classification (NCBI taxonomy): domain Eukaryota; kingdom Metazoa; phylum Chordata; class Mammalia; order Primates; family Hylobatidae; genus Symphalangus; species Symphalangus syndactylus. Next base: position 146,244,946 of record NC_072441.2, read on the forward strand.
CTGGGGATCAGGAGGTTTCAAGGCTCCAGGAGAGTTTAGGTGGGGAAAGGCTGGCCAATATGGTGAACCTCCCTCTCTAGTAAAAATACAAAAATTAGTCGGGTGTGGTGGCCCACACCTGTAACCTCTGCTACTCAGGAGTCTGAGTCAGGAGAATCGCTTGAACCCGGGAAGCAGAGGTTGCAGTGAGCCAAGATCGTGCCACTACACTCCAGCCTGCCCGACAGAGCGAGACTCATCTTAAAAACACCACCAACAACAAAAAAACAAAAACAAAAACACATCTGACTCTTTAAACAAAATAATAGAGATGGATTGTAAGGTTTATAACATGAGTAAAGTAAAATGCATGACAATAGCATAAAGGCAGGGAGAGGAGTCATGTGAAGAGGTATGATACCACTTGAAGGCAGACTGTGATGGGTTGATTTTTGTGGAAAGCAAGGCAGAATTTTTGAAGTTTTTTTCTTCATATACTTTCAGGTTCCCATAAGCACAACCTAGTTTGTTCTGGAGAGATCTTATTTTCTAGGAGGCTCAGAGGGGGACCTTCTGCTTTGTGTCCTCATGGGAGGTACAAGACACAAAGGAACAGTCTTTCACTTTTAAATACAGTGATAGGCCTGAGGAGAAACAACTGCAATTTTTTTTTTTTAAATGAGATGGGATTCTCACTGGTCTTGAACTTCTGAGCTCAAGCGAGGTTTCCCTACGTCAGCCTCTCAAAGTGTTGGGATTAATAGGCGTGAGGCACCGCGCCTGGCCACAGCTACCAACGTTTAAAACCACGTCTCTGGGCGGGCTCGAACCACCAGCCTTCCGGTTAACAGCCAAACGCGCTAACCGATTGCGCCACAGAGACAACCTCGACTGGTTGCTTTCATCTCAATAAAGATTAAGCAATCACTAAACTCTAGGGGTTGCCATTTGCTTTCTGCAGGACAAGTGTGCAGACTACAAAGCTTCGGAAAACCCGAGAGGCTGAGTCGACTAATGGTGTTGTTGCATGTTAGAAATGCGTGCATTGAGTGACTCTGAAGCCAGAAGGGCGGCCGAATGGCCTTCACCCTGCGTTCACCCTCGCCTGCTTCAGAAGCCAGTGGCTCTGGAAATGCCTGGATCTGCGACCCCAGCCTGAGCCAAGTAGGGCCCAAGGGAGGCTGAACTCCCTGACGACTCTCAGGGTAGCTCTTTCTGTGTTTTTGCGCCGCCTTCAGGCAATCATCTGCTCTGCTTGCTCTCCCCTCACTCAACTCGGCTTCAGTAGATGGGGTCGGTGGGGCGGGAGCGGGAAAGAGGCAGGGGAGTCAAAAGGGAAACCGTGAAAAGGAGGAGGGAGAAGCAGGGGAGACCAGGACGACACAATGGGACAGCCCAGGATGCCCTTTCAGAGGGCACCGGCTGGATGCAGAGAAGATGGGACATGTATCAGAATGGAGAGGGGGAAATGGGGAGAAGACCTGAGAGAAAATCACAAGAACCTGCAGCTGCCCAAGAATAAAGAAGTAAAAACCCCATAATGTTTTTACATTAAAAAAAAATTCGGGGACCAGGCGCGGTAGCTCACGCCTGTAATCCCAGCACTTTGGAAGGCCGAGGTAGGTGGATCACTCACTTGAAGTCAGGAGTTCGAGACCAGCCGGGCCAACATGGTGAAAGCCCGTCTCTACTAAAAATACAAAAATTAGTTGGGCGTGGGGGTGCACGCTTGTAGTCTCAGCTACTCAGGAGGCTGAGGCAGGAGAATCGCTTGAACCTGAGAGGCGGAGGTAGCAGTGAGCCGAGATCGCACCACTGCCCTCCAGCCTGGGCGACAAAGCAAAATTCTGTCTCTCAAAAAAATATATATAAATAAATAAAAGAAGGGTGGGGAAGCAAAACGACAGGCAGTAGTGTGGGGCGCGTTGGTCATTCTATAGTGGTTAGTAGTCTGCGTTGTACCTGCAGCAACCTCTGTTCTAATCCGAATCCTGGTACAGTCAGACTCTATCTTGGACCCACTGGGGCGAACCCACGTGTCTTTTGGTTTGCTTTTCATTCCTGCACCGGCTGCGGCCTTTATCTGCAGCCAGAGAGCCAGAGAGCAGAGTTTACCGCTGGCCCCACAGCGCCATACTGTCTGGGGAAAAGAAGGAACCCCAAGAGTACACAGACAACGGCCCAAAGAGAAACCTTCGAAGTGCTCTACGCCTCACTCTTTAGCAGAAAATATCAAGCAACTCTCAACCTAGCTGGTCTGTAGCTTCCACGAATGAAATAATGTATTTATTGCAGTCTTTCTGGTTGAGATATTTCAAATATTTGTGGAACTTTTAATGAGAGAGACACTCTCGAGTGTGGAAGAGAAAAAAGAGGGGATGTGAGGATGAGGCAACTTCAGGACAGGAAAAAAAAAAAAGAGACGAGGAAGCCATGTAAACGTTTTCGGGTGGGCGTGAGGCGACGTCAGTCTTGAACCCCGTTATGTTAGGTAAAGAGCGCAGCCCTCTTCCGGCACAAACACGGTTTCCCACATTCAGGAAATCACAGGGATCAGCAACTCTAGAGCGCGATGAAGAAGCTTCACTCTGGGAGGACCCCCTTCGTGACCACGGTCTCTCCCCTGCCAGGTAAGTGGAATTGTGCACACGCCCTGCAGGGACAGCACAGCCTCCTCGTCCCGGCCGGACGCTCAGGGTCACCACCCTCCCCACTGCCCCCCTCGCCATTCTTCCGAACCACTCTCCACCGAAGATTCCATCTACGGTCACCCCACGAGACGACCAGGCCGCCTCTCAGCAGCGGCTCCCGCCCCGCAGCCACGGCGCCCTCTCACCCCCGGGGTCCTGCCCGCCGCCTCTGCCCAGTCTGCACCTCACCTGCCTGGCTCCCGCGCTCCCCTGAGCTTACAGAAGAACCCCTCTCGGGAGTACTGGATGGAAAAGGGGAAGCGTGCGCAAGTGCTTGGTGGAGTGTAGACACCGTGGGATTTGACTGTGGCACCATCGCTTCCACGTCCCAGTGCTGATTTTCACACCTGCCTTCTGCTTCGGGCACCGGCAGCAGTTTTCCACCTGTGCCTACCCCACCTGCTGCCCTTGATGGGTCAGCGAGCATCGCCTCCCTCTACCGCTCCATCAGCAAACGGGACCGCCCTCGAGGACCTCACCCGCCGCTCACCCCCCTAACAAATTCGCGGGCATCGCCTCCGGTCGCCTCTTCCGAAGGCCCAAGGAGCGCGTTAGCTGCCAACGGAGGTGAGGAGGCTCCGCTGACTGGCCGGTGCCCGTGTCCGGGGCTGGCACAAACGCCACGACTTGGCTTGGCCTCTCTCCTAGTTATTCGCAGCTCAGCCCTAAGGCGCCTCCAGGGCGGCGATGGCAAACAGGGTGGGCTTATTGGGTGCAGCTCCACGGGGGCTGGCATCTCTGCCCGGCTGTGCACACCTGAGCTAGACGCTCAGTCGCCCTCTAAAGCTGCTTCCGCGGATGACGGGCACGGAGATAAATAGCAGCGGTGTGTGGTGAGAGGTGGTCCAGCAGGACTTGCCCTCCTTCGCCCGGCTTTGCCCCTCGCTGCGGAGACTGTTCTGCCTCTGGCCCTTGGAGCAGGCCGGCTGACAGCGTAGAGAAGGAAGATTCCTGCGGGAGGGCGGCCAGTGCAAAACAATTCCCTGACCGGGAATCGAACCCGGGCCGCGGCGGTGAAAGCGCCGAATCCTAGCCACTAGACCACCAGGGACACACAGGAGGGAGCTTCCTCTCCCTTCTTCCGACAGAAGCGACAGTTTCCTTGAGCTGTGGGAGGACTTGGGCCTGGGGAGGGTCGCTCTTTCCTCCTGGAGCCTCTCACAAGGCCATGCCCTCCCCGCTCAAAAAAAGAGCCTGCAGGCGACACCCCGAGGGCTCCGCGAGGGACACCGAGGCCACGAGTCCCGAGTCCTGGAGCGAGTTGCAGCGACCCGGCCGCGGCTCACCACTGAACCAGGGATGCGCCTTTGCGAGGCGACAGCAAGTGACCAGCCGGTCGCGGGTCGCCAGGTCCGGAGCCGCGCACCAGGTTTCCAGGAGGAGGCGGCAGCGGGGAGGCGCCCGGGGTGAGACGGGGGCACCCTCTGCACCATGAAGGACCCGGACGCCGGCACCCTCAGCATTCTAAGGAACCAGGCGGATGCGGAAAGCGAGAGCGGCTGGATGGGAAACTCCTTCCAGGAAGGCTCCGGGGCCCTCAGCTGCTCTCCGACCTTCCCCTGCAACCTGTGACACCTGCCATCTTCCCATCTTGGGCGATGGCAACGCCACCCTTCCGTTTGCTCCGGGCAAAACTTCCAGAGTTCCCTCTGACGCTGGACTTTTTCCCTCAGATCCAAGATCCAACTGTTCATCAATTCGTGATTTCCCACGGGCCAAGTGCGTGGGCACTGAGCTACACGCGAGTTTCTCCACCTCTGCGGAATGGCTACTTCGGGGTAGGGGAGGGGCCCTCCCGTGGATCGTAAGGTGTTTAGCAGCATCCGTGCCTCCGCGGACTAGACACATGCCGGGGGGTTAACATTCTCCGTCCCCGCTTCCCCCAGTCGTGGCCTAGTGTCCCCGCGGGGATGGGACAGGCGTGTCCGGGCGAAGCTGCCCCCTCTTGAGAACCACGGATGCGCGTGGTCCTGCGCTCTGAGCTTGTGCAAAGGACTCTCCAGATGAAGGCTCAGGGCTCGATCCCGCTTGAGACCCCCGCGCTCCCCCGCACAGTCGGACCTTAGGATGGAGGCTTTTAACATCTCCACATCATGAGATTCGAAACCTCCAGGTCTTTTCTCCCGCTCTGTCCTCCAAATCGGCCTCTTCCGAGCCTGTTGACCAGCGCCAGCCAGGCAGAGGGCTGGGTTCGCTCACGAGGCTCCTCTCGGCCCTCCTGGAGCTTCAGGCCTCTTTCGGGTGCAGAGAAGCTTTATGGGTCACTTCCTTCGGCATCCCCGGGGGCAGGTGCGCGGTGCCCGGGGAAGAAAAGGGTTTGACTGCGGTTCTCGACCCCGGCGCCCAAACTCCACCCCGGTGCGCGCGCTCTTCCAGGCTCCTGCTGGTCCCACTCGCCGGGAGTCAGGTCTCGGGTCAGCCTGAGCTCCCGAGACGCCCAGGCCCGGAGGGACACGTAGGGAAACCAGCTGCTCACTTTGGTCCCGTCCGCAGCGGACCCCTTTCTGCCGGGAAGGAAAGGCGGAGAGTCCTGTCCGGTTGGGTAGGCAGAAGAGAGATCAAAGGGAAGACAAGAGAAATCCTGGGAGGTTTCAGGATCTAAAGTTACCAAGAAGTCGACCTCACCTCCTCTGAAGGTCCTGCCAGTCCTCCCGTGGCTGGCGATGGTGAATGGAGTTTCCGTCTCCAGTTTGCCAAGGCGGACAAAGCCGACACAATGGGCCTGTCCACTGTCTTCTTTCATATACACAAAGTGTCAACTCTTCCTGTTTCTCACTTGCAACAACCCTCCTGATGACCAGCTTAGCAAATTAGAGACTCTCCATGGGACTCCATCTCTTAGTTCGGGCTTCTATAACGATGTACCATAAACTGGGTGGCTGATTCACAACAGAAATTGATTTCTCACAGTTCTGGAGGTTGGCAGTCTGAGATCAAGGTACCGACGTGGTAGGGTTACGGTGAGGGCCTTTTGTTCTGGTTGCAGACTGTATCATTGTATCCTCAGGGGGCAGAAAGAGGGCGAGAGCTCCCCGGGGTCCTTTTATGAGGGCATTAGTCCCATTCAGACTAATGGGACTAAATCCAGACTCTGTGCTGAGTGTTGTGGATATTTTGCATGTTCATCCTCCCCACAGACAACTGGAGATGTATTGTCCCCAGAGGGTACAATAGAGAATCTTCCGTCACAAGTCAGCAACCAGCATATGCGAGTGAGAGCATGTGTCCCACTCAGAAATGAGAGTGTATTAGTCTGTTTTCACACTGCTGACAAATACATAACAGAATCCAGGACGAAAAAGAGGTTTAATTGGACTTACACTTCCATATGACTGGGGAGGCCTCAGAATCATGGCAGGAGGCAAAAGGTACTTCTTACATGGCAGCAGCAAGAGAAAAGGAGGAAGAAGCAAAAGCAGAAGCCCCTGATAAACCCATCAGATAGTGAGACTTATTCACTATCAGGAGAATAGCACAGGAAAGACCCACCCCCTTGATTCAATTACCTCCTCCTAGGTCCCTCCCACAACACATGGGAATTCTGGGAGATACAATTCAAGTTGAGATTTGGGTGAGGGCACGGCCAAACCATATCAGAAAGGGATGAAGTGACAGCATATCCTGATGTGTGTGATGGTTTTATGAGTTATTACCTATTTCAAAATTTATTGCAATGTGTAAAAAAGAACAAGGACTTGTACTATCTGACTTTAAGGCTTACTGTAAGCTATTATAGACAGGGCATCAGGAGTGACAAATAGATAAACAGACTGAGTTAAGAGACTTGAAACTGATCCACAGCTATGTGGTCAATAAATGGGTTTTCAATAAAAGCAGTTCAATAAAAGAAAATGAATCATTTTGATTAATGGACTTCTATATGGATGTGGGGAGACCAACAATGTTATTCTCCCTCACACTACACACAACAGCAATTTCAGGTGCATTATACACCAAAACTTAAAAGTTAAAGATATAAAGCATTTCAAGGATACTTTGTGACTTGTTGGTAGGCAAAGATTAACCTACAAACAATCAGGACACAGAAAAAATATATATATAAGAAAGGCATGATTAGACTTCATCAACATTATCCACACTTTCTCATCAAAAGATACCACTAAGAAAGTGAAAAGGCAAGCAAGCCACAGACAGAGAGAAAATAGTCACGAAATGTATCTGACCTCCACACCCTGCAATTATAATTATAGTGGTCTGGTACACTGCACCCAGTTTCTGCTGGAGGATTTTCTGGGTGTCTCTAATGAGTAAGAGAGGGCCCCATGGGATATTCCTTCAGTTCCCAGATGGACAGTGTGAAAGACTCCACGTCGACCAACCTTGGGGGCCTAAAAATCCAGGTCCTATAGGAGGGTAGAGGATACCTGGACCCTGACCCAGGCCCCTGGATGGGCTGTGCCAAGAGACCCAGCAAGGGAAGGGATTTCCTCCTGCCTCAGGTTCTCTGTTCTTCTGTGGTTAGATGACCTGAACCCAACTCCCTCCCCAAGCACTGGAGATGGGGCTTTTCCAAGGGCTGGGGATCTTGCTGTCCTGAGGACAGCCGAGCAAGGGGGTCAAGGAGGAGCTTGGGTGGTGGAGGAGAAGGAACTGGGTAAGATGCATGAAGCAGTCGGCTACACCAGGCACACAGAGGACCCGCTGGGACCCAAGAGCCTGCGTGTGAAGCCAGGCCTTGGGCCACCTTGTTCCTCAAAGGGGTGTCTACTTCCATGGGGTCTTCAAAGGGACTGTGGAAAGAGAGGCCTTCAGCCCACGCCTCTGAATGCTTTTCCACTACAGCATGCCCCGCGGCCTTTATCCTGCTGGTGTGGAACAGTAAGACCCCTGCCAGGCTGCAGAGTCTCTGTAATGTGCAGCATCCCAGCCTGAGTGTCAGAACTCAGAGGGCAGGCCCCCGAGCAAGCAGACAGGAGGGCACCTTTTGGACAGAACATGTGGGACAAGAGCGATGGTTCATCTGTTCAGGTTCCTCATAAAATGAGAGTCAGGAAGATCAGGGCGCAGACCTGATTTCCCACGCTGGGCTGAAAGCAGACAACCAGAAGGACAGCAGCACCTGGGCCAGTGAGGTAGAAGACCACAGTGTACTCCTGCCCTCAACCTCGCCCCCTCCCACCCACATCCTCCACGCCCCCGATCACCTTCCTCAGAAGTGTAATAGGAATCCAGATTCCCCCTGGCCTGGTTGCTGCGGGAGGCACAGTGGCCTGATGGAGCCTGAGGCAGGTGTGGGAAGATGTGGATTGTCTAACTGGAGGTTGGGAGTTCAGGGTGCAGAAGGAGAAGCTTGGAGTGCAGGATTTGGTGGTATGTGTGTGGCAGTAGGCAAAAGAAAGAGACAACTAAGCCACTTGAAATACCATGAGAATTCAAATTTAGAAAATTCCCGGGGAAGTATGCATGCAGGCGCTCACGAGATCCAAAAAACAGCTGCTGCATAACTGCATGTTGCAAGCAAACCCTACACTACTGATTTTGAAACAGCCTGATGGGTTCACAAAGACAATTTCTGAACAGTCGTAAGAGCAGAGGTGCACTAAAGCCACTGTGCCCTGCAGCTCAGGATCCCAGCAAGTTCTTTCAGGAGTAAGTCTTACTTCCATTTATGGAAGATTTTTGGAGTTGTCCTTGGTCACCCCCAAGAATGTTTTTGTTAGCAGTAGAATTTTAGATGTCATCAATTTAAAAATTAAAACTGAAACTCTGGAACTCATGGAGAGATAAAATTAAGAGAAAACATTCACTATCCTGAGTAGAAAGATTTTTATAGAACATAACAGGCTTTAAAAATAAAGAAAAAATATGGCAAAGTTTCATCAAATTAAATGCTTTGAGAACTAAAATTAAAATCTGAAGCCACCCAACTAGCTGGACAGACGGCTTCTTGGCCAAGGAGACCCCAGAGAAGTCTTAAATACTGAGTTCCTGCCCGGTATTTGGAAGCTCAGACACCTCTCCTTATACTCTCTCCCTTTTGTCGTGTAGACACAACTGACCAGCATTATTGTTAAAATAGAGATCCTAAGACTGACAGAACAGACTCCTTACAGTAGTAAGATACTGTATTATAAACAAGACCTAAGGCCATGCCAGGCGAGGTTGAGTCATGCACCCCTCAACTTAAAGAATAAACTATGTTCTAACTGCTACAGGTTTTTTTCTTCTTCCTTTTTTTCTCTAGCTAAACAAGCACTGGCCTTGAGATAAGCAATGCTGAAGCACTTGCAGCTCACCCATTACCATGAACTGACTGAGCCCTCCCCACACAAGCCATAACTACAGCTTTGATTGGACAAGAGACTGATTTCAGTAACTTTCCCTTGATAAGAGACCACTGGCTGTGGACTGGTTCTAGACAGTTTACAGAGGCTGTGCACTTGATTGCCTTTGTGTCCCTGCTTCCCCTTTTGAAGCATAGGGCCTAATTATAATGTATTTAAATGTTGTCTCCACCCCAAAGTGAACATGGGTTGCATGTAACAGGCATGTTTACTCAGCATGCATGCAGCAGGATCCCTTCATGAATATTCAGAGCTCCTCCTATTTCCTGTTGAATATGTATATGTGGCCCACCAGATCAACATGAATCCCTGTTCCCGCCTCCCCTCGCTGGAAACCTGCTTTTCGGGTTTCAGCAGGATGGTGTGCCTCCCAGTCTGTCAGAATGGCCACCTTGCAGGCTGTAACCCTTTATAAAAAATAAAATCTGCCTTCTAAATTTATAAATTTTGTGATTTTCCCATTGACGGCTTTCAGTTATCAGTCGAGTTACTGACTGGGAAAAGTCATTTGCAAAATATTTATTTAAAAAATGACTCAATTCCTGAATATATGTGAAAATTTTGTAAATCAGTAATATAGAGCTAAGCCAAATAGAATCAGGCAAAATATTTGAATAGGCCTTTGCAGAGGAGAATTTCTTATATGCAGGAAGCCATCAGAAAATACGCCTCATAGGATTGCTCATTAGGCAAGTACAAATTAATTCCACACTGAGATAGCACTAACCATTCACCAGTGTATGGCTAGTTTTTTGTTTTGTTTTTTTTTCTGAGACATAGTCTCATTCTGTCACCCAAGCTGGAGTGCAATGTGCCATCTTGACTCACTGCAACCTCCCCGTCCTGAGTAGCTGGGACTACAGGTGCATGCCACCATGCCCGGCTAATTTTTGTATTTTGAGTAGAGACAGGGTTTTGCCATGTTGGCCAGACTGGTCTGAGAACATAGCTACATTTAACAAACTTAGTACACCAAATGCTGACAAGAATTTGGTGCCACTTCAACTGTCATCGCTGGTGAAAAAAAACATTCTAGAAGACTGGCAATTTACACTAATGTTAAACTTATACTCAGGTCATGAATTGAAGGACTTCCATGAATCTCAAGTGCACACAAAGACTGTTATAAGAATACTCAGCGGCCGGGCGCGGTGGCTCACGCTTGTAATCCCAGCACTTTGGGAGGCCGAGGCGGGCGGATCACGAGGTCAGGAGATCGAGACCACGGTGAAACCCCGTCTCTACTAAAAAATACAAAAAATTAGCCGGGCGCGGTGGCGGGCGCCTGTAGTCCCAGCTACTCGGAGGCTGAGGCAGGAGAATGGCGTGAACCCGGGAGGCGGAGCTTGCAGTGAGCCGAGACTGCGCCACTGCACTCCAGCCCGGGCGACAGAGCGAGACTCTGTCTCAAAAAAAAAAAAAAAAAAAAAAAAAAAGAATACTCAGCACAAGAATTCAATAACCCCAAAATTGAGAAGTGATCTATGAAACTACATGGATATATCTCATGAGTATAATGAACATAACTGCAGAAAAAAGGCCAGATACAAAAGATATGTACATTCACTCACGTGAACTTTAAGAACAGGCAATTGTAACCTATGGGAATAGACATCAGAATAGTGATTAACTAAGAGGACACAGGGTGGGAATCGCTTGGACAGGGTCTTTAACAGGCCTTTCTCAGATGATGGCAATTTTCTATAACTTAAGCTTGGTGGTGATTACATTGATCAAAATTAAACAAATTGCACTAAAGATTTGTGCACTTTATGTGAACTGTAGTTTATTTACTGTTCTCATTGCTTGAACCTGGGAGATGGAGGTTGCAGTGAGCTGAGATTGAGCCATGGCATTCCAGCCTAGGTGACAGAACAAGACTGCATCTCAAAAATAATAATAATAATACTAATAATTTACTGTTCTCATAAAAATTAGCGGATGGGGAATGGAGGCAAGCCGGCGCAGACCATGACAACTAGTTTAGATTTTATTGTAAACTCATTAAAAGCTAGTTCTCGCTTTGCGCTTTTATTTGTTTTTGTTTTTGTTTTTGTTTTTGTTTTTGAGACGGAGTCTCGCTCTGTCGCCCAGGCTGGAGTGCAGTGGCGCGATCTCGGCTCACTGCAAGCCCCGCCTCCCGGGTTCACGCCATTCTCCTGCCTCAGCCTCTCCGAGTAGCTGGGACTACAGGCGCCCACCACCACGCCCGGCTAATTTTTTGTATTTTTAGTAGAGACGGGGTTTCACCGTGGTCTCGATCTCCTGACCTCGTGATCCGCCCGCCTCGGCCTCCCAAAGTGCTGGGATTACAGGCATGAGCCACCGCGCCCGGCCATCCGCCTCTCTTTCAAAGCACCAGCCCTCCACCCTCCAAATCGCTGATTTCCCCGCCGCTTGAACAGCCCCTGCCAGGTTAAAGAGGCAGGAGACACACCCCTCGGGGGCCCGGAGCGACCCCGCGCTTAGGACCGCAGGCCTCCCGCTGCCGCACGGCCCCCGAGTCTGACTTCCAGGCACTGGCACTCGGTGCAGTCGCGCAGGCTTCAGAAGACAGCCCCCAGCTCCCCCAGAGGTGGCCTTAGGGCACGCGCAAAAACAATAACCAACGTGCCAATAGCACTTGTAGTTATTTTCTAATTTAAATTTATTTATTTATTTATTTATTTATTTATTTTTGAGACGGAGTCTCGCTCTGTCGCCCAGGCTGGAGGGCAGTGGCGCAATCTCGGCTCACTGCAAGCTCCGCCTCCCGGGTTCACGCCATTCTCCTGCCTCAGCCTCTCCGAGTAGCTGGGACTACAGGCGCCCGCCACCACGCCCGGCTAATTTTTTGTATTTTTAGTAGAGACGGGGTTTCACCATGGTCTCGATCTCCTGACCTCGTGATCCGCCCGCCTCGGCCTCCCAAAGTGCTGGGATTACAAGCGTGAGCCACTGCGCCCGGCCTCTAATTTAAATTTATAACAGATTTTTGCAGATGGGCTTCCACTGAAATAAGCCTTTGAGAAAAAGAAAAACTTTTTCAACAAGATTAGAATACCAAGAAATAGGAAGTAAAGCCATGCCGTCCACCTAGCTAAAAATTTTGAAAACTTGATATTTGATCTAAGGCAAATGTTTGCATAACTTTAGGTCATGCCATTCTTTAAAGTCAATTTCAATTAACAATTTCATGGCAACTGAATCTATCTTGTATAAGAAAACTAAGATACATCCCTGATAATCTGCCTCTCCCCTCCTATATTCCATCCGTCAGCAAATCCTACTGGTTTTTACCTTCCAAATTTTCCTTGAATCTGTCCTCTTCTATCTCCTCCATCACCACCCTAGTCTAGGCTACCTTCACCTGGGGAGTGAGGCTGGAGGGACTACTGACCTAGTCTTCTTGTGGTTTACCCATATCCCCTTTATCGCCTCTCTAATCTCAACACAACAGGCAGAGTGGCTTTTTCAAAATATAATGTGACCGTGTCACTTCCCAGCCTAAAGCACTTAAACACTTTCCCATTCTCTTAGACAAAACCTCCTAACTAACCAAGTGCCAAACGGCCAGGCGCCTTGCCCACTTCTTCATCTCTTCTCGCTACTCAGACCAGTTCCATTCTGCTGTCTCTGCTCCAGCCCAGCTGGCCTCTTTTATTCCCTATTTACCAGCTTCCTGGCCTCCACAGAGCTTTTGCTCACGCTTTGCTCTGCGCCTGGAAGGTTCTTCTAACCCCTATCCTTCTGAGAACAGCTGTAGTCTCCACCTCTGAAAAGCACCTTCTGACCTCCCAGTGGTGGTTCCTTACTCCTATCACATTGCATGAAACTGTAATCGGGTGGTTATTTTGGTGAATTTTTTACTATCGGCTACACAAGCCCAGGATTTGGTTTGGCTCATGATTCGTATTTCCACATTGGTTAAATACATATTTGTTCATAAACGAGAATGATAGATGCTAGAAGTTGAAGTAAATTAGGCATAAAGTCAGAGAAAGATAAAATGTCACAATCTGACATTTGGAGTCAGAATGTAGAAACTTCAGTTATGTTAAAACTGATTTCATATCGTTTTAGGCTGAGTTGTCATAGGATGCTTTGGGTAACCTCTAAAACTGAGTTCTCAAAGAGCCTTGTGTAAACACCTGAGTTAATAACGATAAGCCATGGGATGGCCCACATAAGACTAATAACATTGGTTGCTTCAACAGAGGAAGACTGAGCCAGGCACAGTGACTCATGCCTGTAATCCAAGCACTTTGGGAGGCCAAGGCCTGCAGATCATTTGAGCTCAGGAGTTTGAGACTAACCTGGGCAACTTGGTGAGACCCTGTCTCTACATAAAATACAAGCAAAATTAGTCAGGCGTGGTGGTGGGCACCTGTAGTCCCAGCTATTTTGGAGACTGAGGTGGGAGGATTGCTTGAGCTCAGAAGGTTGAGGCTGCAGTGAGCCATGATCATGCCACTGCACTCCAGCCTGGATGACAGAGCAAGATCCTGTCTCAAAGAGAGAGAGAGAGAAATGAAGACTGGTGACTGGTGGCTACTGGTGGGAAGGAGATTTTTACTAAATGCCCAAAAGGTTTAAAATTGTAACTTTTTTATTTTAAAGTCTGTGAAGATAAATGACACAAAAGAGCACATACCTTCCCATTTATTTGAAATTATAGAAAGGGGAAAATTCATCTGTGGTGAAAAAATCGTAACAGTGGTTCCCTCTGGCAGGGGATTGACTGGGAAGGTACATGAGAGAAATTTCTGGGTGGTAAAAATGGTCTCTTTCTTGATAGGGATATGAGTTACAGAAGTGTATTCATTTGTCAAAAAACATACAGTTAACATTTCAGTGAATGTAAATTTTACCTTAAAAACTATAAGAATAAATACAAATTTAAAATCTACTAGCTAACATCTAGCTGAGTACTCAATGTCTCTGGGCACTGGTGGAGGCTACACATACATGATTTCGTTTAGTCCTCATAATGTCCTCATGAGGTAGGTATTACTGTCATAACCCCCTTGCATATGAAGAAGCCAAAATGTAGTAAATACCAAAATAACTTGCCTCGATTTATACCCCTGGAAAATGGGGGAAGAGCTTTAAACAGCATCAGTCAAATGCCAGAAGTTGTTCAACATTAGACCGTATAGCACTTCTCTGAAATTACAGTATTTTTGGTATATGTATATATATATATATATACACATATATATATACATATATACATATATATATACATATATACATATATACATATATATATACATATATATATACATATATACATATATATATACATATATACATATATACATATATATATATACATATATACATATATATACATATATACATATATATACATATATACATATATATATACATATATACATATATATATATATTTGGTATATACATATCTATCTCATCTACTAGATCAAGAGCTTCACAATGATTGAAATCATAGTTTATCTTTTTGCTTGAGGTTTATGTTTTTATTTTATTTCATTATTTTAAAGACTGAGTCTTGGCCAGGCACGGTGGCTCATGCCTGTAATCCCAACACTTTGGGAGGCCAAGGTGGGTGGATCACTTGAGGTCAGGAGTTTGAGACCAGCCTGGCCAACACGGTGAAACCCCATCTCTACTAAAAATACAGAATTAGCCAGGTGTGGTGGCACGCGCCCGTAATCTGTTACTCAGGAGGCTAAGGCAGGAGAATCGCTTGAACCTGGGAGGTGGAGGTTGCAGTGAGCCAAAATTGTGCCATTGCACTCCAGCCTGGGCGGCAGAGTGAGACTCCGTCTCAGAAAGAAAAAAAAAAAGACTGAGTCTCACTATGCTGCCCAGGCTGGACTTGGACTCCTTAGTTCAAGCCATCCTCCTGCCTAGGTTTCACCTGGGACTACAGGCCCAATATTTTTGTCTTAAGTTTCTTTTTTTTTTTGAGACGGAGTCTCGCTGTCGCCCAGGCTGGAGTGCAGTGGCACAATCTCCGCTCACTGCAAGCTCCACCTCCCGGGTTCACGCCATTCTCCTGCCTCAGCCTCCCGTGTAGCTGGGACTACAGGCGCCCGCCACCACGCCCGGCTAATTTTTTGTATTTTTAGTAGAGACGGGGTTTCACCATGTTAGCCAGGATGGTCTCAGTCTCCTGACCTTATGATCCGCCCGCCTCGGCCTCCCAAAGCGCTGGGATTACAGGCTTGAGCCACCGTGCCCGGCCCTCTTAAGTTTCTAAGCAGTCCCAAGACTTTGCACAGTAGCTGTTCAATGTATTTTGAGTGAATGATTAAAAACAAGCTTGATGTTGATTTTATTGGCACAATTTATATTTACATATGTAATATTTATATGCTTTTATATATTTATGTGTGTATGTATATAATTGGTACTAACTTAGCACTGCTGTGCTTAAGTGCCTGAGATGCATCTCAAATGAATAGGCCTGAGGAGAGAAGCTTGTGTCATTAGGCTCTGACCCTGCAGCACTAATCCTGGTTTACCCCTTTCAGTCTCCCTGAGCACATCAATTTATTTGCTGAAAGGCCACATCTCACTATGGAGTGAGGATCAAGAAGTAAAGGTCTGAAACCGAGAAGCTGCAGGGCTGGGGAGACTGTTGGTCGGAGAGGCGTCGGGGGCCCAAGGAAAAGGAGGATTGTGGGGAGGAATCAGCGTAGAGATGAGAGGAGCAGCAGAGACAAGAGTCTCATGCAGAGGTGTGCCCAGACCCCCTGAACCAAGTTAGTGAACCTCGTCAACCACCGTGGCACCCGTGGGGTCCCTGGGCCCGTCGGTCTTCCAGGAGGGATTCTGTGTCCCTGTTATTGTGTGTCAACATGTGTTAGCCTGATATTTATACTTTTAATGAGAGAAAACGAACTCCAGAATTTGGGAACGGTTTTTTCGGTTTTGCTTTATACCTCTTGGACACTCCTTCCGAAGGACTGGGTCTCAAGGGCATTGGGGTGTGACTACGGTAGACGGGTGATTAATTTTCACCCAAAACTCTTTGGTGGATTCCCCTGCTCTCTGGTTCTCCAGCCGAACAGTAGTTTAAAACAGAAGATCAGCAACATTTGGAGAGTTTTTTCTTTGCATTTTAATGACAAACTTGATTTATTCAATTCCAAAAGTGTTCTTATTCTGAGGTTGTCTTTCTATATTTTGAGTATAAAACAATGGCCATACTATGTTGGAACCACCAAGGTTCTTTTCACTTGTTTATTTGTAATGTCTCTTTATAATCTGAGAATTTCCTGAGTAAACTGGGAACTGTTATACATAATTCCTTGTTTTTCAACATTCTTTGTAAACAGGAATCAGGATTGGGGACGGGGAGGGAGGGAGGAGGAGGAGTCCTGATGATTCAGATGATGTTACTGATGAAAATAATAACAGATGACAATTATTGAGCATTTATGGCACTCTTACATACATTACCTTATTTAAAGTTCAGAACCACCAAGGAAAAGAGTAACTTGTGGCAGGCGTGAGAGGTTCTGAAGCACAAAAGGAAGACAGGCATTCAAGGAACACCAGGATAGAAGACCCAGGGTAGGAGAGAGAGGAAGAGGAGTCCGCCAGGTGGGTGCTGGAAGCCGCGGGACAGCTGGGCGGAGAGAAGGCGCTCCTGCTCTGCAAGCCTCCCTGTGACCGCAGGCCTACCCGGTCCTGCGCCCGCCGGCGCTGGGCATCTCGTTTCTGCCGCTCCATCTCCAGGGAGATGGTGGCCAGGCTGTGCCGTGTACCCGTCAACTTCTCTGACAGCGCCGTCTTCTCAGACTCCTTCAGAGACAAGGCCTGGGCAGAGGCAGGGGACAAAGGGCTTGGGGGATGGGCTGGTCCTGGGGGCATGCGCAGGCTTCTTGCTGCCTAGGAAATGTGCCCACTGCGGGCTTAGAGGCCTGAGTGTGCCACCGCAGGTGGACCCAGGGCAGACATGCAGCCCTGGAAAAGGGCACGACGGCAGTCACAAGAATCCCGGACGTGGATACCACTCATAGAGCTCACTAACCTGCCACAGCACCCTGACTGCAGTCTTTCTTTCTACCCATTTTACAGATGAGGAAACTGAGGCTCAAGGAAGTGAAGCGACTCACCCAGGAACACAGCTGGTGAGGAGAGGAGATGGGCGCAGTCTGCCCTGTCTCTGTTACATTATAGGAAAGTTAGGGATTTGTTATTTGGGGAGACAGGTCAGCTGATGCCTGTGAGCATCGTGGGGACTGCTCAGAAGGCAGCCACAAGGATCCATGCCCGGCCTGGGGTGGGACAAGGCATGGGAGAATACGGAACAGCTTTCCTGGTGTCACGACTGTCACTGTCACTTAGTAAGTGCTCACTGTGTGCCAGGCATGGAGCACAGCAAAGCCTCACGAGCCCCCTTCTAATCCTCACATCCTGCAGGTGAGGAAACTGAGGCCCCCAAGAGGGCAGTGGCCTGCCCCAGGGCTCATAGCTGCCAGGTGGCAGAGCGGGGCCCAGCCCCAGAACAGGAGCAGCTCAGAGAGCAGCAGAGGCCACGCCAAGGCTCACGAACCTGCTGCTTCTCGCTCTCAGCTAGGGGAAGGCCCTCAGCGCGCTCCTGCTGCAGGGCAGCAATCTCCTCACTCAGCTCTTCCTTCTCAGCCTCCAGCCGGGCCAGCAGCTCCTCCTACTCACGCTGCCACTGACTCTGCAGCTGGGCCTGCTCGGCCTCCAGCTCCCACCATGCTGCCTCCTAGGGGGCCAGGACCGGATGCGTGTGACACACCAGGAGGGGCCCAGGCAGATCCCCCAAAACAACAGGGCAGCAAGAGCCATCTGGCCCCCATACCCTCAGAGACAGGGAGGGTGACTAGGGAAATACAAGGGAGTGATAAGGGCTATGACGGGGACACGCCAGGGCGGAGAAAGTGCCAAGGAACAGCAGTGGGCTGGCCTGGTGGTCCGAACGTGATGCCCTGAGGAGGGACAAGTAACTGTCGGCCAGGTAAAGAGAGAAAAGACAACCCCAGGCCAAGAGCACAGCCCCTGGAAAGGCCTAGAGGATGCAGGGCGCAGAGGGACACGGGACGCGGTGAGCCACAGTGCCAGAGCCCCAGGCAGTGGCTGGGCCAGGACAGGCCATGTGGGCCATGGGGATTCTAAGGACAGTGAGGGGAGTGGGAGAGAGGATTCGAGCCAAGGTGACAAGGAGCAATCTGATTTTTAGCTTAGGGGATGTTCCGACAGCTGTGGAAGAGGGATTGGGGTTGGGATGGAGGGGAGTTAGGAATGGCTGTGAGGAATAAAGGGGGTCAGGGGTTGCCAGAGGAGCTGGAGAGAAGAACACAGATTTGGGGACGTTAATGAGGCCAAGCCAGGCAATGCAAAGGGCAAGAAGAGCAAGGGGGAGGTCACAGGAGTTTAGATCCCTGGGGACTGGAAAGGCGGGCAGGCAGAGCCCACAGGCAAATAGCAGCCCACCTGGGGAGCCCGAGGGCAGGTGCCTGCCTCAGCACTTACCCCTAGCAACTTTGTGAGAAGCAGACAGAGCTGCCCCTTCTTTTTTTTTCTTTTTTTTAAAGATGGAGTCTCACTCTGTCACCCAGGCTGGAGTGCAGTGGCGTGATCTTGGCTCTCTGCAACCTCTGCCTCCCAGGTTCAAGCGATTCCTCTACCTTACCCTCCCAAGTACCTGGAACTACAGGCATGTGCCACCTCGCCCGGCTAATTTTTTGTAATTTTAGTAGAGACGGGATTTCACCGTGTTAGCCAGGATGGTCTCGATCTCCTGACCTCGTGATCCGCCCACCTCGGCCTCCCAAAGTGCTGGGATTACAGGCATGAGTCAGCACGCCCGGCCAAGCCGCCCCTTCTTTAAGAGCTTCACTGTAGCTCATGCCTAGAATCCCAGCACTTTGGGAGGCCAAGGCGGGCAGATCACGAGGTCAAAAGTTGGAGACCAGCCTGACCGATATGGTGAAATCCCGTCTCTACTAAAAATACAAAAATTAGCCAGGCGTGGTGGCGCGCCTATAATCCCAGCTACTCAGGAAGCTGAGGCAGGAGAATCGCTTGAACCCAGAAGGTGGAGGTTGCAGTGAGCCAAGATTGCGCCACTGCACTCCAGCCTGTGCAATAGAGGGAGACTCCGTCGGGGCGGGGGGAGAAGGGGGAGTGGTGGAAAAAAAGAGCTTTACCGCCACCTGCTGGAGAAGTGTGATAACAACCACCCATGACCATGGGGACTGCAGGGTGAGTGGCACGCCCTGTCATAGCACCTCTGTCAGAGGCAGCCCTGTCTAGGATTTGGTGGCTGAGGGCCCCTGTCCTGAGGGCCACTCTGGAGAGCATGCCAGTGCCAGCAATCATAACTTATGGAGCCTTTGCTAAGTACCAGTCACTATGCTAAGCCCTCTATGCAGACGGTCTCAGCTCATCCTCAATACCTTCCACTATCCTATCCCTATTTCTACAGGTGGGGAAATGAAGGCACAGACACCTTGGGTAGCATCACCAGTAAGCGACCAAGATTAGATTCAAACCCAGGCAATACGACCCCAGAGTCAGTGTTCTAGTAACTTCCCTGGCCCCTTGCCTTCCTACAGGCGCAGGTCTGAGTGGTCCTTCATATGCAAACAGTACTTCTTAGCAAATGAAAGTGCCTTCCTGCCGTACGTTAGGTCAGCATTTCCCAAATGTGGCTGTGGACCCTCTACATCAGGATTACCAGGGCTGGACCAGATTTGGGACCTGGGAATCTGCATGTCTAATAAGGACCACAACCTCCCCACCACACCCCCCCCCCAGTCCTCCCAGCTGTCCCCAGGGCCTCCACAACAGAGAGGAAGTCCCATTTCACAGATGTAGAGACCAAGCCAGAGCAAGAACGATGATGAGATATTGGCTCAGAGTCCTGCCCACCCCTCGCCAGCTGCCTGAACCTTTTCACGCTGGAGTCGCTGCAAGTCCTCCTTGTGGGCTGCCCGCTGCTCCCGCAGAGAGGCCTGGGCCTCCCACTCAACCTGCACCAGCTTCTGGGCCATCAGCTCCTTGTCTAGACTGGCTTTCTCCTGTGTAGCTATTATTTGCTGCCGCAGGCCCGCCAACTCCCCTGCACGAGAGGAATGGGGGAAAGGGCAGGGTTGGGTTGAAACTTTTCCTTGGGCCAGCAGACTTAGGCCAGGTGAGCCACATGGGCAAAATCCCAGAGGTAGAGGGCCTGCCTGGCATCTAGTTTGGGTCCTCTTGAAGAAGTGGCTTGCCCTCCCTGAGCCTCAGTTTCCCTATCTGCCACATGGGCCCACTGGTCCTGACCCCTTTCCTGCCTACCTAGAATGGTATTAAAGGCATAAAATGACTGATGAAAAGGCCTCCCAAATGGGACGGATGTCAAACATATAACAACCCTAGGCCAGGCACCACGGCTCACGCCTGTAATCCCAGCACTTTGGGAAGCTGGGACAGGTGGATCACCTTAGGTCAGGAGTTCAAGATCAGCCTGGCCAACATGGTGAAACCCCGTCTCTATTAAAAATACAACAATTAGCTGGGCGTGGTGGTGGATGTACGTAGTCCCAGCTACTCAGGAGGCTGAGGCAGGAGAATCGCTTGAATCCAAGGGGCAGAAGTTGCAGTGAGCCGAGATCACACCACTGCACTCCAGCCTAGGTGACAAGAGTGAGACTCTGTCTCAAAAAAACAAAAGGCCGGGCATAGTGGCTCACGCCTCTGATCCCAGCACTTTGGGAGGCTGGGGCAGGTGGATAACCTTAGGTCAGGAGTTCGAGACCAGCCTGGCCAAAATGACGAAACCTTGTCTCTACTAAAAATACAACAATTAGCTGGGCCTCCCGTCGGGCCTGCTCCAGCTCTTGCTCCCGCCTGCTCAGCTGCCGGGAGAGCTGGCCCCAACCCAGAGACTAAGCAGCACTCCCAGCATCCCCCAGCTTGTTCATCATGCAGCACCCCAACTCTGGGCCTAACCCAGTCCTGGCAGAAGGCCTGGGTTCGAGCCCAGGGTCTGCCCTGATGTGCTATATGTACTTGGGCAAGTCATTACCTTCTCTAGCTCTGCAATGCACATGTGTCCAAAAACGAGGGCCTGGCCGGACACAGTGGCGCATGCCTATAATCCCAGCACTTTGGCAGGTGGATCACCTGAGGTCAGGAGTTCAAGACCAGCCTGGCCAACGTGATGAAACCCTCTCTACTAAAAATACAAAAATTAGCCGGCCATGGTGGTGCACGCCTGTAGTCCCTGCTATTTGGCACGCTGAGGCAGGCGAACAGCTTAAACCCCGGAGGCGGAGGTTGCAGTGAGCCCAGATCGTGCCACTGCATTCCAGCCTGGGCAACAGAGCAAGACTCTGTCTCAAAAAAAAAAAAAAAAAAAAAAAAAAAAAAAAAAAAAAAAAAAAAACAAACAAGGGCCCTCGCTCAGCTTTGGGAGTAACAGAACCCTTGTATTACCCTAAGCAGAGAAGCTGAATATATAAAACAGACCCAGTGCAGCTGCTCCGCAGGCCTCAGGGTGGAGACCTGCACCCTGCTTCCTGCACCCCCTACCCTATCCTCTAGAGGCCCCTCCCAGAAACCCAGGTGCTCCGGGATAGACACTGCATGAAGATCCCTGGATCCCTGAAACCCGAAGGTCTCTTCCAGATGTGATGTTCCCAAAAGTCTAAGATTCCAATTCTAAAAAGTCTTCACCTGTTATTAATCTGTATCATTATTATTATTATTTTTTGAGACGCAGCTCCTCCAGCCGCTACTGCTCTTCCTGTGCCACTGTGGCTTCCTGCTCCGCCTGCGGCTGCCAGCCCTGCAGGGTGGCCTTTTCTTCCTCCAGCTGGGGGCCAGGTAGGAGTGGAGCTTCGTGAGCAGGGCGTCCCTCCCAGGACCGGGACGCCTCCTCCACCCACCCACCAGCCACAATAGCCCAGGGGAGGCTCCCAGGGAATGAGGGACAGTGCCCTTGGGTGTGTGGGACACTGGGGAGGGGGGAGATGAGGAGGGCCTGTGGAGCTTCTGTGCTTTGATGCCTAGAGAGGATAGACAGACAGACAGAGACAGACAGAGAACAAGAGACAGAGAGGGAGGCAGGGGCCAAGACAGGTGCAGGGCTGGGCCTGGGGTGCCTCGCTGAATGGGGAGGATGGGTGGGCAAGGCAGGTGGGCCCGCAGGTGCACAGCGTACCTGGGCGACAAGGCGGTTCAGATCCAACTTGTCCTGAGCAAGGCTCTCATTAAGGGCGCTCAGCTTGGACAGGGAGTCCTGCAGGGAGGCCTCCTCTGCCCTCAGCTTCGTCATGGAGAGCGCGAGCTCCACGCGGCCAGCCTCAGCCTGCAGGGTCAGGCCCTGAGAGATGAGGAAAGGCAGAAAGGCCAGGAGGAGATGAGGAGGGACAAGAAGAGACCCAGAGAGATAGACCCTCAGAGACACGGGAGGGGAGACAAGGAGGGGACACAGCGTGAGATGGAAAAAAAAAATCACCGCAGAAAGCCTGCTGCTTATGAGCCATTTAAAAGCCATGCATTGGGCTGGGCGCGGTGGCTCACACTTATAATCCCAGCACTTTGGGAGGCCGAGGCGGGCGGATCACGAGGTCAGGAGATCGAGACCACGGTGAAACCCCGTCTCTACTAAAAATACAAAAAATTAGCCGGGCGTGGTGGCGGGCGCCTGTAGTCCCAGCTACTCGGAGAGGCTGAGGCAGGAGAATGGCGTGAACCCGGGAGGCGGAGCTTGCAGTGAGCCGAGATTGCGCCACTGCACTCCAGCCTGGGCGACAGAGCAAGACTCCGTCTCAAAAAAAAAATAAAATAAAAATAAAAGCCATGCATCACAGAGCTGTGCAAAAATAGCTCAAGCTGCAGGGCAGGGCCAGAGTTCAGAGGATCCCCCGAGTAGGGTCTAGGGACAGCACTGCTCAGAGCCCAGACTGCAGCAGACAGGGCAGGTCCGTGCCAAGGACTCTCTGGGCTGTGGCCCCAACTCTCAGACCCCAGGAGCTGAATCTCAGGCACTGGATGACCCTGAGCTATAGGCACTGCCCCCAGGAGCATCCAGAAGAGCAGGGATACGGCCATAAAGAGAGGTCAGTCCACTTATGGCTGGGACCAGAGGTCCAGAGGTCTGTGGCCTGTGACAAAGATCAGCCTGTATCCAGAAGGAAAGGGTCAGTCTGTGACGAGGCTCAGACGTCTGCCTGACACTGGGACCAGTCCTTGCCAGAGAAAGCTTGGGGCTGGGGGTCAGAGGTAGGTCTGTGGTTGTGCAGCAAACAGGGACCCACCTTGGTCAGCGCCTCGGCCACCTCGGCCTTCTCGGCCTGTAGCATGTCCCGTTGCAGCGTGGTGTGGGCTCAGCACCTCCCTCACCTCCACCAGCTCCTTGGCCAGGACTGAGCGCTTCCCTTCCAGCTGCTCTAGTTGTCTGTGGCTGCGGGACAGAGGGCGGGCGGGTGGCCCATGTCACTTTCCTGCCCTGAACCTCCTGTAGCCAGCAAGATGCTGGGGCGGGGACCGGGCCTGAGGCAGGAGTTTGGAGAGAAAGAGCCTGAGCCACAGGGCAACCAAGCCCACTATTGCTTAGCTCCATGACCCTGGGCCTCCGTTTTTACATCTGCAAAATGAGGTAACAGTTGCCTCGTGACATTGTTTATTTTTTTGAGACAGAGCCTTGCTCTGTCACACAGGCTGGAGTACAGTGGTGCGATCTCGGCTCACTGCAACTTCTGCCCCCCGGGTTCAAGCAATTCTCCTGCCTCAGCCTCCCGAGTAGCTGGGATTACAGGTACTCACCACCATGCCTGGCTAATTTTTGTAGTTTTAGTAGAGACGGGGGTTTCCCCATGTTGGTCGGGCTGGTCTTGAACTCCCAACCTCAGGCGATTTGCCTGCCTCGGCCTCCCAAAGTGTTGGGATTACAGGCATGAGCCACCGTGCCCAGCCTGTTTCAAGGATACAAATTTCACATGTGCTTAAAATAGTGCCTGACACATCTCCCCAAGGGCCTTCAGAAACAAGAATAATACGCTCCACCTCTGCCCAGCCACCCTGTCTGGGAAGTGAGGAGCGCCTCTGCCCGGCCTCCCATCGTCTGGGAGGAGAGGAGCGCCTCTGCCCGGCCGCCTCGTCCGGGAGGAAGTCAGGAGCGCCTCTGCCCGGCCACCCCGTCCGGGAAGAAGTGAGGAGCACCTCTGCCCGGCCGCCCCGTCCGGGAAGAAGTGAGGAGCGCCTCTGCCCGGCCGCTCCGTCCGGGAAGAAGTGAGGAGCGCCTCTGCCCGGCCACCCATCGTCTGGGAAGTGAGGAGCGCCTCTGCCCGGCCGCCCCATCCGGGAAGAAGTGAGGAGCGCCTCTGCCCGGCCACCCACCGTCTGGGAAGTGAGGAGCGCCTCTGCCCGGCCGCCCCGTCTGGGAAGTGAGCAGCGCCTCTGCCCGGCCGCCCCGTCTGGGAAGTGAGGAGCGCCTCTGCCCGGCCGCCCCGTCTGGGAAGTGAGCAGCGCCTCTGCCCGGCCGCCCCGTCCGGGAAGAAGTGAGGAGCGCCTCTGCCCGGCCGCCCCGTCCGGGAAGAAGTGAGGAGCGCCTCTGCCCGGCCACCCATCGTCTGGGAAGTGAGGAGCGCCTCTGCCCGGCCACCCACCGTCTGGGAAGTGAGGAGCGCCTCTGCCCGGCCGCCCCCGTCCGGGAAGAAGTGAGGAGCGCCTCTGCCCGGCCGCCCCGTCCGGGAAGAAGTGAGGAGCGCCTCTGCCCGGCCGCCCTGTCCGGGAAGAAGTGAGGAGCGCCTCTGCCCGGCCGCCCCGTCGGGAAGAAGTGAGGAGCGCCTCTGCCCGGCCGCCCCGTCCGGGAAGAAGTGAGGAGCGCCTCTGCCCGGCCGCCCCGTCTGGGAGGTGAGGAGCGCCTCTGCCCGGTCACCCATCGTCTGGGAGGTGAGGAGCGCCTCTGCCTGGCCACCCATCGTCTGGGAGGTGAGGAGCGCCTCTGCCCGGCCACCCATCGTCTGGAAAGTGAGGAGCGCCTCTGCCCGGCTGCCCCATCTGGGAAGTGAGGAGTGCCTCTGCCCGGCCACCCATCGTCTGGGAGGTGAGGAGCGCCTCTGCCCGGCCGCCCATCGTCTGGGAAGTGAGGAGCGCCTCTGCCCGGCCACCCATCGTCTGGGAAGTGGGGAGCGCCTCTGCCCGACCACCCATCGTCTGGGAAGTGAGGAGCGCCTCTGCCCGGCCACCTATCGTCTGGGAAGAAGTGAGGAGCGTCTCTGCCTGTCTTTTTAACAGCTGCATTTTTCATTGTCCGAATATAGTCACATACATTTGAACATTTTATAATTATTGAATAATAAATTCGTTCTGCTATTTTACAATAAAAAATAATGCTGCAGAGAGCATTTTCGCACATGTATCTTGGCAGATGTAGGTCACAGGCTCTTCTTTTATCCATCCTGTGGCCAACCTATCAATGTATACACCTGTAATGAGATTTTGCCAGCAATGAAAGCCTTCAGGGAAAATGTCCCTAGCTCTTTACTACATCAGATCAAGGACTCCAGATAATTGGCATAACATCCTGGAACAGCTGAAACAGAGAGATTATTCTCCGCTGTCCTCTGTTGTCTTTGTCTTTTCACGTCTTAATAAAAGTGCTGGTGACAAGAGTGTAACTACGTCAGTGTTCCCCTGCTGTCCTTGCCTGTGTGGGTCTTCTCCCAAACCCGACTTTCCTCCAGCGGCTTCACTGAAAAAGAGGAGGGGGATGCCAGGGGCGGGGCGGGGAGCAGAGGAGGAAATAAACTGAATAGGGAGGAAGCTCCTCACAGGCCCGGAGAGGGTTAGGAAGGGAGTCAAAGACAGAATTTTCTTCAGCAAACAGTAAAAGGGGAAATCTGTGGACGCTAAGAGTTTTTAAACCCTTTTTTTTCTTTTCTTTCTTTCCTTTTTTTAAGACAAGATGTCTCTGTCACCTAGGCTGGAGTGCAGTGGCATAAACACAGCTCATTTTCCAGGCTCAAACCTTGACTTTCCAGGCTCAACTGCTCCTCCTACTTCAGCCTCCTGAGTAACTGGGACTAATGGCCGACACTACCAGGCCCAACTAATGTTTAAATTTTTTGTGGAGACGGGATCTCACTATATTGCCCAGGTTGTTTTCAAACTCCTGGGCTCAAGTGATTCTCCTGCCCCAACCTCTCAAAGTGCTGGGATTGCAGGCACGAGCCACTGTGTCCAGCCTATACATAATTTTTTTTTTTTTTTAGACAGATTTTCTCTCTTGTTGCCCAGGCTGGAGTGCAGTGGCGCAATCTCGGCTCACTGCAACCTCCGCCTCCTGGGTTCAAGCGATTCTCCTTCCTCAGCCTCCAGAGTAGCTGGGATTACAGGCATGGGCCACCATGCCTGGCTAATTTTGTGTTTTTAGTAGAGATGGGGGTTTCTCCATGTTGGTCAGGCTGGTCTCGAACTCCCGACCTCAGGTGATCCACCTGCCTCGGCCTCCCAAAGTGCTAGGATTACAGGTGTGAGCCACCATGCCCGGCCTCATACATACTTTTACAGGCATAGACTATCTCTGGAAACATAGTTCTTCTGAGGCGAAGCAACAAGGGCTAGGAGAGAATATCCATTTTTGTATTAACTGAATTTTTTGGTTTCAAACATGGCACATATCACCTTTTTTTTTTTTTTAATTTCTTTGAAACAGGGTCTCACTCTGTCACCCAGGCTGGAGTGGAGTGGCAGGATCACGGCTCATCGCAGCCTTGACCTCCCGGGCTCAGGTGATTCTCCCACCTCAGTTTCCCAAGTAGCTGAGACCACAGGTGCATGCCCCCAAACCTGGCTAATTTTTGTATTTTTTTTGTTTTTTTTTTTTTTGAGACGGAGTCTCTCTCTGTCGCCCAGGCTGGAGTGCAGTGGCGCGGTCTTGGCTCACTGCAAGCTCCGCCTCCCGGGTTCACGCCATTCTCCTGCCTCAGCCTCTCCGAGTAGCTGGGACTACAGGCGCCCGCCACCACGCCCAGCTAATTTTTTTGTATTTTTAGTAGAGACAGGGTTTCACCATGGTCTCGATCTCCTGACCTCGTGATCCGCCCGCCTCGGCCTCCCAAAGTGCTGAGATTACAAGCGTGAGCCACCGCGCCTGGCCTAATTTTTGTATTTTTTGTAGAGATGGGGTTCATCATATTGCCCAGGCTGGTCTCGAACTCCTTGGCTCAAGCAATTCACCCACCTGTGCCTCCCAAAGTGCTGGGATTACAGGCATGAGCCACCGTGGTAACATAAATTACCTATGTTTAATAGACAATGTTTTTTGTTTTTTTTGAGACGGAATCTTGTTCTGTTGCCAGGCTGGAGTGCAGTGGCACGATCTCGGCTCATTGCAACCTCTGCCTCCCAGGTTCAAGCGATTCTCCTGCCTCAGCTTCCAGAGTAACTGGGACTACAGGTGTGCACCACCACACCCAGCTAATTTTTTTGTATTTTTAGTAGACACAGGGTTTCACTATGTTGGCCAGGATGGTATTGATCTCTTGACCTCTTGATCCGCTCGCCTCGGCCTCCCAAAGTGCTGGGATTAAAGGTGTGAGCCACTGCGCCTGGCCGCTTAATAGGTAATTTAACATATTATCTATCAATTTTTTTTTTTTTTTTTTTTTTTTTTTTTTTTTTTTTTTTTTTTTTGCCAACCAGCAGCCCTTGTGGCAGCTCTGCCTATGGAGTAGCCATTTTTTTTTTTTGAGACGGAGTTGCTCTGTTGCCCAGGTTGGAGTGCAATGGCGCCATCTCAGCTCACTGCAATCTCCACCTCCCGGGTTCAAGTGATTCTCCTGCCTCAGCATCCTACGTAGCTGGGATTACAGGCACGTGCCACCGTGCCTGGCTAATTTTTGTATGTTTAGTAGAGACAGGGTTTCACCATGTTGGTCAGGCTGGTCTCGAACTCCTGATCTCGCCATCCAACCCCCTCGGCCTGCCAAAGTGGAGACTGTTGATGCTCAATCCAGATTCCCTTGGATATCTTCTTATCATTTCTGTGTGCTCCTTTCCTAGTTTCAGAGCTGGTGCCTTAGTTTCCAGTGGATCACGTGGACCTTGTTCAGAAGACTGTGTTCAGCTACTGGAGCTGCCCTGTCTTGGCAATAGTACTTGGAAGTACCTGGAAATTTTGCCCTCTCCTCCTCCCCACGTCCTGCCCTCTGGACATGCTTTGGCCAATGATTGAGCAGAATAGAAGTGAACACCAGCACTCTTACCTCAGGACAGGCAGTAGTTAGTTCCCCCGGCCCCGCTACCCAACCTGGAATTGCCAGGTCAGGTCAGGTCAGGCTGGTAATGCACCCCTCTGGGAATTTTGTCTGAAATCACACCCTTGTTTGTCTTCTTCCCCTTCACCTTCCTGCTTCCCCACTGCCTTACCAGTTTCTCCGTACAGCCCTCCTTAATTAAGCACTCGTGCAAGCATTCTCATGTTGGGGTCTGCTTTTGAAAAACCAACCTGTGGGCCAGGCGTGGCAGCTCACGCCTGTAATCCCAGCACTTTGGGAGGCTGAGGCAGGTGGATCACCTGAGCTCAGGACTTCAAGACCAGCCTGGCCAACATGGTGAAACCCCATCTCTACTAAAAATACAAAAATTAGTTGGGCATGGTGGCGGACGCCTGTAATCCCAGCTACTCAGGAGGCTAAGGCCGGAGAATCACTTGAACCTGAGAGGCAGAGGTTGCAATGAATCGAGATCGTGCTACTGCACTCCAGCCTGGGCAACAAGAGCAAAACCCTGTTTCAAAAAAAAAAAAAAAGAAAAAAAGAAAAAGAAAAACCAACCTATTTGTTTATTTGCTTTTATTAAAACAGAATTTAGGCCGAGCGCGGTGGCTCACGCCTGTAATCCCAGCACTTTAGGAGGCCGAGGTGGGCGGATCATGAGGTCAGGAGATCGAGACCATCCTGGCTAACATGGTGAAACCCTGTCTCTACTAAATATACAAAAAATTATCCGGGCGCGGTAGCGGGTGCCTGTAGTCCCAGCTACTTGGGGGGCTAAGGCAGGAGAATGGCGTGAACCCGTGAGGCGGAGCTTGCAGTGAGCCGAGATGGCGTCACTGCACTCCAGCCTGGGTGAAAGAGCGAGACTCCCTCTCAAAAACAAAACAAAACAAAACAAAACAAAAACAGAATTCATGTATTTATTTGGTCATTTATTTAATTACGCAAGTAATACAGGCATTTACTATCATTGCAAAATCCAAGCAAAATTCAGCACAAAGCAAATGTTAAATTTCACAAATTCCAAGTCCTCTGCTCCTCAAGGGGGTAAATTGTGTTATTAGTTATCTGTATGTCCTTTTAGACCTTTGACTGTGTATTTTCACTCAGACCTGTATTTTGTTTGGTTGTGTTTTCATAACTGGGATAGCTCTGTGTTTCATTTGGCAGCCAGCTTCTTTAAGAGTCTGTCTTGAGTGTTTTTCCATGGCAGCACATATGGACCTGCCTCCAGGGTGACCTTCCTAAACTGTTTGTGACATCGGGCTGCTGCCCTCCTTAAAGGCCTTGAAGTTGAGAAAAGAAAAATGCACAGAGCAGCCTGAGCTCAGTGAGATATGCAAAAAAAATCAAGCCCAGAGATACATAAGCATGGGACTTTAGTCATGCCTCTCCACTCATGCCCAGGGGCAATTGTTTAAAAGCATTTTGTTTCTGATTAGCTACCTCACCCATTATCTTCCTGTTGCAGGAATCTGTGATACAAACAACAGTGTACAGCCGATCAATAGCTTATGTTGTTTTCATGTAAATTCCTGGTAAACAGCTTAGGAATTGCCTCCTCTTTTCCTTTATTTATTTATTATTTATTTATTTTTTTGAGACAGAGTCTTGCTCTGTCATCCAGGCTGTAATGCAATGGCATCATCTGGGCTCACTGCAACCTCTGCCTCCTGGGTTCAAGTGATTCTCGTGCCTCAGCCTCCCGAGTAACTGGAATTACAGGTGCGCACCATCACGTCCGGCTAATTTTTTGTTGTTGTTGTTGCTGTTTTGAGATAGAGTCTTGCTCTGTCTCCCAGGCTGCGGTGCAATGGCGCAATCTCAGCTCACTGGAACCTCTGTCTCCCAGGTTCAAGTGATTCTCCTGCCTCAGCCTCCTGAGTAGCTGGGATTACAGGCATGTACCACCATGCCTGGCTAACTTTTGTATTTTTAGTAGAGATGGGTTTCACCATGTTGGTCAGGCTGGTCTTGAACTCCTGACCGCAGGTAAGCCACCCACCTCAGCCTCCCAAAGGGCTGGGATTACAGGCATGAGCCACCACGCCCGGCCTGTATTTTTTTTTTTTTTTTTTTTTTTTTTTGAGGCAGTCTTGCTCTGTCACCCAGGCTAGAGTGCAGTGGCACGATATCGGCTCACTGCAAACTCCGCCTCCCGGGTTCAAGCAATTATCCTGCCTCAGACTCCCGAGTAGCTGGGATTACAGGCACCTGCCACCGCGTCCAGCTAGTTTTTGTATTTTTTAGTAGAGATGGGGTTTCACCATCTTGGTCAGGCTGGTCTTGAACTCCAGATCTCATGATCCACCCACCTTGGCCTCCCAAAGTGCTGGGATTGCAGGCGTGAGCCACCGTGCCCGGCCCCAGCCTGTATTTTTAATAGAGATGGGGTTTCAACATCTTGGCTGGTCTGGTCTCGAACTCCTGAGTTCAGGCAATCTGCCTGCCTCACCCTCCCAAAGTGCTAGGATTACAGGCATCAGCCACTATGCCTGGCCTCTTTTCCTTTAAAAATCTCATTTGTAACTGTCACTAATCGGAATGTATATTCGGGACAACTTGAATCTATGCTGTTGGGTTGCAGCCCTCAAATTTGGCCAAAATTAACTCTCTACTTCTAAGTTTGCCTCATTTTTTCCCTTTAGGTTGACATAGTAGTGCTTCCCATTGTGCCGCAGGAGTGGCCTGATCTGATCCTGCCCAGTGGCTTATGTCTTATCTCCTCTTGTTCACTCCAGCCATACCAGCTTTCCCCCAGTTATCTGAATGTGACATACTCTTTATTACCCCAAGGCCTCTGCACACCCTATTTGTTTCTTTTTTTTTTTTTGAGATGGGGTTTTGCTCTTGTTGCCCAGGCTGGAGTGCAATGGCACGATCTCGGCTCACCACAACCTCCGCCTCCCGGGTTCAAGCGATTCTTCTGCTTCAGCCTCCCGAGTAGCTGGGATTACAGGCACGTGCCACCATGCCTGGCTAATTTTGTATTTTTAGCAGAGACAAGGTTTCTCCATGTTGGTCAGGCTGGTCTCGAACTCCTGACCTCAGGTGATCCACCCTCCTCGGCCTCCCAAAGTGCTGGGATTACAGGCGTGAGCCACGGTGCTCAGCCTGCACACCCTATTTCTTATTCTTTTTTTTTTTTTTTGAGATGGAGTCTCCCTCTGTCACCTAGGCGGGAATGCAGTGGCAAGATCTCAGCTTACTGCAACCTCTGCCTCCTGGGTTCAAGTGATTCTCATGCCTCAGCCTCCCAAGTAGCTGGGATTACAGGTGTGAGCCACCATGATCGGCCCCTATTTCTTCTTTCTACAATATTCTTTCCTCTTGCTCTTTGTCTGGCTAGCTCCTAGTTATCCTGGAGGTCCCAGCAGAAAATTATTCCCTGAGGCCCCAGGCTGGGTGTCATATATCTTTCCAATTTTGTTATAAGTCTTTATTTTATTTTATTTATTTATTTATTTATTTATTTATTTATTTTGAGTCTCACTCTGTTGCCCAGGCTGGAGTGCAGTGGCATGATTATAGCTCACTGCAGCCTTGAACTCCTAGGTTCAAGTGATCTTCCTAAATCAGCCTCCCAAGTTGCTGGGACTACAGAGTTTCCCTCTTGTTGCCCAGGCTGGAGTGCAATGGTGTGATCTCGGCTCACTGCAACCTCCGCCTCCCAGGTTCAAATGATTCTCCTGCCTCAGCCTCTGGAGTAACTAGGATTACAAGCATTCGCCACCATGCCCGGCTAATTTTGCTAATGTTGGAGAGGCTGGTCTCAAACTCCCAACCTCAGGTGATCCGTCCACCTCAGCCTCCCAAAGTGTTGGGATTACAGGTGTGAGCCACCGTGCCCGGCCTCTTTTTTTTTTTTTTTAATGGAGATGGGGTGTCTCACTGTGTTTCCCAAGCTGGTCTTAAGCTCCTGGGCTCAAGCAATCCCACCTGGGCCTCCCAAACTACTGGGATTACAGGTATGAGCTACCACACCCAGCCCTAAGTTGTTTTTGTTGTTGTTGTTGTTGTTTGAGAAGGAGTCTTACTCTGTCACTCAGGCTGAAGTGCAGTGGCAGGATCTTGGCTCACTGCAACCTCTGCCTTCTGGGTTCAAGTGATTTTCCTGCCTCAGCCTCCTCAGTAGCTGGGACTACAAGCATGTGTCATAACACCCAGCTGCTTTTTGTATTTTTAGTAGAGATGGGGTTTCACCATGTTGGCCAGGCTGGTCTCAAATGGCTGACCTCAAGTGATCCACCCACCTTGGCCTCCCAAAGTGCGCTGGGATTACAGGTGTGAGACACCATGCCCAGCCCCTTTTTTTTTTTTTTTTAACATGTCTTTAGAGTACACTCTATTTTACCTTTGGAGCACTTACAAATAATTAGTCTTGTCATGAATTCACATCTGTGATTATGACTGTAAGGATGTCCTTACAGAGTTAACAAGAATTCCAGACAGATATACAGTTATAATTGAGCATTAATTAACAAGGCTGCACTTTGACCCACTTCCTTGTGATCAAAAGTCAAGTAACACTAGATAATGACCATTTGTGTCCCCAGTGTTCCTCTAGATAGGATTTCTGACTTAAAATCATAAGGCTTTCTTTAAGAATTGCTTAAGCAGGGCAGGGTGCGGTGGCTGACGCCTGTAATCCCATCACTTTGGGAAGCCGAGGCAGGTGGATCACCTGAGGTCAGGAGTTGGAGACCAGCCTGGCCAACATGGTGAAATCCCATCTCTACTAAAAATACAAAAAAATTAGCTGGGCATGGTGGTGAGCACCTGTAATCCCAGCTACTTGAGAGGCTGAGGCAGGAGAATTGCATGAATTTGGGAGGCAGAGTTTTCAGTGAGCCAAGATCACTCCAAGATCATGCCATTGCACTCCAGCCTGAGCAACAAGAGCAAAACTCTGTCTCAAAAAAAAAAAAAAAAAAAAAGAATTGCAAGGCTGGGAGCGGTGGCTCACGCCTGTAATCCCAGCACTTTGGGAGGCCGAGGCAGGTGGATCATGAGGTCAGGAGATCAAGACCATCCTGGCTAACACAGTGAAACCCCATCTCTACTAAAAATACAAAAAATTAGCTGGGCACGGTGGTGGGCACCTGTAGTCCCAGCTACTCGGGAGGCTGAGACAGGAGAATGGCATGAACCTGGGAGATGGAGCTTGCAGTGAGCCGAGATCGCACCACTGCACTCCAGCCTGGGCAACAGAGTGAGACTCCGTCTCAAAAAAAAAAAGAATTGATTAAGCAGAACCTAAATGTCAGAGGAACAGCTGACCAACCAGTTTAAAGACCCTCACCAGCCGGGCATGGTGGCTCACGCCTGTAATCCCAGCACTTTGGGAGGCCAAGGTGGCTAGATCACCTGAGGTCGGGAGTTCAAGACCAGCCTGACCAACATGGAGAAACTCTGTCTCTACTGAAAATACAAAATTAGCCGGGTATGGTGGCGCATGCCTGTAATCCCAGCTACTCAGGAGGCTGAGGCAAGAGAATCGCTTGAACCCAGGAGGCGGAGGTTGCAGTGAGTCGAGATCGCACCGCTGTACTCCAGCCTGGGCGACAAGAGCTAAACTCTCTATCAAAACAAACAAACAAACAAACAAAAACCGTCACCAAGGAACTGAACCAGCATGAGAATACCATTTCCACATCTCCGTGTCCTATCACTTCATCCTGCATTCTTTGACCAATGATCTCTACACTTCGGCGCACTCCAAAACCTTTAAAAACTCTAGCCCCAAACTCGTCAGGGAGACTGATTTGAGGTCTCCTCTCCTCTCCTCCTTTGATAGTCTTGTGATTAAACCTCTTTCTCTGCTGCAACCTGGTGTCTTGACATATTGACTTGCCGTATGCATTGGGCAATGGCACTATTAAGAGTTACAATTCTAATAAATGAAATCATAGGCTGGGCGCGGTGGCTCACCCCTATAATCTCAGCACATTAGGAGGCTGAGGCAGGCAGATCACTTGAGGCCAGGAGTTCAAGACCAGCCTGGTCAACACGTCAAAACCCTGTCTCTACTAAAAATATGGAAATTAGTTGGTTGTGGTGGTGTAAACCTGTAATCCAGCTACCTGGGAGGTTGAGGCAGGAGAATAGCTTGAACCTGGGAGGCAGAGGTTGTAATGAGCCAAGATTGTGCCACTGCACTCCAGTCTGAATGGCAGAGCAAAATCCTGTTTCTCTCTTGTTGCCCAGGCTGGAGTGCAATGGTTTGATCTCGGCTCACCACAACCTTCACCTCCTGGTTCAGGTGACACCCCTGCCTCAGCCTCCCGAGTAGCTGGGATTACAGGCATGCGCCACTACACCCGGCTAATTTTGTATTTTTAGTAGAGATAGGGTTTCTCCATGTTGGTCAGGCTGGTCTCAAACTCCGGATGTCAGGTGATCCACCTGCCTTGGCCTCCCAAAGTGCTGGTATTAAAGATGTGAGCCACCACGCCCAGCCTAAAAAAAAATTCTAATTAATGAAATCATTATCCATGCGGCTATGTGTTTCAGTATTTCTCCCCCACTGGAGTGCGTGTGCCAAAAGGGGAAGGCCCTCTTCAGTCTTGTTCATCCATATACATAATGACTTGCACAGTTACAAGCAAGGAAGACAGGCTCAGTAAATGGTTGCTACATGAATGAAAGGAGGGACTGGTAAACTGTTAGCTTCTCTCTGTCTCCCTCTCTCTGAGTCAATGCTGTCTTTTGTCTCTCCTTTGCCCTTGGGCCTTCTGGATTCTTCTCTCTGTCTATATATATATATATATATATATATTTTTTTTTTTTTTTTAGATGGAGTCTCGCTCTGTCTCCCAGGCCGGAGTGCAATGTCGCGATCTCAGCTCACTGCAACCTCTGCTTCCCGGTTCAAACAATTCTCCTGCCTCAGCCTCCTGAGTAGCTGGGACTACAGGCACCCGCCACCCGCCAGGCTAATTTTTTTGTGTTTTTTTTTTTTTTTTGTAGAGACGGGGTTTCACCATGTTAGCCAGGATGGTCTCGATCTGACCTCATGATCTGCCCGCTTCAGCCTCCCAAAGTGCTGGGATTACAGGTGTGAGCCACCACACCCGGCTCTGTCTATATTTTTAAATCATGTTTGTTTGTTTGTTTGTTTGTTTTTGAGACTGAATCCTGCTCTGTTGCCCAGACTGGAGTGCAGTGGCACAATCTCGGCTCACTGCAACCTCCGCCTCCTAGGTTCAATCAATTCTCCTGCCTCAGCCTCCTGAGTAGCTGAGATTACAGGCACGTGCCACCATGCCCGGCTAACTTTTTGTATTTTTAGTAGAGACGGGGTTTCCCCATCTTGGCCAGGCTGGTCTCAAACTCCTGGCCTCGTGATCTGCCTGCCTTGGCCTCCCAAAGTGCTGGGATTACAGGCGTGAGCCACCAAGTCCAGCTGTAAATCACGTTTTTAATTAAAAAGAACTTTTGCGCTGGGCGCTGTGGCTCACGCCTGTAATCCTAGCACTTTGGGAGGCCAAGGCGGGTGGATCACCTGAGGTTGGGAGTTCGAGACCAGCCTGACCAACATGGAGAAACCCCATCTCTACTAAAAATACAAAATTAGCCAGCAAGGGGGCGCTTGCCTGTAATCTCAGCTACTTGGGAGGCTGAGGCAGGAGAATCACTTGAACCTGGGAGGTGGAGGTTGTGGTGAGCTGAGATTGAGCCATTGCACTCCAGCCTGGGCAACAAGAGTGAAACTCTGTCTCAAAAAAAACGTTTGGCTGGGTGCGGTGGTTCATGCCTGTAATCCCAACACTTTGGAAGGCCAAGGCAGGAGGATTCATTGAGTCTAGGAGTTTGAGACCAGTCTGAGCAACATGGCGAATCCTTGTCTCTACAAAAAATACAAAAATTAGCTGGGCATGGTGGTGTCAGAAGCATCTGAACCAGAGCAAATCCATCTTGAATAGGGGCTGGATAAAATAAGGCAGAGACCAGGGCTGCATTCCTGGACAGTTAAGGCATTCCCAGACAGTTATGTCACAGGATGAGACAGGAGGTCGGCACAAGATACAGGTCATAAAGACCTTGCTGATAAAACAGGTTGCAGTGAAGAAGTTAAATCCCACGAAAACCAAGATGGCGACAAGAGTGACCTCTGGTCATCCTCACTGCTACACTCCCACTGGTGCCATGACAGTTTACAAATGCCATGGCAACAGCAGGAAGTTACCCGATATGGTCTAAAAAGGGGAGGCATGAATAATCTATACCCATTACTTAGCTATTTAAATAAAAAAAAAAAAAAAAAGAAACATAAAAATGGGCAACCAGCACCCGTCAGGCTGCCTTGTCTATGGAGTAGCCATTTTTTATTCCTTTACTTTCTTAAATAAACTTGCTTTCGGCCGGGCGCGGTGGCTCACGCCTGTAATCCCAGCACTTTAGGAGGCCGAGGCGGGGGATCATGAGGTCAAGAGATCAAGACCATCCTGGCTAACACGGTGAAACTCTGTCTCTATTAAAAATACAAAAAAATTAGCCAGGCGTGGTGGCGCACACCTGTAGTCCCAGCTACTCGGGAAGCTGAGGCAGGACAATCACGTGAACCCACGAGGCAGAGGTTGCAGTGAGCCGAGATCGTGCCACTGGCACTCCAGCCTGGGCAACAGAGCAGGACTTCTTCTCAAAAAAAAAAATGAATAAATAAAATAATAATAATAAACTTGCTTTCACTTTATTCTATGGACTCTCCCTGTATTCTTTCTTGCACGAGATCCAGGAACCCTCACTTGCGGTGAGGGCAGTCTTGCTCAGTCGCCCATGCTGGGGTGCAGTGGTGCGATCTCAACTTACTGCAACCTCCGACTCCAGCCTGTCAAAAAAAAAAAAAACTAAAGCAGTTTTTTTATGTAAAATCATGTTTGACACACATATAAAACAGGTATTGAAATAAAAATGACAATAGCAATGAAAATTAGAATAGAAGAGTTGGAGTTATGTTACGGGAAGGTCACAGAAAATAGTGCAAAACAACATCGACAGAAAATAGGACCAGGTACAGTGGCTCACACCTGTAATCCCAGCACTTTAGGAGGCCAAGATAGACTGATTGTTTGAGTCCATAAGTTCAAGACCAACCTGGCAGCAAGGTGAAACTGTCTCTACAAAAAGTACAAAAATTAGCTGGGCATGGTGGCATGTGTCTATAGTTCCAGCTACTTGGGAGGCAGGAGAATCGCTCGAACCCGGGAGGTGGTGGTTGCAGTGAGCCGAGATCATAGCACTGTGCTCCAGCCTGGGGTACAAAACGAGACCATGTCTCAATAAATAAATAAATAAAACAGGGGAGAAATGAGAAAATCAGAGGGCCAGTCTAGGAAGTATAATATTTGAGTTTCGACAGTTCCAGAAAAAACAGAGGAAACAGAGGGAAGGAAATCTTCAAAGAAAACTCAAGAAGTTTAAAGAACATTGGTTTCCATAGGGTCTACTAAGTTCCTAGAAAATTGGATGAAAATCGGTTCATGCCAAGGTAACTTGGCATAAAATTTCAGAACAACAGAGACAAAAAGAAGATGTTACAAGATTCCAGAGAGAAAAACAAGTTTTCTGATCCTGTGTTCAGAAGAAAATACGCTGATGTAAACTGCACAAGCATGCACACACAGAGTCTGGTCACTGATGTTAAATCTGTGTAAACAAAAGATACTCATTCTGTTACTGGACAAAAAACCAGTATGGGCAAGGATTTTTTTTTTTTGGATGTAAGTGAAGTTACAGTGAACTCGACTGTTTTATCTGCCCAGAAACTACACCTCACTCTTCTGGCGAATGTTCCTATCCTCCTTTCCCTCACATACACCATGTGTTCCAAATGGGTACCCACAAGTCTTTACAGGCCCCACCTCCCTGGCCATGTTACGTCAAAGCGTGTTTAACCCCAAGATTGCTTAAACCTGGAGCTAGAGAGAGGGACTCTGACTTCCAGTTCAGTGGTGAAGATGGGAGACTCTATGGCCACTGGTCACCATGACTCCAGTGTAGGTTTGGAACAATAGAGTTCAGGTGGAGAGAAGCAGAGATGAGAGACTGGGCAGCGTCTGAGACCCTGGATCTAGCCATCCCTGAAACAAACGCAACCTGGACCCTTGCACTTTCCATGGCGATGCCAGTCTTCCAAAAGAAAACAAAATAAAAACCATTTGTCTGATCTGGGTTTCCGTCACTTGAAACAAGTCATGGCTGATACAGAAATGTGAGAGGGCAACTACTCTTGCTTGTATCAAAACTAATTATAACGAACATACTGAGAATTAGGATGCACTAGGCACGTTTGAGCGCTTTCGTCTCATGTACTCTGAACAGAAAAGAAACTGAGGAGGCTGGGCGCGGTGGCTCACGCCTGTAATCTCAGCACTTTGGGAGGCCGAGGCGGTGGATCATGAGGTCAGGAGTTCTCGACCAGCCTGGCCAACATAGTGAAACCCCATGTCTACTAAAAATACAAAAATTAGCCGGGCATGGTGGCACATGCTTGTAGTCTCAGCTACTCGGGAGGCTGAGGTAGGAGAATAGCTTGAACCTGGGAGGCGGAGGTTGTGGTGAGCCGAGATAGTGCCACTGCCTCCAGCCGGGGCAACAGAGCGAGACTCCATCTCGAAAAGAAACAGGACAGAGCAGGTGGCTCGCTCATTCATAGTCTGGGGTTTAAGCTCAAGTACATAAGAGACCATTAGAGACCTCCCCTCACTGGGACACTCGCCCTCCTGCTCACATCCAC
This sequence comes from Symphalangus syndactylus, assembly GCF_028878055.3. Taxonomy (NCBI): domain Eukaryota; kingdom Metazoa; phylum Chordata; class Mammalia; order Primates; family Hylobatidae; genus Symphalangus; species Symphalangus syndactylus. Next base: position 146,283,878 of record NC_072441.2, read on the forward strand.
TTCCCCTACTCCCCCCAGGCCACATCCAGCCCTGCCACTTTGCTTATGAGTTATCTTCCGTGAGATGGTCCTTTCTCCCAGCTCTGGCAAAACCCTATTTGCCCTTCAAGGCCCACTCAAATGTGTCCTGCGCTGCTCCTCTCTGGGCCCCTCATCCACAAATGCAAGTTAGCCCCTCGTCTCCTCTGTGTCCTCACTGCATTTGCAAAATATGAAATTGAGAGTGGGCTGGGCGTGGTGGCTCACGCCTGTAATCCCAGAACTTTGGGAGGCTGAGGCAGGCGAATCACCTGAGGTCAGGAGTTCGAGACCAGCCTGGCCAACATGGCAAAACCCCATCTCTACCAAAAATACAAAAATTAGCCAGGCGTGCTGATCCCAGCTACTTGGGAGGCTGAGGCAGGAGAATTGCTTGTACTCTGGAGACGGGTTGTAGTGAGCCGAGATCATGCCACTGTACTCCAGCCTGGGAGACAGAGCAAGACTCCCTCTCAAAAATTAATTAATTAATTAAGAGCACAGCTCTGATTTATTTATTTATTTATTTATTTATTTATTTATTTATTTGAAACAGGGTCTCACTCTGTCGCCCAGGCTGGAGTGCAATGGTACAATCTTGGCTCACTGCAACCTCTGCCTCCCAGGTTCAAGCAATTCTCCTGTCTCAGCCTCCCAAGTAGCTGGGACTACAGGCACATGCCACCATGCCTGGTTAATTTTTGTATTTTTAGTAGAGACGGGTTTTCACCATGTTGGCCAGGCCGGTCTCAAACTCCTGACCTCAAGTGATCCGCCTGCCTTGGCCTCCCAAAGTGGGCCCAGCCTCAGATTCTTTATAATGTGGAAATAATGATAGCCCAGCCTTGTAGGATGGCCATGAAGTTTAGATCAGCTACTGTTTGTTAGGCACATAGCATATCACCAACAGGGGCTGGTGGTGCCAGCAGTTGGTATCTCCGTCTATATTGGGAGTTTTCCCAGTATATTTTTCTGGGGCTTTGTCTCCTCCCCTACGCTCTGGCTTTTCCAGGGCAGACACCCTACATGATGATTCAAGTGACCGCTCACTTAAGACGTCTCTCCCTGGCTTCCAAGTATTAGCTTTCCGGTTAGGAATTCGACGTTTAAGTCTGGTTAGATTATTTTAAAAACAGTTCCTGACTGCATGTGAAACGCACCGATCCTGTCTCCTCATAAAAAATGTATGCGTTACAGCTAAGGCGAAGATCTCCTATGAGCATCAAACCAATCCCAACCCTTTCGGAGGCTACCACAGCCGTCAGTTTGATGTGTTTGACGACTTATTTTTATTGAAGCTACTCAGTATTTGGGTACTTTTAATCTGAAGGCTCATGTCTTTCTTCTATTCTGGAAAAATCCTCAGATCTTATTTCTTAAAGTATTTGCCATCCACCCCATTCTCAACTCCTGGACTGTATGTTAGATGCTCTCAGAATGGCCTCCCTATTTCTTATTTTCTCCCTCTTTTCCTTTTCCTTCTGCAATTTTACTATTATTACTATTATTATTATTTTGAGATGGAGTTCCACTCTTGTCACCCAGGCTGGAGTGCAATGGCACGATCTCGGCTCACTGCAACCTCTGTCTCCCAGGTTCAAGCGATTCTCCTGCCTCAGCCCCCTAAGTAGCTGGGATTACAGGCACCTGCCACCATGCTGGCTAATTTTTATATTTTTAGTGGAGATGGGGTTTCACCATGTTGGCCAGGCTAGTCTCGAACTCCTGACCTCACATGATCTGCCCGCCTTGGCCTCCCAAAGTGCTGGGATTACAGGTGTGAGCCGCTGTGCCTGGCCACAATTTAATTCTATTATAATAAAGCAATAAAGAATGTTTTAGAGCCTAGCGATGGATCATTTAGTCTAATATCTCACAACAACTTTGAAAAGCACAAGATATCAATTTGTTTTGTTTTGTTTTGTTTTTGAGACACAGTTTCACTCTTGTTGTCCAGGCTGGAGTGCAGTGGCATGATCTTGGCTCACTGCAACCTCCGCCTCCTAGGTTCAAGTGATTCTCCTGCCTCAGCCCCCCAAGTAGCTGGGATTACAGGCACGCGCCACCATGCCTGGCTAATTTTGTATTTTTAGTAGAAATGAGGTTTCACCATGTTGGTCGGGCTGGTCTCAAACTCCTGACCTCAGGTAATCCACCTGCCTCGGCCTCCCAAAGTGCTAGGATTACAGGCGTGAGCCACCGCACCTGGAGGATATCAACGTTAAAATTGTGGCATATAGAAAGTTTAATAAAGAAGGAAACGTGGAGAGTAAAATGTAATTGTAATCCTATTAAAGGCCTCGTCCATTTTCTTTTCTCGTCTGCCAAGAACAAGCAGAGAGTCTTGTCCGTGATGAAAGATGGACAGTGTATTAAAATTTTTAAAGTATTAGGAGGTGGAACACATTTTCAAAGGCAGTTAATAACATTCGCCATATGAATAGGCATTTGATTTAGCACAATAATCTCAGAGTGAAATGTGTAATTTTGCACATAACTGAGCGGCCCCTCCATCTCTGCTACACGGCTCACAGCTCCCTAACCTATCCCGCCCTAAGTCTGACCATCATAAATGCACATCCTCTTTACCTCACTCAGGAATCCAAGTCCCGTAATGATTACAGAATGGCTGCTCAGATTATACTCAATAGCCCTGAGATGGGAGAGCCTGAAAGCTAGCCAGTATCAATGACTTTCACCAGGAACAAAGAACTTGATCATTCTCCAGCAAACTAACTTACTTTCCAATACCTCCTTAACCTGGGACCTAACTATGTGTGGTCTCTTTGTTGCTATTCTTGTTTACTAATTATGACTGCAAGAGATATTTTAATCCAGATATGCACAATGTATTTCTATTTCCTAATGACAAAGAAGGCTTGATGTACACAGTGCCATGCGTTATCTTTTGTTCCTTTTACTTTCCTTTTACTGTGCTCTGATTTGTTACCCATTAAGGCATATTCGGGCAGAAAAAAAACTGGGAAGTGGATTGCAACACACATTTCTTTCTTGTTTTTTTTTGAGACGGAGTCTCGCTCTATCACACAGGCTGGAGTGCAGTGGCATGATCTCGGCTCACTGCAACCTCTGCCTCACAGGCTCAAGTGATTCTCCTGCCTCAGCCTCCCGAGTAGCTGGGATTACAGGTACCCGCCACCCCACCTCGCCCGGCTAATTTTTGTATTTTTAGTAGAGACGGGGTTTTGCCATGTTGGCCAGGCTGGTCTTAAACCCCTGACCTCAGATGACCCACCCACCTCGGCCTCCCAAAGTGCTGGAGTGAGCGAGCCACTGCATCCTGCCAACATACCATTTCTTTTTTCTTTTCTTTTTTTTTTTTTTTTGAGATGGAGTCTCGCTCTGTCACCCAGGCTGGAGTGCAGTAGTGGCACAATCTCAGCTCACTGCAACCTCCGCCTCCCAGTTCAAACTGGGATTACAGATGGTGTTTCATCATGTTGGCCAGGCTGGCCTCGAACTCCTGACCTCAGGTAATCCGCCTGCCTCTGCCTCCCAAAGTGCTGGGATTACAGGTGTGAACCACTGCGCCCAGCCAACACACACATTCCTTAAACTGAGAAACCTCTGAAAACGTGTGATCTAATTCAGCTTTTCCCTAGAAAAAAATTAAAGAGGCTGGGTGTGGTGGCTCATACCTGTAATCCTAGCACTTTGGGAGGCTGAGGCGGGCAGATCGCTTGAGCCCAGGAGTTCAAGACCAGCCTGGGCAATGTGGCAAAACCCCATTTCTTAAAAAAACACAAACATGAGCCAGGCATGGTGGCACACACCTGTAGTCCCAGCTACTCAGGAGGCTGAGGTGAGAGGATCGCCTGAGCCCAGAAGGTCGTGGTCGCAGTAAGCGGAAATCGCGCCACTGTCTCCAGCCCGGGTGACAGTGAAATCTTTTCTCAAAAATAAAAAAGAAAAAAAAAATTTAGGGCCGGGCGCGGTGGCTCACACCTGTAATCCCAGCACTTTGGGAGGCTGAGGCGGGTGGATCACGAGGTCAGGAGATCGAGACCATCTTGGCTAACACGGTGAAACCCTGTCTTTACTAAAAATACAAAAAATTAGCCAGGTGCGGTGGCGGGCGCCTGTAATCCCAGCTACTCAGGAGGCTGAGGCAGGAGAATGGCGTGAACCCGGGAGGCAGAGCTTGCAATGAGCCAAGAAAGCGCCACTGCACTCCAGCCTGGGCGAAAGAGCGAGACTCTGTCTCAAAAAAAAAAAATTTAAGCAACTTTGGTGCTTGTTCAAGCACTCATATCATGGTGTCAAATTCTAACATAAATTATAACACTCAAAACATATGTGCTTTTAAAAGAAAAATAAAAGCAAGCCATTTAAAAATAATATTTTTGGTCAGGCATGGTGGCTTGTCCCTGTAATTCCGGCACTTTCGGAGGCCAAGGTGAGCGGATTGCTTGAGTCAGGAGTTTGAGACCAACCTGGGCAACATAGGAGATTCCATCTCTACAAAAAAATTTAAAAAATTAATCAGGCATGATGGCACACACCTATAATTCCAGCTACTTGGGAGGCTGAGGTGGGAGGATCCCTTGAGCTCAGGAGTTAGAGGCTGCAGTGAGCTATGATCGCACCACTGCACTTCAGCCTGGATGATAGCACAAGACCCTGTCTCAAAAAACGAAATAAGACACAAAAACCAAACAAAAATTTTTTTTCTAAATGTCACTTGATGGTTTTTTGTTTTGTTTTTGTTTTTTGAGACAGAGTTTTGCTCTGTCACCCAGGCTAAAGTGCAGGGGTGTGATCTCGGCTCACTGCAACCTCCGCCTCCCAGTTCAAGTAATTCTCCTGCCTCCGCCTCCGGAGTAGCTGGGATTACAAGCGTGCACCACCACACCGGGCTAATTTTTTTCTTTTTCTTTTTTTTGTATTTTTAGTAGAGACAGGCTTTCACCATGTTGTCCCAGCTGGTCTCGAACTCATGACCTCATGCTATCTGCCTGCCTTGGCCTCCCAAAGTGTTGGAATTACAGGCGTGAGCCACCGTGCCCGGACTAAAAACTAAACCTTACTATTGGGCTATTTTGCACATCTTTTGGTATCCAGATCAAAATTAGTGGAAGTGAAATGGAAATATAATCTAAAATAATTTCTGTCTGCTGGATTCTTAGGCCCAGAATCTTCCGAATGTCAGGGAAAGGAGGTTTATTCCTTTTTTATCTGGAAGTAACTGCTGCTTTCTGGCTGGTTTATTTGTGCCACTTTCTTTTTCTTGGTAGGAAATGGTATAAATGGGGGTAGATCTTCTTGGTTTATTGTCAGGAGAATGTTTCTGACCTTTTTTTTCCTATTAATATTGCAAAACAGCTTTCCTTGGGGCTTCCCAAGCTTTGGTCTCTTGGCAACAGACTTCGGTCAGAGCACAGTTACCAATAGGCTGGGAGGGTCGAATTCAGCACGCCACACACAACACTGGTTGCTGGGATCCAGGGAGTGGGAATGCTGTGCTTAGCAGTCTTCGAAGGCAGGCTGGGGTTGGTTATTGTGCCTGTCAGATAAACCTCATCCATCAGCCACTCTAGTAGGTGCAGCTTTTCAGCTGCATCACATTGTGGAGCATCCCATGGACAATGGAAGACTTTTTTTTTTTTTGAGACAGGGTCTCTGTTAACCAGGCTGGAGTGCAGTGGTGCAATCACAGCTCACTGCAGCCTTGACTTCCTGGGCTCAAGTGATCCTCCTGCTTCCTCCTGGGACTACGAGCATGCAACACCATGCCTGGCTAATTTTAAATTTTTCGTAGAGATGGGGTCTCGCGATGTTGCCCAAGTTGGTCTCCAATTCCTGGGCTCAAGAGGTCCTCCCACCTCAGCCTCCCAAAGTTGCTGGGATTACAGACATGAACCACCATAACCACCCAACAATGAGCATCTCCACTGAACACCGACCTCTAGTTCTTTGGCACGTGGTGTTGGAGCAGTTGCCTGCTGGAGACACGTTTTAGCTGGAGTGCGGTGATGCTGGACAACAGAGTGCACGTGCCAAAGCCTAGGACCCCCAGGCTCACTGTGATCAGCAGCTGCTTGGAGGCCTCTGTGCTGGAGAGAAAATCAGGCTGCCTCCAGGCAG